>NW_027040575.1:422500-1152500 GCF_037179485.1 Ochlerotatus camptorhynchus | reverse complement strand
CTGGTTGAACATGAGCGGAACCAAAACCTAAAAATGGCACACAAACTCACAGAAGCTGATGTGGACTTTGGGAAAACCAAAATCTCAAATGTAGACAAGATGAAAGTGAGCAATTCCACGAAATACTGCAATCATTCTGTAGCAGCAGCATTAAACGTTTTGTCCGATGAAGCCGATTATTCGTACATAAAATTCACCGCTGTTTTCTTGGAAGACTTAGCCCACTGGTTTGATTTTATGTCCTCAAGAACAGATAACGACGCATTGCAAGTCTCAGATCGTGCTCAATACGATTTCAAAATCAATCATTTGAATATGATGGTTAAATTGGTATCTGAAATCAAGGTAGACGTTTAAATGGTATATTGATTACGTTTTTAATTAGCAATTGCTTCACAGGTCGGTGTTGATGGTCATTGGAAGCCATGGCAAGCTGCTTTGGTGATGGCCACGAAAGCCATTCTAAGGATGCAGAGTAGATTTCTGTTCGATTCCGGATATTCGATTCTTTACACTTCACGATTTAGCCAGGACTGTGTCGAGAATCTTTTCTCAGTTGTTCGGTCAAAGCAACGTAGACCTACACCTTTACAGTTCAAAAGCCATCTGCGAACAATCACATTGTCCCAGTATATGCAAGACGTCAAAAACTCTTCTTACAACATGGACGACAGAGAATATTTGTCAGGATTTATAGATCACTTGAACAACGCAGAGCAACCTTCTTCAACGCAATCTACAGCGATCCTGGACAAAACTCTTGATTTTTCGAAAGCTGAAATATCAAATATGGCGAAACAGATCCTTCTAAATTTGAATAATGCCGAAACTAACGCCTTGTTTCACATTGCGGGATATCTAATGGGAAGCATAAGAAAGAACAGCACTTCATGCTCCTACTGTATACAAGATTGTATAACTGCGATTCCGTTTGATAAAAGTTATGGCAAATTCTCATGTTTACTAGCAAAGGCGAGAGGAAGGCCTCATGCCTATGTTTCGAAAGAAATATTTTATTTCTTTACGTGTATGGACTCAATTTTCAAAGAAAATTTCACTGACAAGGCATCAACGAACAGAAGTTTAATTCTTCAGGCACAAAAGTCATTGATGTCGCTGCCGCTGCAAATTCAGAATTGCCATAATATCAAATTCAAGCTTATTAAAAGATTTTTGCTCTTAAAAATGAAAACTAACAGAGTTCGTAAAATGAGGAAAAGAAAATTTGATAGCCGAAGTATGCTGAGTTGACTTGAGGTGAAATTTTGTTGTTACCAACTGTTATGAAATGATGAATAAATGTGTGAATATTTTAAGCATTTCCTTTATTTACCAATAACAATACATCACATTAAAAAACAATCCCATAAAGATGGTCAGATATAGACATTTGAATACCCGAACCAAACCCGTACCCAATTCATAAAAATTTCAAGAACCCGAACCCGACCTGACCCCTGTAATTAATGGAATTAATTTAATTACGGCTACTTTCTGTGCCGGAGTGGAAGTTTTTGCGTGCCCCTCGATGCTACCCGTACCAAAATATACCCCTTACCCGATCCGAACTCAAAAATATTTTCTTCGTATACTCGTACCCGACACGAACCCGAAAATTTAGAGTAACCGTACCTGAATATCTGTACAACCTCCTCCATTTTGAGAAAACTATCAAATTTACGATATAACATGCTTGATACACTACAATTTAGCTAAATTACATACCGATTCCTGAACTGAAGAAATGAAAATTTTGCAGTGCAAATTGTTTTCAAGCAAGAAAATATTTTGTATTCGATATCAATACTTCCCATTGATTGATGTTTTGTACTGCTGGCTCCCACTGACAGTTTGTGACAGCTCATTTCTGGCTTCACTTGACATTCACATTTTCCGAGTCTGTTTCTCCCTCCCAGGTTGATACCATGCAGCTTAAGGTTTGTTTATGGACCCGGGTACAATCACCTGGGCTCCAATCACATATCAGCCGCAATTCAGATATGTAAAATACTTTTAATTAAGTTAAATTATTCGTAATTGACTAATCAATCTATTATCCTAATTTTTCCAAAAAATTCACATCACTGTTCCGGCATCCTTCAAGCAACCAACCATGTGAAGTGTGCCTTCTGCGTCACCCAAACCATTCCCAACCACACATAAGAACTGACCATCTGATCGATTCGGTGTGCTTCAATATTGAGCTAATGAAAAGATTAGAAGACCAAAGATGCTCCAACTGGCAATTGTGTTGTTAATTAGTTAGGTTTTAAATTTGGCATTGACAATCATCAATTCACAGTAAAAACTATTTTGAAACGTTAGCATTTCCAAATAGTAGTGTGAATAGTGTTTAGTAATGAATCGAAAATCTTAATTTACTTTTATAGCTGATGTCTGTGTTAGGGAAGTATTTTTTAACGGCCGACGTATCCCCTCCTAAATTTAGAGTAACACGTCAATTTAGGTAAGAGAATCGGTGGAATTGTCAAAACCTGATGTACAACGTTTTTAGAACACTCTAAAATTCTCGGATAAGTGTGGCTTTTATCAGTATAAAAAAAAAGATGCAGCATTATACAGTAGGGTTGATGTTACTGTCGACCTAAATGCCTTTAATAATAGGCCCATACTTAAATCCCGAAAAATCATACTAAATCATTGATAGCCATTTGTATTATCCAGTTTTTGTATTATTGTAAGACAATTTGAATTACAAGCTATTTTTCGATGGGTTTGATTATTAGATCTATATGCCCACATTGAGTTATTTCCCCTCGGTATGTTTCATTTCTCAAAAAATCTGCTAAAATGCGGTTACATCGTTGATTGCTGAGTTTTCTCAAACATGAGCGTTGGACACTTCTCCTTTATTCGTGTGGATAAAGTCTGTATTCTGTGGACTACTTCGTGATTCATCCTCAGCTGATATCGCACAATGAATTTCTCAGAGCAACGAAACTTGCAAACACGTTTTAAAATATTTTTTTGTTACTTTTTCGTACCATCAAAATTTTTGCACATTTTTCACAGCATGGTAAAAACTTCCATGGATGAACCAAAATTAAATAACAACGTATGATATCGTGTCACTTGTTCGAAGTTTTGCTTTTGGGAACAAATAGCCATTGCAACAAAACAAAAGCTCAACCTTTGCATATTAAGCAGCCTAAATGTGAGAAAGGGATAACTAAAACGAAACTGTTGCTGGTGGTCGATATGTGTCACTTACGAACATCCCCTAGCTAGGCAGAAGAAAACCATTAATTTCTTTGCCTTCTGCAGTTTGTCACACCTGACACCCACAGTGCACAGAGAAACGTGTCCAATGTCCCTGAGGTGATACGACACGGAGATTCCGGTACGAAGTAGAACTCGGTTAACAGTTTGTGACCTTCAGAAGCCATGTGGTCTTACTGGCATACAAGTGATGACACCCTTACACACATTTCCATAAAGCGTCCAAAATATGACTAAAGAAATTTTATATATGCAGCTCGTATCTCTCGTGTGCACCGAACTGTAGATTACAGTGTAGATTATCATTCTACATTTAAAACGTGAACTTCGGATCGTTCGGTCGCCCGTTGAAGCTGCCCAGGCGTGCAGACCACCATTGATGAAGAATGAACTTTAAATTACGTCTGACATTTAATTAGCATTTTATTACGGGTGAAATAAATTCAGTCCACTCGTCGCTAGAGGTTGCTTCATGTGAAACCACTTGGTCTGGAGGAAAAGCAGAATCCAGATGAAAAGAGGTGTCATAAATAGGCTGCCAGTGGATCCGATTGTATCTTAACGTTCCGGTAAGGAAAGGAAGACAGCCATCGATAAAATTAATTTAAATCAAAAGAAAGAAGGTAATTGAATAAAATGGTCAAACTTCTAGACGGAACGCTTTGGTCGTTTACTCATTCGGAAAATTAAACTCCGAAACTTGTATTCACCTCAAGATGTTGTCATGTAGCTACAAGTCTATAGCTTCAAGAAACAGTTCTGCCATTGAGATTTGCTTCAGGGCACTTATGGCGACCGTTTAAAAATGAATTAGCCAAGTGTTTTACGGCACTGCATCAGCAGAACGATATTGCCTCTGGAGAGTAAAGAGAGCATACACCATCACTAGAGCCATTACTCATAGACGCATGCACACGGAGGTTTGGTGGCACTTGAGAGCGGTAGGTAGCCTCTTCAGCAATTCACTTTCATGCTCGAGTTGAGCTGTAAAGATCATCTGCTTAGGCTCCATTAGCAGCTAATCCTCTGAGGCTGGATTGCGTCGTTTGTTCATTTTGCTTTGCCATGGCGCTCTCAAGGCATCAAACGAAATTTAAATTGTTTGCTGGTTGTTGTGGCTATATAGTTTTCAGAAAACGTTATATTTTCTTGGATTTAGCAAATTTTCGAGATGTGAATTTTGTGCAATATCAATTTAGGTTGGGCTCGCCATCGGTTTGACTAGTTGAAATTTATTTTCTAGCGATGTTATTCAGCTCATTAATTATGGTTTTCAGTTCACTTGAATGTTTTGTAACACTTCAATACAATTCTTCATTATAAGCTTCTGAAAATGACCGATTCGGTATTGCAAATCGCCAATTATTTAATAATTTTATTGAACTAATAGGGGAAATGGCTGACCTATGGATCTAAGATTGGGCCCATCGCTAAAAATCTGCTATTTATCAATTTTATCTAGATGAACGCGTCATTGGGACAGCACTAATGGATATTTTGGTCGCTATTGAAAATTTTGTCGATTGCTGAATTTATGTATGGACTCAAATTAGGGGCATTTAAGCCGACATTACATCCATTTCCCCTGCATCACATGCCGCAGCTGTTATATAAAGCTGTTGCTTAACTTTAGGCGTTATCCCCCTGAAAAATAATCCATGGTCATATTATCAAATTGTTGAACATTACTTGTTTTCTAAGCATGTATGTTCGTCTGATTTTTACTGCAATGTTTATTGAACTGAAGGAAAAATGAAATGCCGGAGCAGTGGAAAACATCAGTGCAGATACCAAATGTAGAGGAGCTAAAGAAACAACATAATTTAGAAGAAGAGCAATAAGCAACATCGGAAATACAATTTATGCCAGGTGGTTAGTACAAAGACTTCGTGAATACGCTGAAGATCCGGGTTACCATAAGACAATGTTTACAAAGGAAAGGTCAACTGAAGTCCTATGCGAGGAGATGTATGGAGGAAAATTGGAATCAAGGTAAAAAGGTGATCGATCGATATGTAAAAACTACCAGGGACAGCCCTATGGGATTGTACGCAATGGTGACGTAGGAGTACGTAGTCTTATACCTTGTACAGACATACAAAGTTCACTGTTGTACTACCGTTGTACTGCTTTAAGCTAGTACCACAAATTG
The DNA here is from genome assembly GCF_037179485.1 of Ochlerotatus camptorhynchus. Classification (NCBI taxonomy): domain Eukaryota; kingdom Metazoa; phylum Arthropoda; class Insecta; order Diptera; family Culicidae; genus Ochlerotatus; species Ochlerotatus camptorhynchus. Next base: position 1,147,108 of record NW_027040575.1, on the reverse strand, counting down.
TACGTTTTGAGGTACTAGATTAAAGAAGTACAACGGTACTAATTTGTATGTCTGTCTGTGGTATTATATAATAAATATTATTTGTTAACTGCAGCAGGAGCTTGTGTTTTCTGTAGGAATATGAATTTGAGCGGGGTTCTCTCTGTTTACATTCTTTAGTATGACTCACTTGACATAGATGGCCCACAGCGACTCACGAAGAGCTACTGATTCCGATCAATAGCTGTGTAGCTTCTTCCTCCTTTAATGGATGGTCATGTGGGCTGCAGCTCGCTGCTTTCAGGTAGCCTTTCGTTGTGTGATGATTCTCACACGCGGTGATTGGTGAGACCGGATGAAATTCAACTTTGAAATCTGTGTTAGGGAAATCGCTTTTCGCAGGCAATTAGTGATAATTTTAATTATCAAAGCAACTTTCGTGCAATTTTCAATAGTGACAAGTCTTAAATTCAAGAAATATTTCTGATCGATTGGTGATAAAATTATAGAAATTAGTCCAAGTGCAGCTGAGTTATTAACGATCAAAATCTTTCATTTTTTGTTACATGTTCCATTTTCGGTTTTCACAAAGTGTACCCCCATATAGAAATCACAGACGTACACAGCAAAAAAATAATTTTGATATCACGTCAAAGTGGATGCACTACAATCATGTCGAAAATATGGTGTAATATTACTTGCTAAAAAGGACAAAATTATCATTAATACAATGCATGAACTGATATTACGCTGCTTTTACTGCATTTGTTTATTTATGTGGTCATAAAAATTACATGAAATTTTCGACATGAATGTAGTGCATCCACTTTGATGTGATATCAAAATTATTGTTTTGCTGTGTAGTCCTATGTCAAAAAAACGTAGAAGAGTCTGTGCCTATGGGTCCGAAAGGAAGGTTGACGAAGGACCGCTAATGGACGGAACAAATATCAGGGTGGCCAGTGACTTTTCATTTTGAAATTCCCGGTTTTCTCCCGGTTTTCCCGGTTCAAATCTTAAAAATTTCCCGGTTATTGACATTCAACGAAATTGTACGCATTTTTTTAAAACGTGGCCAACTGTAAATTTGCAGTGATTTTTATGCTCGATACATCTTAGGATTTCAAAGCCCTAGAATTTATTGAATGACAAATGCTATATGGATGAATAGGTTATAAGACAGAATTGTGAAGAATAAGAGATTTAATTAAAAAAAAATTCAGAAGAATGAACTTGATACAAATGAGAATTAGAGCAAATTGATAGTATACGATGCTGGCGTGTTACAAAACTACATCACACAACAGCACCGTGGTTTATCGCGGTAGAACTTGTTTCATACGAAAGTGAATAGTCACGGCGGACGTTCAAGACTTAGACTTAGTGGTATCTACTGGATGGACCGTAGATCACTAGCCAATGGCTTTCTTCAGTTTGCGGTCTTCCCTAAGGGAATCGCATTGAAGTCAGAGTCGTGCTTGAACAAGACTAACTTTATTTCATAAGATTTACAGAGTTTATATAGCCGAAAACGGCTTCAATATTTTCTACGGTTACAATTGACTTTTCCCTAAATCTAGTGTATTAAAAAGAGATAGAAAGAGACGCCTGGGAAGGTGTTGACAAACATTGAACAATTTTAAGTGTTGTGATATTGGACACTTGCTGGTTCTACAAGTTCAAAACCTTTTGGTGCGCCGAGTCTAGAAAAAGGAAACTCAGCAAAACACAAGTTCGGTTCGTTCGCTATGTGTAATCGCACCATGCATGCATTTCTGACCGTCCTTATTATCGCGGTACTATGCGGATATGAATGAAGTAAAATGTGAGTTAACGGTAACGTTTGTAAATTGAATTGTGGATACGCTTTACTCTGCTAATTGATTGATCAGGAAGATGCATAGTACAATAGTGCTTTCGGATAAAGAAAATTTGTATTCACTCCACTGTCTATACTAACATAAACATTAACCTTTCAGTACTCGCGCTGATGTACAAAGTTGAACACGAAAAAAAAAATGTGAAACTTACTGACGTTTGAGCTCGCTCAACGTGAAATTAAACATGGTTCATGAAATTTAATACGCGCGACCAATAGACCAATACATGGAAAAAATAAATTCTGAAAGATTTTTTTCTGAAAAAATATAGATTCCCAAGATTATGGAGCTTTGAAATTTGTGTAGAGTCTGAAAATAGAACTTTTCTTCAAAATTTGGGATAAATAGCAATCTTCGTGATGCAAGATTTGGAGAAAAAATAGTTAAAATGTGAGAGTTTAAAAATTTTCCAAGATCACAGATTTGAAAAACAAAATATCATATTTTTTAAATAGTCGTGCAGTCATAATTGTCAAGGCTCTGAGACTTGGAAGCATTTTAAGGGTTTAAACAAATTACAGAACAATCGATAGAATCTAGCGGACAAACCGGATTGGATGGAGTTTTTGAGTTAAATTTAAAAGTATTCAAAGTGTTTATTTCAAACAACTATTGAGGAGGACTCCCACAAAGTTGTCGAAGGAGAAGTTCTGAGCAGAATTCCAGAATTATTCTGACATGAAGTCCTTAGAAATTGTTAGAAGAATTTGGAGGGAAATTGAAGAATCCCAACAGACAGACACAGAGTTCTAAGAGTGTTCTGGCGATTATTTCAACCCTAGTGTGAAAGATTCATCAAAGAGCTCCAACAAAATTTATTGCAAAAAAATTGCTAATAATTAGAAAGAAATTCTTTAAAATACTCCAACGGGTTTCTAAATAATTCCAAATTTCGAAAGATTTATGCTGTTTTGAATAGAGTTAAAAGAAAATTTTGAAAACGATTGCAATGAGATCAAAGTCTCCGAATAGGTTTAAGGGAATTCCAAACAATTTCTTAGAAGGGGTTTCAAGGAAATTCCAAAAAGAAATCAACGGTAATTATTACGCAGAGTGTTTTCTGGTTAATTTTAGAAGAATTCTATAATAAATCAGAGCAGAATTCAAGTTCATTCTGAAATTCATATCATGAGAATTTTGAATAAAATTAAAACCCGCGAAAAGAATAGTTCACCCAACAAACAATTTGAGTTGATTAACAACTGAATAAGCAAGTGTGTTTAGCTAAAGAAGCTTATTGTTGCCTGAATAAGGTCTTATAAAACATTCAATGTTTGTTAGGCAGTTTCAGTTTTTAAAAATATTTGTTTCTTAAGTCCAGCATCTTCAATATTTTGTTTTAAGGCCCATGCACGTTACATCTGAAATTGAATCGGAAAAATCAAATTGAAATTTTACTGAGGGAGTAAATTCTAAAAACAATAAGGCGGGAACCTGAAGAAATTATGCAGAAAATAGAGAAAGTTTTAATGGTTTATTTTGAAATTCTGTTGTGAAAATTTATTCCTATGGCGTGGTTAATTTATTTTTCCCGCTTCTCTCACCGAATTCCCGGGTTTTTCCCGGTTTTCCCGGTTACTTTTCAAATTCCCGAATATTTCAAGGTATTCCCGGTTTTCCCGGTTCGCTGGCCACCATGAAATATATTGATCATTTAGTTCTTAAATCTTTCCGTTTTTGAATTGGTGGCCCTGAAAATGGCCGGTTGTTTTTCAAATGGTGGCCACACCAGTGCAACCCTAATAAAATTGTTATCGTTATTTTGCTTAATGACGTGTTCGGGGTATCATCCAAACGATTTGTGATTTTTTTATTATTTGGGTTATCGTTCGTTTATGGTAATTTTTTATTAGGGAAGTCGATGCCGATCGAATAACGGTGGCCTAGTCATGCTGCATATTGCGGGAAGCGTTTCCTCCGGTCGATGTGGGTGTTTTCTTCGTCGTCGTCTTCGTATTGGTGCGATGCGTGTTGTTCCACTCGTACGTCGTGTCCGACGCTTATCCGTTCGTTGCTCGAAAGCAAATGACGAAGAAAACGATATGGCAAGCGTTTTTTGCATTTCTTCTCCCTTCCTTTCATTGGTGAAATGGTGAGCGTGCGCAATGTGTCGTGTGTTCGATTTGCGCTCTATCGTTGCGTCCGTGTTTGGGATTTTTCGTTACATATCTGAATTTTGATTTTTTTTTTTTAATGTGACCCCCAGAATAGAAATTAAAGACGTAGTCGAACGTAAAAAAAAAAACTTTGATGATTTTGTGGATATAATAACGGTAAGACATTTTTCTAAAAAGAAATTATAATTGGAAGCCATAAAGTTTACAATTGGTTAACATCTTTTAGGTGCCAGTAATTTTCAAGGAATTATAGATCCTGCATCATTTGATTAATAGAGTTAAGTAAGCATAAAATGCAGAAAGGACGGAAAGGACAAGGGACGGTCTTTGTACAGAGGAAAGAATGAAGGCAAAAGGCATTAAGCAGGGATGCCCGTTATCACCATACATATTCACGCTTATTATACAGAAAGTGCTTAGGGCATTAAATAAAAATATTCATAAGGCTAAGCTTTTAGAGGTAGTTTACAAGTAACAGTAGTACAGGCAACAATGCATACATTCAGGCGTGATGGAACGTACCGCTGTAAAAATACACTATTTTGCAGATTAGAACGCAAAAAATCCTGCCAAATTCCCAAATGCACACAAATGTAAGGTAACTAGCCCCGTAACGTGGGTAGATCACTTTTTCGTGGTACGTTACGGGATGTAAGATCTACCACCGATTCCTAGTCCTGACTACTTCAAACTAGGGGAACTGGATTTTTCAGTAATCTAAGGAACACATCTTAGTCCTTGTTACTTTTTATGCCTTGTTGATAGTGACAAGACTCGGCTTTGTCTACCGAGGATGATCTTGAAACAAGGAAAAAAATGAGTTAGTTAGTCTTCATCTATGTGATTCCTAATCTTCTATTCGTTGTTCCCTAGTTTGACGTGGTTAAGACTAGGGTTCTGATGCATGGTCATTATCGATGTCATCCCTTAATTTTATTGCTAAGGAATCCAATTTTGACTGACAAAGGTACGCGCCTTTGGAGGGTGCGGGACCTTTCAATTAGAGTCGGATTCTTGCCATAAATGCTAGAATGACAACTGTGAAAAAATCTAATACTTCATCATTTCTCAATAGTGATGGAGTAATACGACATACACTAAACTAAGGACACGGGATATACTTCAATAGATCAAATTACTGGTCGCAGTGGTGTTAGGTCCCGAACAGAGAAAAAAATGGGACAGTCTTTGTACAGAGGAAAGGATGAAGGCAAAAGGCATTAAGCAGGGATGCCCGTTATCACCGTACATATTTACGCTTATTATACAGAAAGTGCTTAGGGCATTAAGAAAAAGATTCATAAGGCTAAACTTTTAGAGGTAGTTTACAAGTAATAGTAGTGTTTGCATATGATGTATTAATAATAGCAGAACATGTAAAATAAATTGAAAATGAGATTAAAATACTTAAGGAAAAGCTTGATAAAAAAGGATAGAACTAAATAGTGCAAAATTCAAGTAAATAGGGAACCAAAAACTGATAGGAATAACCATTAAAATTAACAGAGAAGAGCTAGAGGTAGATAGATCGGTTTAGTTACCCGGCCCTTCAGGGTGCTGCAGGCAGCAATTCCAAGTAAAATTGCAAGTTTTATCAAGGTTTTAAAGCATGCTACAAGTCTAAATCATAGTCTTCAGAACCCTCATAAAACCAAAATTGTTACTTGAGATGCATACATTCAGGCGTGATGGAACGTACCGCTGTAAATATATATATACTATTTTGCAGATTAGAACGCAAAAAATCCTGCCAAATTTCCAAATGCACACAAATTTAAGGTAACTACCTTTAGTTTGAACTAGGTATCGCATTCTTCATTTATCATGGAAACAAGGAAGACACTAAAGTTATCTGAAATAAAATATTCAAATGAACTTAAACGGAAAGGATGGTAGTTTTGAGCTACCTGTCTCACAAAAATAAAAGTTCAAATTTTCCACGGGTCAACCTCTAGATTTGTGCTTTTTGGTGAAAAAACTATGCTCTGAAAGTTTTAGCTCATTTGGTTCTTAGATGAGCTGGCGCTTTTAGATTGAATTTTGTATGGGAATTTGGATGAAATCTCGCGTCACTTTTCAAATAGACCAATGTAACATATCCACAATTTTGAGGAAATCGAAGTTGAAGTTCGACAGATTATTATTTTAACTGCTTAAAAACAATACATTTTGCATTACTATTTTTAATGTAGTCTTTTATATGCTGACTACATTAAAAATAGTTGACGTACGTACTGTACTGACAGCCTTTAGATTGACAAAAGAGATTCCTACGGTTAACAATCAAAACAACTGAGAACCCTCTCTCCGTGAAACTTCTCACCAGTATGACACAACAACCGTGAGATATCGTTGTTTTACTTTTCTCACTCATTCGCTATATCACTATCATCTGCCATGTGTTACCATCATATCACCCGGGAAAAATAAACAGACATACAAATTGACCGTCATCTCATTTCGATCATAAATACGGTTATGACGGTCATTCCCTTTCCAAAATCACGGGTGAGGCGATAGCTGTGATGTATTAAGGAAAAAGTCTTATCCTGCGTTATACCATCGTATCATAACCAGTAATTATTATTGTGAGAATTCATATCTGCATGAACACGTACTACCTGCAGTCACGAATGCTTATTCATGGATAGAGATTTTGCAGCTATTCATTTTTTTTTTTCGGATACCGTGACGCTAGAGCTCCAAGAATAAGGATGCTGACCGCATATCGTATCCACATTACCGAAGCCCAAGTATCAAGGGATCCGTAAAAAGCAAAACCAATTAAAAATCCTTGCGTAAATAGGAATTCCCCTCTGAATATTGGAATTATGGCTAGCAATCAAAGCAACGATTGGTATCTATCAACAAAGAAAACTTCAAATCGTTACTTTGAAGTCCGTAAGGAAACGCAATGTATTTCAATAAATCTTCGCTAAAATAATTAGCAAATTCGTTTATTATTCAGTTCCAACCTGGATCGGGTATCAAGATTGGATCTGCTTGTTTTCGGACAAACGTCAGTTTGATCGTTTGCTTTTAAAACCCAGCTCAGGTTGAGGTTTGCACTGACAAAAAGTTCGGTTTCGCACTGATTTGTCGAAGTTCCACCTGTTGGTTCCATGATGGCCCAATTGGAGCAATTCAAAAATTTAAGATTTTTCGCTTCACTTTTCGCACGAAACGTAATAACGTTGAAAAGATATTTGTTTTGAAGTAAAATTCTCGTGAGCTTGTCAATTGTGAGTTGTGCCAGTTTTGAGATTTATTAAGCATTGTTAACAATGGCGCGCAGTGTTGGGAAAATATCAAAAAATCAAATCTCACCAACGCCCAAGATCACGCTTGATTTTCGTAGACAAAAATCAACAAGCAAACAAGTGCGGTTGATTTTGCAAACTGTGATATCGCAGCTCGGAATATCAAGCTAACAAAACTCACCAACTGCAAATCTCACCATACTGTGGTGAGATTGAGTTTAATGATTTTTGCTTTACTCCCGAATGCAACCGAAACTTCCATAACGGCTTGCAGCAGTCCCTCGCGTCTGCCATCGGTGAAGATTAAAAAGAGATAGCAAACTATGCTTTCTCTTTCTAAGAAAATGGTGTGCAATGGAATCATTTTTGTGTCGAGGCAACTCTCAGCTTGATTTTTGCACGTTGTGAATAGTCTCGCAATATCAAAGGAGCTTGTAAAATCAATATCAAGCATGATATTTTGTTCCAATATCACGCGTGATATTGCGAGCGCATGAGAGCGGAAAAATATCAATTGATTTCTGATTTTGCCAACACTGATGGCGCGTATGTAAAAGAGAATTGATCTTGCCGTTGGATCACAAAAAAGGTAAAAGTGGCTTTTATTTGCATGTTAAGAAATGGAATTAGTAACGTAATAGCACCCACATATTTATTTGTTACAAGGAAAATGAAAACCCAACGTTTTCTTCAAAATGTTTCGTATGTTCTGAACTCAACAACTTTTAGCAAGAACAGGAAAATGAGGGAGCATTATTATCGCATCCAACTTATAAATGCCCAACAGAGATGATCAGTGAGAATGATTTTGCTACTCTCTCCTTGTAATTTAATATAACTGTCATGGATGGCTTTTATGAAGACGGTCTAGTGAGCTAGAGGTGTTTCCAAGTGATATGCTAGTTGATGCACAGCACTGCGTAATACGAAATACGTTGAAAATTCAGAAGAAACGGTAAAATCACAATTTTACTTTGAATTTCATGCTACAACATAGAAAAAAACCACACAGGACGTTTTGACAAGTCGAGTTGTACATCGGACATGTTACATTGGACGATTTTTCTCAATGACAAAATCAATGAGTGTTACATTGGACGTTTTGTCTACATGATACTAGATTCCCTTTCACATATTTCAGAGTATAGTACCTAACTTTAGATTGGCCCCGCCTTTGGAAAATGAGCACCAATCATGTTAGGCAGTCCGAATGATCGAATTAACAATCATGTACCCGTCTTTTCAAACTGTAATTTGGACAATTTTTTATCAATGATAATCTTAAATAAATGAAAGTAAATTTGGATGGGTGTTTTTGTATCACATACAATGATAGAAGAGCAATAGTTTGTATTGCTTAACTCGATTTTTTTACATTTGTTACATAGAACCTTTTGAAAAGTGACGAGATAAATACATAAAAAAATACCACCCCGACACTCTATCGATCATAAAAAAGTTTCCTTATCCTCGATTTGATTCAGAATTTCAAAACTTGTAGTTCAGTTAATCAGTAACAACTTTGCTGAAGATCGCATCATGAATCCAGTTAGTTTTATTAAGATATTCGTTTTTGAATGTATATGAGCATTTTGTATATGAAAATTTCAATCAAAAAACATTAAACCAAAAAAGCTGAAACATTCAGATAGTGATTATCGCACCAAAAGACACGAGCCTGGAACATGGAAGTGATGCCATAAATATTTTAAGTTGACCATAGGAGATGAAAAATATGATATTTGAAATTCTTAAAAAAATTCAATTTCTTTTTAGTCAAACGGAAAGGGTGGTTGTTTTGACGTATCCTTTGCCTCAATGGTCATTCAGGATTATTCTCTGCTTTTCGCTTCAATTTAAATCCTCTTTTTGCAGCTTTTTCTTCTTCTTTGACTTTCTGAATATTCCTTCGTTCAGCTTTCTCCAGTTTTATTCTAGCAGCTTCATTTCGTTGGTTGCAACTTTTCTTTGGCTGTCAATATTGCTTACGATTGTTGATGATAGTTTTTGTGCCTTCAACTTCTTTTCAACTCAACTGGAGTGTCCAGAAAATCCACCAAATTTTGATTTTCAGATGAATAGGCAAAAGGTTTCTGATCTTTTCGTATGCTTAGCAGTCGTACTGCTTATCATGCTCTTTGTTCGACTCCCCGTCGAAATCAGTAAAATTTGGATACAACTTACAGAGCTATTGAAGTGTTCTTTGCTGCTCTAGTTCAGCTCCAGCCGTGCCAATAAACTCCGATTTGGTGAGGTGGGTTGGGTTTAACCTTAGCATGCAATTTCTCGGATTTGCAATCACACACGAAAATTACACAAAGAACAACAACAGTTTTTTGCACCCAAATACTATTGTTCAGACTTAAATTTATTTTTACTCTTAATCTAATAACGACACAAACAAATTTAAGATGCGATCTTTTCATCCCAACGCGCGTGGTCGAACGGTGGAAGATACTCGTCGTGTGGTCTTGCATGCACTGACTTATCATCGACGGGAAAGTAACCAGAATCACCGGCTCGCTCATGGAGTGCGTGTATATACTCTGTCAAGTTAGCTTAGGACAACCTATGTTTTGGGATAATTCAAACGTTATTTGAGAAGTTTTAAAACAACTGTTGATGTTTTATTGAGTTCATTATTTATACATTACATTGCAATCATTTAGTTAAAACTTAAAGTTATATATGTATTTTGAGAGCATATTTGTTAATTTTTGCTGTCAATTTAGCTTAGAATCACTTTGGATTTGGATCAGGTTGCTGCGTTTTAAACGCAGATTAATGTGAATATGACATGTCAATAATCAGTTGCCTTACCGTTCCGGTTAATAACTTGGAACATGCGGTTCGGCATGCTGTTTACCAAGTTTTGGGGGACAGCCTTCTCAATATTTCCCCATGCCTCAGATATTGCCGATTTCAACTCATATACAGTGGCATACTGACGTCTCTCAGCATAAATTCTGCGAACCATAATGCCCCAGAGGTTTTCTACTGGGTTTAGGTCTGGGAACCGGGCTGGCCAGTCGAGCAGATCTATTTTAGGGTCCATCATCCATTGTTTTGTTTCCTTGCTCGTGTGAATAGCAGCGTTGTCCTGCTGAAATGTGAACTTTTTGCGTTGAAATCTGCGCATGAAAGGTAGCAGACGTGTTTCCAGAACCGTGATGTAATCTCTGCTATTCATCTTGAATGACGTGAAGGCGATTTCTAGTTTACCGGATGCAGAAAAGCCACACCATGTCATACATGAACCTCCTTCAAAGTTCCGGGTCGTGAAATATTGCTCCTTCTTCCTCAAATCGCGCCAGTATCCATTAAATCCATCGGGCCGTCCAGATTAAACTTCTTTTCGTCGCTGAAGATCGTCTGCGCAAAAATAAAAAGTGTTAAAAACAATTGTTTTAATCGTGCAATATTCACAAATTTAAATACTACAGCATCATGAGTCTGACTCATAACTTACCGTATCCCACTGTCGATTCATATTGTTCCGTGCAAAGTTTAAGCGTTTTTCGATGTGAGATGAAGTCAGATTTGGAGCTTTTGCCTTTTTAGCCCGTTTAATGAACGGACTTTTGACTAAAACCTGACGAACAGTCTCCCGGGATACACTCAAATTGAGCTCCTGCTTGATTTGCATCAGAGATTTTGCAGAATTCGAAGCGATTCTAACAATCCTACGTTTGTCTCGTCCGGAAAGCTTCGATCGGCGAGTCTTCTTCGCAATTTGACCATATCCTTCGAGATTTCTCAAGTAGTTGAGCACCACATGAAGCGATCGACCAAGCCGGCGTGCTATTTCTCTAATGCCGACTTTTTCCTGACGGAATGCTTCAATTTTTCCTTTTTCCTTGTCGGTGAGTGCTTTTCCCCTCGACATTGTGATTATTAGCGCCACAAATAACTCTAAACTCACGAAAAGAGCAAATGGTTCTAACTTAACTGGACATCGAAAAACATGTTTATGTCAGAATAAACACAGATCCTGGAGTGTACATCTGTCACTGCTATTTCATTATGCGGCGTTCACTAATACAAACATAATATAATAGGGTATGCTCAAAATATATATTTATTTATCACCATATGGGTAAAATATCAGGTGGTCCTAAGCTAACTGGACAGAGTGTAGGTAGCCGAAGATGACGACCGGTGGTAGTGGTCAACGGCGACTGACTGATGACCTGGTGAAGATAAAAAGATAAGCGGTAAGAAACATACTCTGTAAGAAATTATCTACTAGGATCAGTTGAAACGGAAATGAATTGGAAAGAAGCTGATATTAAGAAAGTTGATTGATTGTTTTTGTTTCCTTACACACGGAACACGGATTGTGCAACTTATGAAATAATTAATTTTATGTCATACATAAAGTTATTGAATGATATTTCTACGTTATTTAAAGTTCACTTAAGATGGGATTATCACCATTAGATGTTTGAAGTAGGACAGTACTTGAGGATTCTTCAATAAAAGGAGAGAATTGGGCAAAATTTTCAGTTATCTAAAGTCTGCGCAAGAGGAGACAAGCATTTTTTGATGCTTTAAACATATTTACAATGATATAATAAATGAGTTTTCAATATTACATGCGTGAATAATAATACTACTTGTTTTATTAAATTAAAGGGGGATAATCGGGAAAAATGGGTAATAAGCTGATGTCAGCACAAAATGAGACCATCACCATTACATTCCTCACACATTTTTACAGAGGGAAAGTGCTTGAACGATCGAAATAACAGACTTTAATTCTTATAAAAGTATATCATGACTTATTTTCTCCAGTAAAAGGGGGAAATCGGGCAAAATGGGTAATTTACTGACATTTTCTCAAGATCAAACCACCACCATTCGATTCCTCAGTCATTTTTACAGTAATACAGTACACGAGGGTATAGTATGACACGCACTAACGCGTATAACCGTGTAACACTACTTATTAACTTCATAAATAGGAGAGAATTAGGAAAAATGGCTCCATGCATTAGCTTACCTTCCGATGTAATCTGAAACGTAATTTTTTGGATCCCTAAGGTGTTTTCCTTCAAGAAGGACTATCATTGGACAGTTTTTCTTATCACTGACTACTGTCTTTTAAAAAATATCGAAAATAAGGTAATAGGGGTAAAATTGACTAAAATGCATATTCTGCACAGACTGGTGATGTATAAAACCATTTTTAATGGATTCTCCAGATGTTTTCCCACAAAGATGGCAATATTTCATAACGTATAATAACCACAATGAGGTATTTTTTAAGTCATTTATACAAAATTTTAAGAAATTTGAGTAAAATGCTCCCAAAACCACTACTTGCCCTATTCTGCACAGGACGAAACCATTTCCATTGGGTTCCTAAGACTTTTTCTCATAAGAATGATTATATTTGCAAAGGTTAAATCAGCGTTGATCAGAGATAATTAATTTTGCTCTTTTTATGTCGATTTTTCCCACTGTGCATTGTCTGGTACCGTGTCTTCGGGCTATGAAATATTCTGAGGAAGTTCAGAAGTATTTTCTGTTCGGTTTTCATCTGTGATGTGAGTGGTGATACCATAAAGGTAATTCTAAGACCAAAAGGTCCCGAAGAAACGTGCTCAAATTTTTGGCTCAGCTCTGGTACTATCTTCAGTCCCAAGCTAATCTATCTGACCTTCCTCCTGAGGTTAAAGTTCACATCTATGGAGACTTTAATCAACGCCATGCTGACTTCATTCTGGACTCTGAACATGAATGTATCTTACTCCCAGTCGTTGGGGATAATGAAACATTGCAGTTCATTTTTGACAAAACTGCTAATTTAGGACTGAACCAAATTAACCACATCAAAAACCAACAAAATTGCTATTTGGACTTTTTACTAACGAATATTTATGAAGATTTCTGTGTGACCGAATCATTAAATCCACTGTGGAAAAATGAAGCGTTTCACACAGCAATCGAATATTCTTTATTTATGCATGAAAACCAAAGACCCAACAACTGCGAATACGAAGAAGTCTTTGAATACAAATTAGCAGACTACGAAAAAATAAAATTTAAATTAAACAGTGTCAATTGGCAATTAATTTTAAGGAATGTAGGAAATGTCGAAATTGGTATAGACGTGTTCTACAAAATTTTAACAGAAATAATTTCGGAAGAAATACCTTTGAAGAAAAAAAGACGTAACAGAAACACACAAAATCCAGTCTGGTTTAACAGACAAATAAAAAACTTGAAAAATCGGAAGCAAAAAGCACATAAAATTTATAAAAAATAATAGTAGTAATAATTTATTAATTTATTTGGATCTATGCGATCAACTGAATTTAGCTATCAGTACTGCATTTGAAGAATATAATGCAAAAACTGAACGTGAAATAAAGTCCTGTCCGAAGAAATTCTTTAATTACGTAAAACCGAAATTAAAATCTGACAATTTTCCTTCAATAATGCATCTAGACGAAAATGTCGGTGATAGTTCGGAAAAAAACTGTAATCTATTCGCAAAATTTTTTCAAGAAATTTATACGACATTTTCTGAAGAAGATCGTGACTGCGATTATTTTGCATTTTATCCAGAATTTTCAAGGGGCATTGGCCTCAATCAACTTCAAGTGCAGGACATTTTGCAGGCTTTAAAAAATTTAGATGCCTCAAAAGGTCCTGGACCTGACGGAATTCCTCCAGTATTTATTAAATGTCTAGCAATGGAACTCACTGCTCCATTGTTTTGGCTTTTTAATATGTCCCTGGAATCCGGAACCTTCCCTAAAATTTGGAAAAGCTCATTTCTAGTACCTATCTTTAAATCTGGTCGAAAATCTGACGTACGTAATTATCGTGGTATAGCCATTATCTCTTGCATTCCTAAGCTTTTCGAGTCAATTATCAACGAAAAATTATTTCTCCAAATCAAAAATATAATTACTGACATGCAACACGGCTTTTTCAAGGGTCGTTCGACCTCGACCAACTTACTTGAATGTATAGACTATTCATTGAATGCAATGGATAATGGAAACCACGTAGAAGCTCTCTATACAGACTTTAGTAAGGCATTTGACCGCATTGACATACCAATGTTACTCTTTAAACTGCAAAAAATTGGAATTAAGTCAGGGCTCCTGAAATGGCTTGAATCATATTTAACTAACCGCCAACAAATAATTAAATTCAACGGAAAGAAATCGAGCCCAATTCAAGTCACTTCAGGTGTCCCCCAAGGCTCTCATTTGGGACCTCTCCTTTTTATTCTATACTTAAACGACATATCTTACATTCTCAAAAAAATTAAATTGCTTATTTATGTCGACGACATGAAGCTCTTTTTGGAAATAAGAAATGAAGAAGACATCAATATATTCCGGAATGAAATACACATATTCTACATATGGTGCAAAAAAAAGTCTACTAGAATTGAATGTAAAAAAATGTAACTTAATATCATTTAGTAGAAAAAGAACAACTTCAAACATTTCAATTGCATTAGGAAATCAAACTGTAGACAAATGTGAAAGAGTTAGGGATTTAGGAATTATCTTAGACTCTAAGCTAACTTTCATAGACCATTACAATACAATTATTCACAGGGCAAATAACATGCTAGGCTTTATCAAGCGCTTTTGCTATAACTTTCAGGACCCTTACACAATTAAAACACTATATATTGCCTATGTGAGGTCAATACTGGAATATTGCAGCATTGTATGGTCTCCATTTTCAATCACGCACGAAGAAAGATTAGAATCAGTACAAAAACAATTTCTATTATACGCTCTTCGTAAATTAGGTTGGACTTCATTTCCTCTTCCATCATATGAAGCACGCTGCATGCTTATAAACATACAAACATTAAAAGAGCGTCGTGAATATGCAATGGTTTCATTTGTAAATGATATCGTTTCGCAGCGAATTGACTCAACAGAACTTTTATCAAAATTAAATTTCCATGCACCCACTCGGCAACTCCGAAATCGAAATTTATTTGCCATAAAACATCATCGCACAAATTATGCAAAATATGGGCCATTAAACCGCATGATGGCCTCTTACAATAAACACTGCGAAACCATTGACTTTACAATGTCTCGGCATAAACTAAAGCAATATTTTTATTCCATAAGAAATAACAACTCATAAAAGAAAAGACAAGAAAGCTGACACTACTTTTTTTATGTAAATATATATTTAAGAAAACAAAACTGTATTAGTTGTACTAGTCTACGTTGGTTGACGAAATAAATAAATAAATAAATCGATGCACCCCTCGAAACATAGGAAAATCCACGAACCCCTCATTTTATCTGTCAAACTTTCATAGCGAATCAAAACAAACATAGTGTAGTACTAGAATTTTGACTAGAATGGGGTACGTTAATCGATTTGCTTGGGACCGATAGGTAAGTCAAGTAGGGAGCCAATTTAAAATCGTAGTGAGTCAATTTAAAATCGAAATGTAAAAAAAAAAAACATGAGAAATTGAGTAAACAGTGGACTTTATACAAAGTAAAATCGAAAATATGTGAAAAATTCTTATAAAATATACCTATGTTAGTAAAAGAAAAAGCTCTTTTTTCTTACAGCTATGAGCATTTAGAAGAAGTTTATTCGAACATATGTACTTAATTAGCGCTAGTAAAAATAGGTCTAACCAAAATTCATTACCCTAATAACATGTGTGTATCATAATTATTAAAATACACAGGTTATAGGTTAGGCAGATCATTTAACATTGATTTTTTTTTCATTTCTTATTTCCAGTAAAAGTAATGCAGCACCCATTTGAGTATTATTTACACTGATCATCCTATCCCATCTGCGGAGTCAGAAACGGCTTCGTCGCTAATCCCACAAAACCCGCAGATTGCAATGTTTTACGCTAATTCCAATAATGCCAATTAATGAAATCCACTCGGGGAGTTCTAGTGAATGAGAGAGAAAGGGCCGATTCCCCACTTTACAAGCCCCCCGCTGGCAATTTGTTTCCGCTTGAATGCTGATTGCTTTGAACGAATTTCCCGCCGGCATAAACGAAAATCGATCCACATCATGCTGTCGAACAAGTGCCGCCAATTCTGCGGAACTTCTCTATGGCACCCGGATAATATTTACTCCGTCAACGTCTGCTGGTTGGTTGGGGTAAATGTTTTAATTTATGGCGACATGCTAATACCAAATCCGCACATCTCATTCGTCAGCCAGCTACTGATTGGGTCTTTCTTTTTATGCTACGCACATACATTGTCATCTCCTTTTCTTCCTCTGGCAGTGGAAAAACTACCAAAATACAAAACAAAAACTCAAGACCATCTAAAAGAGCTTCAAACGCACACTCGGGAGTTATTTTGTGACAAAAAGTATTCCACTAAGATGGTTCCATGATTGGGATGCTCGAAAAAGGATAAGCATTCAGTCTTTTCCAAAACGATCATTGCGAAAGAGGGATACTAGTTGCGTGTTTGTGCGAAATGAGCAGCCCAAGCACTGGTCCAGTCACACATTTTAGCATATTTACGAGAACATTCAGAGGATTCAGAGAAAACAACACATCATCGGGTCACTTCCAGCAGTTGTTATGGATGACCGCTGGCAAATGGGTCCATGTGTCCAATGCCGCGAGACGAGTGCCCCTTCACTGCTTCACTCCGCAATCCTTAACAGACAGTGGTCCAGTCCAAACAAGGAAGAAAGGAAACGGATCGTACACTTTCCATCTGCTCCTGCAGCTCATTCACAAAAAAAAATAACACACAACACATACCTATCTACCTTCCTTCCTCCAAATGCTTTATAAATATTCAAAAGCAAAACATTGTAATAAGGAACGACCAACAAGAAAGCAAGTAGGCAGAAGGAAAAAACTCTACTCCTCCAGACTAGCAGATCTAGGCTTCACCGACCGGTCGGTGATGGTTGAAGTGTTTTGCTACTTGAAGTTTTGGTTGGATATTTTTGCCTACTCATTTGTTTTTATGATCTCCACCAAAACGATGAAGCAACCCTCGGACTTCATCGCACTATCACTCGAAAAACGAGAACGAACCTATCTCGAGAAGGATGAAGCTGAAATGCGTTTTTGACCTGTCTTGACTGCAGCCGGTAGAGGGCTGCTCATAAACTATGTAGGAAGTTTTTGAGTGGTCTTTGACCCCCTCCCCCTCCTGTGTAGACAATCATCCATACACACTTTTAGAAATTTTAAGTTTGCCAAAAACACCTCTCCCTTACACTGTCTACGTAGTTTATGAACAGCCCCTATGTGTATCTACCAAGAGTAGCTCGAGGCAAAACCATACTCTATGGATTACGAGTGGTCCACTCTTGGACGATTGATGCAAATGCGTTCGTGCAAGTGGATTTTTGGGCAAGAGATCGATTACAACTCGGATGCTGTGGTGGTCAAGTTGCGTGAGATTGTAACTGATCAATATTGATTTTATCTTGAGCTGCCAGCTGCAAAAAGTAAATAAATTATTTTTGAGTTTAGATTAAAATAAACTCATACAATACGGCAATCGTATTTCAAAAGAGTTGCAAATCAAAACTACCACCTCTTCATGCTGTTTAAATAGGTTACTACCAAAAATAAACATAATTTATTACGATTTAAAATCGGGTTGCTCTCATAAGGAAAATTATTCATGACACTCTACAGAATGCGCATTATAAAGCTTGATAGGAAATTTTGTGATTTTTGTTTTAATTTTCAAACAATATCCTTTCTTGATAATAGTTTTTGAAATTTCTCATCGCCATTTGGTGGACTTTGTTAATTTATTTCGTCCTAAAGAACAGTTGATAGGGAACTACGAAAAGTTTATGTAAATTTGAGTGCTCCGAGACCGACACATGCAAGAGTCCAAGCTGTCCATGTAGTTAATAGAAATTTCTTGAGAATTAAGTCACATTACCTTCAATTTTTCACTAAAGTTTCTTAGCACGGCCAACACATTTTTTCTCGTGATTTATTTTAAAGTAATTTGCAAAGTGACTGGTCTATCCGAAAAATGACGATGAACAATATCATTTTATAGTATACCTAAATAAGGCCTTCTTGTAAATATGGGTTCCTAGGGCTCCACATAATTCAATTATACTTGCGGATACACCGTTCGAAAAATTCATGTAAATTTCTGCGAGATATAGCGCATATAGCTTGCTTTGTCAGTGATCTGTTAACGTCTCTCATCGACTGCCCTTCGCTACTTACACAGCTAAACATAAACATTAGGAGACGTCAGCTACGTACACACGCCTTTTTGTTCATCGATACTTCCAGGACAAATTATGGTTTGAATGAGCCAGTTCGTAGCATGTGCCGTGTGTTCAATCATTGTCAACATGTATTTGACTTTAGTTTTTCACGTGCGTCCAATAGGCAGAATTTCTTGAGATTTATGTCACAGTAGCAATAGTGCGATAGTTCTAAGTTTTAATTGTCATTTGGGTATTTTAACCTGTTGACTGTAACAAACTACAAATAAATAAATAAATATAAAATTAACGCTAGTTTGGCATAAATTTGCGGAATATTTCATGTAAATTTAATTGTATGCAATGTGAACGATTTCGCTGTTTATGCCAAGTATAGCTCAAAATTAAACGAAGGGAGATTTTACGCGATAGTTAAAATTCAGATTTTTTTCTGTGCAGTGTATGCTTCTAGCTAAATGAAACATTTAGTTCTAGATCGCTAAGTGGTTTGCTATTGCCTCTAAGGTTATTCAAAGGTAGGGTTGTTACAAACATTGAAACTGTAATATCTCCATCATAAGAAATTATTCCCGGTCGAACTCCGGACGAAGCTAGAACAGCACTACCGTTCATACTGGCGACAACGCTCTGATGAGACAATGAAACCCTACCCCAAGCTCCTCCCCTGATCCTATCCTTCGAAAATGTACCCTTCTAACCTCGAGTAAGCCGCGAGTAATCGGCCCAACTCCTACTAGACATTATCGGCTCCGTAAAGCTAACGCGATTGAGCCTTCCAAATAAACGAACTAGATAAAAAAAAAAAAGAAATTATTGAGGTTTATCGAATAGCTCTTTTTTTCATCGTATGAGGTCCTCTTTTCCTTTTTTTTCTTCAGTAGTGGGCATTTTTTCCTGCTCTCAACTAAGTATTCCAGATCAGGGGTTGGAACGGTTGACGTTTTTTACTAAACTCACTTCGTTGTCGTGTGTGATAGTGTGCTTGTATTCGTACTTTCATGCTCTACCGTCGTCTCTCTCACACAACACAACTGGTAGAACATCATTCAAGCAAAAATAAAATTATCAAATAATTATCATATGACATGTGTGATTTCGTTATAATTCCTCATCTTCTTCTTCTGCTTCTTCTTCGCATTTCAAGCTTATTGCATATCGCATATTAGCTTATTGCGTGCTCGCAACTTAGTGTTCTATATGCACTTTCACAGTTATTAATTGAGAGCTTTCGATGCCTGTACCATTTTTGCATTGGTATAATTGTGTGGCAAGTCCAATCATACTTCTATGCCCAGGGAAGTCAAGAAATTTTCCAACCCGAAAAATGCCTAGACCGGACCGGGAATTGAACCCGCCACCTCCAGCATGGTCTTGAGTGAGCTAAGGGAGGCCCCAATTTGGTGTAAATAAAACCATTTATGATCAGAAAAGTTATTACTAGGACATCGTTGCTTGTTATTTTCAGAATTCGCACAAGCACAACAACAGCAGCTCTAATTATAAGAAAAAACTAAAATTCATATATTCGTGACGGTCTTCAGCGACAGTCTCGTATGACAGAGCCTGTCATATGACATTTTAGTTTGGTACTGTAATTACAGTCGATTATCATAGAAAATGCGTAGTCTAAGGTGACCGATTACAAGACTGTTCAAAATACCGCTTCGCAGTGAATAAATATAGTAAATATAGTCAAATTTTCGAATTTACCTTACATAATTCCATGAAATGAACCAAGTTCGGCATTTTTGACTCTTGTCTAAATTTTCAAAATGCCGTACTTTATAATTTTCAATAAATCATGGGACGAAAATGGCTAAACCAATCGATATGACGTCTGAGACAAAGTTGTTGGTAACTATAGCCTTTTCACAACAAAAATCACATATTCTCGTCTAAAAATATGATAATCTATTGAAAAATTCAATAACAAAAACGAACATTTTTCTTCAAATTTCAAAACTGTTTTTTAAACTTTAAAAAAATGCAAACTTTTTGGAAATGGTCACAATGGAAACTGCAAAATTGGCCAAAATTTAAGTACAAATTTTAACTTTACCCAAACATATTTTTTATTGTTTTTCATACAGAAAACATATATTTTAGTCAAGAAAATCATTTCCAATGCACAAATCACAAACAATTTTACGAAAAGTTGATGTTTTACGACTTGGGTCAATTTTTAAGTGTTCATTTGAGAAAAGTAAGCATTTTTAATAAGCATTCAAATAACATTAGCTTAAACATCTTTAAAATACTCATTCATTTTATGTTACTTACCTTACCAACCAGGCTAAGGCCTTGTTGTCCTCCGCTGTCCGAAGAAGTCGTCTCTACTCTACTCGATCCATGGCCACACTTCGTCAGCCTCGTAGTCTGCGAAGGATCCGCAGGTCGCCCTCTACTTGGTCGATTCACCTTGCCTGCTGCGCGCCTCTTCTTCTTGTTCCTGTTGGGTCGCTTTCTAGAACCATTTTCATTGGGTCGTCGTGCGGCATTCTTACGACGTGCCCAGCCCACCGTAGTCGCCCAATTTTTGCAATGTGGACGATGGATGGATCTCCCAGCAGCTGGTTCAATTCGTGGTTCATTCGCCTCCTCCACGTTCCGTCATCCATCTGTACTCCACCGTATATGGTACGCAACCCCTTCCGTTCGAAAACACCACGAGCATAGTGCAGGTCTCGTGGCCGTAGAGGACCACCGATCTAATCAGCGTCTTGTACACAGTCAACTTCGTGCGGCGGCGAATTTAATTCGACTGGAACGTCCTCCGGATTCCAAAGTAGGCACGATTTTCTGCCATAATGCGTCTTTGATTTTCTCTGCTGGTATCATTTTCGGCGGTCACCAGTGAGCCCAAATACATGAACTCATCGACCACCTCGATTTCGTCACCATCAATCTGAACTAGGGGTGGGAGACTAACATTGTCTTCCCTAGTCCAATCCGCCTAGCTTCAGCCTTAAGTCTGATGAACTTTTCAGCCATCGTCTCAAAGCTCCGTGCCATGTTGTCAATGGCATCGGTGAAGCCAAGAAGCTGGATGGACTTCCTGAAGATCGTGCCACTCGTGTCTATTCCTGCTCTTCTGATCACACCTTCTAACGCGATGTTGAATAGCAGACACGAAAGTTCACCACCTTGCCGTAACCCCCTTCGAGATTGAAAGGGACTCGAGAGTGCCCCCGATACTCGATCAACGCACATCACTCGACCCATCGTTGCCTTGACCAATCGCGTCAGTCCTGATGAAGGTGGGCGTCTTAGTGGAATACCTGTATAATGAGAGAGAGAAAGATTAGTATTTTTCATTTAATTCCACAACGTTATTTGCTTATCCTTGACAGATACGCGTATTTCGTCTACAATGTGCAGACTTCTTCAGTGTCTTGTACTAATACTCGACTAGTCGACGCATCGCTTCACAAGGACGTAGCATTTCTGAAGAAATGCCAAAAATATAAGGTTATACCTATAAGCCATAGGATTAAGGTACGGACACCCACCCCACCCAGCGTAGTAAAGAGGATGGAAGCAGAGTTCATCAAGGATAGCATCAGACGGCTATATAGCAAACTGGACATGAAGGTTTTGGAATGTTATTATCTACATCTCAAATTGGCCAAGGAGTATCCAATTAAATTCCAGGAGTTTCTGTCTAGGGCCAAGGTAGCAGAGAAGTGCGAATCGGATAGGAAGCGGAAGCTGCAGGATAGGAAGCTAAACAGACTACGACAGGAGTCTCAGCGGAGACGGACGACACACCGAACGGGTGAGCAGATCCCATCAACCATCACCACGACGCCGAGAGTTCACTCCATTGATGGGTTGGTTGTCAACCGATCGACGACCGCATTCACGGAAGAACAATTGACACACCTCAACGAGGGGCTAGGATACGCGGTTACAACCAAGCCAGACGTGGAGCAGATCATCATTGACGTAGAAACAGCGATTACCAAGACGCTTCCAACAACATCACATCGAACATAATCAAGGACGGACAGGAACAAAGTCGCGCCAACGAAAAAGAAATTCGGATTGTAAAGGAGCTAAAAAGTAAAGCAGTATACTACGTGAAGGCAGACAAGAAAAACGCGGTCGTTATCATGGACAAGGACGATTACGATAACCAGATGACAACGAAGATTAACAACGAACATAGTGAAACGCGTGGAGAAAGCACTGAAGGAGTGCAAATCGATATTAGGTGATGGAGCAGGTCGTTTACGGGAACCCAATCCCATTCTACCCAGGATCAAAGGTCTCCCCAAAGTCCACAAACCAGGAAATGAAATGCGAGAGATCGTGTCTGCTGTTGGTTCCCCCACCCACAAACTAGCGAAGTGGCTAGTCAAAGAGTTCCAGAGTATGCCGAATCAGTTCCAGAGTAAAGCAGTTAGTAACACCCAGGAGTTCGCCCAGCAACTACAATCTCCAGGTGACATCAACGAGAACGAGATTATGGTATCTTTCGTCGTCACAGCTCTTTTTCCCAACGTACCGGTCAAGAAAGCGATCAATCATTTGGAGGACTGGCTATTAACACAACGAGAGGATGCAGCATGGAGAAACAAGGTTCGGACGTACCTTAAGCTGACCCGCCTTTGTATGGAAGAGAACTACTTCTCTTTCCGAGGTAACTTCTACAAGCAGACGAAAGGAGCCCCAATGGGAAACCCCCTATCCCCCTTCTTGTGTGAACTTTTCATGGCCAACTTGGAGACAATCCTGAAGGAGAAAGGACTATTATCAAACCGTTGGTGGAGGTTTGTTGACGATATCTTCAGCGTAGTTAAACGGGAAGCCCTTCCACAAATTTAAATGAGATCAACAGAATTCACAAGGATATCAAATTCACTCACGAGGTAGAAAAAGACGGGAAACTCGCATTTCTCGATCTTCTAGTCATCAGGGAATCGTCATCATCTTGCTCGCTTGAATACGAAATTTACAGAAAACCAACAAGCACCAAAAGAGTTAACCCCTATACTTCCAAGCATTCGTTCCAGCAGAAAATGGCTGCCTTTCACCACATGATTCATCGAATGCAGACTCTTCCACTCAGCGATACAGGAAAGGTTAAGGAATTACAGTACATCTTCGAAACTGCAAGACTCAACCGATACAAGGAGACCACAATCCATGCAATCATCGATAAAAAAGCGAGAATTCTACAAAGGAGATTATTTACAACCCTCACCGCAGCACCTGAACCATTGAAACGAGTGTCCGTTCCATTTGATCAAGATATTACTTGTAAGCTAAGACCACAGTTAAAACAATTCGGATTAGATTTAGTTTTCATCAGTAGACATAACCAGTTGAAATCATTGTTAGGATCCACTAAAGACCCAGTTAATGTATTAGGTAAAGCAGGTGTATATAAAATAAGCTGTAATCATTGTAACAAAGTATATGTACGACAAACCAAGAGAACTTTAGCAACTAGATTTAAAGAACATATAGCGGAGGTTAATAAGGCCAAAAAGCAAGAGGAAAAATGCCTAACATATGATTTCAAATCAAAGGTTGCAGAACACATCTTTCCAGAGGACCACCAACTATCGACGGAGGACATCACGATCTTACGAACCGTATCTACACCATGGAAATTGGATGTTGCAGAAAGCCTCGAGATCAACAAACAACGTCAACGTTAACGTCAACGAGTAAGCAGTGGAGTACCTGTTCCTATAGAAAATTAAATTTATGTTTACCTATTTTCTAAGTGAAAATGTACCTGTGTTAATATATATTCGGTAAATGCGATGTTTTTCTTCAGTCGAGTATTTAGTACAAGACACTGAAGAAGTCTGCACATTGTAGACGAAATACGCGTATCTGTCAAGGATAAGTAAATAAAGTAGTGGAATTTAATGGAAAATACTAATCCTTCTTAGCATTAGCATTAGCATTAGCATTAGCATCGAACAAGTTGCACAATATCGTAGGTGGTACGAATTCAAAACTATAAGAGCAAGACGGATTTCTGTAACTGGACAGATAGTAAGTAGGAAATAAATACTATCTCCCAGATAAAGAAACATCCCGCTTCAACAGTTAAGGATTGTCCTGGCCACGTCCTTACAACTGGTAGGGATAGGAAAGGTATGTTAGTCCAACATTTACTTAAGAGAGATGCAGAGAACTCTACGACCCCTCATAAATGTCTCGGGAATTTAGGAATTATGTTAGTAGGGAAGGTAAGCCATAGGATACACCCAGTCAGTGTTGCTGGCATATGTAGATTTTTTTTTATAAATTTGAAATTGCTGTCTGCTGGAATAAAATGAAGATATAACATGGTGAACTCACCATCGTTGTTACATTCGTAGCTGAATAATAGGAAGGAATTATGATGTGTTGAATATATTTTTTTTTTATTGATAGAGGGGAAAACCCGCGGGAGTGAAAATAATTTAACTACCTCTTCTCCCGTAGGCACAAAACCTCTATGTCTTTTCAAGTTAAATCATAATCAGCTACAAATTTCAACAATAAAACATTTTTCAAGTGGAAGCAATAAAGTTAGCAGATTGAAGATGATGGATGAAATGTACGATAGATGGCATGGCAGAACTCCCGCTGAGGTGTCTTCAAGGTTCCATCGCGATCGGCATTAATCTGAAAGATACAAATTATACTGCAACAAATTTGCTAATATTTGCATACTTCTACAATAGTGTAACTTTCAAACCAACAAGACCAAGTAGATAAATAAACTTGAAGGGTTGAGGCCTCGATCGCAGTCCTAAAATAAGGGTGTTAATTAAACTGTAATGTTCTGTAAAAATAAAATAAAATTGTCAACCGATTTCAAATTCAATTTGGTCGATGTAGTGTTATACGGTAGATGATATTGAGGAGAAATTATTTAGTTATACTGCATAAAAAAATAATAAAAATAATTACAAAAGATAACATTAGTATTAGCATTAATCAATATCACAATAAACATAATTAAAAGTATGTAAAAACTGAAATACAGTGTAACCATGATTGATGTTTTGTTTATGTGGAGTCAATGTGAGAGTAAATGATGGTGATGATTTCAAAATGCTATTTATCATCTTATTTTAACGATGCTGTTGGATTTGATATTAAATAAGATTTTATATGATGTGAGATGGATTGTAATCATGTGCAGAGAAAAAAAAATCACCTAGGAAAGAAGGTGATACTTAAACATAAATATTGCTAATATTAATATGTTAGTTCCTATAGAAAATGATCTAATACGAGATGTAACTTTGGAGCATTAAATTTGAGGCTTGTTTTTGAAGATCCAACATATAAACATGTTATTAAAGGCCCTCCTATCAAAAGTTTATCATTTGTAATTTCTGGTATTTATTATTAACTATTTTTGTTTATTCTTATGATACCTACTTAAAACACATTACAAACTAGTATAATATTTTAAAGATGAGTTTTGGGTTAGGTTAGATAAAGTTTAGAATCGATTTACACTCATATCTATTAATAAGCTGATAAGTAAGTTCCTATAGAAATGATCTAATACGAGATGTAACTTTAGTGCGTTAAATTTGAGGCTTGTTATTGAAAAAAAAAATGAAAATCCAACATATGAACATATGATTAAAGGCCGTCCTATCAAAAGTCTATCGAAACTAATTTTTATCATTTGTAAATTCTGGTAATTATTATTAACTATTCTTATTTATGCTTATGATACCTACTTAAAACACATTACAAACTAACTAGTATAGAATTTTAAAGGTGAGTTTTGGGTAATGTTAGATGAAGTTTAGAATTGACTAACACTCTTTTCTATTGATAAGCTTATTATATAACTAATTGACATTGACATTGACAGCGTCGTTGTTTGGCAGACGAGCATTACTATTGACATTGACATGAATAGAAGTAAATTCGGTAATCTTCGCAGCAGCCCTAACGATTGGAACCAACGTTTGACTTTGTTCACAAAATATTAAACGTCTCCTCGAATCATCAAAGGCCGCTCCGCCGATTAACGCAACATCAATACACAAGACGAAGTCCAATCTATACCTGACGTATGCCAGACGAACCTGAATAATGGGATATACCTACTCTCTTAGTGCCCATTAGACTGATGCAAAATCCAACACTTCCGCTCCACAGCGCTCAAACGGCCCCAGATCGGGCCCCGACTAGCCCCTAAAACCGGAACCCATCCGGTAAGAGAAAGACACGGCACCAACCGTCCAAAGTCTATATGGAAATTACTATGGGAAAACCAAACATTCTGCTCATATCCATCCATCAATTAACCATATCGCTCCGCTTCAAAAACCGATAACTGAGCCTGAAGCAAACTCTCTCAGCCACAACTCTGTGTAAGACCACTTTTCGATAGACTGTAAGCATCAAAAGCTATTAATGATCCAAGCAACTACCGCCCCATGATTCAACTGTCCAGCAGGCAACACTGGTGTTTCAGACGCGTAGAATAGAGCTCAGCATCATGGCTACTATGTCACACTGCAGAACACGGTGTCGCCCACAAAACAGCAGCCCCATGCCACAAGACTATCAATCCCTATATTCTGCAAAGTTATAGCTGAGAAAATTCTCCACAAGAACAGTTACAGAGCTTTTGAACAATGCAACACGGAAAAGGCCAGAAGGCAATAAACAAGAAGTCCGGATATCCCACAGCAACCCCCATACAATCCTCCAACGGCCTGCGCCAAGCCAGCCCCCCCACTAAACGAGTCCAAACCCCGGGAGACCAATCCGGACCCGACCCGGGACCGTCCGAACACTGCGGAGCAAATATGTCAAACCCATCATGCAGAAAGAGCTGTGATCCAAAATCTTAGCGATGCACTCTCCGAAAGATAGTGAATATGCTGTTGAGTTTTATATGCTGGTGGTTAGATAGAGAGTATCCTCATTCGTCATCTGTTTCAGATTCGGGCAAATTGTATATTTCTTTGAGTTTCGTATAAAGTTTTTCTTTGTCGTCTGCCAATTCGTACCATTCCTCAACTGGTATGTTCTCAAATCTCCACATACTCTGAGCAATCGTATCCCACCAAGTAAAAGCAGGTCTACCTCTCTTTTTGTGTGGTAATCTATACTCCGCAGCCAGCTTGAGCAAATGATTCTCAGGTCTTCTTACAATGTGTCCCCAATACCTTAACTGAAGAATCCGGATCCACTTTGTTATCGATCTGGGACCATCTTTTGAAGACGAGTTATCCTCCATCTGACACAGTGATTTAATTTGACCGTAGATTTGCTTTTGGTACCTTCTCAAAGATTTCCTAGACCGCTTCGTAAGAACCGTGGCTTGCGAGCCATACACCATCGTCGGAGCTATTACGGTTTCATATAATAATGAATCCAACTTCTCTGATGGCTTTCTTTCCTTAAGAAAGTCTAAGATGACTTTCGAGGCAACAACAGCGTCTCTAGATCGTTTTCTTGTCGTCAGCTTCCTATTTAAGCGTTCTGTGATTGGAACTCCCAAATAATGTATGCATGATGTTGTTTTTAAAATGCGATCTCCAATTTTTAGCTCCTTTGGTGCTTCTCCAGTAGGCGTCCTTACCATGACTTGACATTTAGTTTCATTAATCTTAAGGTTTACCTCGCCTAGATAGTATTCTAGCACTGGCAACAATTTCTCTAACTCCTCTAATGACCTAGCGATAATCAAAATATCGTCCGCATATACAAGGATAATTGGGAACGTTAACCTGCCGGTCTGATTTAGTTTTAACCTTCCGTCCAATTCATCCTCAACGGTCAAAAGAACTTCCTCCATAATCAAATCAAATATGTAGGGAGAGAGTGGACAACCCTGTTTCACTCCTCTAGACCTCATTTGAGGCGCAGTTTTTTGCCCATTCCACAGCACCTGTTGCTCCTCTGCATTGATGCAATTAATCACTCTATTTGGAAAATACTAATCCTTCTTGATTCTTAATTCGTCCTACGAGTTTCAATTCCGTCGCAACGCATTGAAATGCCATTAGATTTTCTTCGTCCTACGGATAAACGTAGAAAAAGGGGATGTGGATGCTAGGAGCACTTCTTTTGTTTTGAGAACACTGAGCGTTAATAATCATACAATGCACTCTAACAGGGTTTATGTTGTAGCTAATGAACTAACGCATCGAAAAAAACCTATTATTGATTTGTGCACAGTTAAATCTTTGATATTATTGATCTTTTCTGATCGATAGAACGGAAATCTGTGATTACGAGGAAGTAGCGCTCTACCCTATCACAATATTTAATAATTTTGATTTACGGTTTAGCGACTTTGCAGTCAATTTAATTGTTTATGGGAAGTTTGAACATACTGAGAGGTAAGCACATATCATCGGTAAGAGACGTGTGTGTGAGAAAATTTGCGAAAAAATGTAAGGGCAGCTCAAAATGTTATATTCATACTGTACTGGACATATTTCGGCATGTAAGATGTATAACAAAAATGAGCTGTGTTTGTTCACATCGACTGATACTGAGTGGTTGCGGTACAAGCACATATCGTCGATAATAGACGATTGCTGTGTATCAGAGAACGCTTGCGCAAAAATACTAGGGTGTGGAACGGATTCGAAACTCAAATGTCATTAGCCAAATACATCCGTAGACCATAGGTCCAATGCACCCGTGTACTAAATGGGAATTGTGGGTTCGAATCCCACCGGTGCCCTTAGATTTTTTCGCAAATTTTCTCACACACACGTCTCTTACCGATGATATGTGCTTACCTCTCACTCTCAGTATATTCAAACTTCCCATAAATATTTAATAATGTCTGTTAGAAACCTAAGTAAACGCTCTGCAAGTCATTTGGTTAGCTTGGCATAATTTCAGCTTCTTTTCAGAACAAAACTGGCTCATAAAGCTGAACATGTTTGTTAGGGTGCCGCAGACAAATTCGATGTGGAAGAGATTAAACCGCATGAACCTTCAACACATAATCATTCGGATTAATATTATGATGCCATGCAACGGATGTCCTCAGTGTTCACTCGGCTGTCGACAAAAGCAGGCCACTCTCAATGTGTGCCACGCGATCGTCTGTTTTCTCGGCAGCAACCATTGTGTGGTCCTCCTCATTGTTCTGCATCAGTAGTTCTTTCGGTCGATGCGTCGTCGACTTTGGAAAGCAACCGTTTCGTGATGACTGTGTGAGTGTTGACCACGTTTTGCGTCCATTGCTGCAATGGAAGCGCTTTGCCCCACGATGGCGTAACTGCCATACAATGAAACCACTGGACGCGGCTCCAGTTCTGATGGAGGAGGCTTTTTGGATAGCGGAAGATAAAGTGTTTATTGTGTTATACCTTTTCACTATAGTTTTAAGATGTATTGTATAGTGACCAAGAATCCTCGGCTCTGTAAAGTTAATTCGGTTGAGCCTTATCAAATAAATTAATGGACAAAAAACGGATGCTCTGGGGAAATATGGTGCAAATAATAACTCTAATGTTAAATAATTGTTGCACTGAAAATAGTCGATCTAATCTTTATGAAGTCAAAGGGTTGAAATTTAATGTACATTTTGGAAATCGTATTGTGCATTTGTAGTAAGTCTAAAAAGTTAAATTGCAAAGTTATTATGAAAGTATCTCGAAAACGGATACATTGAGAATGTATTTCACTGAGTGTTTTGGTTATTCAACGCGTACGTTAAATTAGGAAGACCAAATATATGACCCACTTCTACCAAGTCCCCACGTCTCGTTGGGTACCTTATATATTATTGTTGAGTGTCTCCCATTTGATCGCTTTTATGCCTTCTATAACCATCACATTTAGTCCTGACGTAATGACTCCAACGGAAAAGCATTATTGTTTCGATTATATCACACCATCCAAACAGAGATGGATCGTGTTTATCCCTTTCCTGTTACGATTCCATACGCTACTATACGCTATATGAACCTATAGCAACAATTAGCGACGACGTCTCGATGGAATGCATTTGGTAGCGGGTGGTGAAATGGCTTCGGTCCGTTGCGTTGTTTTCAAGCGAAACAAAAACAGAGATTTATTTACCTTTCACATTTCGGAATGCTGGCAGACAAACTGGGGCCCAGTCTGCAGAACTGGTGGTAGGTAGCTGTTGTCCCATTTACCGTGGATTTGAACTCACGAGCGCGATGAGGCTTGACTAAGTCGATATTTATGGTTTGATATTTACCTAAACCGTGTTTTTGTTTTGTCATTTGAGGCAGAATACCTACGGCTTAGGTTTGAAGGGAGATGAAGTGGGAAAAAGTCAACAGGCTGTCGTCTTCTCGCCATGCCAGCAGTCAGTTGTATGGTGCTCATGATGATGGCACACTGCCACCATCACCGATTGTGCACAGAAGCACACAGTAGGTAAGTGGTTTGTTTTTATTTAGCTTCTTCCACAAACTGTATGACATCGGGAAATCTATAACATCTGCCCTCATCATCTACGTGCACTCATATCCAACACACCAAAGCATAAAGTTTGCCACGAGTCTTGTTCCTATGCGATGTGTGCAATATCCTTCGGAAACGAAGCAGCCACATAATAAAGCACGGTGGAGCGAAATCATGTTGAACTAAATGCTCTGAAGAGTAGGTCGGTATAGAAAACATTTTGAGCAGCCTGTCAAGGGTTGATCGTCAAGGTGGACATATTCAGGAAATTTTCAACACAATGTCAGTACTGGAGTCACCCCATGCCAAGAACTTAAGAATTTGTTTAATATTCACTGTGGGATTTTTCATCAGATAATGTTTCCTAGATGGAAAATTCAGTGGTGCTAGTATTCAAATCTGAGTGAAAAACAATGCAAATTTTAACATTATCGATCAATAGATTAAACAAAAAATATATACTGTTCCCTAGCAATCTCAGTGTGCAGCTGCGATGCACAGCGGTAGTTGAACCCATAACAACACCGGCTGCTTGTTTCCTTACGACTATCTTTCCACCGATGATGATGGGACGCTGAAGACGGTAAACGTTCAAATTTATGCCATAACAAGCAACACGATGCTTTGCCTAAAGAGTGTTTCCCTACTACCGAAACATAACATCGTCGCTGTGTGTCGTCTATGCCGGAGGACACCTAGCGACTTCACCTTTTCAAAGACTTTTTGATGGTAGCATAAACAGAGTGTAGGCATTGCCAAGAGTGCCTTTTTCTCCGAAGATCGAAGGTAGCGCAACCCGTCAGCCAGCATGTGGCGAAAGCATGAGTCTCATTACTTACGCCTCCTCGCCTCATCACCGGTCCGCTCATATTTGTTTTATTTGATTGTTTTATAATAATACCACACGCTTCTGGGCCCCACATTGTCTCTGTGATGTGGATTTTTGAGCAAACAAGACCTATTGTTACTCGCTTGTTGTTGAATTATGTTTCTGTTTCATGCTACCAATAGGTGGGCTGGAGCAAACAAAACAACCACGAACGGAGACGAACGGATCTCAAAATGCAGATGACGTCGAGAGCATGCTTGATTCAACTGATTGTTTTAGAATTGTAGATCTTGGGAAAGTCACCTTTTGCCTCCGTTTTTAGGACACGACAGCATTCGGGCACTTGCGGATGGTGAATCAGTCTGGAATGGTAATCAAATGGCAAAAAAAAAACAGGGAATGCAATAGGTAGTAACTTTCGTTGGAAGGTAATTCTGGCTTGGGTTGATTTGATTAAATAAATTAACTTGCATGGTCATAATTTTTGAAAAAGTAGCTTTAAAACAGGTCAATATTGTGATTGTGCTTCATCTATAGCGTCAAAAATTACGAAAAAAGCAACTCATTTTTTTTTCTTGATTTGACAGAAAAGATCTTGTTTTCCATGCTGCTCCCACACCTGGACCCTACCTATCAATCCATCAACTCATGAACCGGGGACAAACGGCTTTACTTCTGAAATCTTCTGCAAAAAAGTATCGATGACTTTTAGGAAACTGTCTAAATTTTTAAATAAAAATACTGAAAAAAATCCATTTGAACCGTAGGTACACTAAAAAAAAACAATTTTTAAAAATTAAAAAGGATTTAAAAAAAGAAAACATGTTTGATTTGGATGAAATTTTGTCTAAAGATAGGTAACAAAAACTTGTTCATGCCTGAATTGAAACTTTTTAACGTGTTATTTTCATACAATACTAAACCAGTGAAGGTCATGATGCTTAATTTGCGAGGCAATTTTGTCCAATCAGCAACTAAGTTCACTTTGTTTAATCGAGAAATCCATTTGAGAAGGGCTTATGACATTAGAAAAAATATATTACTGATTATATCGTCTACTACTGAGGCAAAATCCGGTACTACTATAGCAACTTAGCATTCTTGCACATACACAGCATATATTAAATTTAAATAGTACATCCAAGAGGGTGCAATTGAATCATGTCGAAATTCCCAGGTAATTTTTATGGCCACAAAAATAAACAACTGCAGTAAAAGCAGCGTAATGTCAGCTATACTAATGATAATTTTGTGCTTTTTGGCAAGTAATATTACCCCACATTTTCAACCCGACTAAAGTGCATCCACTTTGATGTGAATTTAAATTTTTTTTTGCTCTGTTGCTAAAAGTATCCATAAAGAATAAGGTATGAATAAAATTTAAAGGGGATCCTCCTTCATAACAATAACAATACAGGAAGTCAACATATCGCATCATAATTCTATATGTCCTTCTGTTACTTATTATTAAACCATTTACATTAAAGGGTGTATTCGATAAAAATGGCACACACATATTAAGTCACTAAAATTAAACCGATTATCGTTTTTTTTTTGAAATTGTCAGGGAATGAAAAACTACCAACGAATAATGATTTACAAAATTTGTTTTATTCTATTTCGTCTCCCGTCCTGAAAACCCGCACCTTCCTTTTCACTCCACCCATAAAATTGTGTACAACCGATTTTCCCAGTGTTTTTATTGTGTTTACCCAAATTTTCTCCAACTACAGCTCTGTTTTCATAGTTTTGGGATGTTTGCGAAGTTTCGTCTTCATAATTGCTCAGAATTTTTCAATTGGGCGAAGTTCCGGTGAATTTGGTGGGTTGATATCTTTTGGCACAACATTGACTCCGTTGGCTCGGTACCACTCCAATCCAATTTTTGCCTGAAATTATTAATTATTTTGTTGGAAATTCTATGTTCCTCTGTAATACTGTACCAGGGAGGAAGCTTCAAAATCATCTTCAGAACTTTGTTCTGAATCCTTTGAAGTGCTTTTTTTCTGGTAGTGCAACAACTAGACCATATTGGCACAGCGTAAAGCATGGCTGGTCTAAAAACTTGTTTAAATATTAAAAAATTATTCTCCAGGCAAAGCTTAGATTTCCTGTTTATTAAAAAATACAAACATTTTATATATTTGTTATATTTGGCTTGAATGCCCTCAATGTGATCTTTAAAAGTCAATTTTTGGTCAAGTACTAATCCAAGGTATTTCACTTGAATTGACCAGGAAATTGGAATTTCGCTCATAGTGACTATGTGACTACTACTAGGTTTCAAAAACGAAGCTCTAGGCTTATGTGGAAATATTATAAGTTGAGTTTTGGAAGCGTTGGGAGAAATCTTTCATTTTTGTAAGTGACAAGAGAAAATATCTAAACTTTTCTGCAGTCTTCTGCAAATAAGACGAAGACTTCTTCCTTTAGCGGAAATGCCTGTGTCATCAGCGAACAAAGATTTGTGGCAACCCTGAGGCAAATCAGGGAGGTCCGAAGT
Source organism: Ochlerotatus camptorhynchus (assembly GCF_037179485.1). NCBI lineage: Eukaryota > Metazoa > Arthropoda > Insecta > Diptera > Culicidae > Ochlerotatus > Ochlerotatus camptorhynchus. Next base: position 1,112,945 of record NW_027040575.1, on the reverse strand, counting down.
GAAATTATTATACAATATAGGCCCTAGACTGCTACCCCGAGGAACTCCTGCTCTAACAGGTAATCGTTCAGATTTTGAATTGTGATAATCTGCCTTGAAAGTTCTGTCAGTTAAATAATTTTGAACTAATTTCATAATATAAAGTGGAAAATTAATTTTTTTTCAATTTAGCAATCACCTTCATGCCAAACACTGTCGAATGCTTTTTCTATGTCTAGAAGAGCAACTCCAGCTGAGTGGCCTTCAGATTTGTTTGAACGAATTAAATTGGTAACTCTTAAGAGTTGATGAGTAGTTGAATGCCCATGGCGAAATCCAAACTGCTCATCTGCAAAAATTGAGTTCGTATTGATTTTTCCTTTATTTAACGTCGGTCTCTGTTCCGCAATCTAGTGCCAATCACCGACGGACATCGATTGCCATCCATTGATGGCAACCGAATGTGCAGGAAGGCAGCTTCCACACCTGCGTAGGATATCGCACCCATTCAACACACATGGACCGGGACCAACGGCTTTACTTCCCTTCCAAAGGAAGACGTGACCAGAGATTTTTATACCTCAGAATTGAACCCAGACCCATTGGGGTGTTAGAAAGCAGTCACGCTTACCACTACACCACCGGCGCCGGCTAGTTCGTATTGATGTGAAGCATCATTCTATTTAAAAATATCTTTTCAAAAAGTTTACTTATTGAAGAAAGCAAACTTATTCGGCGGTAGCTAGAAGCTTCAGCTGGATTTTTATCTGGCTTCAAAGTTGGAACAACTTTTGCATTTTTCCATTTATCAGGAAAATATGCCAAATGAAAACATCTGTTAAATAATTTTACCAAGAAAGACAAGGTACTCTCTGGGAGTTTTTTGATGAGGATATAGAAAATTCCACCATCACCTGGAGCTTTCATATTTTGAAACTTTTTAACCCCCAAGAATCATCAAAAATATTTTCCCGAGAGAAAATATTCAGAAAATCCCGAGCAACCTGATTCTCAATAGGACTAGTAAGACCCAAACTGAAATTATGGGAACTCTCGAATTGCTTAGCAAGTTTCTGAGCCTTTTACAAATTGTGATCAAAATTTTACAACCTTCTTTAAGCGCTGGAATAGGCTTTGGGGTTTTTTCAAAATTTTTGTGAGTTTCCAAAAGGGGTTGGAACTCGGGTCTAATTTAGAAACATTATTTTCAAAAGTTTTGTTCCTCAGGGCAGAGAATCGCTTTTTAATTTGTTTTTGCCAATCCCGCCAGATAACTTTCATGGCAGGATCGCGTCTTGTTTGATATTGTCTCCTACGGACATTTTTATGGCGGATCAAGAGCTAAAGATCGTCGTATATTATAATTGAATCGAATTTAACCTCGCAGTATGGTACTGTGACAGCTCTGGCTTCAACTATAGAAGTAGTCAGAGATTCAAGAGCATAATTAACATCATCTTTGGTTTGCAAATGAATATTAGGATCGAAGTTATGTTCCATAAATGTTCGATATTGCTCCCAGTCAGCTCTATAGGCCAAAACGAGAACCTTCTTAAGGTGCTTATTTCACCACATCCACAAATCGCCTGCCAGATCAGGAACTTCTTTGCAAATTTAGATAATTTCTTATTTCGAATATTCTCTGGAACATAAAACTTATACTTGGAAACGAAATATTCTTACCCATGAAGTTGACGGAAGTCAGGCTTGATGTAAGTTTCATCATCCATCACGATGCAACACGATTTGGTGAGTAACTTCGTGTAAAGTTTACGGGCGCGGGTTTTTGCAGTGATGCTTTGCTTTTCTTTCCGGTTCGGGACTTTTTGTACCTTGTAAACATGTAGCCCAGTACGTTTCATTGGACCACTTCCTTCCTTCCTTCGGGCATTTAGAGGCTCCTTGAAGGTTCTTATCACACGGGACACAGTTGTATTTGCAATTCCAAGCTTTTTAACGATCCATCGGAGGGACGCCTATATAGATTTTGATTGTAATTGATCAAAAATTTTTTCCCGGGCAATTTCTTGTTTCGACGACATGACTATTGTATGAATATCCATGAAACTTGACAGATTTAAACAATGCACTATGAATAAGATTGTTTGTTTTTTACTCATACGGTTCAAAACTTACAGAAGAGTTTTGGGGTGCCATTTTTATCGAATACACCCTGTATATACCTAGCGGCGCCGGTGCACAGTGGTTCCAAGGGTATCAAAACACGCGCTTTTTTATTTAAGCTGAAGTTGTTGATTAAAGGTACTAGGTGTTTTCTGAGAAGTTTCTCGGGTTACAACACTTCTTCTTATAATAAAAGAAAATTAAAGATTAATCCACCTAAAAGTGAGATGCAAAATTTATTTTTTCAATATAATAAGATACAAAATAATTTTGTTCGGCAAAGCTGTAGGGAACATTACTGTGAACAACTTTGCTCAAGACTATAACTTTCTAGCTCTTATAACTGCTGAGATATATAGGTTTTTTGTGGAGACATCGTTAAAATCAGTTTTGTATCTGTAACTTTTACTACAATATTTCTACATGTCTTACATGTTCTACAAAGATGTTAAAAATATCAAATTACATATATTTTCATAAGACTGCAAATTGCTACCATCAATATTTGAAAAGCTATTTACATTTTTTGGTTGAAAATTACCCAACTTCCAATAGCAATAGCTTCTAAACGGGCAAAAACGATCAAGCCATTCGTTGAGCAATTGAAAGTTCAAGAAAATGCAATAAAATGGTGAAGAAACCAGACCGCCCCCACTTGACCCTTAACCAAAATACTTGCATTAAAACTTGTCACTTTTCAGAATTTAAAATGCCGATTTTGTGAAATCACGGGACTGCTATCGAGTAGGTGTGAAAAGAAGGATACAAATGGATAACCAAGCAACCTGGGTTATTTCTAATGACTAACAAAATGACTCGGGATCAAAACCAGACCACCCTAAACGACCCTTGACTGAATCGCTTATGTACTTTAAATATTTTTCGATTTTGTCAATAAACAATACCAAAATCATTCATGTTTAATGTTCATTACGTTCCGATTCAAATTGTACGAATCTCAAAGAGCGCTTGCAGTTTCCTGTTCTCGCCGTTGTCATCTTTGATGGCCAAAAGTTGCAAAGCATCCCCGGAGCACACGTCACTTGTGTTTTTCGGTAGTTCCTTCATGTTGGAAATCAATGAATCTGAAGATTCCAGAAGACGGTGAAGAAGATCTGTATTCGTAGCTTCTCTGGAAAACTTTCTCGTGTGGTAGATTCTGTATTGCTTGGTATCGTTGTTTCTGCTTTCCTGGGCCTCTTCAGACAGTTGCCCAATGGGTATTAGAAACGAAGAAATCACTTTCGCCCCGTGTATGAACACTTTATGAACAGACACGGGAAGATAGTACCATGGATATAGATCGACTAGTTTACGAGCCGTTTCTATTCCGTAGCTTTCGAACCTTTCACAGTTAATTTCGTTTGACGTTTTGATCCCGAGTCATTTTGTTAGTCATTAGAAATAACCCAGGTTGCTTGGTTATCCATTTGTATGCCTCTTTTCACACCTACTCGATAGCAGTCCCGTGGTTTCACAAAATCGGCATTTCAAATTCTGAAAAGTGACAAGTTTTAATGCAAGTATTTTGGTTAAGGGTCAAGTGGGGGCGGTCTGGTTTCTTCACCATTTTATAGAATTTTCTTGTACTTTCAATTGCTCAATGAATGGTCTGCTCATTTTTGCCCGTTTAGAAGCAATTGTTATTGGAATTTGGGTAATTTTCAACCAAAAAATGTAAATAACTTTTCAAGTATTGATGGTAGCAATTTGCAGTATTCTGAAAAGTTATGTAATCTGATATTTCTAGCATCTTTATGGAACATGCCAGACTTGTAGAAATATTGTAGAAATAGTTACAGATACAAAACTGATTTTAATGATGTCTCCACAAAAAAAAAACCTTTATATATCAGAAGTTATAAGAGCTAGAAAGTTATAGTCTTCAGCAAAGCTGTTCACAGTAATGTTCCCTACAGCTTTGCCGAACACAATTATTTTGTATCTTATTATGTTAAAAAAATAAATTTTGCATCCCACTTTTAGGTGGATTAATCTTTAATTTTCTGTTACCATAAGAAGGAGTGTTGTAACCTGAGAAACTTCTCACAAGACACCTAGTACCTTCAATCAACAATTTCAGCGTAAATAAAAAAGCGCGTGTTTTGATACCCTTGGCACCACTGTGCGGTGGTGTAGTGGTAAGCGTGATTACCTCTCAAATGTGTAGACAAGTTTTAGTTAAATAATTATCATGGACCAGAGCAGTAAATCAAGGCTCAAAGGATTTCAATCAAATATGTGCATATAAACAATGCTTGATGCAACCGAAAAAAGACGTCAACGATGGTACAAAAAAATACATTCTATGGGATATAACCACGGAATTGATGAAACGATGAGCATTTGTGAGTCATGCCGTGCCCTGATATCTCATAATAGTAGTGATTGTGTTGTATATTAGATTGAAAATACATAAATAAAAGAAATATGAAAAACCTTGTCTTTTTCTTTCACATATTATCAGATTTTGCCAATGTAGATAGTTTTATTGAATTCTGAAAGGGTGCTGCCAATCTCGAATACGATTTTCATATGGAATTCTCGATTAATCAAAGTAAACTTAGATGCTGATAAGACCAAATTGACTCGCAAATTGAGCTTCATTGGATTCTGAGATGATTATGACCTTCACTGGTTTAGTTTTGAATGAAAAAGGCAATAACATTCCGTAGTTATTTGGATATATATGTAGACTTGACCACACTGGCTGCAACTAAAGGTGGAAGTATTTATTGACGAAGATTTCCACTGCTCTTGCACTCCTTCTATTCTGGCGTTATCTCAAAGTTCCGATCGGATCAGCTCGATCGTCTTTACAACATGTGAGGCAAATTTACGCACTTCCGTCCGCTCCACAGTGGAGCACTAAAACCCTGATCAAAATGATTTTGGTGTATATTTCCATCTTAAATGACTCAATAATCTAGTATAAATAATATTGGATGATTTTTAATGAGAATTTGAAAAGAGTTACTATCAAGCATGTTAATATCTTATTATGTTATTAGTAAATTGTGTTCTATAAAATGTTAATAGCTTATTCTGCAATCAGAACATAATTTGTTGACAAACCTATTGAAATGCATTCCAAATACACATAATGACTCAACTAACCTTCTTTAATAATCTCAACATCGGTTTAGTTTGAAAATCACGTGACAGCACCTTGTACGTTTGACTTTAACCCTTTAACGCCCAAGTCGTTTTGGCCACCGGACAATGCGTGATTTTTCCAAGAGTAACCCAAGGATTATTCTCACATTACTTGCAAACAAGATGTTAAGGATATTCCAAGGTTCATTCTAATGATATTGAAAACATAATTTACGTTCCAGATTTCTGTTAAGACATGATAAATGAAAAAAAATAGATCAATGGACGTTAATGTGATAATGCAAGATACGCGAGCGTTACAATAACACAAAAATAAATGCTCAGATGCACTTGATTCTTACCTTTTGTAAAGGAAGTAAACGCAACTTTTGAATACCAATATGCCGTCAAATAATGCAAGAAATGTTGAACTCTAAAATAAATGTCAAAGCAAAAATAAACTCATTTTTTTTTTATTTTGGTTTTTATATTATTAACTCCTCTGAGTGCTCTTCGCGTTCACGAAAGTTTCCTATTTTGTTCGTTACATTTCTAATTTAATGTAACTGCTTTCACTATTTGTACTTTGTAACAAAAAATGACTGGTTCAATTTTCTGTCGAATAGCAAACTGAATGACATATTTCTCATTAATGCTTTTGAGAAATTAGCAACGCTGGTGATCACCATAGCTTCCATATAGGGGAAATGGATGTAATGTCGGCCTAAATGCCCTTAATTTGGGCCCATACATAAATTCGGCAATCGACTAAATTTTCAATAGTAACCAAAAATATCCATTAGTATTAGTAAATTTTTAGCGATGGGCCCAATCTTAGATCCATAGGCCAACATTTGAACCATTTCTCCTATACTTCAATCAATTTGCGAGGCCTCTATTAGGGTTATGTGCTCACATTATTAGGACTATGAATCAAACTGGAGGGTGGCCTACAAGATTGAAAATACTTTTTTTTTTCAATGAAAGGCACCCTAATGTACAGTCAGAGCTTGAACAATTAATTTGTTTAAACTGCACTACCTGATGTTAAAAATGGAACGCCATTTATTTAGCGCAACACACATTTCTCAATAGCCTCGGGTTGAAGCCGCTCAATCACCACCTGAATGATTTGCAGCTTACTTTTTTAATTCACCTGTGGCGTTCATGAAAACCATTCTATAGAATCCACCCTCTACGGACAGGTAGCCAGAGACAATAAAACTAAATTAAATTACGATCCTGCAATGTACGGTAGTAGCAATTTGAGTCGAGGTCAAAACAAAAGGTTGAGCTGAAGAGGCAAAACAAAAGAATCAAAGATACAAAACGGTTTTCTTGTTGACATTTTCAAGAATCTCAACAATTTATAGCAGTAACAGATCAAGAGGGCGGCGAGTTGCAGCCCAACATCAAGAAGTTGAACTTCATGCTCGCGAGCCATCGGGGCCAGGTTTTGCTAAGAATTTCGGTCTGCTGATGCACTATGCTATTGCTCGACTTTAAATTATCGTCTTTATCTTGTGTGCATTGCTTCAGCTGGTTGTCCTCTTCGGTACACCCACTGAATATGTTTGACCGTGTGTGAGTGTGTATTTTGTGGGCACATACAGATTCAGCGGTTTGATTCGGGTTGCATAGGGATGTTACGGTTGCTCGTTGAGCAGGAATAGAATGATAAAGGCTGACTAAAAGTAAATTGGTACCTCGATTGGTACCCAGAAAAAAGACCTGTAATTCCTTGATTCAATCATTTTAAAAGTCCATTAATGTTTGCTTTACAAAACTTTTATCAAAACTTCAAAGCTACAGCGTAAGAATGTTAGATTTCTCCGAAATCTCGAACCTTCCTTTTGATGGAGCCCATCAGCGCCCGGTCAGTGGAATCACGGACACGGAATCAGCGCATTTCTTCCAGTTTGCCCGCATTTCCGGGATGTCCTTGACTGCCCCGCCGCTTCGTCGAAGTCGCTGCTTTGAAATTGCCCAGTATTTTTCGATTGGTTGAAATTCCGGGTAATTCGTACGATTCATTAGCTTGGGGACAAAATCGATCTTGTTGGCAGCATACCACTACAGAACCACCTTGGAGTAGTGGCAGCTGGCCAAATTGGGCCAAAAGATGACCTGGCCCCACACTGAAAATAAAATTTCGTTTATACAACGAAATCGCTCGTTTGTTCTACGAATTTATTGCAACGAAATGGATTTGTACATTGTATGAAGCTAGTTTCGTTAGAACTGCCACACTCGCTATCGCTACATCCAACCAGCGGGCCACAAGTGTTGGTTGTGGAAACCGAAAAATGTGGAGTGTGTTAGTGAGGATGGGTAAAAATAACTTCATCATTGGAAGGAATAAATATGACAAAAAAATAAAAATAAGTTTCAGACCGGACTCGACTCATGAACCTTGCGATCGTCAGATCTGTGCTTTATCCATCGCTCTATCTGTGCTATGAAAAATGGGATAGCTAAAGGCAAATAAGAAGCACTCATGGAACGGTAATTCGATTTTGCTTGCTTTTTCTGCTGCTTGCATGTATTTTTTTCTCTAACATAAAACCACCGCGACAAGTAATTTGCTTTATTGTTGTAGCTTGCATGTATTGGTTAAACCGACAATATTTCTAAAAAAAATGTCCCTCCTCCAACACACAATCAGCACTTTAGGAGACAATAAGCGCATATGTTGGTTTGATTGTACGAAGATGTATTTGTATATTATACGAATAAGGCGTAATATTGACATTGCGCCAGATGACAGGAAAAACGAATGCTTCGTACCATTTATGAAAGATGTGTTGTATGTACGATATTCATTTTTACGAAACGGTTTTCAGAGAAATAACGAAAATACATTTTCAGTGCAATGCTTACGGATGAAAAGCAATAATAGCTTTTTCAGACATTCTTCGATGTTAACTTGGGATGTCATCGTCTCTCGGATCGAAAGACCGGGGTTGGCTTTAACGCACCTCAACACCTTGCTGTCGGCTGACGATCCCTGGTTCCAGTTTTTTCGTAGGTCCACTGATTCCTTTCCACACTCACGGTTTCATTGTAGGTTTTGAGCACCCGAAAAGCTGCTGTTTTTGGCATCTTCAGCACTTTAGCCAGCTTGGAACCATGGACCACTCCGGATTTTCCAGGTGTTTGTGCACAATATTTTTTCTTCTTTCGAGTTCCATTTGACATTATTTTGAACCCGATCGACTACTTTGATCAAACTTGCATCCGTTGTTCTCTATATAAGTGTAAACAACCCACTGTCAAAGATTTTCGATGCCCAACACTAGAGGCATGGTAGCGGCGCGCGAGGGGAGTACCAATTTACTTTTAGTCAGCCTTTAACAGAATTTCAAAGATTCTGTTTTTATCTTTTGGTCATTTACTTGAAAGACGGACGGACAAGGCTTATATGCAGAGTATCGTCATTGTATGGGATTGAGTTTCAATACAGCCTTAGAAACTTTCTTAGGAATACGGCATACATAAACAAGAATGTATACATTCTGTTCGAATGTTGACTAATGACGTCATTGCTATATATCAATAGTGTGAAATTGAATAACGCAAATTGTACAGCATTAAAACGTTGGAGTCACATTTAATCGCTTCATTATGTTAAAAAAGGCTCTCTTTCTTAAAAAATGCATGAAAGATTAAATTTAGAATATCGACTTCTATCATACTTACGTTTGTTACGAAAAATAAGAATGACGTCACCATACAAATGTTATTTACCTCTATGGTGTACACCGTGCTCAGAAAGAGACTTCGAAGTTTCTTCACACACTTAGATTATTTTACCGAAATCTGTGAAATTTTACTGAAATCTCAACAGCTGAACGTTCGGTAAAAAGTTTGGTGATTTTTCACAGATTTCCTGTAATTTTTCAACAATATCTGTGAAAAATCCCAGAAAATATGTAAAAATCACCGAACTGTTTACCGAACGTTCAGCTGTTAAGGTTTCGGTAAAATTTCACAGATTTCGGTAAAATAATCTTAGTGTGTACTTATATATTTACGCTCATGAATCATAAAATCGCAGATTGTGACTCTCTGAGACAGGTTTGATGTGTCCAACACATGCTTTTCAACCTCTTATTGCAGCTTTCAAGTACAAAATACCAAAATCCATTGATTCCATAGTCTCGAAAAACAGTTATACCGAAGTTAGTGGAAGTGGAACACTGATAAAGAAAGTTAATCCATTGTTATAATTGTATTTTTCAACTATCAAGTCACTTTTTATTCAAGTGGTTATCACAAATCTGTTGTTCAGCAAGTTTCTGATCGATATTGTGAAGAATAATTCACGAGCCAAAGTGGCTCAATTTTTCTTCACTTTTCATTCACACATGAATGCAGCTTTTGATCTTTTTAAATTTCGGTTTATTTTGACGATCACAGGAGTAATATTACGACACAAAACTAAAGGTTAGATGCATGCAGTTTTCGTCAATTTTGTGGACAACCTGGAGAAAACCCTTCTTCTTTAGTTTCGCCATATTCATGATTTAATTTCATCAATTTTATGGCTCGAAGCTCCAACAGATATTTGAAAAAAATGTTCACCCCTACCGGCGGCGAATAAAACTGCAAATGAACTCGGAAAAAAGGAAGATGCTACTGCAGCAAGCGTATGTCAGATTGTTTTTCAGACACAATTTTCCTCTATGTGTATTTTCAAGCAAACTACTCTGTCCTTGTCTGATACACATGTTTTCATCAGCTTTTGCCTCAGCATACAATATAAGGGCGCTGCATCCAGCTCTAGCCGACGACGATATCTGAAGGAAGCCACTACTGCAAGGTGCAGCATCTTCCAAAACAGTAGCCTCAGCTCATCTTCATTCCACACCCACCATATTACCGTGTGCTTCTGAGCCAAGTGCTCTAGTGTCGCCAGATGAAATTTGCTAAAAGCACAACTGCTGCACAGTTCACTACCGGTGAACAGTCAACTAGAATATGGATGGGACATAAGAAAAAGGAAACACCGACAGGCAAAATGAGATAGCCTTTGAAGAAATAGTTCAACCCAGTAGTTCAATATATATATTGGAACAAAACCATCAACGTTGACATTAAATGAGAGGACGGCGATGATGCTCGATGAAGTCTAAGGAATTGCGGTGTGTTATAGTGTGTTACGGGGGCTGCCCTGTTATTTGCAAGTTGATTGAACGTGCTTGAGGAAACATGAAAAGAACACGTTCAGAGAGAGCCTAGGGTCAGGGCTTATTTTCGTCATGGTGGTCTAACATGAGTTACTATTGAAGTATGTCTGTTAGTCTGTAATTTTAAAGTTGTCGTTGATAACTAACGTTGAACATTAAAACTGGAATAAGCATTTTCTAATGCTTTAAAGTCATAATACATTAATAACCCCAATAGATCCTGGTAATCTTTCATTAACATGACTGTTCCGATGTCCCACGGGTCATGGGTCAATCAAACCTCACCTGACCTCGTTCCAATTTTTGCCTCGTTAGATGAACTATCATCTTCCACAGCAGCGCCAGCTCCAGTTACAACAATTTTCAAATCCATTTAATCGTCCACCCGCTACAAAGTAGTAGAGCAATCTGTACTCCAGCAATATCTGAAACATGAAGAATCTCGGTAAGATTCTTTCAATGGTACCCTTGTGACAGCCAGCAGCAGAAACATAAGTAGTGCGGTAGGTAGATATGAACTTTTGCAGATGAACTTTCCTCAGGAATTTCCTTTTTATGAGCAAATGGAGATTAATCATGCTGTTCTCCTCCTTTGCCACAGCCTTAGCCTGTGTGTTCCCGTGTTTGCAGCTAAAGTGGCAGTAGCATTTATGCCAGAGTGGTTTGAGCTTGCAGATGATGTAATTTCGACGAGAGAGTGCCTTAGAGTTAATTCGTCTTGGATCTGGTATCTAAATCAACCACCGGTGTATTCAGCGATAAGAAACCTTTTACCTTTTTCCATACAAGCCCGTGCATGCCCATGTCATCTGCTGTATGAGCTATAGGTACATACTATTACTGAGGTATGTCACCGAAGACAAGCAAACTGCTCCCACAGAGCTGAAGAAACATGCAATTATGCAAGTGATTTGTTTTATATGAGGCGTAAAATTACACAGCAATAAAGATAGCTCACATGAGCTCCTAAAGACGAAGGATACAGAAAATTGAAAACTGCTGGAAAAAGTGGAATTGGATCCGGGTCAAATATTCGTAAAATATACTGAAATACAACCTCCTGTCGTCGTATTTAAGCAATCATCGTTCAACAGGTTGTGAGGTGCGACAAATATTTAAATCTGTGCTGCTGTCGTGCGGAAAATTGGAAATTAAATTACTTTGACAAAACAAATATAGCTCGGTGCTGCGTACCAGTGTACATACCTAGCGTAATGAAAACAATTTACAGTCAGTGGGTGAATGTATGTCGACCTTCGACAATGATTTGAATCCGCCCTTCGGTTGTAGCTGAAGACATATTTTTTCTTATGAAGCGTGTTTAATTTTCTCAGTGACACCCCACATGAAATGCCTGATTTAATGTTGCAACTATTGCACAAGTTAGTGCAGCACTTCACCTTGCCGCCGTCATGGCCAGTGTATTTAACATTCAAGTGGCAGCTTTTTTTTTTTGGGTACAGCCTTTTCTATGTTGAACTGTCGAGGGATGTTTGCTATGCACACGAGAGGGCATCAAATGTTGTTGATCGAAAATTCATAACCTAGTTATGAGCTGGGTTGTACAAGCTGGCTTAGAAATATAACAGCACTTGTTGACCGAAGAGTGGTGTTAAACATGAACAATCGAGCCTTGCGCTTGCGAAGAGCACTCATCCTTGTACAGAGAAAGAATTGAAACCGCAGCACTTGAGCGCACATGATGGGAGGTATTCATTTTTGGCAACGCTATTATGCAATAACAATTAGACGAAGCGATTGCCTGGGGGACATTCGAGACACGATTGTCGGATAAAATGAATCAATGCTTGACCGTGGGAAATGTATTTACTATTTGTATGAACACCGAGTGTAAATATGTAAAGCAGATTCAGAGCATTTTTAATTCATGGTAATCAAATCGTTGGTGGTGCAATGTTTTAAAAAACCAAAACGATGAACGGAAAATAGCGGGAATTTCATGAAGCCAAAGTTCACTAGGCCAAACACCATTAGACCAAATGAGTCGTCCGAGATTTTTTTGTTTTGCTTTATTAACGAGATTTTTAGGCAAAGGTTTGTTTATGTTCACATGTGTGTGAGGACATAAAAAAGGTACTTTTAAATAGTTTAAGAAATCTTCGATATCAATGGGAAAATAAGAATTTAATTTTCTTTAAAAGAAGCCGCACAAGGAAGAATTTTCAAGAAGTTCGTTTTTATGAAACATACATAAATGACGTAGCATATGTTTTAAATTCAAGACCCCCTCCCTCCTCGTAGCGTATTTGGCTTAACTTAATTGATGGCTGGTCACAACTTCTGAGTTCATGCCCCTCTTCTCTCAAATTCTACGTTATTTGAGGATGGTCCTTTACATAATATTCATATTTCTATGATTCAAAAGGATTTAAAGATTTTGAGCTGCGTTCATAGTCATAGGCTACGGCTTTGTAAATTAAAGGTCCTGGACAGTGCTGTCGTCGTGAGTTTTGAGCTTGTTTGTCGCTATATGATGTATAAGGCATTAATATTGTGAAAAACCTAAATATATCCACCTATGGTGAGACCTGACCCTTCATACTAAATCAAATTCTGAACCACTTCCTAGGTAGTATCCGGAACATGTCAAATGTGGTGAAAGTCATCACAATTTGATATGCAGCATGATGGGTTTTGGTTCTAGCCAGACATGGAAAATCATTTATATTCATTTCGTGCATTCTTTTTTTTTTTTTCTTTCCTTTATTTAACGTCGGTCTCTGTTCCGCAATCTAGTGCCCATCATCGACGGACATCGATTGCCATCCATTGACGACAATCGAATGTGCAGGAAGGCAGCTTCCACATCTGCGTAGGATATCGCACCCATTCATAACACACATGGGCCGGGACCAACGGCTTTACTTCCCTTCCGAAGGAAGACGTGACCAGAGATTTTTATGCCTCAGAAAAATCCCACCGACCTCGGCTGGGATTGAACCCAGACCCATTGGGGTGTTAGAAAGCAGTCACGCTTACCACTACACCACCGGCGCCGGTATTTCGTGCATTCATTTACATTCATTTGCCTCTAACTTTTTTCAATGGTGGGTTCTGTTCGCTCTGGTTCATCATGCATAAGGTAAACAGATTTGAGTTATTCACAAAAGTTGTAGGTAATAACAAAATCAATAAAAGGTTCTTATATTATCTTACGAAGATCTGTTCATGAAAAAATTAGAGGCAAATGAATGTAAATGATTTTCCATGCCTGGTTCTAGCCAGAAACTGGATACTTCATACGATTTTTGTAAATTTTTTAGTTGCCATGATATTAGACATTTTAAAAGTTTGCATTTTTTTGTGAATTTTCTTTAAAAAAATTAAGAAGTTGAAGAAGGAGCATACAAAGCAGATCGCTAGCTTTAATGCCTGAAAAATATTGGTTTTTGAGTCAAAAGTTATTATACGTCGTTTGGTGGCCGCCTAATGTTACTTAAGTCAAAGTGTATTTACCAGGATATTCGTGAGAATTATCAATAACGTCTCCTTACGTTCAGCCCATTCATCATTTTAGGTCCAACAAAATCATCTTAGCAACAAATAGGTCGATTCACAACTATAAGAAGCGAAACGTCGAACGTACACTTTTCACGGGCTTTTGTGCGCTGTTACTTAAGACAAACGGTATCTCCATAGAAAGCGGATGACTTAAGTAACATCGAAAAATATTTTGATCGGAAGGTGATTACGTCAAATATTTAAAAATGAGATGTGATCTTATATTCGGGCATTATATAGTTTATCCTTTGCGCGCCTAACGTCTAAATTTGTATAGATTTCAAAATTAAATTAGCTCTAAAAACAAAATTTCTCAATCTTTTTCTTACAACAAGTTGCATTTTGTGAGGGAATCTATTGAAATGTTTGAATCCATCTGAGAACATTTGGATCAATACATGGTTTCGGAGCTATCCCAGTTCCCGTTGGGGTCACTTTTGGTCAGCAGCATACAAACGATAAACATCCTGATTTTTTCCTCAAATAATGTAATTGGACCAATGGCAGCTATACCGACGGTCCACGATCACATTGGGCATCCCGGAAATATTCCGGTGCCCCCGAGGAAGTTGGCAATTCTCAACAAGAATCAAAACCCATCATGCGACATATCAAACTTCATGATTTTTGAAAACTCGTCCGGTAATGACCTTATAATGCCCCACAGTCATATTGACTTTCCCGGATATGCTGCGGTGCTCTCGGGGTGTCTACTGTGTCCGGCAAAATAAGTTTTATAAATAAAATGTTTGCTGAGATTCAGCTTAGCATTATCCGTGACTCAGCAATCAAATGTCACTTTTGCTGAGATCTCAGTGAAACTTATTTTTGCCGAGATTTGCACAGCCGAGCTCGGTAGAAAAAAAACTTAGTGTGTATGGTGAGATCTGACCCTTATTTCTAAATTAAATTTAGAGCAATTTTCCAGGTGGTATTCCAGGTATGTGACCAGCAATGAATAAGCAAAAATAACCAGAACGACAATCATATTTTTCTTACGGACTTCTCGTTGCTCTTTGTATTATTTTCATACAATGCACTCATAATGTTTTTTGACAGCGGCGCCGGTAGTGTAGTGGTAAGCGTTATTACCTCTCACCCCAGCAGGCCTGGGTTCAATCCAAGTCGGCGCCACCGGGTCTGAGGCATCACATCCCTGATCACGCCTTCCTTCGGAAGGGAAGTAAGGCCGTTGGTCCCCGATGGGTCGATAGGTAGGGTCCAGGTGTGAGAGCTGCCTTCCTGGCGTTGGTAGCATTGGTGCTCAGCACGGAAAACAAGATCAACGGAAAACAAACCAAAGCAGAAAAAAGAAGACATTGATAAAAGAAAGAAATGCTTTCATGAAAATCAAGAAATATAAAAAATGCTCCTGAACCGTGGGGTGCTTCGATCGGCACAAACAATTGGATTCATAAAAGTTAGGCCAAAATAAACATCTCCTCCAAATTTGGTCAAAATTGGAGCAGGTCATTGTCACGTGCCTCGGACACTTGGTACAATAAAATATACCAAAGAATTAATTTCCATCTTTCAAAAGCTGTTCGTTCTTTTTTTACACCAACCTATCTGACTGGATACGATACGAAGGAAGGCGTGATCAGAGATGTTTATGCCTCAGAACATCCCGGTGGCGATATAAGATAATAGGACGTTTTTATGCAAAATTTAAACAAGGAATCTAAATATGAATTCATCATATCTGTACAGTGTTGTCCAATATTTTTTATTTGCGTATAAAAAATTAAAACAGAATTTTTGTAGAATGAGTATATAATTAGATTTATATTCTTATATCATGTTTACATAAGAGACACTTATCAACCAAAAGTAATTTACTTATTTCCTGAGATGCAGCACAACATATGAGAAAACACATTTTTTTTTTTTTCAATTTTCTTTTCACTCGCTTTTCTAAAAAATAGAACTAATTTAAACTCCCTTGAAAGTTGGTTTTCCAAACGGTATGTATACCATTTTTTGTAAAACGGTAAATCAAGATATTTTTAATATTGAACTCGTGACTTGTGTGTGAGATGTATGGATGATAACCATTACATCGGTGGCGTCCCGGTAAGATTTTAGCACAGGCAAATTAAAGATTCTGAAATAGGAATAGTATAAAACTGGAGATCTGGAGTGAAAACACCTGGTTATGTATCGAGAAAACGATTTTTTGTAATAAAGTAATGACCCACGCCTCTCCGCGCATCAGACTTTTACCTATTTATAATTTAACATATGTTTGTATTTCTCATTAATCTTAAAGATGAATATTTAAGGTATATTTAGGATCAATTAGGCCACCGGAAAAGCACATGGGTTTCATAGAAAATAAGAAAAGTTTTTCAAAAAGTGGGCTGGAAAAATCAGGCCATTACTGTATTAAACGATTAAATGCTCCTTAAACCTTGGAAAAATGCTCCTTGACTGCACTGCTAGTCAAATGTTCTGTCCTGTCCGTGTTTTTTTAGTCAGAGAAGCGAAGTGACGACCCAGATAACCAGAATACACGTACATTTAAAGTTGTTTCTGTGATATACAAACATATATACAAACAATCAAATCATATAGAATGCAAAAAGGGCTTATACCTACAAAAGTGGACGCCATATTCGTGCAAATTTTAATTTCTTATTAAACGAGTTGATTTGATATCATATCAAGAGCCACATGTGAAAACCGAGGGTCGCCCACGCAAACCAACAACATCATCGGGAGGGGAAAGCTTCCCCTACCCGCTAATGTTAATGGTTTGCGTTGATGTCATATGGATGGCGAGAAAAGGGCATAAGAATGTTTGTTTACAAAAAGCTTGTATGCCCTTTTCACATGTTGTTCTTGATATACGATTTAATCTATCATAACAAATTCAATTTAAAAAGTCCTACGATGTAATCCGATTTAATTTGTGGTACAATACGATGGAAAAATTATTCATTGCATATAAGTCGCAAATTTGCGTTCTATACGATTTAACTTAGACGTAATGCGATGTATGTCATACTTATATGCGATGCTGAGTTAAACCGGCTTAAACAAGTGGCCAGAATAAACTTCTAAAAGAGGATTCTTAAGAAATTTCCAGTTGATGATACTAAACGAAACTTCTTTTGTAAGCTCATTCTAGACTCTTGCCCGTCACGCTGAGTAAAAAAAGTTAAATGTTGTGTCCAAGGCACTACCGCATTGTTGAGGTAGATCTACGAGATTATTTTTGCTGTCCCAAGCAATAATATATTATAAACAAAATAAATGGGTTAGAAATTTTACACCAAAATGATCAATTCATTATTCAAATTTTGGAAATTGGGCTTTTATTGAATAAATCCTACAATTAGGATTGAATTTTTAAAGATATGAAATCAGTTGCTACATTATTGTTATTGTTAGTCATAGAAAACCAACTTTTAAAATTGAAAGTACAACTGACATCACAAATCTTTATGTTGCAAATCTATGATATGCGGAGAAGTTTCTTTCAACTGACACTTATTGAATTTAAACTATATTCAGTTTATTTTTACCTGTGCTGATTGAAAAACCTTTAAAATATATACTACTTATAGTTCTAGTTATAGTTTTCATAACTTTCATTATTCATTGTCCTCTTTCCTTTTGAGAAAGATTGCCACGCGAATTGCATACTCATAACGTTCGATTTTGGTAACAAAACCTCAAAACCATTCATTTTTGGCACCGTGCAGATATTAAGCATAATGTATTGTGATTGCAATGTTTAAGAAAAGATTAATTATTAATAATGTATATGTAATAGAGATGGCTCACGATGATCCAAATTCAGCGAAATCATCAATTATGGTCTGGGGTCAAGCTTCCAACGGTTTAATTCAAAATAGCCACGATTAACCGTTTAATAACCACGTGTTGCCTCTCTCAGAGAGTAACAAAACATGTTACGAGATAGTGCTGGCAGTTACATTTACATTACAGTTACATTGATTACATTCAAAGAGATATTGGGAAAGCCGAATGCCTTCGAGGACGTGGTCAGAATGTTATTTGAGTCAAAACTAATCATATGACCTATAAGACTTCGGAAGAAGATCATTTTCACCATCCGAAGATGTCTGTCTCTGACGCTTTGGTGACGGCGTTTCTAGTGGCTGTGTATCTTGGCATTCTCGTTGATACCTTTTCACTTGACGGACAGCAGATTTTTTCTTAAAAAACCCATTTTGCAGAAAAATTAAATGAACCGACACCAAACACTTGCTACGTAACTTTCGAATAAAAATTCGAGCAATTTTTTCCTTGCGTTTTTTACAGTACTAAACGCGCCACATAGACGGATTTCCCATACTTCTCTGTTTACTTTCTCTCGGGTTCAAGGAACAGACTCAGCCATGTGGCCAACTCATATAGGATGTTTATTTATGTATCTGCTTTTGGCAGTAATAAATGACCGACGCATAATATCTATTTTACTTTCACATAAACGCAATTTAATAAAATGGTTTGATAAATTGCATATTATACATTGATCACTTACTCGAAAAGATTCTAATGCTGCTGCATTTACAGCATTATTGCGGGTCATCATCATGCGGGTGTGAAAAAGAAACATAACCTTCCACTGTCAACACAGTACTTGCTCGACTATGGTATATGCTCCATTATCTCTTCTGCTCAGAGAGAATGCCAGAGGATTATCTCAAGGATTTTCTCCCAGCTTTGGAATTCATGTAAATTTTAATGAATATTTTGCAGCTTTGAAGCCGAGGTTCTCAAAAATTATAACGAGTACACACATGTTTTTATGCTAAAACGATCCTTAGGGAAATACAAAACTTTTGTCAGGAGGAATTATCGATACAGAGATATTGATCAGGAAGTCGTGAGAAGCAAATATTCGAGATTAAACCAAATTTAGGTGAAATCGTTATTTTTATATCAGTCTATCTAAAAACTATAAAGGTAATGAACTTTACATGAAAGGTCAGTTCGTAGATAACAATAGAGGTTTCAAAAAATTTTGAGTGAAGGGCTGACCTTTCATGTAAAGTTCATTACCTATATAGTTTTTCGATAGAATGATATAAAAAATAACGATTTCACCTAAATTAGGTTTAATCTCGAATATTTGCTTCTTGACCAGCCAGTTTTATGTTTTTAAAAATTATTGTATTTTTGTTTCCTGGCTCATATAGGCGTTCTACCGAAAGAAGAAAAAAAACGTTAATTGATTCTATTCAAATATCCAATCTTCCAGACAGCGAAAACAATCACAACATGCATATATATTTTTACACGACAGCTCTCGTTCATCCAAGGTGGGACGATAAAATCATCCGAAGAAATCTTTCAAAATAGAATGAAGAAACAAACACGAGCTTCAACGGCAAAAAGAAACACCTCACCAGAGGCAGAGGCTAGAAATATGATATTCAAAAGCTGGTCGAGAAAACGATGACAAAAAATGAAATAGTTTCTTTATTTCATTTCATTCCCATCCTCGGCGGCTGATTCCCGCTGGAGATCTGTACGATAGTAGCGGTTTGCCAAGGATGGAAGAGATTGCTTTCGATGAAGCCAACAACCAAACACGTTCTATATATCAAGAATATATGGATAGGTGGAATGGGAAAGGTATGGCTGTTAAGATTGTGGTATGTTATGCCAAGGCGACATCTCGAGCTTTCGTACGGCAAGTGGCATTTTGTGGGATTCCTTACTGTGATGTGAACCTTCAGTATGGTAGCGGTGGCAACGGTGGCGACCGGCGGTGAACTCACAATCAGATCATCTCCCGAAGAAAAAGGGACAGAAGCGACATAAACGTGTCACAAACGGGAACGAGTTCTTGAAATTGGTGTAAAATGACGGAAAAAGAGGAACAACAATATGAAAAAACCCGACTGCCCTGTCGAGATAAGGCCAACGAATAAGGTACGACATTTATGGGGTCTTTTATAATATTTTCTCCCAAGATGCTTGGATGATGATATTTTGACGACAGTTGTCATCAACAAGACTTATAATTGTTGGATAAGCTTTTCTAACGGAGAGTGGTAAAAGCTTCACCAAACGTAAACAAGAGGGAAAAGTTTGCCTATTTTTCGAGTCACCCGGAACCTGACCTTTGTCAAGAGAACATTAAAATTCAAGGCCAGCATCGGCAGAGTTTTTGCGCGGCACGGGCGGCTTGTAAAGACTATTTTTCTTTTGCGCGTCCCATCTGATAAGGCTGTGATTTAGACAATTTTTCATGAGAGATGGGTCCCAAGAGATGCCCATCATGGCTCATCGGTCGGCGAGCAGTGCGGTGCTCGTGCGGAATCACACTTGACGTGACAGTAATTTCTAACACCTTATTAGATTGCAAACTTCGTCCATCACTGTAAGTTGGAGTCACTTTGTACCACCTTGTATCAGTTGATGATGACGCATTAGTCGATGGTAGACGTAACCATAAAATACCCCTAGCTTTCAAAGGTTGTTCGATCTAGACAAATCCACACCAAATAACGGTACATAGCTGAAAGTCGTGATTCATATTTTCTGCTCGATCTGGTTCAGATTTATTCTCAAGATCCGCACGAATGGAGGATACGACAAAAAGAAAAGAGACGACCGTTCACAGAAAAATTTTACACAATCGAGAAACGACATCCAAACGCGTATACTCACATATTTTTCCTTATCAGATTCTCATAACAAACCTTCAAATCCCGATATGTATCTTTATAATGGTGCTCGGTCGTTCTGGCTTGGCACTATTCGGGAGGACGCTTCCTGAAGTAGGCCCCGCAGGAGCAATACTCACTTTCGGTCGACAGGGATCCACCAACGGCGGGACAAGAAGAAGAAGGGATGCTGGTGGAAAGATGTTTTCTCGTGTTGTTCGTTCTTTTTTTTTACAATACTAGAACAGTTTTTGTGAAAACGCTCCTGGAAACGATAAATATCTTAGTTTGTGAGTTGATTTTCTCTGTTTCATATTTCTTGGTTTCCTGTTGCTGTTCATTTTATTTTTATTTTGGTACGTGGTTTTTATTCGTCTGTTGGTGCTTCTGAATCGTAAGCAACTTGTTATGCATGGCCATATTGGTTTGATCTGTGAGCACCATCAGAATCAGTGTTACGTTTGGTAGCGAAGGGAATCTAACCACCACAACGAGCCAGCGGCGTCAGTCAGGTTCAGGATGATTTACCAATGATGTGCTATGATGATGAAGCCACTGCCGCCGCCTGGTGCATGTTGTAGGAAACGCGATTCGCATCTCAATCTATCTCAATGGTACGCACAGGCCGAGCCGAGGGAGAAGGACTGGAGAGGAACATTTCTAAATTAATAAAATATCAATAAATTACATCGCACACGGGGGCACTGTCAGCGTTATCTTGGGTCTCAATCAAGCAGTTGAATGATATTTTTGTTGGAATGGTGCTTCAAAGAAACGATCCAGTTAAGGTTCTTTTCATGATTTAATTTCATATCTGAGTTTAAGAGAGTTGTTTTTTTTTATTTCGTTTAACAAAATAAGAGTGAGTTTAGAATTGAGCATGCATATTTTTATTTCATTTTTTAACTTATTTAGCTTACCGTTTAAAAAAAAATGCCAAAGTTAACAAAATAAATAACGGAAAAAATTATAAAAAAAATTATTGGCATTCATACTTTTTATGTTGTGAGAAATAATAAGACAGATTGTAATAAAAATGATTACCTGCTAATAATCTGCATAACGTTTTATTAGTATTTACACGGTCGAAGAATACCCGGATAAAAATAACCATTAAATTACAATAAAATATTAATGAAATACAATAGATTCTATTGTTGACTATTATTCTTTTTGTAATTCTATTGTAATGGTCTAAGAATCAAATAGTCACCACAATAGGTTGTTTTTTATGAAAACAAAATTTTGCACAATAAAAAAAAAAACAATAAAATTTATTGTAATGCGATCAAATTTGTTCGAAAGAGAAAAATGGATTGTTTTTTTATGGCTACACAGATAAAAACTCTGAATTTTAATAGTGATGTAAACATTCATTCACGTAAACTTGTATTTCATTTCACGCAACCGAGCAATTTGTAAACAATGTTGTTTACAACAATGGGCTTTTGAGTACAATATTTGCTAAATTGCATGAAATGTCCCTGAACTTTACATGATATATAATGTAAATTTATACGATATGTGCCCGGAAAAAAATAACCATACAATTACCATAAAAAAAATACAATCACAACATAATTAATTGCTAACAATCACTCGTATTGTACGTATATCATACAAGTAAATTTAAAATATTGTTATTACAATAGATCTACAGTTCTTTCCATGTAAAATTAATTTTCAACATTAGAAAAACAATAAAATTAATGCTTAATGGCTCATGTTTGTTCAGGAAAAAGTGATTTTTTGTACGGTTAAGATACGTAACAACCCCCTTGTTCTATTGTAGAATACACCATTTACCATAGATTTTACTGTGGAAAATATTAATTGTATGATTATTTTAACGTTGTGGACAGTAAAATTTATTGTAAATACAATAGATTCTATTGTATGGTTACAATATATTTCATTGTACTTCTACGGTTCTTTTTTTTACGGGTGACGCTCCATTTATGTGCATCATACTGAACAGAAATTAACAATATTTTTCGAACTGTGTACGGTAACTAACAACCCTTCTTTTCTTTTGTAAATGTCTCATTAACAGTAGCTTATATTGTACATAACAATAAGCTCTATTGTATTTTTATTTTTTTTTGTTAATAACATTTATTGTTGCTACAAAAGGTTTAATTGTATTGTAACAATATGTTCTAATGTTTTTGTATGGTCAATTTTGATTCGTGTATTCATAGTCATCAAATTTATTTTAAAGCTGTTTGTTGTTGTTTTCCCTATCCATTGTCCATACCCTTCATTTTTTTAAATTTAAGTCACTATTCTTAGGTCGTTCATGACATGCCCGGGGATGAGATTTGAAGTAGTTGTTTTGGCGTAAGAGGTATAGATGGTTACTACTACGCTGGGGCGGTCCCCCATACTTTTCATTGTAATCTACGGCTTCCTAGAATCTATTTTGAACCCACAATATTTATTTACTTTTAAGCTGCAACAATTGTACAAAGTTATTTAAACTATAAACAGAGCTGATAATTTTATCTAGTAAAGTATAGTCTGTTCAAATCACTCAACAAAGTGGGCCGTTACTTTACCTAAGTCTACGGCTTAAACCAAGTTTGTCATTATGGGTAAACACAGGTGAAATCATCAGCCCTTATTCTGGTGTGTTTCTTTGCTTGTGGTACCCACAATTCTCGAATCATACATTTTTGCATGTTAGTTGTATTGTAATACTACAGCTATTTTCAAGTTTTACCTTGTTATTGATATGCTGGTGGCGCCGTCGGTGTAGTGGTAAGCGTGATTACCTCTGACCTCAGCAGGCCTGGGTTCAATCCCAGTCGGTGCCGCCGGGATGTACTAATGCATAACATCTCTGATCACGTCGGGGGAGTAGGAAGTCAGGAAGGAGTAAGGGAAGTAAAGCCGCTCATGAGTTGATGAGTCGATAGGTAGGGTCCAGGTGTGGGAGCTGCCTCTCTGGCGTCGGTAGCATTGGTGCTCAGCACGGAAAACAAGATCGACGGAATACAGATCAAGAAAAAAAAGATATGCTGGTCATTTTTACCTTTTGATCTACCCCAGATTTTCAAAGATTTGTTTGATAATTTTAAGTCTAGTATTATACCTTTTGAAAGATGTTTTATAGCCTTTGAATTTTTGTATCTTTCGATAACTTTTTTTTTATGTAAACCAATATCTGCACAAAGAACATGCCTGTAGAAAGATTTTGTAATAGAACTATTACAAAATCTTTCTACAGGCATGTTCTTTGTGCTTTTCATACTTTTAAAATGCAATTACCAAGAAGTAAAGTTTTCAAGTTTTGAATAATCAAATGATGCCAATTTGAAGACTAGTACTCTAGAAATATTGTTTCGATTAGTGTTCTAAAATGCAACATTATCATTTTCCATCGAAAGTTAATACCAATTGTTTTCTGTGTAACGACATCGACAAGGATTGGAACCATCTAAAGGTAATTCGTAGACAGAAAATATGGACGGTGAGCCAAGCAGTTTGCAGCAAAAGGACTAATAGGTAAAATCGATTATCTCAAAATGTTGGCTGAATTTGAAATTCATGAGCCAGTTCTTCGATCTAGGAGTTTCTTACAGTTTGGACCCCGTTTTCTAAACTGCACAGATAGAGAGATGAGAAAAATGACTCATGATTTCATAGAAATCCCGAAATCATGAATCATCCGAGCTGAAATCATGAACAAAATTCATGAATTTAACTTTTAGCTTTCAAACTAAAATATTAAAAAAATATAAAACATCAGACTGGATTCGAACCAAGAACACCTTACGATCGTTCAACCTACACTTTGACCACTAGACTATAAGTGTTTGCATGAAATGGAAGACAAAAGGCGTATAAGAGATACCTATGTAGTGAAGTAAACACGGTTTGCCAGGTAACACTTGTAGCGGTCATGATTCCGCTGCATTTTGAAATCATGAATTTCCCTCACGAAATCATGAATCATTGTTATGATTTCATGGGATGGCTAGATTTTTTTCATTTCATGATTTTATAGTCATGAAACTGGAATCGAATTTTTTTTTTTCGGCCACTCGCGAGTTTATTCTGCCGGTGAGGTTCTGGCGCTGCATTTTACAGACTGTGCTGGCGAACTAAAGGGTGCAGTCCATTTTTTCTCTGCTGAGATCCCTCCAGTTGGAGCAGCTAGTGTGAGTTACTGGGTTTTTGAGGGTTTCCGCTGCTGTGTTAGGAAGGAAAGGCGAGAGTGCTGTTTTTAACACCGGTTGAGGAAGTAGCGGCAGCATATCTATGGGAGCTCTTCGAAAACATCGTGATGTCATGGATCCCTTTGCGACATATCGGGTGAGATCTTTCCTTTATTTTTCTCTTAACATTCATTCCATTATTATATGAAACATTATATGCTGGGTACGGTAGGGTTCACCAGGGCACCCGATTTAGGTGAGGTGGATGGGGGAAGTGGAGGTGCCGACTTCCTGTTTGTGGAGTTTCGTGAGGGGAGGGCGGGCTCTTCTCTCCACTCACGTCCCTTTGTTGGAAGGCCTGTTTTATGGCCGGTTGTGTGATCCTGTTGTTGGAGGGAGATTATCGTTTGTCCCATGGATGCGCGTGGGCGATGTTGCCCACGGATTCACCCAAATCGGTTTTGGCCTTTCATGTAATGGCGGGTGGAATGCAATTGGAGGTTGTTGGACTTGATCAGGTCGAGCAGTGAGGATGGTCCATAGTCTGTGGCCAGTTATCTTGCTACAGTGAGTGGTAGTTCCATGTCATCATCATCATCCATAAAAATTAGCTTAGGTGAATGGAAAACAACAGAGTTAATCATCAGATAAAAAAAAACTCACAATTATTGTTACTGTGGATTTTTTTTTATGTATTTTTAAAATTGACGTTCGCATAAAGTTTACCACCTGTTTGTCATATTTGATGTATTGTGTTACTATTGGATTGGCACAATGGGCCGATTTTCGTATTTTAGTTTGTATGAGAGTCGGCCTGTTGTGCTGATTTAAGGGCCACCAATGTATGTTCATATAAAGTAGTTTTTATCATCTATTACAATTGTTTTAGACATGCTTGTACATTTCAGGTAATTTATTCTTCTTAGTGATACCATTATTTTTTTTTTACATTAGTTTATTTTTTTTGGCTCAATTGTTACAATTTTTTTATTGTTTTATTACTTGTTTTTAGAAGAAGCGGTCAATATTTCTCAGGTCATTACTGACGTCTCTGGAATGGGATTATATTCATGCTTATCGTTGGACGCCTGACGCTGAACATATCATCAAATTTATTTCTAATTATTTATAGTTATTTCCCGTCAGTACGCAATGGATACAAGGAATGCTTTTTCAAATATATATTTTTTTTATTACATCCTATAATATTATTTTATAACCTATTTTTTTATATTATTAGAGTTGACTATTTTGTGATATTATTTTCTTCCTTTATATAATACATTTTATATCATTTTATTATTTTTATCCGCCGGGATGTTGGAAGTGAATATAAGTCTTCGTGTAATATATTTTCAAGGAATGATATTTTACTGCATGTAGTATTACATCAATTAATTTAATTTTATACTTCTTATTTTTATGTTTTCAAACAGAATTATAATTATTTTTTTCAGATCATCAATATTTAAAAGATCAAATTGTTATATGATTTTCATGGGCATCAATCGAGTAATATTCATGCAACGTTTAAATATAAGTAGTATAACACTCTTATTAAATTCTTTTGTAGCATACAGCCTGTCTGATAGTCCAATTAATTCAAGAATACATATTATTATAATTTAATATCTTAAGTTAAGGGAAGATGAATCAAAACAAAATATTTAGGTTTTTAAATTGTCATACTTATTTATTATCATACATTGTATTTCACTTTATATTTTATACACATTACATTTTTTACTTTTACTTTTATCAAGAATAATCCATCCATTCAGAAAAAATTCCAAACATATCTGAAACATTGGACGTATCAGTATCAATTATTCATGTTTATTTCAATATTTATAAATTCATTTTGTATCGCATTACTCATCGAAATTAAAATTAAGCTGATGAAGCAGAGGAAGCGACAACAATGCATAACATTATATGCAAAATATTTATTTTACAGGTTATTTCTCGTCATGCATGACATCATTTAGATGAGATTCGTTTTTTATTTTTTGTTTTGTTAGTTAAACATTACACTTTTTTCATTATTGTAAGGAGAGTATCAAGAATGATTCGAGCTAAAAATGTGTATTTGCTTAATATAACCTTGAGATTTCAGTGTTACATCCACCTGATGCTGTGAGCTGAGGAGACATAAAGCTGTATCTTACTATATGTAAAACATTTATTAATTGCATTGCAGAATATCAGCTGTGGATAAAATACATAAAAGTATTTTCATTATTTCCTATTGTAATGTTCGGATATATTTCATTTCTCCATTACATATATTTACTTCATATAAATAAATACTGGGTTGGGAGGGAGCATCAGGGTATCATTTGACCTGAAACTGGACGATGAAGTGGTATGACAACCGGAGTCTAGGAGGGAGTAAACACTATCATTTTCTTTATCCTACCGATTCGATTGTGGTGGTGTGAATTCTACTCCAACAGTTTCAGTGAGATTGACGCGCCCTTCTTAACAAACCATCCTGTAGGAAGCTTAATAAGTATTGCGAATTGCGTTATTCGATTTGTTGGATCGTATCGTTGGAAGGAGATTCTTAAATTTCCGTGGATTTCGCGTAAGTGTCTCTACTTACGGGTCCGCCCCTCCGTTTTTGGCCCTTCATACAGCGATATTGTGAATTCAGATCGGTAGCTCAAATTGATCTTGCTATTAAGTGGAGCTGCATACAAGACAAGATCTTTGAAGGGATGGTGGCTACCTTACATACATTACATACATACATGAAACTGGAATCGAATTTTTCCCTGAGATCAGCAAATTTGTGTAAATAAATCAGTTACAAAATACACATTGAAGTAAGCAGTACCTACATACGTCGTCTGTTTCTCTGGTCGGTCGATGACAGCAATTTTAGTGATCGATTGTGCAATAAAGTTCCCCCGTTAGAAGGGACTTAGTGATCGGTGGTTTGGTTTGGGCAGTTATTACTGCAGAGTTAGTCTCGGTGCTAGTTAACCACTACGAAGAAAGTCATTCAAGTGCGGCAAGACGCCTGACGTCATCAACGATGTGTAATTCCATAAATTACAGCTAAACACGTTCGTCGAGCGGATCTGTTTGCTTTTTGCTGAAGGAAGTGTTGCTACTACATAAAGCTACAACAAATTTAAACAGCACTTTTCAATGCTCAACCTGTAAAATTTCTACCTTGATCAACTCTTATTCCTCTTTGATCCTTGTTTGGACCCTATCTGAGGTAATCCTTCTTGGAAATCGATTTGGAAAATTCCTCTTCGATTCCTTCTTCGATTCCTATAGTAATCTGCTTGGAAGTCAATTTGGATAAAAATTTACTGCCGCCATGGCGCCTAACCGCAAAAGAAAGGGGCCCAAGTAACACATAAAACATCTTATTGAAAAAGAATTAGAACGGCTTGTTGTATAAATGTATTATAAGAGCTGCAGAAAACATCCCACGTTATATATGAGGTTTGATGTTTTCTTCATACTTCTTTGATTCAACATTTTCTAAAATAGTTTTCTTTTGCTTTTATCTTTAAATGTTATTTGAACGTGCATCTTACTGTTTTAATACCACTATAAAACTTGTCGTTTACAAAATCAATCCAGATTGACGTAAACATTGACGGTGCCATTGAGCCGGACTGTCTCTTTATGCAGTGATTGACAGTTTCTTATGAGGTATTCGGAGGTTTGTTATAAAGAAAGTTGAAAATACTTTTTTATGACATCTCATAAATTAATACAACTGAAAATGTGCAGGTTGTCTTATAAGGAGTTGAAAATACGTTTAAATAACATTCTGGCAATTAGATGTACGCTTTGCTACTAACAAAACGTCTTCATGACAGATCGAAGGCGTGTTGAACGAGAAAATAATTTTCATGCTATTGGCAAGAACATGATAGATACTTATAACAAACCTTTCATCAAGCGGTGTTGGTCTAGTTAGGTAGTAACAAGTCTAACACGCCAAGGACCAGTGATCGAGTCCCATGCTCAAGTTTTTTTTTATTGTTTTTTTTTGTCGCTGGTTTTTATGATGTTTCCAAAACATGTTATAAGACCAGTATTTAGTTGTAAAAGCTCCGCGTCTTGCGCTTTTTAGGTTGTATAAATGTATTAAATGATGTATATTAAAGTACTAGTGATTCTTTGCGTTAGTCATTACAAAGTATTTTCAACTTCTTTATGACAAGCCGTGTTGCTTGCTTGAGCTTGAGCTTGAGCTTGCTTGAGCTTGATTGACCGCCCACGGTTGCTACTCTGTTACTGCCAGATCAGCTGTAATTACACAGAGAACCAATAGACGATGCTTGGGACTAGCAATCATCCTCAATGTGTAAAAACTGGTGATCTTAAATTAGGCAATACCAGCGCCGGCCGCGCCTGAACACAGGTCAAGAAAGGAATGGGAAGGATTGTGTTGACATGACACTCGCTTTGATGGAAGCCGAGAACACCTCTGCACTTCCACGAGTAATCACTGGGATGTTGGATAAGAGGGTTGGGTTTGCAGCAGGGTTCGTTTTGGTAAACGATAAGCTGAATTGATGTCCTAACGATCATATAACGCAAAGGAGCTTGGGACTAAACCAACGGTCTTCTGCTCAGTAAGCAAAAACGTTTGCCACTAGGCAGACGAGCACATTTTTAATCACCGAGTTGCTGTTATTACCATTTAGTCATATTATCAAATAAAACGATTGACGAATCTTGAATGTGGATGGGCCTGAGATTAGACTCATGATGTTCTGCTCAGTAAGCAAAAACGGTTGCTCTAAGGCCACCGAGCCCCTCATATCACATAATACCGTTGCTCAAATTTGTGTATCCATTCAAATCCGGAACCAACGACAACAACGAGTTTCGCAAAATACACGATACACAAGCGATTTTACCATAAATCTGACCTGGGACCGCGTTTTTCTGCTCAGTAAGCAGGCCACTGTAACCAACGATCT
Organism: Ochlerotatus camptorhynchus; assembly: GCF_037179485.1. NCBI lineage: Eukaryota > Metazoa > Arthropoda > Insecta > Diptera > Culicidae > Ochlerotatus > Ochlerotatus camptorhynchus. The sequence continues at coordinate 1,083,270 of NW_027040575.1, read as the reverse complement.
TTCAAATCCGAAAACTAAAAACTACGAAAAAGTACTTAGGCCTTCATTAAGTTCCACTTTCACGCGACGTTCAATGTTTCAATTTGCTCTTTACGTATTGTTCAGGCTATAAATAGGCCCTTTTCAAAAGTTACGCGAGAAATACGCACAATCGTCGCCTACCTCGCAAAAATGGTTCCGAACGACAACAAAGGCATAAGCAACGATGGATTGTTGAACTTTGCTGGCTCCGGTGGTGTAGTGCACAGCAAAAAAAAATGTAATAACGATCTGTCTCTGTCTTATCTCAAATACAAAATGCCAATGGTATGAATGTATCTATATATAACTTGGAAATGACGTACAATCAAATAAACCCGTAACCCACTCACTTGGTGAGGCTTCAGAATCGTCCAGTGGGCAGTGCTCTCTACACTCCAAGTTCCCTTTTTTCAAATTTACCGCAAATTTGATATTTTACCCATTGCGTGTTGAATAGTCACAATGAAACATTGTGACAGAAGTTGAGGTTACTAGTGTATTAAATAATCTAGGTCCTATTTAGGATTATCCTATCCTATCCAAATCTGGCCAACGCCCACCCTAAACCTAAACCTGTTCTAATCCACCTGAAATGACTAACGAATGGAAGACTTTGACTACCCAGCCATGCAATAGTCTCATTCCGTGCCTTATGGCAACTTGATGATTCTATTGCGCTCATCTTTTGGCACCACCCAGGGGAGACTTGGTCCTGTACCCAATGCTTAACTTATCTCCATTCCACTCAGCTACTCGCAATTTCTTGTGATATAGTGGGCGGAATATTATTATATGAGACAATTCAATGCAGACGTCTTTCCAAATTTGGCGGATCGACAGGTAATCGGTGAATTACCACGATAGTTGCTATTCAACAACTCGACAACGTCCCATCGTCAACGCCTACTATGAGAATTTCACATTGCAGACGCCAACGAAATGACGTCATCGAGCTATCGATCAACTACCCTGGTTATCGCCTGGTACCTTATAGCACGATGCTAGGAGGCGAACCGGAAGAATCGATGAGCTACCTCCCCCATTTATGACAAGCCGTGTTGCTTGGGGGGCAAACTCTTGATCCCCCTTCTAATGAAATTAATTTGAATAATCAATTTGATTTGCTCACGGATGATGAGAATGATCCATCATTCAAGAAAGAATCTAGTAAAATTTCCCGGCTTAATGCCAAGAAGGAAAAGATTCCCCCTATTGTGATAACCACTTCCGATTTCGCATGAAACTTTTGAACTTCGTGAAAGTTAAGTTTTCACTACAAATTGGACGTCGGGGTGAATGCCGTGTATTGGCTGAAACCGTGGACGGATTTAAAAGTCTTCTCAAGTATCTTAATGAGAATCAGCACAATTTTTTTACTTACGACACCAAAACTGAACGTGTGTTCAAGGTTGTCATGAAAGGTCTGCCCAGTGGTGAATCCCTGGATCAGATCAAAGATGAACTTGCAAAATTACTTGGAGTTGTGCCACTCCAAGAAATCAAAATGAAAATGAAATCCCGTTCTGGCGATTCGCGCAACGGTATTTCTAAGGATTTTTATTGAGTTGAGTTCACTTCTAGTCTAGTGAACTAATCAAACTTAGGTCTTGGAAAAAACAAGCCTTATTCTCCATGTCCGAGTGAAGTGGGAACACTTCAGGAAGACTGGATGAAATTTTCAAAACCTCACCCTATGCCGTAAGTGCCAGGGATGGGGTCACGGAACAAAAAATTGCTACATGCATGAATTGTGGTGATTCCTCTCACGCAAAGGACGACCGTCCTGTGAAAGAAGATCCTAAGAAATTTTAATGTTCAAATTTTGGTGAAAACCACAAATCCAATTTTTGGGAATGTAAGACTCGCAAAGCGATCCTACAATCTCGTTCTAAGTGACAGGTAGGAAACGCTCCACGTTTCCGACCAGCTACAAATTCCTCTGATGTTAACAACCGTCAGCGAGGAACAAATTCTACATTCGTACCCGTAGGTACAAATATCACTCCTGCTTCAAATTTTTCATCTATACCTACTCCCCTCACTGCTAACAATGTTCAGCGAGTAAATTGAGGTACAACGTAATTCTAATGGAAATTTTGACAATTTTGACTTAGGAAGCATTACTGCCCCTAAAATGGATTTTTTACAGAAATCATTAATTGACGTGTTTGATGCTATTCAATCTGGAGTAAAATTTGAAACAATATTATCATGACTTTAAAATTCAGTAATGGATTTCAAAGCATTAAATATTTTAAATTGGAATGCTCGGTCTCTTAAAGATAATGAAGACGAGCTATTTAACTTCTTGAGAGTTTATAACGTGCATATTGCCGTTATAACTGAAACTTTCCTTAAACCTGACCATAAGGTTAAGAAGGACGCAAATTATTTCATTTATAGAAATGATCGTCTTGATGGACCATGTGGTGGCGTTGCCATCATTGTTCATAGACGAATCAAACATGAAATTCTTTCTTCATTTGAAACCGAAGTTTTTGAAACTTTGGGAGTTTCTGTTGAAACAAAATTTGGACAGCTTACGTTTATAGCTGCCTATTTTCCATTCCAATGCGTAGGCCAGCAAAAGAATTTTCTCAAGGGTGACTTTCAGAAACTTACCCGTCATAGGTCTAAGTTCTTTATCATTGGTGATTTTAATGCAAAACACCGCTCATGGAATAATTCTCAAAGCAATTCCAATGATAATGTTCTGTTTGATGATTGTTGTGCAGGTTATATAGTGTCAATATCCAAACATGCTTTTCTTCAGCAAGAAATCCCTCAACTATTGATTTGGTCTTAACTGATTCATCTCAACGGTTCTTATCATCTTCCAGTAACTTTTGAAATATCCCCAGAAATAATTTGTAATCCCAACAGCTCTACTTTCAATTACCATAGAGCTGATTGGGAGCAATATCGAACATTTATGGAATATAACTTCGATAAATTCGAATATAACATTCCTTTGCAAACCAAAGATGAAATTAATTATGCTCTTGAATCTCTGACTATTTCTATAGTTAAAGCAAGAGCTGCCTCAGTACCAAAATGCGAGGTTAAATTCAATTCAATTATAATAGACGACGATCTTCGGCTCTTAATTCGTCTTAAAAATGCCCGTTGGAGACAATATCAAATAACACGCGATCCTGCCATGAAATTTATCTGGAGGGATTTGCAAAAACAAATTAAAAAGCGATTATCTGCCCTAAGGAACAAAACTTTTGAAAATAATGTTTATAAATTAGACCCGAGTCCAAACCCTTTTGGAAACGCACAAAAATTTTGAAAAACCTCAATAGCCTATGCCAGCGCTTCAAGAAGGTGGTAAAATTTTGATCACACATTTGGATAAAGCTCAGAAACTTGCTAAGTATAAGATTAAATAGGCCAGCATTATTGCCATTCCCCCCAAATTTTTAATTATAAATAAGAAATGCATTATTTTTAATGTGATATTATTTTTTCTGATCACTTTTAACAATAAGATTGAGCTGCACAGACTACTTTCGATTTTTTATTAGTATGCCTGCACAAAGGATAGCCATCAGCCAAGAATTAGAGATAACATTAAATTCACTCATGATGATGCAAAAGGTTTTACTTTTTATGAGCCTCCAATAGAAGATCAAATGTTCTGATTAAGAAAATAGCTTCTTCTACATTCCTTGAACCCTTCTTCTGCCGCATCGATGCGTAATGAAAAATAACCATTCAAATTTTATCGAGAGGAAAATTAATCACACTGCCTCCTGCTCCTTCAGTTCGTTCATCGAGTAGGTACTCCTTGAGCGAAGCGATTTTCACTCCCGCGCAATCGATACTTTGATCGTTTTTACCTGGAGCGCTTGTTTTCCAACTAAACATCAGGATGGTCGTCCCGGTCGGTTTGATTTTCGCCAAGTAAATTTAAATTTAGTCATTTCCATGGGTTAAAAACAGCAAAATAAGCATTAAATTGGATCGATTTTTCCTTTCACTACGGCGTTGATGATGATACAGCAAATCCTTTAAAGGGAGCATTGCCTTCTGAAAAGCCTGTAGGCTGGCTTATTGACCTGCTCTTGAAGTTTATTTTTCATCATCGTCGTCGTAATCATCAACTTCATCATTATCGTTATCAGTGATAAGGGTAACAGCGAAGGGTTTTTCATGTGGCAGTAAACTAGATTTCTTCTTAGAGAATGCTACTGAAAGCGGAAAATGTGAAGATTCGTCCGAAATGATGCTGACACGAAGCATTAATTAATTAAATCCAGTTTATTTATCAGATGATCAGTGAAAGTGAAGCATCCTTCAGATTTTAAATAATTATGCTTGAGATGGTAGCCTGTGCTCGAACCGCTTGCATCTGAAGATTGAATTTATATTCATCTCTCTTTTATTTAGATACTCATTTACAATATGTTTGTGTGCCTTAAAACTTTTGAACATATTTCAAACTGCCGTGAAATAATACGCGCAATCACTTCAAGACTTCCCCATCCCTGTGAAGTTAAGACTTTCTTGGCCATCTTCCTCCCTCTTATTTGGCTACATAGTTTATGGATGTCCCTGGAGCAGACTACCATTTCAAAGCAATCCCTGGCATGTCATAAGCTAAAAAACTTACCATTTCTTGATAATGTTTTGACAAAGAGCTCGATGACCTCTTCGGAGGTTCCGACCAAAGGGAAAAATACCTTCCTTCAAAGCGGACCATTGCGATGCTCATAATTTCATCGCCACACTAAACAGCCATCATACATGCTGGGTTCAGAAATGGAAATGGAAACAAAATGCCCGCACTGGGGTTTAAAGGTAATAAGTGAAATCATACCTAGTAATTTGTTCCCGTGCTAACTCACGACGATTCGCCATGCCGAAGGTGTGAAGAACGCGCTGCTTTGCGATTGTACCTTCAGATTTTCCAGTAACCTCTTTCCTTTCTTGCTTCAACCAGAATGTGGCCCGAAGAACAGAAGGATATATTTCAGATTTAACTTGAGGCGGCAGAAAATCACAGCGAAATAAATTTCCTTATAAATAATATCAGACCGACCCGGGTTGAGTGGCTGACGGTGGACTCCAGTTCTCGGTATCTATACTAGCTCTGAATGGACGAAGCGCGGTTCCGAGGGGAAAACACCAGCGGTATAATTTGGATGCATTTCTCGTTATAACCGTGATCAGGGTTAAAGAGACCCTCTTTCTCTGGAATGGTTCGGACTGCCTTGTGCAATGGTTGCGTCCGTACATGCACTTTTAGTCGGCATCACTCCACCAGCTATGTGTACTGTACGTGTGTAGGTATATATCGCTTCGGTTGATTATAATGAATGAGTAGAGGAAAAAGAGTTCCGCCGCCGAATCTGCCATGGTTGTAACTGGAAAGTACAGGACAATTGTCAAGCACGGACAAAGCTTCAACTACGCCACTGGGTGGTGAGCTGCTAAAGTTCGTGTGAAAAATGGGAGAAAATATGCTCATAATTACGATGCAGCGCGCAAAATAAATCGAGGGAAAAACGGTTCTCTGCTCATAATTCGTGAGCTTGTGATACTTGATAGTGTGGCGGTGATTCTGAGATTGCTTCATAAAAAGTACGCGAACGAAGGTTAGTATCAGGATTTCTCGAATACACTGAGACTTCAAAGAACAGCTGTCAAAATTGGAGATTTGTTGGGAATGATGGATTTTGGTACTTAATCCTGGAGTGAATGTTTTTGATCAGCTTTCAAAACCGTTTTCTCAGCAAAATCATCAGCGAATTTTCTTCATTGGAAAAACCATACGATAAACTACCTCCATCATCTGGGTACTTCCCTAGATTAAAGTAAAGAGATCTCCTTCTTCTTCTTTATATGTATACATATATTAGACTGGGACACGGATATATAAAAAAATTAATTCTCGTTCCAGTATGATTTCCGGTGAGCCTTATGGTTCCTAGAATAACCGTGTAACATTTCAGGTCAGTCGGTGGAACTATATTTTAGCGCCAGCGGTTTTAAATTTGCATAGGATTTTCTATGAGAAAACTTACTTTTTCAAATAAAAATTTGGTGAGGTCACCCATTGTCCTCTAAAAATAAATCAACCCAGTTTTTTCCTAAGAAATTTTACATGGAAACTTTGTGGAGAAAGTTATTTAGCCATTACTGATTGCTAATCAAACGAACTGCTCATTATTCTTTTTTTCTAGCAGCACTGCCAGCTGCCGCCTGCTGCTGTTTGTGCGAGGCAGTCACGTTGTGTGGGGGTTCACTCAGCATGGAGGAAAGCCGATATCATGCGCAAAGAATCTTCGATTTTGATGAAACTTTACACAGTGATCTACCCACATTACGGTCAGCTTGACGCCATTGTTTAAATTTTAAAGATTCCACATTTCCATCGGTCAGGATAGTAACTATTTGTTAAGTCAAATTTTGTATACCTGGTCAATGTTCACACATTGTTAACCAACACTTTTCTGTGGGGTGGGTGCAAATAATTTAAAAAAACAAGTCATGGTATGATTTCCCATCAGCTGGAAGTGACTTTCTATCTTGAAGAGTTTTAAAAATTAATTTAACATTTTGGTGGTAAACACACACACAAACAGTATGTGTGCCACTCGTTCCTGCCAGAATGCAATGCTTAGGGCGTCACTGGTATATAAATCACGCACGAGTGATAAAGTTTCTTCTGCTAAAGACGCCCTGCTCAGCTTTCTTCCTGGTGTCGTCATTATCCCCTTGTCCTCCTGTAGTGTTTTGGTCCGATCCAACATATATTGAAAAACACCGAATTCCTTCGTTATTTTATATGCTGACCAGCTTCCAGGTAAAGTCGTGAGAATGCGATACTTCTCATTATTATCATGAGTTTCTAGAAACTTTTCCTTGAGTTGCTGAATGATTTCATCATCGTTTGTAGTAGGCACACTGTCAGTACTTCTGATCGATTGTAAACTGGGTGCTTCTAGTGACTCTGAAAATGAAGATAAAAAAAAACATATTTGACATTACTGTAAACACTACACTACATTCGAGCTTGACGTTACAAAGTTTTCAGAATGCTATAATGTGACGTCATGCTCGTTTGACTCATGGCTACCAATGTAAATATATTTTTAAAATACAATATTCACCTTGGCTGTTGACAGCAGGAACTCCGGATGGTCCAGCGGTGGGCTCTTCGGGTGCGGGTTTATACAGTTTGAGGTAGGAATTTCTGCATATAAAGGAACTGCCATCTAATTTCACCTTTTTCTTCACCGCCTGAACTTGAAGAGCTTGGGTAAGGTTCCTCTTTAAATCATTTGAAACCCACAAACATTAACAAGAACACTTAAAATTCATCGTTTATAAAACACTGGCTGTACAGAATATCTTTGGATTAACAGAGCTTTTGTTTCCTTACTGATTATTTCACTTCTAAGTTCATCCTTATATATATACCACCATGCATTGTACCTACGAACAAACACCTTACCTACCAAAATAGAAAAAAGTCGATTTTTTTGGACCACCCCAACATGAAAATGGTCACCCTAATAAAAAAATAAAAAAATATGGTTCTAATATTTTTCGATAAGGAACAAAACTGCCAATTTTTACGAAATTCTGAGAACCACTATATCGTTTTGCTATGGAATGGCTGTATATACATATATCCCAAGCAACATTTTTTGTTTTATTTAAGTTTTATAGCAGTTGATATAATCAAATTATAAAACCTTCACTGACGACCACATTGCTTTAACAATCTCCTGAGAACCGCAATACAGCCATGTCATGGCCAATTGGCCCAGTTTTAATGCAGTCATTAAAACTTGATATGCGAACTACTTTAGGAGCATAGGATTTATGTCAGTTTTATCACACTCTAGACGTGATTGTTAAAAATGAAAACATAAAACCTCCTCCAGGTCAGAAAGTTTTAACAGCCTTCTAATGACTACCATAAAACTATATTACAACCGCATAAATCGCTCCTGAAGAAGTTGATAAAACATGATACGCAAAACATTTTGACAACTTTGAAGGTTTTAAGTTGGGGTTTTTGGATGATAGTTAATATTGAGAAATATTTTATTGTGGTTTTATTCTTTCGATGTTTGATGTGAAATCATGATCCTTGTCAGTTGGTAATAATGGCTGATATTATTGTACATTGAAAATAAGACGACTTTATTATAATTTTAAACCAATCTGTATATGCTTCACAGCATGCCGTGCAATATGTATGGTTATTATTATAACAAATAGGAGCATAAATTTAGTGCGCCATATGAATACTAAAATATAGGGATATTTTTAATTTGTCTGCATTAGCACCATGCATTAAAGAGTCATTCAAAGATTATCTATTTAGTACAAAACTGTTACTACTGTTGAGCAATAACCAGTCACATATTATTTAATTATACATAGATGTATGAAAGTGTTTTATTGCCTATCAATTAAAGCGTAATTATTCATACTGTGTGAAATTTGTTCATACGGCGACATTTTTTTTCGGTATAACTTGCTACTCCTTAAAAATACCTCAATATAACATATTCTCCTAGATTGGAATTATATAGCATAACATAAACCTAATGGTTGTATCTTAGCATTTCGTAGTCCAAATTGAGAGCGTTAAGTTCTATTTAAGCTATATAACTAGCTTGCTGGTTTTATTCGGTACAGCGATTCAAAACAAAACAAAAACCATGACCACCTGTCAAAAAGTCAACATTCCAAGCGATCCTCCTATTTTCGCTTGTAATCAAGATGTAAGAAATGCTTATTGGATCCACTAAAAGCTTTTTCAATACAAGGTTTAAAGCCGTGATGTCAATACTGGCCATCTCCAAACGGATTTAGTGAAACTGTCGGCGTTGCTTTAAGAAGGGTTCGTGGATCTTTCGGAAGTGTATCGGAAAGCCGCTTGTTCAATATTTTTAAGAGCTCCTTCACCGCACTGTGCCTTATGTAGGGATCGTATAACTGTAGTTCCTCCAGGAGTTTCATATTGTCGGTCGTCTCATCTTCATCGTGTTCAGAAGCACTGAAGGGGTTTTCATTTCATATATCTGAATAGATTTGTTTTTTATAATGACAAAAAATTTCAGAGTATTTTTTGTTGTAGCAGTATATTTCTTATCTGTGAATCTTAGGCCCCTGATAAAGATGATAGTTGTAATGAAGCTTTAATGAAGGTCTAAGACTGCTTCAAGTTTTATATCGGTCATAAAAAGTGTACCATAAAACATAATTGTATGTTTTGTTTTGGTTTTATTCTTCAGTTATAAGTAGTGATGCAGAACCACCTTACAGGTACCGTTAAAACTATGAAGTCTGAGTTTTAATTTAGTAGTCATAAAACAGTTTTATAGACGCCTTGACGGCCTGATTTTATGACAAGCACACAAAACCGTAATACAACCACAGGCTGGAAGGGATGCTGTGATAAAACAATGATAAAATAAGAATAAATCTTCCAAGCATTTAGATTGTTACTTGGGATATATGAACATCGCAAAACTTCGCGTATGAAGTAACATAATATCACTTTGAATGTTAATATTTAACTTTTCAACAAATCTTTATTCAGTATTTTGACAGAACCAATTGATCTGAATAAAATGAGTTCTGTAAATTATGCTGTATAGAAATATAATGAAATTCATCTAAGAATTGGGTTGCAAATCTTTGCACTTAATTCAGAAGTTAACTTAAATGATAACAAAGCAATTATTAAACAGCTTACATAGAAGTTTTTGAAAGAAGACACAACGAAAACTGAGAAATTTCAGCTCTTGACAGTATTACCTAGATCATGGACAGTGCAGAAAATTATGGACACATTCAATATGGCAACACGATCAAAACAACTGTTAAATGATAAATGTGAACACTCCTTTATTACTTCGAGGTTAGGCAGTGGATTGAGTGATGACACAAAAGAACTTGTTCTGCAGTTTTTTGAAGATGATGAAACCAGCCGAGCAATAGCTGGGTAGCGTGATTGTGTAACAATAAGAAAAGATGGTAAGCGTCAGTCAGCTCAAAAATGGTTAATGACGACGACTTAACGGGCGTCCTACAACCGATTCAAAGAATTAAATAGTGAAGTACAAGTTGGGTTTTCAACCTTTGCAAATTGTTAACTAGTTCAGGGACACATAATGTGTGTGTATGTACTTATCATGAAAATGTTAATTTGATTATTCACAACGAAAAGAAATTTGATATGAAGTCGATTATAGATAGATTTCCGCTTACGACGCTGTGAAAACTGTATAGATTCATCTTTTTTCGAATAAAAGTTGGTGGAAAAAAAAACCATGGTAAAAGGCATTGACGAAATTCAAATAAAACAGATTAAAAGACCTATTTTCAAAAAATTTCTGTAATTCAATATAACTCGAAAAAAGTAGACTGTGGAGTTTTGACTTCCTCAAAAGAGTTGTTTATTTTATCAAGATAAACAACTTTGCCTAAGTCGTCAAGTCCTCACAACACCATTTCAATGTATTAAAAGAAGTTATAGAAACAAAAATACATACTCCACTCAAATGATGATATTTTAAAATCACCAAAATATACCTTTCTTAAATTTTGAAATTTTGTTTATGGCGTATTGCTTAATTTTTGCTGAAAATTTCAGGTTGCGATTTTTTGTGCTTTGAGAGATATTAAAGTTCAAAAATTATTGTTTTTTTTTTATTTTTCAACAATATCATTAAAATTTGAGGCTTAAACCAGTATGATTCCTAACAAAAGTTATTTATTTGATGCATTTGCATAAGAGAAAAATATAACATTATAAAAAACCGAAACAGAAAGAATAAACCATATTTTCGAAATTTTTATCTTTAACTGCATATAACTCGGAATCAGTAGGCTGTGGAAATTTTACGTCTTCAAAAGAGTTTTTTTATTTTGTCTAGGCAAACAACTTTGCCCAAAACATTAAATCTCCAAAACGTCAGAGAAAGAAGTTAAATTGTGGCGTTATCTTTTCGGAATTGATTTGAACTATTTGTTTATGTCAATAGATGGTCCCCAAGTAACACTTGCAACATCTTGCATGAAAATAAAAAAAAATCCAGTTGTAAATAAGTTATATATAAATTGCTTCTAAAACATCCTGTTTTAAACGCGTTGTATTGTTGTTTGTGAAGTATTCAACCTTTCTGACAAGCACTTGTTATCTTGAAGTTATAATTTGATATTGCATGTCTCAATTACCAGTTTATAACACATTTATAACTGATTGTATTTGGTGAAAACTGGCTATACATGGCTTCATTGGTCAGCCATATTGTAGTTCATTTTGTAGAATGCATTGAGAAATTTCATAATTGTTATCAAAACATGTTTATAACACGACAAACAAGAACATTACTTGTATCGTATATTGAAGTTATAATTAGGTATGGCAACTCTCAATAGCCTATTTCTAACACTTTTATAACTGATTGTGTTTGATGAAAACTTGCTAGCCTTATATACAACATGTTTTCATATGTCATTATTAGAGACATGAATACATCTGAGATATAACTTATTTATAACATGTTATTAATTAGTTATATTTCAGTTGTACTCATGTTTCCAAAAATGACATATGAAAACATGTTGTATATAAGGCTAGCAAGTTTTCATCAAACACAATCAGTTATAAAAGTGTTATAAATAGGCTATTGAGAGATGCCATACCTAATTATAACTTCAATATACGATACAAGTAATGTTCTTGTTTGTCGTGTTATAAACATGTTTTGATAACAATTATGAAATTTCTCAATGCATTCTACAAACTGAACTACAATATGGCTGACCAATGAAGCCATGTATAGAATGAAAAAAACATTTAATTTGTGCTTTCAACATCACATGTACGTTTTGTAACAGAGAAAAGCAAGATAATTGAAAAAGAAAGTTGATATTATATTTGTTTTTGTTTTTTGCAATGTTGGGGAATTTTATCCAGGATTTTTTATGCAATTCAATTATATAATAAGCTTTTTAAGAGCCAATGAGTTTTTTAGAAGTAGAATGTATAGGTTTACCATAAATTTGTAACCGCATAAATGTTTGTAGTACGGAATCTCAGTTTAGGCACTTTATTCGCACGATAAAATTCCTCAGAAGAATAAGTTGTGTAAATTGTTGATAAACAAATTCCATTCGTAGGAAGGATGAAATTAATTTACAATATGTCCAATACAGTAGGTTGCGTTATAGTCATAAATAAGTTGCGCAAGTCAAGCATATGTTATATATAGATCCCACCTCTTGCGCTTTTTTCGGTATAAATAAGTTGTATATAAGTGACTAGACGTAAATGTTTACCGCTGATATTGTCATAAATAAGTTTTGTAAACCCGTTTATGACAAATTGTGTTGCTTGGGTCCTTATTATGATGAGAAACTTTACCGAAGACAATAAATCGTGGAAATGCTTCGTTTCAGAGTTATTAATTTTGCTCAGCTAGATTGCATTTCTGACCCAGTGTGCATTGTAAAGAAAAAATCTCCTACTTCTTAGTTTGTAATTTTCTAAAGAGTGTACCGTTTAAAATACACACACTCTTAAATTGCTCCAACTTTTGATCCGTTGGGTAAAATTAATTCATATTTTGCGTAGACATACTTTAATGTGTATTGTTTACACTCTGTGAGTTGATTTCATCAGGTGCGCAAAAGTTCTCTAAATAGCGACGGAAGAACAGTGCGTTCGCGAAAAAGTTTTGCACGAGTACTTTGAGAATAAGGATCTGTCGCATCGTGCCATCAGAAAAAGTTGGGAATCGCAAATTCCACGGTGTCTGGTATCATAAAACGGTTCGAAGAATGTCTGACTGTTGATTGGAAGCGAAGATCTGGGAAAAAAAAGCCGTCAGGTCAACGAAAACGACCACAAAGGCGTGGTCGGGGCCTTTAAACGGAAACCGAACGCCTCGATTCGAGATGTGGCTAAAAAGTTACATATGAGCAAGACGTGCAGAATACCAAAACTCGTACGTTTAAGGTTCAGAAGTCCCCAAACCGTGTCAATGAACAGAATACGGTCGCAAAAAGCCGTGCCCGGAAGTTGTACGACCAGAAGTTAACGAAACCACACTGCTGCGTAATGGATGACGATACATATGTGAAGGCTGTGACTTCAACCAGATTCCAGGAAACCTATATGCGACTGCCAAGGATAAGTGTGATGTTCCCGAGAAGTTCCGGTTACAGAAGATGTCGAAGTTTCCCTAGAAGTTCTTAATTTGGCAAGCGATTTGTACTTGCGGAAAGCGGAGTACACCCGAGGGGGGCGACACATCTAAATCTCAAGTTTAGATGCTCAACAAATCTCACACTAGCGAATCAATCTTCGAAAAATCACATTCACTTGTCGCATCTACTTGCATCGCTCATCATCTTTTTGCAGGAAATCTTCTGAATCGGCATCAATCTTCTTTCTATCTACTCAGCTTGCGCGCAGCTAGTCACAGCAAAACACAATATTTTTTGCATCGTAGATAGAGTCGTCCCCCTCGAGTACACCTTTCGTTACCGCAACCACCATGAATAGACAGGTGTATTCGGAAGAGTGTCTCCAAAAACGGCTTCTCCCTCTCTTGAAGGTTCACGACGGTCTGACGATCTTCTGGCCGGATTTGGCATCATGTCACTACACGAAGGATGCGTTAGAGTGGTATAAGGCGAATGATGTCGATTTGGTGCCGAAAGATGTGAACGCCCCAAACACTCCGGAACAGCGCCCAATAGAAACATACTGGGCCATTATGAAGTAGCACCTTCTAAAACGGCCTAAAGTGGTGAATAATGTAGAAGAAATGAAGAAAGCATGGATTATTATGCAAAAACTATCGATACTGAGGTCGTGGAGAACCTTATGGCTGGGGTTAAGGCCAAGGTTTGCGCATTCGGAAGAGCTAACATATTTTGTTCAAAGCAAGTTCCAGCAGCTCAAAGTGTTCTTCCCATTTCTGAACAGAACAAAAAACAATCGTCTCTACTTTTGAAGCACAATGGTGCAAAAATTAACAAAAATCAGATCAAAACGATTGTTCATTGAGATAAGCAGATCAAACTAGCTCGAAGGAGGTTGAAAATTTACAACGAGTGGGATATAATTTCTTCATTGAACTGCTGCCAGCCATGAACCGAAACAATCATATTTTCGGGTGCTCCGATGAATTTCAGTTCACTCACTCGAGGAAAAGCGGCAAATATTTACTAATCATGATCACTCAATGCTCATTATTCATTTTAAATAAACATTACCCCATTCTTCTGTCAAATGGTCATCAGTGCATGAACTCAAATCCATTAACAAATGAACTGTTGGATAAATTTTGATATTTTCACTATAATGAAATTGTTTCGACCCAAAGACGTAACTTTCAGATATTAAAAATTGTCTGTAAAGTGACGATAATAAAATGTATTACAAATCGTATTAAAAGCAATGTAATACGCTTTGAAACTTAGCTGAATATATTACTGCCGTTCTACGCATATCTGTCCCATGTTACTTTTGGACGTTTTTCATAAAACAGTACTTTTTTAGGCAAACTTTCGAATGAAAATAGAAAAACATGTTATTTGTTTTGGGCTTATTTAAAAACAACATCAAGGATAATTGTCCCATGTTGAAATTCTACGCATAACTGTCCCACATAGAATTTCTCACTGAATCTTTTATTAACAAATCGATTTGAGTGCACGAATGATTGAAACAGGATTTATATGATCAAAAGAAACTCAATGAGTCATTTCGGGAAGTAGAAGCTTTATTTTATGATGAAAAATAGAAGTAGAAGCTTTATTTTATCATGAAAAATATTAAGAGCAATGGGAATTCATATTAAAACACCAGATTACAGTTCAGATGTCAAACTGTGCATTATTAGAATAATAATAATCTATTGATACGAAGCAGTGTAATGAACTTAAAATAAACCAAAGACAAAATAATATGATTTAAAATTCAATTGTATAAAGCAACGATGTATAAACATCTTCCAATATTGGCATGATTGAAAAAGTTCGTATTATTGTCTAAAACAACTCGAAGCAACGCAGTAAACAATGATGGCACTTTCTGTCACTTGATGAGTTCATTATTCTTGTTGATAGCTTCTACCATATTTTGTAGTTAAAATATGGATCCTGTTGACTGATTCAGAATATCCGTTGTCGTATAGTCCTTTCGTAAATTTAGTCGTTAGAATGCTCTCAATATACTACCGTTGTTGCATTTGGTTGAATATAATGAAATCCTTACTGTGTATGTTAACTTTTCCAAAGTCTTTCTTGAAATCATCGATCGACAATCTTATTGTGATCTGCACAGAGCATTCATCATTTGTTTCTCAATATGCCCATACTTATAGGCTTTAAAGATGTAGCAAACGGCGATTGCAGCAATGTCAACTCACTTATTGTTGGTTTCAGTGCAAACCTATGCAAACTATCCACTTACAAAACTTCACGGAGAACTCAAGCACGCTCATGTAAACACAACTACAACCACAAGAGTAAAGACGTCAAACGCAACGTGACCATCAAAGCAACACGGAAAGTAATAGTTCTTAGTGGGACTGATATGCGTAGAATTTCCTACTTCATAGCAAATTTCTCGGCATAACAGTCCCACTGAATTGTTTTCTTTAGGCTTGACTAGTTTCATTGAAGGTAATTTCTGTAGTTTTCACTTAAACAAATTAATTCTGTTGAAATGCGAACAATGCACTAACTTACTTTAACTTATATTTCTTCCAATGAGCAGAAATAATTCGAAAAATTATTCGCGATTTTCTCAGATGTTACTTTTAGAATATGGGACAAATATGCGTAGAACGGCAGATTAGTTTCAAATGAATTTTATGTAAGATAATTTCACTTAGATTCTATATGAATTTATAATGTTAAAAATTTCTGAGTGGTGATGGCACAAACAAAACCTAACGTTGTTGCTTGATTCACAAATACCATTGGATTTGTTGAATTTTTTGATAAGTGAGATAAGAACGAGGAACTGAAGGACGAAGAATGATCTCACCTGAAAGATTGGTAGAGGAAGTGCAGCTGGCCGGAGGTTGCTGGAACACATAAGACATCCCTAATAAAATTGTTATGGTTATTTTGCTTAACGACGTTTATCATCCAAACCATTAGTGGAATATTATTTGGGTTATCGTTGGTTTATGGTAATTTGTTTATTAGGGATATATGATCAGCTTTCTGAACAATACAATTTTTATTAATTCGAAAAATAATTTTAGATTTCCTAACAATGGATGATGCTACGAAGAAATTTACTAAAATTTAAGAGAAAACATAAAAAAAATACTACCAAAGTACCATAAAATCTATGTTTTTTTTTCTAGTGGATTGGGCAAAGATCTTTTCACTTTGAGTAATTTTCACTTAGATGATACATGAAAATAAAGTGAAATTTACTTCTAAATCCTATACTACCTATTAGAGTTGTATGTGGATTGATATTAGAACTTTCAAACCAATCCACATAACAAAAACGTAAAATTTACGTGAAAAACTAGATGGAAAAAATCAGTGTATGTTTTCATGTAACATCTAAGTGAAAATTTTTCGGACTGTTTTACTTCGATTCTATGGTATTGGCACAGACAAGCAAGCATAGCACTCACAAGTTGTTCAGCAAACAAGCATTTGACAGTCAATTTAAAAGTATCTTAGTTGGTAGTACCACCACCTGTGGCGCGCATAATTTTTTTTTTTTTTTTTTTTTTTTTTTTGTTATAGTCACTTTAACACTCTTGGGTCATTCGTTGCTTGTCCGGGGGTGAGATTTGAACTCGTGACTTTGGCGTGAGAGGTATGGATGTTAACCACTACGCCGGGGTTGCCCCCTACGCGCATAATAAATTTCCTTGCGTTTACACACTACCGCCATCTGTTCAGTGTACTGCCCACCACAATGCACTCAACAGATGTCAGTATTTTTTTAGCGACGATGTTTTACAGTGAGAAGTATTCAATGTGTTATGTCTGTTTGTCTGTGGCATTGGTTTAATTTATTTCTGCTATTTTTAAACATGTTTGAACAAATTCTTTGAAATGATTTTTTGCAACGAAAATCTAAGCGTGCCTCCTCTAAATATTTTTTTAGAGAGTAGAAATTGTTTATAATAGCCGAATCTACTATTCTAGGGGTAAGCAAGTTAATTTTTCGATATTTTTTTTTTATTTTACACCCTACTGTGTAGTGATGAAGCATTAAGTTCCAATTGGTAAGTAATGGCTAAAATGTTTATGAATTCGAAACCATTCCGAAGTATTTATTCACCACAATACAAATTTAGTATGAGCAGGTAATCAATAAGTTTTCGTAAATTTTGGATAGAATTGCTTGTTATGACGGGTTTTGTAATCACCAATCCTTATTGGAAACCACTGTGTAATTTGTTGAAAATTATAATTGAAACTTGTTTGATATTTGATGTCTCCGTCTTATTTTTATCATTTAGTTTAGTTTCATTTTGATACAACTCAAGTTTCAACTTGATACAACTCAGTACTTAGCTTACCAAATTTTTTCTTTGAAATAAAACGTACCAAGTATTTCAAGCACTGCAGCAACTCTACCTCTGTTCTCGGTTGATATCTCAATTGGCTGTAAATAAGATTTATATAAAGACGTGTAATTTTTAATGCTGTTAATATTTTTGCTTTATTACAATTTCATATCAAATTAATAGTTATCGTACGCTGCTTTGGTACGGTGCAGCGAAGTTCTTTGGGCGTGCTATTCGTACCGAGGATGCTACACGTACGGTAGACGTATACGTTTGTAGGTATGGCCAGCCTGCCACAGCTCAGGCATCCGCGGAAGGCAGGCGATTGTTCAGGGTGGTTAATATGGGTACTTAAAAGAAACGGAATTCACATTACCGCGGCTCGTTGCCCAGGCCGTTACTTGATACCACAATCACGAGGCTCACTGCTCGCTCACGGCTCCTCTTGGGTACGGTTCGATGCCGGTTATTACAGGTGCGGGCAAATCTTGCAGTGCTCAAACCGAGAATGGTCGCATATCACACCGCTAACATCGACATTAGCTGCGGAAAATGGCTTTTGTAATCTGATAGCTGGGACCTGCTTCTTGGTGCCGCGTCGAGTACGTTTTCCACTTAAATTCATGAGTGGAGCAAAAAACACACCTCTATGGTTCAGTCTAGTTTGTCTTTATTAGGCAGCTGGGCAAAAATCATTCATTACCATCGTCGATGGAAGTTATCCGGACTATAAACGTGAGCAATTAATCCACTACAAATTGCCCCTATAGGACTAGCGACAGCCACTAAAATGCCTCAAAAGATCAACTTTTCCTACTGGCAGTTGTTGAGGAGGGCGTGTCGTCATTCGGAATAAATCCGCACTACAGCCAGGTTGGCGGTGCTTTTATTCGTTCTGCCGCTCATAAAGCACATTTCGCAATAGTTCGCGTTGTAATTATGATTGCCCTAGAAATGGCTGTCAGAGCTCTTTGATTCTATCTGACCGAACATATTCAGAGTTTATGGTCCATGAGCGAACGGTTGCACAGAAGCGGAAGGTGATTTCGATTCGGCAAATTCGAGAATTAATAGCTATTAGGATACTGAAATTATGCTCCTACTTGATAGCTATCGGAATAGCGCTCATTTTATGAGATCATTATTTCGGATATAGTGCAGTTTGATTTCAACTTCCTGAATAATTCTATTCCATCGATTATAGTTTGGAATTTTTGGGAGCTCTGATTCTGGCGAAAAAAAATTAATGTGGAGCATTGCTTTTGTATCATGTCGAATTACCTCAATCGTCATGGTTCGGACCATTATAAAAATGATTAATTGTTTAGTGTTGACCAGCTTCATTCTTTACATCAATTAATCAACAGCTATACATTATTCAAACCACAATCTTAAAACCATCATTACCAAAATCCTTTCGAAGCCGACCAAAGAATTCCGCTCTCCAAAAATAAAACCCGATAAGAAGTTCACGCCAAGAGGAGGACTGAATCAGATAAACATGAGCAGCCTGCAAGAACGAGCAAAACATCGGCTTTATCCGCGCACTGTCAACCGAGAGGAGACCAAGAGTCCAAAACGACGTCCACTTCGTTTCCCGCGTCTGGCTCAATCGCTTATCGGAAAGCACGTCACCGACAGAACAGAACCCCGCGGTGAGGCGCAGGAAACGAAATTTATATTTATTTATTTTTAAAAACCGGTAATTACCAACTCTGACAATGTTCTCCATTGCCGATTTAGCACTTTTCGCGTAGGTGGTGGCGCGACGACGATGATCAAACGCAAGCGATTATGGCCGTTCACAGGTTCGTTTGCTCCACACGAGGAGCCTGGAACCAGATGAGAGCCAGATCGCGACAGAATTGGATCCGCATCGATGGAGAGGACTTGGCAGCGAACAACAGAACCATGTAGGTAGGTATGCGTTAATGCTTTCCGTTGGCTCTGATTGAATTGTAGGATAGGAAAAATAACTGGTTTGAGGTAAGTTTTTCTTATTACCGCTGCTTAAATGATTCCTAGGTGAGAGTGTTTAGAGTGATCGGGTTATTTATAATCACTTGTTATAATAAATCCATTAGCATTTATACCCAAAAAGCCAGATAATTTGCATTTTTTTTACAATATAAGGATAACATATAGCTAATATAGGGTTACCGAACTTGCTTTACATTGCAAAAAGGCGAATAAGAAGGCTTGTTGGTTACTTAAGTAGTTAGACAGTGTTGCGTTTTCAAAGCAATTTAATGGCACTAATGTATTTTGGATGCAAGATGACTGCGCTGATCTGATCTAGAAGTCATTATTTTCTGAGCATTATCCAGTGTTGTTCTGCCAAAAGCACCAATGTGGCTTCAAGCAAATCGCTAAAAGAAGCTTAGCGATGCAGAGTACACATTCAGCTAAAGTTGAGGGCAAACCTTCAACACCGATGACCGAGGCACGATTGTTAATTGGAAAAACACCTCAAACACACTTAACCGAAAATATGATGAGGACTTTACCATACAAATTCCTATCATTTGTGGAACTAAGTCTACATGTGGACTAGTGAATGCAAATACAGGACGATGCAGATATACTTTTCTGCAGTACAACCCAGTACATCAGAAGCATAAATCGTGTTGCTCACTAGGGACTGCTTGATCATGGCTATGGACGCCAAACCAAGACTGATCAAAAGCCATACGGAACGTAGTGTAGGATGGTTCAAAACGCACCGTTTAAGCTAAATCGTCAGATGCTTGCGTATGGAAGCTAAAATCAAGGAGAAATTAATTGAGTATGGTTCATTACATTGTTTTCTACGAAGATCGAGTGGTTTCGAACTCCTAAACATTGATTTTTCATGATTTTTAAGGCATTGAGGCATGAGGTATTTCAATTGATTATTTCTTTTTTTACATCAGAAATAAGGTGTTTAACTGTTATGCATGAAGTAAAAATATCAACAAAAAAAAATTACGAAAAGTTAATTCCTTCCATTCTTTTGCGATATATTCTGTTAAAAGCTTAATATGTACACGGATAAAAATTTCCTTTTACCTTTTGGCAAATTTCTATTGCTAATTATTCATAAAATGTATAAGACAACTAATAAGCAGACGCCTTGCAAAAAGTTAATGAAGATCATGTGTTAAATGAAATGTATAAGCGGCCACACATACCCTTTTTGCATTCTTATATGACCTATGAGGTTTTTCTTATGGAATGTATAAGTGAAACACATGAATAAAATAAGTGATTTTCGTTTCGTGTATGTAGTAGATGATTTTAGTAAAAGTGTCATGTTTTGTACAAAATATGTTTTTTTTTTTATAATCAATATTTTAATATATGTTTTCATGATCAGTTATTTTGTGTGATACCTTCAGATGAAAAGAACCGCAATCCTTTGCGACAAAAAAGCGTTTGAGGAAAAGTTATCGTTGATTTTATACAAGTGGGTATTTTACCCCAGGGGTGCATTATGGGCTATTTTCCCTAAGTATTGTTTTGCTTTCTATGTGTCAGTGAATTGATTATCATTGACACTGTAAAGGTGTGGGTTTGCATAATGCACTATCTCAACTGCCGTAAACATAGCTGATAGAGTTCGTTATTATTAGGTTGAATGTGTAGCATTTATTCAAAAAATTATACAGTTTTTAAGAAGAACATAGTTTTCTCCATTGTTTGATGATTATCTGTTTACCATCCAGAATTGAAACGATCGCTGCATTTTTAATCAATTTGCCAATATCAATGACCTACCAAGGACCTATCCACACGTTCCCGTACAGAAAATAATCATGCACCTGACCACTGAGTACAACTAAGTCAAGTATATCGTAGAAGTTGATTGATTAAAAACCTCACTTTGTACACTTTGGTTACATACGACTTATTCAAAAATGATTCGCCAATCAAAACTCAGATAAGTTTTTGTATTTGTATCATCCTTTTGCCACTTTTTCGTATCCGCTGACACAGTGTCTTTAAAAGAATCTATTATCTAACATCTAATATGGTAAACACGACAAGAAACGGTTTTGTTGCCAAGTTATTATCAACAAAACAAAAAGTCGGACTAATGCATTGTTTGACTTGATAGGTTTTCGAAGGGTCTACATGGTAAATAAATCTGACTCATGTTTGAATCCCGTTCATTCAAATTCGAAAAAAACGTAGGTTACTTATGAGTAAATTTGTACTCAAACATCAGTGACATTTACTCATATTTGATGAAAAAAAAATTACATATTCTACGAGTGACCTACGCTTTTGCGAGTATAAACGGTACTAAAATATGAGTTTGGGTTGGTTAGGAATAGCGTTTTTACCGTGTCTGCACGTCCGTCCTTTCACGCAAAGACTAACATTTTACCTACGGGATTTTTCAGTAGAGTGAAAGGATAAAAAATCGATCCGCTATGTTTTCTGAAATACGACTTTTGCTTATGGGGTTTTCCTACACACTTAGAAAAATTAATGTAAATTTAGGTGCCCCGAGACTGACATATACGAGCGTCAATTTTGACATAAAATTGAGTCCTAATAGACGCGCAATTCAGCTCAATCAAACGTACTTTTCGTCGAGTACCAAACTTTTCAGTCTCGGAGCACTTATATTTACATGACATGTTTGTTTTCGTCTCATCCTTTATGTCAAATATGGATTCCGTCAAGTGTAAAATTAGGTATTTCTAAGTGTGTATAGGAGTGAACAGTTGCAGAGTCGTCGTCAACGCGAATGGTTGCACAAATACAAAAATCAACCAATCTGGCTTGATTTGGAATACAGACATGAACAATCAGCTACGAACTGTTGATGTTGTTCGTTCAAGTATATCTGCATCATGTGGCACTCTACTTGATGGTTTCAACCTGCATGGCTTAGCGCAAATCAACACCGTTTTAAATAGGAATGCTCGACTGCTTGACCTTGTACTGGCGAACGAGCTCGCTCTCCCGGAATGCTCGGTATCTGAAGCTGCAGATCCTTTGATAAGTCTTGATGCCGATCACCCCGCGTTGGAAACATCCATCAGCCTTCATGGTCCCATCAGCTTTGAACCCACCGAAGATGTGCTAGGTCTTGATTTCCGCAAAGCAGACTTTCTTGCACTGACTCATGCGCTTGAACAAGTCGATTGGCAAATGCTTGAGCAATCACCCAGCGTCGGCGAGGCTGTCGAAAATTTCATTGGGATTGTCAACCGCTTAATCACTACTTGTGTACCATTACGAAGACCTCCTTTACAACCCGCTTGGTCAAACGCTCGACTCCGTCACCTCAAGCGACTGCGATCAGCAGCCCTTCGAAAATACTGTCAAACACGCACCGCTCTCACAAAACGATGGTTCTCTCGAGCTAGCAACAATTATCGGAAGTATAATCGGTTTCTCTACAAACGGTATACTAGGCGAATGCAGCTTCGCACCAACCCTACATTGTTTTGGTCGTTTGTCAACACTAAGAGAAACGAAGTTGGCCTTCCTACGGAAATCTCTCTTGGAGATAGACATGCGCGCACTCCATTTGAGAAATGTAACCTTCTGGCAGAACACTTCAGACACGCCTTCAACGACAAAACTGCCTCAGCGGATCAAGTGAACAAGGCAACCAGAGACACGCCAAATGATGTGTTTCGTTTCGACATCTTTGAGATATCCGAGGAGCTAGTGGAGTCTGCCATTAACAAGATGAAACATTCGATTGCTGCTGGTTCTGATGGGATCCCCGCATGTATCCTGAAGAAATGTTCCTCCGCACTTACTAAGCCATTAACGAAGCTGTTCAACCTTTCACTGCAGCAAGGTGAATTCCCTAGGAGTTGGAAATCCTTTTTTTATGTTCCCAGTATTCAAGAAAGGAGAAAAGCGCAAAATTGAAAACTATCGCGGAATCACTTCACTCTGTGCCTGCTCTAAAGTGTTTGAAATAATCATTAATGACGCCCTATTTGCAAGCTGCTGTAGCTATATTTCTCCGGACCAGCATGGGTTCTACTCTAAGAGATCTGTCTCTACAAATCTAGCACCAGTCGTATCCTCCTGCCTTCGTAATATGGAAGCAGGAGCACAAACAGATGTCGTCTATACGGATTTGAAGGCTGCTTTTGATCGAGTTGATCGTGCTATCCTGCTAGCTAAACTGGATAAGCTTGGTGTGTCACAGGGCTTCATTCGTTGGTTCAAGTCTTACTTGACAAATCGAGAGCTCTGCGTGAAAATCGAATCAGCACAATCAAACTCTTTCACCAATACATCCGGTGTCCCTCAAGGCAGCAACCTAGGACCGTTGCTATTTTCAATCTTCATTAACGAGTTTGGATTCATTATTGCGGCTGGCTGTCTCTCTTTCTATGCAGGTGATGTTAAGATTTATGTTGTAGTTCGAAGCCTTACTGACTGTTTACAATTACAGCACATGATCGAAGACTTTGAGGATTGGTGTTCCAGGAACTTCGTCACGCTGAGTATTCAAAAATGCAGCATCATCTCTTTTCATCGCAAGCAGAAGCCAATCAAGTTCAACTATACAATCAACAATGAACCTTTGCAACGTATGAGCAGTATCCGCGATCTAGGAATTACGCTTGATCCTGGAATTACATTCAAGCTGCATTATTCTGAGATCATCGCTAAAACTAATAGACAACTCGAGTTTATCTTCAAGATTGCTGATGAATTCCGTGATCCAACATGCCTGAAAGCACTGTACTGTTCTCTCGTGCGTTCAATATTGGAATTTGGTTATGTCATCTGGTGCCCATACCAAGCGATTTGGATAGCGAGAATCGAATCCGTTCAGAAAAAATTCGTACGTTATGCATTACGCCATCTCCCATGGAACGATCCTGTCAATCTCCCACCATACGAACATCGCTGCCAACTTTTGGGCCTTGTTACATTAGAACATAGACGCACTATCGCTCAGGCAGTGTTCGTTGTTAAGGTATTTTTGGGCGGTATCGACTCTCCAAGTATGCTAGTAGAATAAGAAATTTATGCTCCTGAACGACCATTGCGGACAAGGAATTTCTTACATCTTGGGACGCGCGCAACAAATTATGGCCTGCATGATCCAATAAGATTCATGTCTGCTAGTTTTAACAGCTTCTACGAATACTTCGATTTCAACATTTCTGCGGCTACGTTTCGTAACCGAATTCCACGAAGTCTGCACGAGGGATGAAATCTACTGAAAATTGGAATAACTCGACGTGGAATGATGGGCAAAATTACATTTTGCAACAGGTGAGTAACATTCCAATGCTCTCACAGCTTAAGAAATGTGCTACCTGAATCTTTTTTGTTCCGTGTTCTCTGTATTTTACTTGACATTAATTGTGTCACACATTTAGGGGGGGGAGGGGTTTTTTGAAAACTGTGACGAGCCATACAAAAAATAATTAAGGTTCATACAAAAAATGTGACAAAGGGGGGGGGGGTGAAAATGGGCCAAATTTGCGTGACATAATTAATGGACCATCCCTAACTAACTATTTATGGAAAACAAATGTATCAAATTTAGTTCGTAGGACACAATTAGGAACACGTCTCAAAGTTACGTCCCTTATTAATATAGCGAAAAAGCGTCATATCTCATGTCTCAATACGGTACGGTCTTTCAATTCATGTTCAAGTTCAGGTTTTTTTATGATCACAGTTTTCGTTAGTGCAATAATGAAAAAAAAAAATGAAAATTTCACCAAACTTTTTCTTTGAAAACGAGCAAATAATTTACGGATTACAATTTCACAGCAGATATGGTATTAGTTTTCCATTAATATTGTGTATTAATGCTGAATGAATGAATTATGTGCTTGATAGGCCGAAGTGAGGGGAAGGCTACATTTCGTAACCCTATGTGTGGTTTTATTTTTTGAGTTCGTATGATTGCCCCAAAATGTGAATCTTTGAAAAAATGGTAAAGATTGATTAAGGTTTAGGTCGGACAAATGATTTGAAATTTTTATGGAAATTACTATGGAAAAATTTCAAAAATCACTTATATCCCTCTAACCTTGCTTCTACATGTCCAAACGTAAAAAAAAAAAATATTGGGTCCATCTAAGATTGGGACCATCGCTAAAAATCTGCTATTTATCAATTTTATCTAGATGAACGCGTCATTGGGACATTTTTTTTTTGATATTTTTGGTCGCTATTAAAAATTTAGTCGGTTTCTAAATTTATGCATGGGCCCAAATTAGGGGCATTCGGGCCGACATTACATCCATTTCCCCCATATGGGTTATCCCAGCTCAAGTGGGTACATAATTTATAAAAGTTGTGGTAGAAGTCACCGATTTGAGCCAAACTTGGCCAAAACGCTTATTTTGGCATTCTGTACAAACGCCTATTTTGGCATTCTGTACAAACGCCTTTTTGATTTTCCTCTAAAGTTCCTAGATCCCTCTGGGATACAACCCTGGATTTTCGAGATTTTAAAAATTATTTTTTTAGAAGAGATTACTTCACAACCAAATAATCTATTTGTGATCTTAGAACGTCAATTTGAAGGTTTTTAATGTAGATTCATTTTGTTTTTGTTATAGAAACTACAGTAAACAGGTTGATTACCGGCAGGTATCCAAATTGTCAAAAAATGGCATATTTTCACCATGGGCGAGATTTTACATAATTTCAGCAATTGACTAAATTTTCAGTAGCGACTAAATCTTCCATTAGTGCCGTCCCAAGGCCTCGTTTATCTAGATATAATTGATGAATAGCAGATTTTCAGCGTTGGACTCAATCTTAGATCCATAGGCCAACATTAGAGTCATTTCCCCTAGCATTTATTTTCCACCAGAAAAGCTTAAAACTCCCACTCACTCATCTGGTCATATCTTAAAAACTATTTTTCCAAATCATTTCCCTTAGAAACACATCAAGTAGAAGAGTTTTCCAAAGTGTGTTGAAAATTTGAACCCAAAATATTAAGAAATTAAAACTCCCGCCCATGGTGAAAATAGGCCATTTTTTGACAATTTGTATACCTGCCGGTAATCAGCCTGACATCGACCACAGGTGGTGTAACCACTTGAGCTGGAATGACCCATATACAATTTTCACATTGCCGTACTCTAACGGAACTATCAACTCCATAATTTTATCTACTCCATATATCGTATAAAATTATCACTTTAGGCCTGTTATTTGATGCTTAGCATCTTCAACTATGAAAATCGTTAACTTCACGCAGAAGTAATACAAACAAAATAGTTAAAGTACAGTTCTTATTGTTTGCTCTAAGAAAGTTGGGTTGGACGAGTTTTCTGCTTCCATCTTATGAATCGCGTTGTATGCTAATTTATTAAGATGAGCTCAAACAGCAAGGAGAATTCGCAATGATTGATTTTATAAACGATGTAGTATCGCTCAGAGTTAACTAACCCAGAGATTTTGGAAAATATCAACTTTTATGCTAGCACTCCCTCAAATTTGTTTAGCATTAACAATAAAAAAACAGACTATGCCAAAACTGACCCATTGAATAGAATGATGTCTTGCTATACCCTTGTAGCACCCTTGTTATAAATTGGTCTTGGAAACTTATATACGATTTATAACAGTGCTACTTGGGTAGGGTTTTTGATCTCATTTCCATCCTACTAAGCACAACTTGCGCTTTACCTCTCTTTTCTGAATGATTTTAAACAAAAAAAATGGAATATTTCTGTCAAAGATGACTTCTAAATGTATTCACCTTTCCATATGTACCGTTGGATTGGATAAAGAGTCACACATTTTTGAGATTTTGTTTAAAATCGAATACTGCTTCTTGATTCTAAATTCGTTCTACGAGTTTCAATTCCGTCCTACGGATAAACGTTGAAAAAGGGGATTCGCTAAGAGCGCTTCTTTTGTTTTGAGTACAACGAGAGTAAATATTCAAACAATGCGCTCTAACAGGATTTATGTTATAGCTAATGAACTAACGCATGGAAACAAATCTATTTTTGATTTGTGCACGGTGAAATCATTGATATTATCTCTTCTTTTCTGAACCATAGAACGGAAAAGGGCGATTACGACGAAGTAGTGGTCTACCCTAATACATATTGGGAGCTCATTTCATTGACGTAACGATGAATAAAAGTACGCTTAAAAAAAGCTGCTTCACGAGGTTAACTAGGCATCAATAATAAAATATATATGTTATGTAAGCACTGGGAGTAAAATTGTAACAACTAGTGTTTAAGTAAGAATTGTAAAATGGTCTACACTGATTGACGGCAAATAAATATGAACAATACAAAAATTTAAATTTAATCACAATAACAACAGACTTATGGATAATTGTATTGACAACAATACTACTAAATTTTTAAAACGTTTGGACACCCTAATAAAAAATAACCACAAGAAAGATATTAAAGACGTGTTCGGGGTATCATCCAAACCATTTGTGTTATATTTCCACCATTTGGGCTACCGTTTGATTTTGGTATTTGTTTATTAGGACAACTACAACCAAAGTTAGAGCAATGTAAGTGAAAATCAATAATTTTCCATACTAATTCACCGAAATCTGAATGGAATATTTCCCTTTTTTTTTGCACAGGCGCATATTTTGGGTTATGAATCGAACTGGAGGGTGGGCTATCAGAAATTTATCATTAGGCGTTAATGGGTTAAGTTGAAGTCAAAAACTAAAGTCCGAACCACCTTGAGATTCATATCGTCAAAAGTTAGAGTGAACATAGTGCTGAACGACGTTACGTTTTCAAGCTGTACTTGGACAGGAAATGAATGGCGAAATCTGCTTAAAATGTACATCCAAGCTACAACTCGCTGCTTACCGCATTAAGGAAGTCCCGGATCCTCTCGACCCAGTCATGCCTCCTGGTTCCTGTCATCGTAGCCGTTTTGGACCTTTGGTCATAGTTGCTATTCCAAACACGTTTTTTAGGCAAGTGCGCATGAAATATATACATTCCTTGTCTGATGAGTTCCAAATGGTGAGAATTTGCGTTTCGGAGTATTGGTGATCCCAACATGACGACTCTCCCCAACCATCCAACATTGCACAGAGCACCGTAAAACATGACAAATCAGAACACACTGCCTGTCGCATCATGGAAGCTCCTTGATCCTCTCAACTCAGTCGAGCTTGCTGGTTCCTGGCGTCATAGTCGTTCTGACCCTGTTGTTGAGGATGATGACGGTGTCTTCCAAGCTTCCACTTCAGGCAAGTATGAGTCCAAAGACGTTCGACCCAGTACAATTGACCGGAGTGATTAAAACTGAACAATCAAAGTACAACCGACTCGATTGACGCTTTGTGTGATCCGCGAAAGTTTACACTACGTTTTTATTATCAAAACATTAAAACAATATCTCCGACGGCTTCTTCGCAACTTTGAAAAACAGTTACAGACTCGACGAGCGAATTAATGTTTGTCAATCATTCGGTGTTATATTCACCGTCATTCGTACCTACCGTTCTGTTATGCACAGTACCAGAAAGTGCGGTAGACGTGTTTTAATAGCTGTTTCAAGCAAACTTGCAGTAAGCATACTGCAGACCTCTTCGTGGAGAATGAAAATGGGTAAGGATTTCAAGCATATCAAATTCAATCATTGTTGGTGTTTCGTACATACCACCATGGAAATCCGCTGTTTGTGAATGCATCGAATCTCATGTAGACTTTGTTTCTTAAATCAGTAGCATGATTAATATCAAGGATGGGCTCATCCTATTCGGACACTTCAACTAGCCTCAAATTTTCTGGAGATAGGTAAACAACGTCAATGCATTTACTCACCCTCTAGCATCGAATTGAGCTTACTTATTTAACTAAGCAATGAAAATGGACTTCACCAACATTTCATTAGGGTGAAACTGCTTTTACTGACGCTTTTAAAAACTGCCTAGAGAGTCGAAAAGAACTTGTGTGAACAAAAGTTGTAAAGTTATTTTTTATGTAAATTTTTACGTTTAGTTACATCGAAATGGTAAAACATAATTAATATACATAAAAGCCCAGCGTCCCTCCGTAATGCACCTAGACAATTGAAACAGCCACAGAAGTCAGGCCAAGGACCACAGGTAACAGACCATAACATAATTTTTATTTTTGAAATATTTTTTTTTTTAAGTTTAATATATTTTTATATTTAATATTTTTTCTTTAATATTTTCTTAATTTTTAATATTTCTTTTATTTTGTATTTTTTTTTATTTCAAATATTTTTTTATTTTTAATATTTTTTTATTTGAAATATTCTTTTTGTTTTTAATTTTTTTTTATATTTTTTTTATTTATAATATTTGTTTAATTTATGATTTTTATTTTATTTTTTATATTTTTTTTATCTTTTTTATTTTTTTTTTATTTTTTTTATTTTTTTTTTATTTTTTCATATGTATTTTTTTTTTATTTCTTTTTAGGAAAATTTTAGGCATTTTTGGAGTCAAAATATATCAAACGCTTTTTTCTGGCTGTAGCTCAACGGTAGCCCTATTAAGTGTCCAGGATCACATTGGCCATACCCGGACATGATCCAGGTTCGACGGGGAAGTGGTCAGAATATGAATTGAATTAAAGCCCATCATGCGACACATCAAATCAGTGTAGGAACGTTTAAAGCCTACTTTGGAGTAAAAATCTTGTTTTTGATGCGAAGTACCATAGGTTTTATTCGCAAATTACGTAACGCTTAACTTGGTTATTTTTTAGCGCTTAAATTGGTTATTTTTTAGCCTCTCCCCGCCCCCTTCGAAACAAATTTTGTATTGGAAGTCTAAAATTTTGTATGGACCACAACACTCTCGCAAGTTTTGGCCATAGAAACGCTTTTTTTTTCGTGCCTTTCGGTTTTTCTTTTAAATTAAAATCTTTAAATCGTGATTTCTGGCAATTTTAGGCCTGAAAATGTTGCGTGACAGAAAAAAAAAATGATTCGTGGATGAAAAATTTGAAGATGAGCAGGTTTTGTGAAAAGACGCCGAACTTTTGAAAAATCATAACACATATATTTCTTGACGAATTTCAAAAATTCTGGTGCTGATGAAAAGTACAAGTTATACCTTTCCAAAGCATTTGAAATTTCTCACCAAATGGTTGAGTAATGATTGCAAGTTTGCCGTTCAACGGTTCATTAGGAGTTTTTTTTTCATCTTTAATTAGGGGAAATGTTGGCTTCGGCAATACCTTAACCTATTATCGTCAGGGGGGTAAACAAAGTTCTATAGCACTCAAATTTGGCCAATAGTTGCTCTGAAACACAATGTATCCACATGCCAAAATTGAGCCCTCAAGGACGTTGTTTACCCCCTGACAATAATAGGTTAATGTATTTCCGAAGCCAACTTTTCCCCTAATTAGATTTCCCTAAACATCGATGCAATGACTTTGGAAAAAGGTTTCTGCAGCGTTTAAAGCGAATAATTGCTCCATTAATGAGAAACGCTCAATTGCCGCGTAGCCCTCAGATTTATTGTCCAAAAGCTTTCAAAATAAAATTCTATTGGTTTGATCATCACTATGCTCCTCTATTTCATGAAAACATGAATAGGACAATTAATCTGAAGGCAACGTAGTTTATAACATATGCTATCACGATCAACAAATCGCAAGGACAAACAACCGTTTTTTTCACATTGACCACTCTACGTTGCTTTATCTCGGTGCTGAAAACCTAATCAGGTGAAAGTTCGCATTGAACCTAACTTACATCAAGGGGATCGTTGAACGACGGACGTCAGTTTACGCGCAATGTAGTTATACTTCATAAATGTACTGTACATAAAAACTGTAAAATGTACTACTTATCGTATGTTAAATGAATAAAATTAAATGAATAAAGTCTACCGAAATGATAAGATAAAAAAAAGGAAATCAATATCCGTTTTTTTACTTACTTTTCCCTGAACAGGTAATTCAATAATTCTGAAGAAAATGTGTTTGCTGTGTTAAAAACGATAAAATGCTCTATACATGAAAAACTGCAACAACGATCAATTTCTGAGATTCTAAGTCCTGTTTATTAGTTAGATGAGCGATATTTAGAAGCTTATCAAATAAACTTTTAACAGTATCATCTTAAGGAAGCTTAACAAATGCGCTTGTCCATTGCTACGCTTTTCTACCTCATAAAAAATTGGTAGGACAAAAAATCTTAGTGTTACGCAGATTGTGTTTCCATATAGGAATATTTGCAAAATAGAATCTGTCGAAAATTAAAAAAAAAAAATCTCAAATGCCAACAACAAATGCTAACAAAACCAATAAATGCCAAACCGGGTTAAAAAGATCCAAAATGGCACAAAATGAACATACAAATTTCCATTCCTCTCATTTGGTGATAAGGGTGCATAAACAAATGTTCGTCATCCAAGCAAAAATCCTGAGGTTATAGTCCCGCAAAACTCCCGCTACTTAACTTAATAACCTTGTCAAGCGGCCATTCAATAACTACGTAAGAATTTGAGGGGGAGGGATAAGAGAATTTCCGCCTTCTTACATGGGAGGGATGGATCTCATAAATATCTTACGTAAGCAAGAACAAGCCATGTACAGATCATTAAAATATTCGATGTAAGATCATATAAAGGGGGCAGAGGGCTTTTGTTAAATATCACTGAATCTTGCAATGGGTGAGGGGGGTTTGAAAACTCCAAAAAAGTGCTTACGTAATTATTGCATGACCGCAACTGTTCCAAGTTTCCTAGCCTAAAAGTTTAATATCACGTTGCATTCTACGCTACTTTCCCGAAACTATAATACTACCAAGAACGAGACGAGCAATGCAGATGCAGTTTCCGATCAAATCTTACTGCCTGCCCTCTACTCGGCACTTTTGTACGGGAACAACATCGTTGACGATAGGTACCTACCGAGAATGATGATAATGATGATGCTGATGACGACGATGGCAGCACAAAGGGGCATTCTCATATACGCGTAATGCCATGTTCTGTCAATAGTAATAACCATAGCAATAAAATGTCACTGTTCCTTCTTTCGGTTGTGAATGAAAACACTTAAGCCGGCGAGGTTTTGAGGAGCGCCGGGGTTTAGGATGGCAAGTAAGCATCGTATTAAAATGCACTAGCCTCACTGCATTTGAATCGGCTTTGGCCCAGCAGCAGCGGCAGACTGCTGATTAAAATTTTCTCCGTCGGCTGCTTCTACTCGAACTTGGTTTTGGCTCATGCCGGGCTAGAATGGAGTTTGTCCGCGTGGGGCTGTTGAAATGTCTGCGGGAAGTGTATGATGGGAAATAGATGACATCGCGAGCAAGCGAGTGTGTGTGTGTATCTTGCTGAAAAGGCTTCCCCAGTTGCGGCATCAGATGCTTCTGTCAAGTGTTGCTTAATTTAAGACATCCTGTCAATGATTATTAAATTCATTTTAACGACGGATGGAAAAGATATACGAGTCTGGTTTGGCTTTTTTATTATCGTACTCTTTGTTTTAGCTTTTCAGTTTCTCATTCGGGAAGTAGGTTCCGTTCGTATATGACATACAGTTCTTTAGATTGGTGCTCAGTTGAAGGTTGATGGGTTGTGTGTCCAGGTCAAAAAGATGTATTTATTAATTCACTGAAGTTAGACCAATAGAAATAAGTTCTGAATAGTAAACTCAAGCGAAACATTCACCTTTTTCTCATTTTTAGGATGGTTTTATTACAACTTTCTTCTTACTTCAACCAATCGCCGGCAGCTACAAACCCATTGGATATTATCAAAAATGCATAAAATACTGATTTTCCCTCGCCGGTTTGTATACACAGTCGCAGCCGCTCGACAGACCACCCCCCCAAACCCCATAATCATAAAATATGTAACGATTTCCGTGCGCCGGCTACGGGCTAGATAAGCGCCAGAATTTGAAATCGATACTCCCCGTCACTACCGGATGAATGTGTGCTTCTCGTTACCTTTTCGAGCATTGGGTGCTCGGCTCACCCTACGCTACCGGAAGATCCTCTCGTGGGTTCACTGACAACCGTGGAAATATTTCACTCTCTAAGCTGCCACGCTGTTGACCGATCGACGCCCTTTTGCTAACCACATCCGGGACCCTCACCCCTCCCTGCTCATCGAGGTCCTCGAGCCGGGTGGTGCTGATGCAGCACAATCTGGTTGCTTTTTTCGCCAGATCTGCCACGGTGTATTTATGCCAGGCATCGTCGTATTTTTTCCCGCACCTTTCCCATCCATGCATTGAATTTATCTGTGGAGCTATAAATTTTGCATTTTATCAGTCGTCCAAACGGTTGGGAAGTTTTAATTCCGTTGTCACCAGTTGAGCCGCCTGTTTCTGATACTAGGATGATGGATTAAATGCTTGTAAAATGGGAATCCTTGTCAGTCGTGAACCGAAAGAGGAGGGGATCAGTGGACGACTGGAATGGTGTTTCAGGATATACGCAAACAAACTAAGGGAGAGTGGAAGCACTTCGATAGACTTCTGCTGGGTGGATGTTTGTGTATTCAATAAACTCCGATAGATTTGTTTACGATGCTGCCTCGTATCTGGACGAATGCAGGTGAGCAAAGCATTCATGCATGATTCCATGTGCTAGCGTTGTCCTGCCAATAGTCATTACTGTGAATGGGTCACTATCCTGGATAACTTACTTCCCCTAATGCCATTTTTAATGCACAATTTAATATTAATAATGGCCTGTTTACATATGTGTTGGTTCGTAATGCTGATTAAAGGGTGTGCCGTTTAAAATCCGCACACACTAAAATTGCTCTTTCTTTTGATCCGTTGGGTAAAATTAATTGAAATTTTACTTAGACAAAGTTTGATGTGTATTGGGTCTGTGAGCTGATTTCATCAGGTGCGCAAAAGTTTTCAAAATG
Source organism: Ochlerotatus camptorhynchus (assembly GCF_037179485.1). Lineage (NCBI taxonomy): Eukaryota > Metazoa > Arthropoda > Insecta > Diptera > Culicidae > Ochlerotatus > Ochlerotatus camptorhynchus. Next base: position 1,048,890 of record NW_027040575.1, on the reverse strand, counting down.
GCGACGAAAGAACAGTGCGTGCGCGAAAAAGTTTTGCACGAGTACTTTGAGAATAAGGATCTGTCGCATTGTGCCATCGGAAAAAGTTGGGAATCGCGAATTCCACGGTGTCTGGTATCATAAAACGGTTCGAAGAATGTCTGACTGTTGATTGGAAGCGAAGATCTGGGAAAAAAAAAGCCGTCAGGTCAACGAGAACGACCACAAACTCGTGGTTGGGGCCTTTAAACGGAAACCGAACGCCTCAGTTCGAGATGTGGCTAAAAAGTTGCATGTGAGCAAGATTTTCGTGCAGAATACCAAAACTCGAGCTGTACTACGTACGTTTAAGGTTCAGAAGTCCCCAAACCGTGACAATAAACAGAATACGGTCGCAAAACAGCCGTGCCCGGAAGTTGTACGACCAGAAGTTAACGAAGCCACACTGCTGCGTAATGGATGACGAGACATATGTGAAGGCGGACTTCAAGCAGATTCCAGGAAACCTATATGCGACTGCCAAGGATAAGTGTGATGTTCCCGAGAAGCTCCGGATACAGAAGATGTCGAAGTTTGCCTAGAAGTTCTTAATTTGGCAACGGAGTACACCTTTCGCTAGCACCACGAAAGGACAGGTGTATTTGAAAGAGTGTCTCCAAAAACAGCTTCTTCCTCTCCTGAAGGCTCACGACGGTCCGACGATCTTCTGGCCTGATCATCATGCCACTACACGAAGGAGTTGCTAGAGTGGTATAAGGCGAATGATGTCGATTTCGAGCCAAAAGGTCTGAACGCCCCAAACACTCCGGAATAGAAAAATACTGGGACATTATGAAGGAGCACCTTCTAAAACGACCTAAAGTGGTGAAGACTGTAGAATAAATAAAGAAACCATGGGTAAGGCCCAAGATCATAGGTATAAAAATGAAACTACAATGTGTTGAATCGGAACCTACCTAACTAATAAAAACCAAAGATTTAAGTAAGCTAAAGGAGAAAAATCTATACAAATCTCTAATAAGGAAAATCCCCAAAGGCTTTCCTTATTAGAGATTTGTATAGATTTTTCTCCTTTAGCTTACTTAAATCTTTGGTTTTTATTAGTTAGGTAGGTTCCGATTCAACACATTGTAGTTTCATTTTTATACCTATGATCTTGACTTTTTTACCTAGGGGATGAGTACTTAAGGGGGTTAGATTTTGATAAGTTCTTTAGTGGGAATGACACTGATGAAGACTGCACATTGTAGTCGAAATACGTATCTGTCATGGATACCAAAATTAATTAAGTGGAATTAAATGGAAGATAAACCCTTTTGCTGTTATATTTAGCATTCCGCTAACAACCCAATTTCATTACTTCAGTATTTCACACTTTTTCTGAACCAAAGCCGCCATATTAGGTGATGAAATAGCGTCCAACATCGGTTTCTGGCCTCTAGGCGTTACTGGGATTTCGAAAATACCCACATTGATGTGTATTTGATAGTATATCCCACTTTTTTCTGAAACCAAATTTAACGATGGCGACATCGATTTTTGGAATCTACGTGTGATCTCTGTTCTGAAAATACTCATATTTTAGGGCATTTGACACTTTTCCTCAAATCGAAAGCCACCGCCAATGTGTCTTAGATTTCTAAATAGCGTCGGATATCGATTTCCGGCTTCTATACGCTACCCTTATTGATATAGGATTGCGTCTTTCGGCAACATATTGGGGGTGCAATTTCAAAAAACCACGCTACGAAAGTGATCAGGTTTTGACTACTTTTTTTTCCTTGATTTGTTTTCCGTCGATCTTTCCATTTTGAGCACCAATGCTACCGACGCCAGGGAGACAGCTCCCACACCTGGACCTATCGACCCATCAACTCATGAACCGGGGACCAACGGTTTTACTTCCCGAAGGAAGGCGTGATCAGAGATGTTATGCCTCGGAACATCCCGGCGGCGCCGACTGGGATTGAACCCAGGCCTGCTGGTGTGAGAGGCAATCACGCTTACCACTACACCACCGGCACTGCTACTTATAACTCTGTCAATAGCGGATGGATTATAATTCGATTGGAAAGTTTTCTACGAATCTGCTAAAATGAACACTAGGTCACTATTGAAAATAACACAAATATCCAACTGTTTCAATAGTGATTAAAATTAACGCTGATGGCCTGCAAAAAGTTGTTTCTTTAACACAGTCACCGAATATTGATCCGAGCACGTAGTTCTACGTCAAATCTATGGTCGTGTCTTGGATTACTTGGATACAACCTCTTACTTTAAAAAAAGTATTGGTATTTGATATAATTTACCACTTTTTCTTAAGCCGGAAATCGTCATAATAGATTTAAAAATGGTGTCGGATATCTATTTTCATGCTCTAGACACGTCATCCCGATTCCAAAAATATCTTTATTGATGGGTAAAACCACCCGATTATCTATGCATATGCACTTAAATGAACCGAGTGAACAATCAACAAAAGTCAGAAAAACTTCAACGCTTTAACACAAAAGTAAGTTCATTTGACAATGAAAGACAAAATTAACACGAGTCAAGCCAACATAAACAGCTTGAAAACTGATCGAAAGTTGTTCTGTTGATGTTGAACACACTAAGATTTTTTTTACAGGAGTCAGTATTTTTTTACTGGGTTTTTGAATTGCTGAAAAAGTCGGTAAAAATTCAAATGACCGTTATCCGTAAGGAATCAATGAAATCGACAAATTTTATTTTCTATCATTAAATGGGGTTAACAGAACTAAGTATGTACAAGTTCAGAACAAATATTCTCATTGATAAATTTTCCACAGATTTTTAAACTTTTACCGAACAGTTCAAAAACTCGGTAAAATCGTACTGACTCGATTAGTGTGAAGGGCATCTGCTCGAAGGGAAGACAGAATGACTTTCAATTGAAAGTGATAGTTGACAGCTTCGTCGTCGCTTGACGATTTTCGATTGAAAGTGACTTTGTTGGGCCCTGCTTATATTTAAACGATCCTTATTTGAGAACCTTTGTTTGAAATTGTTATTGATTGATCATTTTCTGTTTGTAGTCAAACAATTATTATTTTAATATTTGCTAGGAATTACTTAAATGATTAATTACATGAAGTTTTTCACCGCGACTATTCATTTACATTTCTTATTTTCTGTGTTGTTATAACTTTAAATTGAGGTTTACTTTGGACAATGCTTGAAATACATGTAGGAAATTATCTGAGTAATAAGAAAACATCTTCATCAACCGAAAAATTCCTATTAACACTCCGAATACGATGCCTCCGAAAAACGTGTAACGGCAATAATTCATTCTATCATCTCAGTTCTTAGTGGTTTTCAAAAACTGCGGAGCTCTAGGAATTAATTTCATGGATTAACCACTTTTAAGGATGTTCCGGATCTTCCAGAGGACGTTTCCATGGACATTCAGGGTCATTTTTATGTCACAACCCCAAATTCTTTCTATCATCACAGTTCCTAATGTTTATAAAAAAAAACGCGGAGCTCTAGGATCAGGATCGTGGACTTACTACTTTTACGGATGTTCCGGATCTTCCGGAGGACGGCTCCATGGCCATCCAGGAGCATGTTTATGTCACGACCCCAAATATGTTTTTATACAACAGTTCCTAATGTTTTCAAAAAAACCACAGAGCTCTAGGATCAGGTTCATGGATTGACCACTTTTACGGATGTTCCGGATTTTTCGAGAACCGTTCCGTTGTCTCCAGGATCCATATATAGGAACCATGACTGTATTCTGGCTAATTGTGAACATTTGTGCCCATGAATCTAAATTACAGATCTTGCGCCACTTGCAAAACCCTACAAACACACTTTTCAAAAAAACGTGTAACAACCCTTTTCGCTTTTTAAAAAAGTAGACGACTCTATTTTCAATCTTTTTACGATAAAAATCATCTACAAGCCATAGGAATTCTAAAGGTACCACAATTTTTTAAATTCATTTAGGTCGCGTTGTCACCAGTGCTGCAAAATCTAGACAATACACGATGATATTCAAAATTCAGCTTTGGTCTCTCATTTGAGCAAAGGCAAACCATGTCGATTGTCAGTGACAAGGCTGTCAGTGACGAACATGGGCATCAGCTAAATTTGTAACATAATAAAATGCCTTGAGAAAAACAATTACATGGAGCTGTTAAAGTTAACAAGCACCTACGTCCTAAACTGCTTGGATTACAATAATGTAGCACAGAATGCACGAAATTAATCGTTTTTGTTGCCCGGTGAATCTTTCTCATCGACGAAAAATGAATGAGATTTTGACAAAGGTTTTTTTTTTCGAGGATCAAGTTTATCAGTGACTACGTGATAAGCAATTTTGTCAATATCGCGCGAAAGTCTGTCAATGACAATAACAAATCACAGCACTGGTTGTCACATCACGAAGTGTTTTATGTCACGTCACCTGGAATGGATCTAATGCTCATTACACATAAAAAACAATTTAATGATTATACAATTTATGAAATAATAAAATAATATAATGATAATTTGTATTTGTGAGTAACATGAAGAAATTTGAAATTATATGTTTGACACATAACACCTGAAAATTTGACCTTCAGAAAGTCGTAATCCACGATTTTATGATCCCTGAGCGCTCACGCTCACTATAATCTTCAGGGGAAAAATGAAGTCCTTAAGCGCTCAGTAGGTAAAGGTTATGCCGAAGCCGGCATTGCCCCTTTTATTTGAACTGACAGTCTAGCAATAACAGATAGAAATCTGATGAAATTCAATGCAAACACGTATGTAATAAGTGATATGGAGTTTCTATCCTATTCAAATTATCAATCTATTATCATTGGCTCAGTAAGGATTGGCCTTCATCAGTCCATTCTACAGCATTCATTCGCAATTTGCACAATTACCCATTCAGGTGGCGACGTTTCAAATGTGTTTGGTGTTCAGCGCTGGAAAGTGGCCGATAATAATTGAGCCAATTGGCAGTTTGACATATATGGTAATCGGCGAAAATATTTGGGCTCCCAGTGTTGATAATGGTGTGCCAAAGTTCACAGCCATTTTCGGGCTCTTTGAATGAAGTTGTACCATTTTTGCGAAGCCACTTATTTTAATCGAATTTGCTGTTATGGATGCGGTTGCGGTGCACACATAAAATTACACGCACATTTGCATCGGTTTACCTTGCAAGGCGAGTTCGTTGGTTGATTCAAACAAATTTAAAATTCAACACGGACGGGGAGGATTGCTAAAGCTAAAGTGGTAATAATCCAAATGACCTTTTGAGCACGCTTGAATTGAGACATCTCACGCCAAGGGCCGAATAAGCTGGTCATCTTCAATAATATAACATAATTATCACCAGCATCACACCTTTTACGTGCACGTCGTTCATGACTGCTGGACCGTGGAGAATCGCAATAATAATTCCTCGCCTCATCAGTAGAATTGAACACTGATTCTGGGCTTGGTTCTAGTTGACTTGACGCACGGACGCGGAGGATTGCCGTGTGCTACGTGAGAGAAGTAAATCAACACGTCTGTTCAGAACGGCGGCCTAAATCAAATTGGATTACATCTCAATATAATAAGTGTAGCGAATTTCAAAATTGAAAAAAAGATTACACATTTCTTAATAAGGTCTTACACTCTTCTCCCTGGGAGTGCGCTGCCAATGGTTGATTTTTTTTCTCCATCTCTTCAGCCTCTCAGTTCTGCATGGTTCTTTGATTCGCTTCTGGTCCAAGCATGAAGGGGATGAAGACTTCAAATCCTACAAACAGTGCGCGGATTTCTTCACTCGCTTCGTCGTCTTCTATCTATCGGAGGGCGCTGATATATTGTCAAGGATTTTTTTCTTCCTCCACTCACGGTTAAAGCTCTACAGCAGATCGAATGCCTCACCATCAGACCCCGCCAGAACCATTATTGATTGCGCTCGGTGTTTGGAGCGTGAATTGAACCGTTGTCTATGCTGGGCCTCTTAACTTCTCAATTAGCCCATCAATTACGGACCTAATCGAACTCGTAAATTACCGCTAATATCATCGTTTTCTAATCTGTTTCCATTATTCCCCGAACGCAACCGCGCGCTGTTGGAGTCGTTACTAATGCTGTTTGCTATTGTTGTTATTAACGTTTTGAGACGTTCGATGGCGAACGAAATGATTCAGTTTTGCGCTGCTAAACGGCTTCGCTTTAGATGGATGCCATTTGGAAGTTGAACTCAAAATTACCCATGCAGAGCCATTGTAGGTATCAGTTTGCTCTTCCTTATTGCGAACACAAAAGAGTATGGGGAAGACTGTTTGGGCACTGACGATGTTTGTTTTTAAAAGCAATTCAAGGTCACCTTTATGACTTATTGAAGGTGAGGGTAACATTCGAGAAGTATAAAGTATACTTCTGCTTTAATAGGGCCGTTCAAAATCCACGTAGATCGATATTTGATACTTTTAAAACACTTGCTTCCCTTTCGTAGACTACAGTAGACTTTTTCTGAAACGCCTCCCCCTCTTGCACAATTTTCATAATCTTTGTATTGTCTCTGATTATATTTTACCTATAATTTTAAACCAATTTTTACAGATTTTGACGTAGAACTACGTCTTTGTCGACTATACTGGGGTGCAAATCAAAAAATATATGTGGTGAAATAATGTTAGGTTTTGAACGCTTGTAACTTTGTCATTTATGTATGAAATTAAAATCCAAATACGCCAATCGATAGGATATTACATTACAAACCTGCTGAAATACATATTTTTTTTTTCCAATTTTCTAATAATAAACTTTTGAAAAATGTACTAATGATAATTTTATCACAATTTTCATGAAATAAGCGTTTTTCCCAAACCCAGTCATCATAATCGAGTACTACTCATTACCGCTTCGGACGGCGTAGCGCTTGGTCCTGCAGTAAGCAGGAGCAAGTCAGTGGTTAAAGGTGGCTTGGGTCCTGTTCAACTATGGGGCTGTTGATTAACTACGAGGGGGGCAAGAATCCCAAAAAATTGTCTACGTAGTTAATGAACAGTCCCTAATACGAAACGTGGAAAAGTTATTTATGCAAAACACTCACTCCCCTATAACGACAACCTGAAAAAAACATGGACTTTAACGATCACTTTTTCCCGGGAAATAAATGTTAAGCAAACTACAATGTAGTAAAAAAAAAGTTCAATTCCGTTAATTTTTTTACCCAACTACTGCATAGAGAGCTTAAAATTTGAGAAAAAAATCGCTCGCAATATTTTGATGTTATTCTGTGGGTGATTTACCACCAACTGACTGTAAAACATATCTGGTACCTCTATATATGCAATTAGATAAAAATCCGAAGTATGCAATTAGATAAAAATCCGAAATCCGAAACGATACCTGCCCCGCCCCATTAATGAAAATCGGTGGGAAATCTTGTGAGGGGCGGGGCTTAGAAAGTGTGTTTCGTGCAGAAGATGTAAAGAAAGAGGGACGTCGGATGTCAACCCAAATGCATATACCGTGCATCACAGAGAAAGAAGCTCTATCTACTGTTTCCAATTAGATCAATCACCCAGGAATGCTAACCCGCGTTTCAATAAAATCCTATTTTGAGATAATTGTTCATTCTTTAGTATTTTCAGAAACTAGAAAGTTAGACTTTTTCCCCAAACACACATTTTCCATGTCCATATGTAATATTCAATGAAAAAAACACGGCATACATTTAGACGCAGTGCGAAAATGACATGAGTAGGTCCAACCAAAATCCATTACCATACACCGGGACAACTTGAAACGCGTGGGGAAGTTCAAACGGTAGATGTATCTCTTAGCGGAAGTGAATAATCACTGAGATTATCTCTAATATAGTTTGCGGTAGTACACAATGCCTCTCAAAAATAATTACAGTAAATATTCACTTCTACTAAGAGATACACGTGCTGTTTCAACTTGCACCGGTGTACCTTAACTATGATGTTTACTATCAAAACATTAAATAGGTGGAGAACCTGTATACGAGCTTTTGCTCTGACTTTGAAATTCAATAGCTGAACCCCCTAATTTTCAATTAATGTTTTACTAAGCACCTACTTATTGGAAACCAAACGTTTAATTTGAGAAAAGTCCCAGTATTCTATTTTGCAAACATTCTACTAACACGCCGTAAAATACATAATGATGATGCATGGTAATTATGTTAGTTATGTTAGGGTTGTCCTCCAAATTGGAGAACAAAGTGCTTAAACCCCGTATGATCGTTATACCCCTTCCTCCCCTACTTCGTTGACATATGAACCAACATTTTGTTCAATATCTAATGTACCGTCTTCTGACAGGCAAAATATCTACCTGTTTCGTTATCATAAAATGCAATCTTCATTTTCTTCTCTGCTTCAGAAACCTAATATAAAACTAATGATAGAGCTACTGAAAAAAAATTGTGTATTTTTCGGCAATTGTTTTATCCCACAACAGGCATGGCGTTTTTGTGTACCGTGCCTGCACCATATTTGACGCGTTCCTTATGATGACGTGCTCGTCTATTTTTGATCGAATCTCGATTTTGACAAGATATTTTATTAAATCTTGTTACACCATTATCCCTGAACACTAAAATTAATATTTACAGAAGTAACATTTCAAAAATAATTATTGAAAATAGTCGAGCATTTTCGAGTGCGTCGATTTAAGAACCGCTTCGAATATGGTGCCTCCACGGTACTATAGTGTACATTGATCACAGCACAATAGCTCAACATTGATCAACCCAAGGTAGTTATGTAGGGAAAATTTAGTCAATTCTTAACCATTGCATTAAATTTAAATACATTATCTCATGCGTAAGATGAACCATGGTCCGATTATGCTAACATGAATTGTCGCGAGTTTTGAATAATAACCGAAACATTGAAGTACTTGAAAAATTTAAGATAAAGTATAATAATCAAAAATGCATGACATACATCAATTTTGCGTAGTTCTACGTCATATTGCGGTCGTGTCTAGCACACAACCCCTTATTTTTTTTTTTGTTAATATTATAGTCACTTTAACGCTCTTGGGTCATTCGTGACTTGATAATGAATATATATTCAATATAATAGATAGTGGATATAATTTTTAATTCAAAATTAAATATCCGAATTAAAATACTATTCGGAATTCGGTGCATTACGGTATAAGATGCAACGAATACCCGTATCCGACTATTTAATTTGTGTTGTTACTCGTACCCGACTCGAACCCGAAAATTCATTATTGTACATACCTGTACTCGCATCCGTCGAGCTCAGGTCGGTTTCGAGTATGTATAATAATAAATTTTCAGGCTCGAGTCAGGTTTTGTATTAATTTATTTAATAATTTATTTAGTTTATTTATTTTATTTATACAAACAGCAGGTTAAAATAACTCCAATGACTAGCTTAAATTGATTAACATGGAAAAATAACATCAAACAGATGTCAGAAAGATCAAACAGAGGACTACGTTTGTGATTGCTATATGGGGGTACACTTTGTGAAATTCGGAAATGGAACATGTAACAAAATTATAAAAATTTTTGAACGTTAATAACTTAGCTGCTCCTGGACCAATTTCAATAATCTTATCACCAATTGATAAGAAATATTTCTACGCATCTGTTAAATCTAAGACATTATTATTTTCCAAAATGTCACTATTGAAAATTGCATGGATGTGCAACTGTTGCTATGATAATTAAAATTATCACCGATTGCCTGCGAAAAGCGATTTCCCTAACACAGATTTCAAAGTTGAATTCTATCCGGTCTCACCAAACGGTGTTTATTCAATCACCACGTGGTGAGTGGTGGTGTTCTCCAGTATACAACGAAAGGCTGGCCACAACCACTGATCAAGGCTATCAAGGCTGGCCTCAACCGCTGATCGGATTCAGTTCCAATCACCGTGTGTGGTGGTGTCCGGTCGTCAACATCAGCAGCAGCAGTACTTTCGGCATGTGGCATTGAACATTGTTCTCCAGTACACAACGAAAGGCTGCCTGCAAGCAGTGAGCTGCAGCCCACTTGAGCATCCATAGAAGGTGGAAGAATTCGCACCGCCATTGATCGGAATCAGTAGCTCTTCGTGAGTCGCTGTGGGCCATCTATGTCAATCGTGTCATACTAAAGAGTATAAACAGAGAGAACTCCGCTCAAATTCCTATTCCTACACAAAACACAAGTTTCTGCTGCAGTTAACATTTATTATACAAGACCACGTAGTTCTACGTCACCATTGCGTACAACCCCATAGGGCTGTCCCTTGTAGTTTTTTCATACATCTAGACAAGTTAAAATCTAAACACTCGAAACAATTGTCAAAAACACGACACATACTCTTGATGGGTTCGTGCATTCCATAATTAGTCCTAGATCTAGCTTTATTGAGAAACGACTAAGAAGCTCTGGGCAATCGATATTGGATGTTAGTAAGTCGCTGACGAAAGAAGCTTTGGCTACATATCTCCTAACGTTGAGGGAATCAAGATGAATCAAGCTGCATCGATCAGCATATCTGGGAAGATTAATACGGTCATCCCATGGCAGGTGACGAAGTGCGTAACGTACGGATTTCCGTTGGATGACTTCGGTTCTATTTACACACAGGCCTTTTTTTTTACACGGTCGCAAAAATTTGGTCCGTGGTAGCGGCGCGGACACCCATGAATCCCGTCTGGTATTGCCTCACGAACTCTCTCGGCATAGAATTTATGAGAGTACCTTCTAGGCGGCGCTCAGCAGTGTGATCGCGCGGTAATTGCAGCAATCCATCTTGTCGCCCTTTTTGTAGATTGGGGATACAACACCTTCCATCCACTCCTCCGGTAATATCTCATCCTCCCAAATCTTGTCAATTACCCAGTGCAGCGCTCTGGCCAGTGCTTCACCAACCGTATTTTAATAGTTCACTTGGTGGTTGATCTACACCAGTTGCTTGTTGTTCTTCAACCGACTGGTAGATATTCGTCTTCTGTGCGTGCTCCAAGGTCTGTTGCCGAGCCACCTTCGTTTTCTGCTGCATCACCGTTGAGGTACTCGTCATAGTACTGCTTCCACCTCTCAATCACCTCACACTCGTTCATAACAAGGTTACCGTCCAAGTCCTTGCACATATTGGCTTGCGGCACGACCCAACTAACAATTTTCGCAATGTAAACGCTTTACTAATTTCATTTAGACAGCCTCAAGCTTTATTCAAATGTTATACGATATGAGGAAACTTTTACTCAACCTCTATACAGCAAATCTGGCGAACTTAGTCAGCTATTTATGACTGTTGTGACGGTTGTGACAAGCTCTTATTGCATATCTATTTACGCTTCTATTCAGCTGTTATCCTGCTGTTTAGTTGTGTGTGAACTTGAAAGGCGCTTACCCAACCTTTACCCGATTATCCAATAATCACTACACAAGCTTTCTCTTGACGCCAGATTCAATATTTTTTACGCTTTTGTTTGTTGTTGAAGGAATTTATCATGCAGTAAAATAGCGAATCAAATTAATCGTAATTAGTTATAAGCACACCACCAAATTATTTACGCTGTACCGGAACCTGGAATCGAACTCGAGACAACCGCATTGGTGAACCTTATTGCTACCAACTTCGCTACGCCAACACTTTGAATTGACGTAAACAAATTAACATGCCCTTCTACAAAAGGTTTGCTAAGTAGAGGCTTTATAATAGTGTACATGAATCACTTTTCTCGACTAGTTATTTCAGCTTTGTAAAGGAGCAGAGTAAAAGTTGTAAAGCTACACAAATCTAAAAATAACTTTCAAAGTAGCGCTAACACAGTTTACTAGTTGAGTACAGGTTGTTTTGTTTAGTTTAGTTGTTGGAAAAGCACTTTTGATGTTTATGTTATTCAGCAATTGTTGCAATTTGAAGCCATCAAATGAGTAATATATTTGCTTTATTTGCTTTGTTTTTAAAGTTAAAAGTTGATTAATATTTGCATAGAAGTGACATTAGCGTTTATTGGGTGATGTTATTCAATGCGACTGACAAATTGAATAATGGTTGTGACAAAGTTGAGTAAACGCTCTCCAAAACAATTTTGCAAGCTTCTGCTTGTTGCTGTATCTGCAGCTTTGTTTCAGCTACTTTACAGCACAACGCTGGAAAAGTTGGCTTAAAAAGCTGGAAATGTTAGTTGGGGTAGCCTTTGCGCGAACTATTTAACTTCTCATAGAACTTCTGTGTGTCGTTTACGCGGTACAGATGTTCCATCGCCTCGGGATCTCGGTCTTCCTGTTGACGCTTCTTCCTTCGGTAATCCGGGTTTTGTCTGTTCCGCACTGGTCTGTATCGCTCCACATTCAATCTCTTGCGGTGTTGCAGCATTCTCTCCCGTGCTGCATTTTTTCATCTACTATTTAAGAGTTTGCAATCGCTGTCAAACCAGCCATATCTTCGGTCTAGGATCGCAGTACCTAGTGCCGCTACAGCAGTTCTACCTATGATGGAACGGATGTCCCTCCAGTCATCTTCTAGAGAAGCTGCACCAAGCTGCTCTTCCGTGGGTAGTGCAACTTCCAGCTGCTGCGCGTAGTCCTGGGCAACTCCGGCGTCCCGTAGTTGCTCAATGTTGGGTCGCGGCGTTCGACTTTGACGGGTGTTATGCACCCCTCGAGAGCTTTGAGCACATGCATACTGCAACTAGGTAGTGGTCCAAATCTATGTTCGCTCTGCGGTTCGTGCGGACGTGGATAATGTCGCAGAAGAATTTCCCGTCGATGAGAACGTGATCGATTCAGTTTTCTGTGTGTTGGTCAGGTGATCTCCAGGTGACTTTGTGGATATCCTTGCGGGGGAAAAACGTAATTCGGTCTACCATACCCCGAGAGGCTGAAAAGTTAACGCATCGTTGGCCTTTGTCGTATGATATGGCATGCAGGCTGTTTGGCCCGATTGCCGGTCTATACATTTCCTCCCGTCCTACCTGAGCGTTCATGTCACCGGTGACGATTTTGACGTCCCGTTGCGAACAGCCGTCGTACACCTGTTCCAGCTGCGCATATAATGTTCCTTTCTCGTCATCGGGTCTCCCTTCGTATGAGCAGTGCACGTTGATGATGCTGTAGTTGAAGAAACGGCCCTTAATTGGCTGCCAACCAATAACGCGTTGGTGCATTCTACCCAGCACTACAAAGCCAGTTCCCAGCTCGTAGGTGGATGCCTTAGTAGCCGCTTGATGCCCGCTTTTCCATACCTTTTGTCCCGTGCAGCAAAGTTCCTGCAGTGCCACGGCTTTGAAGATGCGTGGTTGAAGTTCGTCATAGATTAACCTATCGCAGCCCGGGAAACCGATTGATTTGCAGTTCCATGTTCCGAGTTTCCAATCGTAGTCCTTATTTTGTCGCGTAGATCTGTGCCGATAATTCCGATCCATATTTCCTTCTTCGGTATTTGCAACTTTATGATTTTTCCAGGGCGGCTTGTTGGGCCTGCCCCAACCCCCTGTCTCGCCGGGGGACCATCGTGCACAGCTCTGTTTAGAGTCCCAAGCTGGCACTAGGATGGTGATCAGCCGCTCCTAACATAAAGAACATACGCCGTTTTGAGCTGCACCTCCATGGTGAACAAACGCTCGGGTTTGGTGAAGCATTTCCGCTATCACCGTACTATGGTTACCGCGCCAGTGTTCGCATCGTACCTTTTCACTTTGCTATTGCCGGAATGGCAACATTTCCCAGGCTACGCCATCCAGCTGTGTCCATGTTTCAGCTGGTAGTCATATGTTATCATATGACTCGGAGAGGTAGGAACTTGTGAGGACCAGAGCTAGGTATTACACTCCTTTCAGGTTATCAACTCACCATTTTGTAGCCCATGTCAACTCCTTGTTATTATCATTTTATGGATAAAGGGTGGGATCTTCTCCCCGCTCATTGGGCCATCCGCCATCAAGCCAACAATCGTTTTTGTACGAGCTTATTGGTGGATGGATGCGTATAAGTGGTTGGTTGGTTGTCTTTATTAAGGAGATTTTCAGCCAGACGCTGGTTCATCTTCGGGAACCCCTGAAGTGGATTCCCCATATTACAGAATTAAAAAATTGAAAAAAGTGTCCGGAGGGGGCACTTTTGAAATATGGGGGAGGCTCCAGAAGGGAGTCCCTTTAATATGGAATACTTATGTGATACAGAGGGATATCTAAGATACGGTTATTGTCTTTTGATGCTGACTCATTTTACGTTGGGAGGTGGAGGGTTTCCTGAGATGGCTGGCGGAGAGGAAGTCCTGTGGTCGTGGTTGTTGAAAGTGTTCGGGCTGGTCGTGGTTTGGTGTACAGGTATTTGTCCTCATGGTCGGAGTTGAGGGTATGACAGCATGCATCATTGAGGGGTCCGCTTTCGGAGGTAATGTCTCAGTCGGCTGTAGTCATATTCGAGAGAACAGGCCTGTCTCGTGGAGGAAAGCCAGTAGCGCCGCTGAGCGTCAAGGATCTTCACTGAGGGCGTCTATGATGCTGCCGGGGACGTCGAACAGGTTTCTAGCTCCTTGGTATTGCGGGCAGTGGCATATAAAGTGTTCCACCGAATGGTGGATCTGGCACAGTAGACAGGGTCGGTGAAATTCGCCATTTCCCGTTATGTTGTGTGAGATACGGGTGTAGGAAGCGTATAAGTGATTTTGCCTATCGATCTACCCAAGTATTTTTTTTTACTTTATTATAGAGACTTTCAGCCTGTAGCTGGTTCGTCTCTTATCTACCCAAGTCGTTTTTGGCCCTTCATACAGTGTTATTTTTTGTATATCTTCATTAAGGAAACATTCAGCCCCGGGCTGGTTCGTCTCCGATCCAGTAATATGTTGAGGAAAATCAAAGGCTATCAAACTTGATCAAGTAGAACACTGAGAGGAGCCCGCTACTGTCGGACTAAGTTTTCGTGCTACAATTGCTGGTAGACCACTATCATGCATCAGGCATATATAGGTCCGCTATGTTTCACTGTTCAAATGGCTTTAATTTTCGTATATGAAGTGAAAATCCATTCCTGTGCTGTGAGCTGTCAGCTGATGAAATTATCAAGCAATTGAATACTAGAAACGAGCACGATAATCTTATAATTAAAGAATCGTTCGACAGATGACTTTAGCAGTTGAAGACAATTGATCCGATTTTCATACATGTGATGGTCATGCCCAGATATGAAAAAAATGCGAAACTATTTAATTTTCAGAGTTTGGTAATTCCGCGAATAAAATTCGATCTCGCATTTGAGACGTTTTGAATGTACTTCGCGTTTTGACATTAAATAATCAGGATAATAGAATAAATGATTTGATTTGTATAATCACTTTAACGTTAACGTGAACAAATTTATTTTTGAAATTACTTTTAGAGACAGTGATGGATCGTGCTTTTGTGGCTTTTCCGTTTCCTTTTATAACAGAATTCTAACGTAAAATCCAGTTGAATTTACAGTTAATCCATCGAAAAAATAATACTTTAATGCTATTAATATGCAGCATTTCCACACTGTGTTTTCGCTGAAGGTGCACTCGAGAGAGCTCTCAAGTGCACATTCAGAGAAAACACAGAGTGTGGTTCTGCGGTGCGGGAATTCAAGATTTTGATAGGGAGATTAAAAGCACTAAATTATCTATTTTAAGATAGGTTTACTGAAAATTCAATTGGATTTAAAGTAAGCATTCTTTATTAAAAAATAACGAAAATGTCCTAAAAGAGCTTCTTTTCTAAAGTCTCCAGCGAGAATCACATTCGCGGGATGGTGTTATTGAAACAGTGTTTTCTCTCAGTCCTATATGCCCGGTATACACTTCATGCTTGTACTGGTTCACAAGGGATGATAAACCAGCTGCTGGCAACAATGGTCATCAGCATGATTTTAATCTGCTGTTTAAATCATGCTGATGACCATTTTTGCCAGAAGCTGGTTCATCAGCGGCAGTGAACCAGTACAAGTATAAACCGGGCAATACTGAGTCCACCTGGTACGCAGATGCTAGTAATCGTGGTGTCGCTGATGTGAAGAGCTACCAGTCGACCATCCAGGCTCTTCTCTACGTGTGAGAATTGGTTATAGCCGGAACGTGGTCCTCCTGAAATTTCCAGAAGTATCAGGGACACTTTGACGGATGACCCATTAAGAACCACTAGGCTCTTTGGAATCCCGAGGGAGACAGGACTCCTGAATATCTATCCTGAATATCTATCCTGAATATACTATCAAACTCAATTGCTGGCAACGAACATGGACTCGACAAAAACTGACCTAGCTCAGCAGCCACATTGACACTCTAAAAGATGACTGATGTCACTCAAACCAAGCTCAGAATTTAATAAGGACTATGTCAAAGTTCAATTCTGCACTATCGATAAACATTTATATAAGTTCCGGGTGAATAGGCAGTTTTGTTGGTGTTAGAAACATTGCTGAGTACGCAAGTGACGACGTCACTCTACCAAACAGTGAATGTGACGTCACAGCCAACAGCTGTTTCGTGTAAATAGATAAACATTGCAATGGAATACGGCCACCACTAAACATTTACACAAATCACTAATACCAAGAATCTTGGTGGCATTGATAGACGAACACTGCCACCGTATCTGAGCAACTGTTACACCACCAGCGACTGAACTATAGGGGGCCAAACTAATCATCGTGCTGAGCGGATCTTACCCTTTCAGCTCACTAAGGTGAACCGATAATTTTGAACAGCTCTTCAGCTCCTTTTGAAACTAATAAAATATTGTCACTCTCAAAATCAGAAATGAAAAAAAAAATCGGAAAATAAATGTATGGTTGTGATAACCTAAAACCAATAGAGAAAGGTATGCAATTATATCGATTAAAAAAAACTATTTAAGTAATATTATATTTCTAATATTGCTGTGTTAAGTTTCACATACAACATATTTTCTAGACCAAGATTTCTACTATTTAGTAATTGTATCAATATTTTCAGCCGGGTTTCTTCCACTCACTTGTTGTAAACAAAATGTTTTTCAGAATTATAAAACACAATAAAGTCAATTTAGCTTACAAATACTTTACAACCTCTTTTTGTGAGTTACAAGTACCAATTTTCATTCTAGCATCTAATGATTTCAAAATTTCGAAAAACAATTTTCTATAGCAAGTAATTTGAAGCAACCCTGATTAGCAGCTATAAAATCAGCAACCAAATAATCTCAAAAACTGTCCATTGCTTAATAATTAAGTAATAAAATATATCCTACCTGACCACAAACTCGTTCTAACTTTCAATCCCGCAACCGACGTAACTATCCCACATCGACAGAGGACGATTGAACGAACAAGATAAATTTTAACCATAAAATATTTAATTCCAATAAAGGAAAGAGGCGACGGTGGTGCGTGTTGTATTTCTGGGAATCTTGTTTCGTGCTATTTAGGGGAGAAAGCTATAAAATCGAGTCCTACCTTTACTTGAGGTCAGCAGTAGGGTAGGGGCGTATAAAACGCCAAACCGGGACATATTTTATTGTATGTATTTTCACGAATCCTGGAATAATATAAAGGTAAAACAGATGGGAAATCCAGGTATTTCATTATTATCCTAAAAAGCATCCTCCAAAGGAAATGGTAGACGCCATTTTGGTAAGCATATAAAACAATATTTATCCAAGTATCTCTGTGCAGCTTGAGCCATCTATTATTGACGCTCTGGGGATTTTCACACCTTCGTTGTGGGACATACTATTATTTTAGTAAATAGCATACTGTCCCTTTCCTGTGGGAGAATTTTAAATAATTGATGTGGCGTTTTGTCGGAAAATATTTCCTAACTCATTAATTGAACTGCCACTGAAGAAAACAATTGTTACAACTTATTTTGAACTCCCAACGCAACGGATGCACGTGATTGTTCCGTTAATTAAATGGAAAATAGTAAAAATATAGCCGCTCTTCCTCAAGGGGGCGTATTGTACCCTTTACCCTACCGAAAAATCCTGAATGCAATTGTGTAGAATAGAAGTCTGTTGGAATAGATGAAAGTTCAGTAGGTTTTTGGAACGGTTCTAATCACGATGGGAGGGCCAACCGGTCGGTGGCAGTTCGGTAACTGGAGGTTGTCAGGGCAGTAAACAGATATATGGTAGTCAAATATTTCTCTATCGTAGCTATAATACCGATCCTATTTGATGTTATCCTTCTCTAAAGTTGTTCCCTTCTACCTGAAGGAAAGGTTCAGCTTACAAAGACAAAACCAATCGTAAATGGAAATTAAGTTGTAAAGATAAATCCGACGGAGATATTTTACCGAAAATAAACCTAAATATTTGATAAACATTCTCCATTCGAGATGCAAGGATGTGGTGAAGAAATGTATATAAATGCAAACCACGCCATAGGATGAAAGATGAAGGTAGCAAGCTGTAATAAAAATTTATGAAACTGTTTGGGGATGAAGAAATGTTTAAGAAGCACCCAGACAGTGCAAAAGAAGCGGCATGAGCATTAATTCAATTGAATGCTTATTATTTATGGCAGTACTTCTCGTGACCTGAAAAACGAAACTCTTCTCCGAAAATCGGACTTGTGCCGTTTTTAAACACCACCTGCGGTGAGATACAGCTTCAAGAATTGCACGTAGCTCATAGGCGTAGAATTAAGTTTTATGTGAGGTCCTGTGGTTTCGCAAACACGTGCTCCTAGCATCGTCCTTCAAAGCATTAAACTTCAGTTCGGTGCTCAAACATTTTATAGCACAAATTGCAAATTCTAACCTTCACCTGAGCATCTGTTTGTAGCATGGTAATCATCTAATTGGCAAACAACCGCACCCAAGGCAGACACTCTAATGTACATTATATACAGCAGATGGTAGCCGATAATAATTTATTTAACAATCACGTTCAATTCAAATAGCTAACATAAATGCATTTAACAGCATAGACCGGCAACGCCGTGTCCGTTAATCGACCATCCAAGGCCAGCAGTGATAGTGTACGCTGTCTATACCGATGATGGTAGCAATATTGTTTGGGATAGCAATTTCACCCAATCAAGCTGTCTTCCACCGTATACATATTTAGAATGTAGCACACACAAATCTTGGCATTTGCCTACGGTAGTCTCAAGGACGCGATTGGAATTCACACGCTACTGGTCATGGTGGACGAAGTGGGAACGTTGTTGTTAGTTATGGATCGTATCGGGCTTTGTAATATTGCAGGCCCTTTGTTCCTCTCATCGCTTTACCATAGTTTAAGCAAAGTCGATACATGAAATACTTTGGCATACGTACCATAGTGGCCAGAACTATTTTTCGAATATCGGTATCATCGGTATTTATCGGATTTACGATTCATGTACTAAAATTTACGTGCCGTGATTAAGTAGCGGCTTACGAATGTGAATGGGCGTTGTGTTTGTTTGTTTGTTTATTAAGGACATTTTACATCTCCGCGATGCATTCATGTCCGAAAAATGAAAAGTCCGAAAAATGAATGGGCGTTGAAATGGTTGGTAGTTAATATAAAAAATCTCTTTTTGACTAAACTATTGCTTCATAACACGTAGAGTTTTTTTTTTATTCTTATGAAACAGCTTCCATACTACTGATAGAAGAAGTATTTCATATTAATCTAACTTTCCTTCGATTTTGATGATTTCACGTACATAGCGATTGATGCAATTTAATGGATCGCATATCGGTATTTATCGGTATGAAAAGCAGTCCGATTGGCATTATTTGCCTTCAAATAATTATTGGTAAGGAGCACAAAATCGTTGCAGTTCAGCTTTATCGGTAGGTCTGGCAACGCTGCTACATACAGTTTTGTAATCTGCGCTTTTCTCTTCACTACTGAATTGATGAGCCATGGAATGTTCGCAATGTAGCTTCGATTTAACTAAACAATGTTAGTTCGTACGGGGTACTTCTCTCATCATCCATAAGACGAGCATAAACATTTACACTTTCACACGTTACTTGATATTATACGGCAAATATTGATTTGAATTTTAGCATCCTACATAAAACATTACAAAAGTCTTTCATCAATTGATGAATTGCAACAAAACTTTTGCGTTCACGCGTTACCTACGCTTCGAAGTAAAAACTATGCAAATGATGATATTTGGAAAATTGCCTTCAAAATATGGTCGATATTTAAAGAGAGAAAATGCTTCTGTAGCTACAGCAAACGTTATTATGAGAAAATTTATGATTGTGTCAAGTAAAAATATCAATCCTTATCAATTGCTAGTTATCAGAATGCTTTCATAACATAATAACACGATGAAACTTTCAAAGTTAGGTATTTAAGATTCATTCGCTCATATTTCCTCCTGCTTCGAATCATTTCCCGGTAAACGATAAAAACTTATGGTTTTAATAATTTTGGTAGGAGCATAGATTTATTTAATTTGTTTTTCTTCATCGGACTTAACGTGTCTAAATGAAGCCTGATGGGGAAAAGCCTAGAAAAGGCGTAAAAACCCCATATCTTTTCGAAATACATGAATCACAATAATACAATACAATTACAACGAACATTAATCAAGTCTATAGCATAAAAAAAAGTTATCCTCCTATGGCATAGAGTTGTCCGTGAATCAGGTAGAAGTCCTCGCCATGCAGTTGATCCGGAAACAAAAAGTAAACATGTAGCACAATCCTTCACGTGTACATTAAATGGACAGCTACTCACCTTCTCAGGAACCTGCGTTGAATACGGTGACGAAAGGTTTCCGCTGCACAGTTAAAGTCGAAAAACTCGTAAAACTCGTTGAAACGCCCAGACATGAACGGTATTGGGTCATACAAGATGTAGTTCGCAGCACGAGGTCCAAGATGCAGGAAACTCCTCGACCGAAGAACTAGTTCGGGTGCGTAGATTTCAAATTCAGCCAAGATTCCTGGAGAGTCGATATCACCAATAAATACTTTCGCTGCGAACACGGCCTGACTAATCGTCCGCCTATGTTCTAGTGTTTCAAGACCCAGGAGTTGACAACGATCTTCGTACGGCGGAAGGTTCACAGGGTCATTCCAAGGTAGGTGACGAAAGGCATACTGAAAAAATTTCCTTTGAACAGATTCAATCCTCGCTATCCAAACTGCTTGATACGGGCGCCATACTACCGAGCTGAATTCCAAGATCGATCGCACTAGAGAGCAGTATAGAGCTTTTAGACAGGCAGGATCGTGAAACTCGTCAGCGATCTTGAAAATGAACCCGGGTTGCCTGTTAGCTTTCGCAACGATGCCCGAGTAATGAAGCTTGAATGTTAAGGCGCAGTCCAGCGTGATTCCTAGGTCACGAACATTGTCCACACGTTACAGAAGTTGGTGATTTATCGTATAGTTGAATGCCACTGGTTACAGCTTGCGATGAAATGAGATAATATTACATTTTTGTACATTCAACGTGAGATAGTTTCTTGAGCACCACTCTTCGAAAGTATCGATTAGGTGCTGAAGCCGCAAGCAATCGGCGAAGCTACGAACAATCACATAGATCTTCACATCATCCGCGTAGAACGATCGGCAACCAGTTGGGAGGATCAGTCCGGCCTCATTCACAAAAAAACGAGAATAGCAATGGTCCCAAGTTGCTACAGTGAGGAACACTGGAGCTGTTTGTAAAATAGTCCGATTGCTCTGATCCGATTCTAACACAAAGTTCCCGATTGGTCAGATAGGACTTGGACCAACGAGTTAAACCCGACGATACACCGAGTTTTTCAAGTTTAGCTAGCAGTATGGGGTGGTCAACTCGGTCGAATGCAGCCTTAAGATCTGTATATACAACCTCCAGCTGCGCTCCAGCTTCCATACTCCGAAGACATAAAGAAATGAACGGAGCTAGATTTGAGTTGGTCAGGAGAAATGTAATTTATGCAGCTAGAGAATAATGTGACGTTGATGATGATTTCGAAAACTTTAGAGCAGTCACTGAGTGATATGATCCCTCTTTAATTTTCGACGTTTCTATTATCTTCTTTCTTGTAGATCGGGAACATGAATGACGCTTAAGGATGCTTGGGAGGGTCGCGTTAGGGCCAGCAGCATTAGAAAATTTCAGCTTCTTGATGACGGATTCGACGAGGTCTACTGTAACCGAGGTAATCGAAAAATTGAAAGACTAAGGAATCGTATTGTATATTCAGCGAAGTGTTTTGGCTTTAAAATACAGTGAAATTAACGTTTAAATTTTGGTTGCCTAAAACAGTCAATGGGTGCTGAAGCCAACATTTACCCTACGTAATTTTTATACTCTAGCGGAACTATAGACCCTCTTCAGACCCTTTTTTTTTTTTCTTGATTTGTCTTTCCGTCGATCTTGTTTTCCGTGCTGAGCACCAATGCTACCGACGCCTGGGAGGCAGCTTCCACACCTGGACCCTACCTATCGACCCATCAACTCATGAACCGGGGACCAACGGTTTTACTTCCCTTCCGAAGGAAGGCGTGATCAGAGATGTTATGCCTCAGAACATCCCGGCGGCGCCGACTGGGATTGAACCCAGGCCTGCTGGAGTGAGAGGTAATCATACTGATGCATTATGAAGGTGATATGTTTCACTATGGGAAATCATCATAGTTGCAACCTATAAAGAGACCAAACATAGCCCTTTGCTTCAGTACCGTCAACCTCCATGTCCATGGGGAGGGAAATTTTGTTTTTCTTAACACTTATTCTGAGGATCAATGACATTTTGGATATTACATAAGCCCAAAAAATTTCATAAATTTTATTAGTTAACAAACAACAGAGATTTCTCACCCCAATGGGTCTGGGTTCGATCCCAGCCGAGGTCGGTGGGATTTTCTGAGGCATAAAAATCTCTGGTCACGTCTTCCTTCGGAAGGGAAGTAAAGCCGTGTTAGCCTTCCCATGTGTGTTGAATATGCGTGTGATATCCTACGCAGGTGTGAAAGCTGCCTTTTTTTTTATAATTACTTTATTTGTACAGGCTCAATCGAATAAACTTTACAGAGCCGAGTTATCCTTTGCGTTATACATTATTACTGTCTTAAATTTAAAGTTAAAGGAACTGGACCGAGTACTCGCGGTTGTCTCGAGGTTAGTGGAGATTTACAATTTTTTGGATGGGAAAAAGGGAAGAAGGAGGTTTGAAATGTGGTTTACGATACAACTATTTAATTAATCCTAAAGCATGAAATTATTTCTATTCATCTTGGAAACAAACATTGAAAAAAAAACCCCACACGTACAAAATTCAAACTAAACACAAGGTTAATCAAACTTACAATCTTAGGTTAATATCCTTAAAGTATACATATATGAGTTTCATAAACTCCAGATCGCGTCTAGCCAAAATATCCCGAACTGGAACATTAGGTTGTCTACCTCGAGCCCGAAGGGAATCATAAAAATGTGATCTGACTCCACGATACTCCGCACAAGACCAAAGGATGTGATCAGCGTCCTGGTAACCTTGTCCACATTCACAGAGATTGCTGTCTCCCAACCCCACACGGAACAAGTGAGCGTTTAGTCAATAGTGATTGGACATGAGACGAGACATCACGCGTATGAAGTCTCGACTCAAGTCCAACCCTTTGAACCATGCAAACTTCGACACCTTAGGGATAATTGAATGTAGCCATCGTCCCAAGCTCCCTTCACTCCATTGATGTTGCCAGCTAACGAGCGACTGCTGACGATAAATAGAAAAAAATTCACTATAGGCGATCTGTCGATCATAAATGTCGCCTTCCATAGCGCCCACCTTCGCAAGTGAATCCGCCTTCTCATTGCCCAAAATTGAGCAATGCGAAGGGACCCACGCGAAGGTGATGATGAAAGAGCGCACGGATAAAGCACTAAGCAGTTCTCGTATTTTCAAGAGAAAATACGAGAAGTGCCTTACCGGCCTAATGGAACGGATAGCCTCGACAGAACTGAGGCTATCCGTAAAAATAAAGTAGTGGTCTGGAAGAAGTGAAGCAATAGTTTCCAAAGTGTAGTGAATTGCTGCCAGTTCAGCCACATACACAGAACAAGGAGCTTCAAGTTTTCGAGAGGCGCTATGAAATTCATTAAATACACCAAAACCAGCGGACTCCTCTATTAGAGATCCATCTGTGAAAAACGCTCTTGCAGAATCAACATGGCCAAACTTTGCAGCGTATAATGACGGAGCAATCATAAGACGATGATGCTCTGGAATTCCGCGGATTTCCTGCGTCATAGATAAATCAAAATTCACTGAATTGCCGAAATCGGAGAAGACTACACGATTGCGAATATTTCTTGAAGGGCTGACATCCTGTGTTAAATATAGGTAGTACAAAGTCATAAAACATGTTTGAGGATTTAGCTCCAGAAGCTTCTCAAAATTTGCAATCACCAGTGGGTTCATTACTTCGCAACGGGTGAGGAGCCTCAGAGATAACTCTGAAAAACGGACGGATAGTGGCAACATGCCCGCCAGCACTTCGAGACTCATAGTATGAGTCGAGTGCATGCATCCTAACGCGATACGAAGACAGCGATACTGGATCCGTTCCAGCTTGATGATGTGCGTTTTAGCTGCCGACTGGAAGCAAAAACTGCCGTACTCTAAAACCGATAAAATCGTTGTCCGGTACAACGTCAGAAGATCTTGTGGATGGGCTCCCCACCACGTTCCGGTAATTGTTCGGAGAAAATTGATCCTTAGTTGGCATTTTCGTCTCAGATACTCAATGTGGGATCTCCAGGTGCATTTGGAATCGAACCAGACCCCAAGATATTTGAAGGACATAGAATGAGTGATCGGTTTACCCAAAAGTTGAAGCTTCGGTTGTGCTGGGCTATGCTTCCTAGAAAAAACGACCAACTCAGTTTTCTCCGTGGAGAATTCGATACCCAGCTGAATAGCCCAAGTAGACAAATTGTCCAAGGTATCCTGTAAGGGTCCTTGCAGGTCAACCTCTTTTGGCCCTGTGATAGACACTACGCCGTCATCTGCAAGTTGTCTCAACGTGCAATTGTCATTAAGACAATTGTCAATTTCTCTAACGTAGAAATTGTACAAAAGGGGCCTTAAACATGAGCCTTGGGGGAGACCCATGTAGCTAAATCGAAAAGCTGTAGAGTTTCCATGAGAAAAGCTCATATGTTTTTCTGACAGCAAATTGTACAAAAAATTATTCATTAATGGAGACAATCCACAAGCGTGGAGTTTCTCTGAAAGAACTTCAATGGATACTGAATCAAAAGCCCCCTTGATATCCAAGAACACCGAAGCCATTTGCTCTTTCTTAGCAAAAGCTAACTGAATTTCCGAGGAAAGCAACGCGAGACAGTCGTTCGTTCCCTTACCCCTACGGAAACCAAATTGAGTATCTGAAAGAAGGTGGTTCGTCTCAACCCATTTGTCGAGGCGAAAAAGGATCATTTTCTCCATCAATTTCCGAATACACGACAGCATCGCGATGGGCCGATACGAATTGTGATCCGACGCGGGTTTATCAGGCTTTTTAATGGCTATCACCCTTACTCGTCTCCAATCGTCGGGAACAATATTGAGCTCCAAGAACTGATTGTACAAGTTCAACATGCGCCTCTTAGCGACGTCTGGGAGGTTTTTCAGCAAGTTGAACTTGATTCTATCAGATCCCGGGGCAGAATTGCCACACGAAAGGAGAGCGAGTGAAAGTTCGACCATTGAAAAAGGCTGACTGATTTCGTCTACCGAATTCGCGGTTTCGCGAGGAATCAACTGCGACGGCACGGAATCCGGACACACTTTTCGCGCGAATTTAAGAATCCATTGATCCGAGCATTCCTCGCTTTCGTTTTTAGTAGACCGGTTACGCATTCTTCGCGCCGTACTCCAAAGCGTATTCATAGACGTTTCGCGCGACAATCCGTCTACAAACTGCCGCCAGTAACCCCGTTTTTTGGCCTTGATGAGGCTCTTGAGTTCGCGTTCAAGAGATGTGTATGCGTCGAAATGCTCGCGTGTTCCGCGTTTCCGAAAAAGTTTAAACGCGTCGGACTTTTTACGGTAAACCTCCGTGCATTGTTGATCCCACCAGAGCGATGGTGTTTTCTTACGGATTGACGATCGCGGCACCGGTCGTGTTTGAGCTTGAAGTGCGCTGTCGACGATGAGATTAGAGAGGAAATTATATTCCTCCAACGGCGGAAGCTCTTCCACTGACGATACTGAATCGTCTATCGCGGATTGGAACTTAGTCCAATCGATGTTACGGGTTAGATCATACGCGACGTTAACGGATTCTGACGAGTTGAACCCACTGGCAATCGAAATTTTGATCGGCAGATGATCACTACCGTGCGGATCCTGGATTACATGCCAAGTGCAATCCAACGATAGTGAATTAGAGCAAAAGGTGAGGTCTAATCTGCTACCATTCGAGGATGGACCAGCCAAACGTGTTACTTCTCCATTGTTAAGTATTGTCATGTTGAAGTTGTCGCAGAGATCATAAATCAAAGTAGAACGGTTATCATCGTACATCTCCCCCCAGCCTGTACCGTGGGAGTTAAAATCTCCCATGATCAACCATGGAGCGGGAAGTACCGCACATATGTCGAAAAGTTGTTTTCGATTAACAGAGACTCTAGGAGCAATATATACAGAAGCAATACAAAGGCTCTTACCTTTAATGGTAGCCTGACATGCGACAACTTCAATACCGGGGAATTCGGGAAGATTCACTCTATAGAAGGAATGGCACTTTTTGATCCCCAAAAGTACCCCTCCTCCACGTGAATCCTCACGATCCAATCGAATAATGTTAAAATCATAAAAAGGGAGATCAATTTCTGAAGAGAGCCATGTTTCACAGAGGGCAAATGCATCGCAATTATTGTTATGGACTAAATACTTGAACGAATCTAATTTCGGGATAAGACTTCGACAATTCCACTGTAGAACAGTGATCAAATCCCCGACCTCGTTTGGAAAATTATCCATCGAAGGAGATGATAGCTGCAAGAAGGGGCCATTTTGAAGTCAATTGCTTCAAGAAGGATTTCACAGTGGGAAGCAATGTGAGGACAATGCTTTTCAGAGGATCAGAAATGTTTAGGTATTTGAGAATACCGTCCACAATGTCATCAAATGAGAACAACCCAGATGAAGAAGGGGTTTCTGTTCTTAAAATTGGGGCATCAGGGGTTTTGGATGTCCCCGGAAGAGGTGGAAAATCCTGGGTATAGTCAGTTCTGCGGAATCCAGGAGGAGTAGAAGTCTCCTTTTTTCCACCACTCCTTGATTTGGGCAAGCTGATTTGGGGTTCTTTATTTGCAACAATCCACGAACGGATGCGCTTTCGTTTCCGTGCAGAACCTTCCGGAAAACTGAAAGAAGTTCCCTCCTCAGCCAAGTCAGAGTCAGTCTCGTCATCTGACAAAAGAGAAAAGGGATTTTTGTCATTGGTCGATGGCGTGGCTGTCTTAAGCATTTCTGCAAAAGACCGCCTGGAACGTTCCTTAAGGGAGCGTTTCGTTTTGTCCCCGAGCTGTTTGTACGCCGGGCACGACGAGAGAGCATGAGGAGGAGTTCCGTTGCAGTACACGCATTTTGGTGCAGTAGCTGCGCAGGCGCCATCCTCATGCTTCTCCCCGCATGTGGAGCAGCGTGCCTTGTTGCCGCAGTGGGAGGCCGTATGTCCCAACCGCTTACAATTCTGGCAGTTCATGACCCGAGGTACAAACAACCGCACAGGAAGACGAAGTTTTCCCAGCTCGATGTATTGAGGAAGGGCAGATCCAGAAAAGGTCACCCGAAACGAGTCTGTGGGGGTAAAACTCTTTTTACCCTCGCTGAGCGATACTGACTTCATTCTATGAACGGCCAGTATCTTTACCGGAGGAAGCAAGGGGTTCTTGAATCGGCCAACCGCTTGCTTCTCCAGTATCTCGGGGTTCAGGCTCGCCTCAGTGACCACGCCTTCGATCTCCACATCAGAGGCTGGAATGTACACCCTATATTCCAGTGTGAAAAACTGGGAAACAGCAATTTCATTGGCCTGTTTCAGGTTAGCGACGGTCACACGAAGTTTGTTGTGCCTAACCTTCGTTATTTCGGTCACGGCAGAGAATCGCTTTGTCAGATCATCAGATATCTGAACAACATTCAAGGGTTTGTTTTTGGGCTGAAAATAGACAACCCATGGGCCAGTCGAGTCATTCGGGTAGGACCGCAATCTGGAGCTTTTCTCAGCCTGCCCATTGTCAGACTGAGACGACGAACCATGGATGACATCATCATTTTTCTTAGATGAATGGTCATCCATGTCGTCTTCTGACAAAACATCCATTTTGTTCAACTAGTGGGAGCGCAAAACGCTCTCCCACTGAACGCACAGACACAATACACAGAAAGCACTACAAACACAGAAATACAAAATGAAAATTTGACTAATGGGGGAGTAAAAGAAACAAGGAAAAAACAAAAACTTATCTGATAATCCTATACTACTACCACCGAGCGTTATATGTGTAGGCGTTTACGCAGATGGCTGGAAGAGACGCGCTGCGTGGATGGCCTTCGTTGTGGTGCACTTGATCGAGGCTCGGTACTCAGCGCACACAGGCGCACGATGATTGATGAACGATGTAGATGTAGAAACGGGTGCTCACACTCGATGATGATGATACGTGAGCGGGTATGCGTAAGCGCGTATGCGTGACCACGCAACGATGATGCCCAAATTTGTTTGCGAATTTCCAATAGCACGGATTAATCTTTCCGAAAATGACACTTTCTACTAAAAAAAACTCACTTTTCGATCAATTTACCGGGAACTATGCCAGGAGTCACTTAGTGAGAAAAAAAACTGATAATTTATATCAAGCGAATACCGAAAAAACTTCCAAAACAACGGAGCGCGAAACAAGTCGACCGTACTTCTTGCTAGGACGCAGTGAGATGTGAAAGCTGCCTTCCTGCACATTCGATTGCCGCCAATAGATGGCAATCGATGTTCGTCGGTGATTGGCACTAGATTGTGGATTGTGGAGACTGACGTTAAATAAAGGAAAAACAAACAACAGAGATAGGGGAAACAGTTATATTGTTGCGATACGTTAGAAGCGTTAGGAGCCTATTGTTGTGTATGGAGACCTCTATACACAGCAATAGGCTTCTAACGCTACAAACGTACCGCAACAATAGGACTGTTTCCCCTACAGCAATTTTAGCTACAGATAATCTTATGCTGGCGAAAAATGGCTTATGCAGCTAATTTATGTATGTATAAGCTAGTCTTTAACTAAAATTGTTTAACGGTAATGATGTTAATGACAATAATAATTAAGGTGATTATATTTTCGCGACACGCACTGTATAATTACTTGGAGAGTCAAAAATTAACACGTTTTTCAGGAGAATTCATCGGCTCGATATTTGTCTGATTTCACAAAAATGGCATTCACTTCAGCACTTTTGCGTTTACAAGACGACACCGTCAAAAAACACAGAATTTAATTAAATACATTCTAAAGAATATTATATCTCGGTTCACTCCTGGAAAGATCAGTCGTTCCACATGACAAATTGCTACAAACATGTCAAGTATTCGGCATCCTATAGGTATTCACCGACGCGGCACGACTACCGCGTCAACCGTGCCGGCGAAACCACAGTAGCATGGCAAGCACATATGAAACTCAAACATCAAATATGGGTACTGGTTTTAATTAAACCAAACATAGATCAAATTTTGAAATGTGATACTTTTATCAACCGCCACCACAATAGAGACGGTGGCACCAACGACGCAAAACAACAACGACCGGGGTGGGCGAACATCACGTGTGACCAAATTTCGGGAGTCTATTGCTATATCTTGCTACGCGAATCTCGCGTTCCGTTATCGATGGAGCGGTTTGCCGCATCACCGCCACCGACAGCCGCCGCAGCATCTATGGTGGTAAAGTTGGCCTATTTTGTCTATCTAGGTACTTTTGGGGATGAACGAGTCACATCACATCAATGCCACCGCGGCGTTGAGCGCGGTTTTCAAATCGTGCGAGAAATGGGGTTAGTATTACGAAAAAGTGGCATCAGTTTGGCTGCCGGTTATGGTCCCACTACTGGCGGTTTGTTGTTTCTACCTGAAGGCGGATTTCATAACATATGTACCATGCAAAATTTCATTTGAATTTCTGTGAATGTTTTCTGAGGGGAATGTCTTTCAGCATTCCGATGTACTGTGACTAGGTCAAATACTGGTGCTTACATTCAAACATCAATTGCAATCTGAAGTTCATCAATTAATTCGTAAATGCATGCTCGGAGAACGAACGACAAGATTGACTATGCATGGAACGGTCGAAATGCTACAGGCTAGATTCATAATGTTACCGACCCATCATCATCATGTTTCGTTTATCCTTCTGCTGGATACCTGTTTCGGGAACTGTCTAAAAGGTCGAATCAGTTGAATTAGAATATATTTTTATATATGTAAATTTTTTAAATACTAGGAGATCTCAACATTTGAAAGATCATCAAATTTTGATGTCAAATCGTTCTAAAAGGTTTAATGAAAACATACGTATACATTATTATTCTATAGGTGTTCAGTCCCATCTACACACTTAATATGAACGGAGCTGAACAAAACAGACAAATGTTAATTATCGTGCTATTCAAATTACCGTTTTTGTATGCTTTATTGTACGTTGTCAAAACGTCATGAATACATGTAGATAAATAGTTAAAATAATCGTGTTTTTCACTAGTAGTGGCACAAACTGATTAATTGATGCTAAACCGAAGAACGATCGTGCCTACAACAAAGAAACAACATATTTTTGGTGCCGTGACCAGGATATACGAGATCTTCGTCGAACTTGCTAGTTTCCTACATTCTTACGGGCGCTGTCATTGCGATCTGTCTGCGACTAAATCTTCATTGGCTTTGGATCCCGCTGAAAATGCAAGACACAGCCCTTTATTGGTCAGTACCATTTTCCAATCCTCAAATTGGACGTTGAAGCCAACAGGCAGCCATTGTGTAACAGAAGGACGACCTTGCTTGCATCTCTTGGGCGTGCTGATAAATTTCTCGAAGGTTTTAACGCTGCCAACGATGCTTCACAGGTTGCCTTGAAACTGGAGAACCTCGATGTAATTTGGCTTGGTCTTGAAGATACGCAGGATGCAGTAGATAAACAAGAGATTGCGAACAAAGGGATAGAGATAAATTTGGCATTTTGAGCAAATTTTGAGTCCAAGCTCTTCAAAGTTAAAGCTGGATTGTTTTCAAAGCTGCTGTCTGTTCCAACAAGCAACAATAGAACAAAGCTACCCACAATCGCGCTTCCAGAATTTGCAGATAACAACCAGTATTGGTTTTGTAACCTTTTTTTTTATTTGTCTTTTGCTACTTTTCTATTTCATTCGCCACCGGGAGCGTCTCATTGTCACATTGAGGAAAGTTACTTTTATCGTATAGCACCACTCTTTCTTCGTTTCGTTTTGTGTTTGCCTCAATGTGAATATGTTCTCATAAAGCTGTGCAATCGTTCTCCTCAGTGCGATAACCCAAGTAACAATTTCTAGTTGGAGAAATGCTTTCGTTTTGATTTTTTTTCAGCTGCATGCTGAATAATAATTGCACAATTTTTTTACCATAACTTCTGTAAAAACCTCGGTTACTCTGGTTTGGAGAATCTGTTCAACTACAGCATTATATGTATTATATACGGTATAGGCATAGAAGCATCGTTAAAATAACCTTTATAGATACATATTTAAACTCAAGCTTCACTGCTTTGGTGAAAGCTATCAGGGGAAATGGATGTAATGTCGGCCTAAATGCCCCTAATTTGGACCCATACATAAATTCAGCAAAGGACGTTTAAAACAAAGTTGATTGGAAATAAATAAACACATTAGAGTTAAATCACAAATTTTAGTCAAAAAATTAAGGAAGATGAAAAAGAAGAAACCTCAATAACAAAATGCAAAGACCGCGAAACGAAGCTCGCCTACGTAAACCTAAAACACTAACTGGTAGAGGAGGGATAGGCACCTTTCTATTGGTGGTCGATAATTCTTAAAATGTATATTGATAAAAGACAAATGTTGCCAATGACGGTAGCCCATCCGATGACCGAAAGCATCAAAACTAAATATGTTCTGATTTAAACGTAAACCCAATTGACAACTAACATTACTTCAACACGTGTCTCATTCGAACGTTTTTCGATATAATGTACTGGCACCTAAAATTCAACCCCCACATTACTTCAATTCGGCTACTAGTGCATGCACTTCGATTCTGGATGATGGTTCCCACGACCGGGGTTGATGTGTTCCCCGAACAAGGACGAGCATATCGAAAAATAAATTAACAATTATGCAAAAGTAGTTTACTAATCTACTCTCCTAGAGCTTGCATCATCATCATCGTCATCATCGTCGACCGTTGCTCGTTGGTCGGTTATGTTGCTAGCAAAGGGGTCGATTGTAACCAACACTTTTCTCCTTCATTTTTTGGACGAGTGCAAAATCCAGTGTTTCGGTGCCAAGTGTACGCAGAGCATAAGCAAAGTAAATTTAATTTAAATATTTGAATATTCATTTACCCCTTCCCACCCCATTATCCCTGCTCACTCGTTGTGTTCAGATAAGATCGACCATGATTGAAGTGGGTTCATGTAGGAATTTTCATCATTTTCTCACTCCTTTTATCGGAGCAAGTTTGTCGATGTTTTCGCCTTGGTGGGATTCACGTGAAATGATGCAAAGCGGTTACATTTTCTTTTTTTTTTCGTTTCACACTTGAAAATCTTAGCATCCAAGGTACTGGATGCTGGATGCGGTATCTCCTGACGTGTGATGAAAAGTTTTACCGCTCGGACGGAGGTTATCGTATGCCGTATAGAAAAAGTTGTATAATATAAAAGGGACACTTTGGAGCAGTGATTCTGCTAAATGAAGCGTCATCACCCGGTCCCAAGAAAGATTAGCAGGATTTTGACCGACGCAACACCAACGATGAATGAATCCGGTTCTCTTATCTTGGACATTGTGCAGTCAGCAAGTTGTGAAACTTTTCGGAGAAGAGTGGAATGTTACTTTGAAGATAATTTTACCATTTTGTTCTTTTTTTCGGTTGTTATGAAGGGATAATGTTGAGATGGCTAATTAAATAAAGTGTTGCGTAACGACGTCGGAGGAAGAAATATTGTTATTTTTTTCCATTCAACCTTCCCCGCTGAACCGTGGAAAATCAATATTTAATTTAACCATCAACCCTTCCCAGTTGGCGGGATCCCAAGTCCTTAAACTTTGAACAGTCTATTTAGCAAGTTCTCTAAACAGCTACGCTTCAAAACAAAATCAATTGCACCTTTCTCCTGGAGATAGAATTCAATTTTAATGAAGCACACAAAAAAAAAATCAACAAACCAACAGCTGACGTTTCCGCTGGTAAAAAAAAAAACGGTTCCGAAGGGTAATTGGCTTTCCTTTATAGTTGTCCATATTTTTCGCGTTTCTATTTATTGCATTCTCTTCACCTCCTCTACTCGCAATCAAAAGCCATCGAACCATTGTCAGGAAAGTGAAAAACTATACCATCCATCGATGAACGTGGCAGAAAATAATAACGACGCAGTTATAAAACTGTACTGAGACTAATAACCCTATACGACGACGGAGGTGGCGGCGCGGCGGCAAAAGAATGTGCGCTCTATAGTATTGTATCGCGCTAGATGGCACATTCCCATCAAATGGCGTGTATAAACACAATTAACACCAGCTAGTTAGAAAAAGTGAAAAGTGATATCCTTGGCGCGTCGCTGGCATGGGTTCCAGAGGCGAGCGCGCGCTCGTGCGAGCCGGAAACGCGACTGATAGGCAATTGAATTTTCCGGGGAAGCCAAAGTTCATGGTTTATGGTTTATGGTATGTGTGGAGGAATAGGGAGCACCTGTCTGCTACCTGTTACTATAGGAGCGTGGCAGGTGCGTAGGTGTTATGAAAGAGTTATGTTGTTTTAGAATTTAGGATCCTAGGGTGAATAGAACTGGCGGTTCTAGAGGAGAGCTGTGGGGAACACGTTCCACCCTCATATTTTGGACAGTGAAGTCAATTTTCACTTAATCGATGGCAAGACCTATATTAAATTTGGATATTTTGTTATGTCCAAGATGTATTTTCTCTGATATTTAAAATTTTACTAAGCTGAATAAAAAAAATTATTGGACTTTGAAACTGTTCTAGAAATGAAATGTAAAAACCCATATTGATCCACCGGGCAGGTGAATAGAACTTTTGTTACACAGTATAATCTGGTTTTTGATATTATCCATAGATAGACGAGCCCGTAATGGATATTTTTAGTGTTATTGGTCTCAGTTTCTGCACTGCTTGATTGAACAGAAATTGCTAGTTTAAATTGGAATCCAAATCATAATTCAATAATCAATTGATTCATTTCTTCACGTTTATTTCCTTACATGACAATAATTTTAAGATATAATTGTGGCTTATCTATGTGGAGCTGATATAAGATTTATAGTACGTAGTGCGAAATGTATATAAATCACTTTCTTTTTCTTGGCTTACACCTGGAGCTTTATGATTTTATACTTAATCTGATTCATTGCGCTCTTCGTACTTTAATAAGTACAATCTTATTTTTTTCATGATTTGTTTTCCGTTGATCTTGTTTTCCGTGCTCTGCACCAATGCGTAAATCCCACCCCTAGACCCTACCTATCGACCCATCAACTCATGAACCGGGGGCCTACGGCTTTACTTCCCTTCCGACGGAAGGCGTGATCAGAGATTGTATACCTCAGAAAATCCCGGCGGCACCGACTGGGATTGTACTCAGGCCTTTTGGGGTGAGAGCAATCACGCTTACCACTACAACACTGGCACCGCTATCAAGATTGTAGGATTTTATGATTTTTAAAATAGACAAGTTCTTTAGAAAGCAAACTTTAGTCATCTTTCATGATTCTAAACTTTGAACTAACTCCTCCTGAACTATGAATTTGCTCAATGGAGATTTACGTAAATCCTCACTGAGACCATAATATGGAAATTTTAACAGATTTTGTCAGCCAAACACAGATTTAAAAGTTTTTATGCGATGATAATTCTCGCGCAACACAAGAAAAGAGCCTATAATCCTCTTTCACGAATGAATTTTCCATTCAGTGTGTTGATTCAAGCGCAAACTAAATATAGTCGCTATATTTAAAGTATGGCGGATAGAATTTCGATCTATCAAAAAGCGGAACCAATTCAATGTATTGTAGGCCAACAATTGAAATCGTACTATCAAGTTTTATCAACAAAACGTTGATTATTATTTGCTCGCCATTCGAACGCAAATTACCAGCATCATCAGATAAGGGAAACTTTCCCCAGCCCAAAGATGGTGTTAGTTTACGTAGGCGAGCCTTAAGTGCTCTTTTCTATTGTTGGTCGTGATTTGCTCGATTGGTTCCGCTAATTGAAAGCTCAATTGGTTCCCGAGATTTTCCCCGCCAGACTATGAATATAGCGACTATAAAGCTAACATCATCTTCTGTCGAACTGTCGTACGAGCTTAGCGAGAAATTCGTTTATATTGCCGTGGTAAATCAAATAGAAAGTGGATTGGGCTCATTCATAAATTCAGCAATCGACTAGATTTTCAATAGCGACCTAAAATATCCATAAGTACCGTCCCAATGACGCGTTCATCTAGATAAAATTGATAAATAGCGGATTTTTAGCGATGGGCCCAACCTTAGATCCATAGGCCAACGTAAGAGACATTTCCCCTACATCCGAACATTTGTTTATCTCAAATCGACGGAAGACATTCCAAGCAACTACCATAAACCGGACTAGTTCATGTTGATCTTCGTCAAGCTTCGTCTACAATTTGGACTTCTACATCAACACATGTCAGGCAGCCTTCAGGTTCATTTGGCTAAACTTGGTGAGTTTGTTCCATTTTGTAAATTTGTATCTTGGGAGATCACCTTATTGTGGTGCATTACTGGTATAAGATCTACCACCGAACCGTCGTCGTGACAACTTCAAACTAGGGAATCAGGATTTTCCAGTAATCAAAGGATCACATTTTAGTCCTTGTTACTTTTTATGACTTGATAACAGTGACAAGACTCGGGTAGTGACCAACGCCGTTATTCATTTCTATATTGTATATTTCAAACCAAAAATATTGTTTATGTTCATAGAGTTTTCATAATCCTTTTCCTTTGTCCTTCTCCTTTTCCTTCCCTCTTCTCTTTTCAGATAGCGAGTAATGGCACTATAGCCATAAGCCACAAAAGACTAGGACAAGAGTTAGTGCGCATGTCCCAACCGTCAGAAGAAAATGGAGTATCACTTAACCTTTCTAGATTTGATGCTTCCAACGACCAGCCAATCAACCGATTACCAAAATTGGAACGTACGGTACGAGATGTCCACGTTTCATCCTTTTATTGGATTCTAAAGCATCGTGTTTACATCTCCTATTTAAACAGGCCGGATGTTTTCTGAATAATCTTGCCCCTTAAATGCAGCACAGTAGGCCTGGCCGTTTTGATATGTGTGACCCATCTTCGATGTGAAACATATATCAAATAGACAAGAAACATGTAGGTATATATACACACTTAAAAATAACTATTTTACTAGTATCACTGGTATTCAGTACGGAAAACAAGATCGACGGAAAACAAATTAAGGAAAAAAAAGTAAATCAACATTTTAGTAAAACCACTGCATGGTTTTAATATTACCGATGAGTTTTCTACCGGGGTCTCATAGCCTAGTCAGTAAAAGCACGGTATTACCAAGCCAGAGGCGGTGGGTTCGATTCCCGGTCCGGTCGAGGGATTCTCTCTAGTTGAAAATTTTCTCGACTTCCCTGGGCATAGAGTATCATTGTGCTTGCCACACAATGTACCAATTCATGCATTGGTAATGCATTGCGGCGAATCTAGGTGCCTAATGAAACGTGCCACACAAGGAAGAAGTGTTAGTTTGTGATGTCCGTGCAAGAGAATATAGATTCATCCCACCGTTCGTGATTCTGATTAGTACGCGACATATTCATATTTTATTTGTTAAATTTCTTAATTTTTCAATTGTTCTATTTTCACTATTTGTACTACACATACATAAAAAAAACTACAAGGAACAGCCCTATGGGGGGGGGGGGGGGGGTAGCCGGCGCCAGTGGTGTAGTGGTAAGCGTGACTGCTTTCTAACACCCCGATGGGTCTGGGTTCAATCCCAGCCGAGGTCGGTGGGATTTTTCTGAGGCATAAAAATCTCTGGTCACGTCTTCCTTCGGAAGGGAAGTAAAGCCGTTGGTCCGGGCCCATGTGTGTTGAATGGGTGCGATATTTTACACAGGTGTGGAAGCTGCCTTCCTGCACATTCGATTGCCGTCAATTGATGGCAATCGATGTCCTTCGGTGATTGGCACTAGATTGCGGAACAGAGACCGACGTTAAATAAAGGAAAAGCCCTATGGGATTGTACCATAGAGGTAACTCTAAGACTAGTAAGTCCCGAAGAAACGTGCTCAACTTTTTGGCTCAGCTCTGGTACTATCTTCGGTTCACCCCTCAAAACATAGGAAAATCCACTAACCCCTCATTTTATCTGTCAAACTTTCATAGCGAATCAAAACAAACATAGTGTGGTACTGGAATTTATACTACGGTACGTTAGTCAATTTGCTTGGGACCAATAGGCTAGTCAAGTAGTGAGCCAATTTAAAATCGTTAGTTTCGTATTGATTGTTGGTTGTACGCAATGGTGACGTAGGACTACGTGGTCGT
Source organism: Ochlerotatus camptorhynchus (assembly GCF_037179485.1). Taxonomy (NCBI): domain Eukaryota; kingdom Metazoa; phylum Arthropoda; class Insecta; order Diptera; family Culicidae; genus Ochlerotatus; species Ochlerotatus camptorhynchus. The sequence continues at coordinate 1,011,149 of NW_027040575.1, read as the reverse complement.
ATATGAAAAATGTTATTTGTTAACTGCAGAAGGAGCTTTTTAACAAATTTATGGTGGTCCTGAAAAGGAACGCTTTGTCGTGATGATTGAGTAATGCTGAGCTACTATTAGGGTGTTCGACACTGATGAAGCTGACGAGCTGTATGTTGTTTGGAACGAGGTTGACGCACTTGGCATCGATGACCCACAGCAGCTCATGACGCGCAACTGAATCCAATCAGTAGCGGTGCGGCTTCTTCCTCTTTCTTCGGTGAATCCAGGGCTCTTGTGGGCGGCCTTGATAGCTAGCTGCTTGCGGAAAGCCTTTCATTATGTACTGGAAAACGCCACGCGCCGAAAACACTGCTGCTGCTGATGACGATCGGACACCACCATTCACCACGCTCGGTGATTGAGTAAACACCGTTCGGCGAGACAGGAGGGAATTAGATTTTTAAATCTGTGTTAAGGAAAGCACTTTTTGCAGGCAATCGGTGATAATTTTGATCACCATCACAACAGTTGCACATTCGGGCAATTTTCAATAGTGGCCTTTTGTAAATTGATAGTCTTATTATCATTTGTAGAAAAATTTCCAATCGATTGGCGTTTACGAATTAAAATTCATCATCTCTGGATCAAAATCAAACCACTTTCATGCCGCAACCAACTTTGGTTTTTGTAATTGGACCCCCAATGTTGTCTTAAAAGTACATGGTATGTTAGATTGAAACTTATGGGAACTGATATCCGATTAATGGCCTTGAGAAATGTCCAGAAAATACTCTTTAACAAATTTATGGTGGTTCTGAAAAGAAACGTTTTGTCGTAATGGTGGAGTAATGCTGAGCTACTATTAGGGTGTTCAATACAGATAAAGCTGGCGAGCTGTATGTTGTTTGGAACGAGGGCGATGCACTTGGCATAGATGGCCCACTGTGGCGCCCGACACGCAACTGAATCCGATCAGTAGCGGTGCGGCTTCGTCCTCTTTCTTCGTAGAATCGACGGCTGAATCGAGAGCATGCAGCTAGCTGCTTACGGGAAGGCTTTAATTAGGTACTGGAGAACGCCAAGCGCCAAAAGCACTGGTGCTGCTGCTGATGACGACCGAACACCACCACACACCACACGCAGTGATTGAATAAACACCGTTTGGCAAGACCGGAGTGAAATCAATTTTTAAATCTGTGTTAAGGAAAGCGCTTTTCGGAGGCAATCGATGATAATTTAAATTTTGATAGCAACAATTGCACATTCGTGCAATTTTCAATAGTGACCTATTGAAAATTGATAAAGTGTTCATTTTAACAGATTTGTAGATGAGTTTCCAATCGATTGGCTTGTTTAGAATTAAAATCCATCCGATATGGACAGAGTTATGACTGTTCAAAATCTTTCATAATTTTGTTACATGTTCCATTTTGGGTTTTCACTAATTGTACCCCCATATAGAAATCACAGACGTAGTCCTACGTCAAAATTGCTGGATTTTTTCTCCGTCGAATGAAATATTTCCCAGTATTGGTTGGTTTATTTCTCCATTTATAAACTTTTCGTTACATGCCTCCCATTTGCCCATTTCCTATTTCGTAATGTGATCCCCAATATAGTAAAGAAAGACAGCCATACGTCAAACTTTCATAGCGAATCAAAACAAACATAGTTTACACACTTAGAAAAATCCATGTAAATTTAGGTGCTCTGAGACTGACATATACGAGCGTTATTTTCAATATATATCCTTTTTCAGGATGCTTTCAACAACTGGCTGTGTTGGTGCTAGATTAGATTAGACAGACTTTGAACTGATGGTCACAGTTTTAACAAATGTTCAGTAGAAATTACCAAACACGACAATTATTTTTGAATGTGTACTATCTTGTGATGATTTTGGAAATTATTATGATAAACCAAAGTGTTGTTACATCAATTTTCCGAACGCACTGTTTTTATGTTGAAATTACTGATTCGATACTGGCCAACTGGCTTATTTAATACTCTGTGAAATCCAGGACATACAACATTCTAGGGAGGGTGACGCTAATACATCTTCATCCTTTTCATCAATTATCTGCTCTTTGCGAATTACCTCAAAATCCTCAGAGTCATTGCTTTTACACCAGATCTCGATTTCATTTTCACGATGGTGCCTTTTTGTCACTCTCATCAATTACCTCTACTATATTGAAGCTACATGTTCGAAACGTGTGCAATCTATGTGTGATTTAAGAATGATCATAGATTCTTAGCTTCAATTCAACGAACACATCTCTATCGTTGCTGGAAAATCTTTTTCGGATCCTGGGTTCATCCGTAGTAATGATGCAATAAACCGCTCTCAATGATCTGTAATGTGATTCAGTACGTGGCTTCTTAGAATATGCTGCTCCCATTTGTGTTCCCTATTAGACTTTTCAGTATGTTTAATAAAGGTAGATGTATAAGAAATGCTGTTAAAAACAATAATTGAAAAAACATTTTGTTAACTTTGTTGTCAGTTGCAAAGGGCAATTAATTGCTATTTGCATCTCTTGAAAAAGTAAGTTTCGTCGTATTTGATTGAAATAAAGCAGCACTGATTTTAATTCCCATGTTGACCATTCACCCGAAAAATAATCAAAACACTTCCAAAAATATATACCATTCCTCTCTAGGAACCATGTTATTGCAAACTCAGGTCATTGCTTTCGCCAGAAACGATTTCACATTGAACAACCATCCCCTAGAGAACCATCAATTGTCTGAGCTTCAATAAGAATTCTGTCATTAATGGACATTTTATAACGACGTCTAAATTGAGTATTGTTCCACGCAAAAAGCAGACCACGTTCCTACCAAACAGTGAAAAGCGATGAAGTCAGTTTAGCAAGAAAAAAATAATATCAGTAGTACGTAGCTTCTGCTACGCAATGCGCCAAGATTGAGGGGAACACTAAATTGAGCCTTAAATTCCATATTTCCTGTGGATCACGCTTTGGGGGAACTTTCGGGTGTTGGCGTATGCTTGCAAACAATAAAATTGCCAATCAACAAGAGCCACCATCCGAGGTCATCAGACGAATAGTGCGTGTCAGTTAAATGGTAAGACGACCCTCGGGAAGAGGAAAAAAGAGTTACCAGCAGAACACAGCTTCATAAAAGACTTAATCAAGATCATCGCACGCGCAGGAAGTCACTTTTAATGATCTTCCCGAACAAACAGCAGCGGCAGCAGTTGAATCCCTTAGTACAAGGTAATCCAATTGAGAATGATTCCATCATTTCCAGCTTATAGCCTAATGACAGAACGAGTGGCAGATAATTTACTTTTTAAACGCATGGGCGAATTAGCCTTAGCTTTGAAAATAGAAATTCGTGGAACCAAATTTAATTACCGCACTTCACAGCTTCCTCCAAATTAGACCGAAGTTGATAGCTTCTGACCTTTGAGCTTGTTGATGCAAGTTGATAGCAACTCCCTGCGGGGAAAAAGCCAAAATGTGCGGTTCTGGGAGCTGAAAACTTTTATTTTGTTAATTTTGGAAGAGTGTATACTGAAATAAATAGATTAGCATCGAGGTATCTTAGCAGACCTCGTTTATACGCGGTAGGTTTATGCTTTTAACTCAGCGTTAAAGAAGAAATTGATCAGTTACGACCATTTTCCTGGTGGCAGTTCATTTGTTTTGCATCCAATCGGGAAATGTAAGATTTAATTACAGATTTGCACAAAAAGTATACGTAATTTGTTATGTTTCATCGCATGAACAGATTCTTTTATGTGGTCACCGGAAGGTTTTAAAAATAATTTTGAACTTTTATGATAGTTGAATTTTCGAACAATGTTTGTTCCCCCAAATTGACTGCAACTAGAAAATCATCTTGGTTTTATGTGAAAATATGTATTCTGCTGCTAGTTGTTTCTACGCTACACAGCTAAAAAAAAGTAGTGTAAATTTCCGTTACTATGATACACATAAATGGAGCGTCATAAATCATACAAATTTACATTATAAATCGTGTAAATTTATGAGACATGTCATGCAATATTCCATATATTGTATGCTACTTTCCACCTTTGTTTGCAACATTTCTTGCAAGCTGCTAGTTTACGTGAAAAGGAAGTTTACATGCATGAATGTTTGCATGCATGGATGTTTACATCACCAGTAAAATTCAGATTTTTTTAGTGTGTATCAACACATTTGTTGTAAGAAATCCACACTTACATTTGATGTTCATGCACGCAAAACAAATGTATGTTACATGCAATGTAAAGTTGGATTTATTACATCCGTTGCATATGTTCCATGCAACAAACTTAAAGTTAACGGAAGTAATGAAAATTTATATAAATGGAGCGTCATACACAAGTTTACATTATAGATTGTGTAAATTTGTGAGACATTTCATGAAATATTCCAAATATTGAACGCATCCATCCATCATTGTTAGCAACATTTATTGCAAGTTGCTAGTAATGTGAAAATGAACGTAATGCATTTGGAGAAACAAACATTGTTTGCTAAATAAGCTCACATAAAAATTACAAAATTATTTTAAAAACCTTCCGGTGGCCACATTACAGAATCTTTTCATGTCGCGAAACATTACAAAGTCTGTATACTTTTCAAGAAAATCTGTAATAGAATCTAACATTTCCTCGTTGGGTGTGCCATTTGTTTTGCGTTTTTCTTGGAACGTCTTGTGGCTATCGACGAAAAATTGAGCTAATGGGAAACTTTTTTGTTTGTTTTCTGAATCAATAGAAAGCAAAAATTGATATGGTCTGCCTTGATTTAAGATGATTACAGTCTTATTTTTCAGGTGACTTTTTGCTCGGGAATGAAAATACATATTGCGAAATGTGTATTGAAATCAGGGCATCACAAAATCAGCTTTAATCAACAAAATCGATATGACTCTGGCGGGATTTGCAAGAACCAATTAAAACACGATTTTCTACCCCGAGGAGCAAAACTTTTGAAAATATTGTTTCAAAATTAGACCCGAGTTCCAAACCCTTTCGGACCCTTTCTCTCTCGGGATTTGGACGAATTAAGATCTATAACTAAAAATTTTCAAAATATGAAAGCTCCAGGTGGTGGTGGAATTTGGATTTTTGGATCTTTATAAAAAAACTTCCCGAAAGTACCATGCCTTTCTTGGTAAAATTATTTAACAGATGTTTCCATTAAGTATACTTTCGTGATAAATGGAAAAATGCAAAAGTTGATCCAATTTTGAAGCCGGATAAAAATCCAGCTGAAGCTTCTAGCTACCGTCCAATTAGTTTGCTTTCTTCAATAAGTAAACTTTTTGAAAATATAATTTTGAATAGAATGATGCTTCACATTATTGCGACAATACAAGTCCAACGCACACTTATTTGCATAACCAGCACGATTTATGCGGAGATTAGGAGTATCTCCTTTAATCTACCTGCAAAAAAGTGTGCGCTTGACTTGCTCATATACTGTCTGCATTAATGGCCCTTCGCTCATTTTCTATTCAATTTTCATACTACTGTGCTCTAACGGAACTATCTACCTTCCCTCTTCTGAGACCATTATCTAGCTAATAAATTATTAAACTAAAGCCCTCCCCTTGGCTAGTTTTTTAACCTGGACGTTGGTAGGCGGGCCTAATCTTATGCTTCATAGTGGAGCGTTGGAGACGGTTGGTTTAGATCCGGCATCGTTGGCTCATGCCGTGACAGAATAGCGTCATGAGCATGCGATGAGGACTACTGAGCTTCCCCTCTCTGATGAACCATTGCATAAGAGAACCAAAGTTCTAGCCTGAAGTGATAGAATCACACTTGTTACTCCTTTATGTGAAAGCCGCGTTGTAGTACGCTTACGTATAGGCACTGACGTTGGGTGCGATACTGGCGGGTTTTGCCGCAAATCACTCTTATTTTATTTATTTTTACGCAGATAGATTTATTTGGGTTTGCAAGGGAATTATACTATTGAAATATTTCAGAAAGTGCCCAACAGTGCTCCTTCTACTTGCGTGACAAGCTTTCGTTGTTGTTTTCATTGAGGTATTACTCAGGGAACAATGTTAAACACCATTTTTGTACATGGTATTGCAACTAATCTTATATGTGCTTCATTTTGATTTGGGATAAGTGTTTGAACTATGGCTCGGGATTTCCACTGTGGCGTGCTTCTATTGTGACATAACCATACGTATTTTTGTGGTGCGACATAGTGGGAACGTGTGTGCGTAGTTGAAGCATATATCCTATGTAATTTAAAAATCAGCTAGGAAACTAATTTCAAAGTGAAGCGTTTTAGTCACTTGAAGGGTCACCTGGGACGAACTAATATATATTAAATATAGGTCAAAGTCAAAAACAACTTGAAACACGTTAAATTTTAGATTACATTCACAAGTACAGGTACTTAATAAAGCATGGTAGGTAGATTAGAGATTTCAATTATTTATTAAATTAGACTAGAGATATCATAATCATCAAACGAACTTAAATAAGAAAATTTAGACAGCCTAGTAGCATTAAGTGGATTAACAGAAGTGTTAGGATGCGGAGGGTCCGCTTAGGGAGGCAACTAGCCTTTAAAGCAACTTAAAACTAGCCTTTTTATGTATTGTCTGTTTATTTTGATTATTGCTTTAAAATATCAATTTGGTATATATATGAAAGGATGAATCAGTGGGAGATGGATTTTCGATTTCTTTACATTTAGCATCACTATGTGTCATTTCCTCAAAACCCCCCATTAACCGGCCTCTTCAATCCCTTCCTTTTCCCATGGCGTTCAAGTGGTCCGCATAGACTATTCAGCCATTACCCGTCCTTTATCCTCGGCTTTGGACTCTGTAAATCGCAAACACTTGAACATATTTCCAATTGGTTTGATAACTTTCTCCAAATGGCGCTTTTTTCCATGAAAACCGATGTAATTTGCTGCACTTACATATTCCTCCAGAAAATATCACTGGGGCGGTACTTTGGAACCGTGAAATATTTCTGTCAATCTGTTGTTTTGAAAATTATGAAACTGCTGCAGGGCAAACAACTTTTCGTCGGATTCTTCCCAGCGTGCCGTGGTAGTAGAAGAAATACTCTTTCGAACTTTATTTTCTTCGAAGCTTCTGAAACTACGTGAAATTTCCGTTTCTTGAAAGCTTGGAATCTCAAGTCAAGTTTCAGGACATTGTGCAAGAACGATTTCAAAATATTAAGATCACACTGCCCTCCTTTTGTAAATAAGATTTTTATTTCCACATTTACAAAACAATGATATAAATAACTCGATTGCTTGATAACTAGATTTGAAGCTAAAATAACTTCATTTCATACTACAAGAGCACTAAAAACATTTTTTATTGCACCAATTCCTGATGAGATGTTGCCTGAAAATTGCACCACAAAGGTACATGAAGGGGCAAACTTCAATGAAAATTTATGGTCAAAAAATTTGCACCACAGTGGTGCATACAAAAAATTTCTGGTGTATCTTTTTTTTCAAGGTGGTTCACGGATGGAGTAAATTTAAAGATGAGAAAATTCACCTTCGTGATGGTAAATAAAAAAAAAATCTTTTTATTGAATACTTCTGGTGTAAAAATATCATCAAGGTGGTGCAGGGACTAATCAACTTCACTGACAATTTTTGGTGCACTGTTCTGGTGCAGAGAGGAGCTGGTGCAAAATTTGCATCGCTCTGATAAATGAAATGAACAGGGAATTTTTGGTGGAAAACTTGCACCGGCCTGGTAAATGAAGGCACAAGCTTTATTTAAAATTTCTAGTGAACGGATCGGCAATTTTTTTCGGAAAATATTTGGTCTTAAATTTGCATCCTTCTGCTGAATAGAAAACAAACTTTGGTAATAATTTTTGGTGTAAAATTTGCACCATTCTGATGATAGGTAAAGCAAGCTATATTGAAAATGTTTGATGGAAAATGAAAAAAAGGAACTCTGCACCAATCAGAAGATTGGAGAAGCCATGTGTAAAATTTTCTGGGAGGAAGTTTGTATTGAAAATTTCTGATGTAAGATTTGCAACAATCTGCTGCATTCCATGGGCAAGCTGAATTGAAAATTCCTGATGTAAAAATTGCACAGTTCTGGTGAATGGAGGGGCAAGCTTAATTGAACATTTCTGGTAGAAAAACTACAACGTTTTGGTGAATGGACGGACAACTGTAACTTGAATTCCGAGAAGAACCTCAAAGGTATTGAATTCTGAGGACAGTTCCAAAAAGAAAAGATTTCTGGGGATGATTCCATGAAAATTATGTGAATAATTTCTAGTGAATCCTGCAGATAGTTCCAAGATAAGAAAAGAATTCAGAGAGAATCAAATTTTGAATGAAATTCCAACGGGATGTTGGGGAAAATTTCAAGGAAATTCCAAGGATAATTTCAAACTCATTTTGGAAATAATTTTTAGAAAATACAGAAGAAATTCTTCTGCAACTTTATGGGAATTTCAGTTCCAAGGTGTTCTGAGAAAAAAAAATCTAAAATATTCCGAGAAAAGCCTCAAGGATATTGAATTCTTAGGACAGCTCCAAAATATTTCTGGGGAGAATAAAAAGTAAAATTCTGCGGATAATTTCTAGTGCATCCTGCAGATATTTCCAAGATAATTTCATAAAGAATACTGAAAAAAAAAAACTAAATTTTGAGTGAAATGCCAAAGGGATTTTGAGGAAAATTTCAAGAGAGTATCGATAAATCCTAGCTCATTCCGGGAATAATTTCTGCATAATTCTGAGTAAATTCTTCTGAAACTCTAAGGGAATTTCACTTCCAAGAACACCTTAGTAAAAGTAAAGAAGAGTTCTAAAAATAATTCCAGAGGACTTCTGAAAAGAATTTCAAAAGAGTTCTAAACATTTCGAACAGAACCTCAAGGAATTCTGAGGATGGACGTTTTCGCAACTGTTATTTGAAGTCAGCTTTTGGATTCCCTAATTGAAAAGTGGGTATTAGATTTCCATTGAACCTTGGTCGATTATTGTCTTACTAAAAATTCGCCTAAGAATCTTCTCTGAAAATTTCAGGTCATTTGTTACCGTGGTCTATAAGTTACAGCTGTTTATGTGCGTTGCAATAAATTCGGGTTTGTATTTTATATCATCTTTAAAACATGTTGAATGTTCGGCATAATTTTCTTTCACCCCAACTGATTATACTTAGGGGCAGAATTGACATGCTCAATTCTTCGCACAAGTCGTCATTCCGTTAACAATCCTGGACTCGCTTGTCAAAATAGTTTTGTGCGATTTTGTTACATTCGTTACATATTTTTTTAAACCTTTTAGAACAACAATTTTCGCTGAAAATTACTAACTTCGACGTACTCACAACGGAAATAGTAAAGTGTAACTACAATAGCATGTAAGGGCTTATAAAACCTTGATATAGTCAAAAATAAACTGTAACGATGCCTTCAAAATATACAAAAACGTGCTGCACAAAGTTTCAGAAAGGTAACTGAATAAAATAAAGGTAACTGATGAAGATGATACCAGTACCTTGAAGAATACATTTTCTTTGGTTTTAATGCATTAACAAACTTGTAAAGAAGAGCATGATGCAAAACATTATTGCAAAATTTGTCTATCAAAATATTATTCGAACTTTAACTTTAACTTCCAAGACATTTTAGAAACTTTAAAAGTATTTTCAATGTTACTCTGGATTTTCAGAGCCAATTCTACACAATCTAACATTTTTTTTGTCGGTCTTTTCAGGCAATCCAAGTTTCTACAGGGTTCAGAAATTGGAAGAAAGCGACCGAGTTGCTGGGCAAACACAATCGCAGTGCTACCCATGTTGGTAGTATGGAAGCGTGGATGAATTTCAAGACCAGGAATGGTATCGACGAAGAACTGGACCACACAAAAACAGCTATGATTGCTGCTAGAGAGGCAAAGTGGCTACAAAATCGCTATATAATGGAACGTTTCATCGATATTGTGCGCACATACTTCACAAGAAGAAAATTTAAAAACATTACACACTCAAAGTGTTTTATGTTACTTCATACGCGAAGTTAGCGATTTTCAGAGCTGGTTGGAAATGCTAACATGAAGCTTTAGTGTGATAATTTATTAGCTAGAGAATGATCTTTAGAAGAGGGTAGGTGGATAGTTCCGTTAGAGTATGGCAGTATGGAAATTGAATCGAAGTTGAAAATGAGCGAAGGGCCATTAAAGCGACAGTTTTTAAAGCTAGACGCACATCTTTTGCCTAACCCGTACGATGTACGCGGAGACTTGAAGTATGTCTCCAAGTCTACAGGCAAAAATGTGCGTCCCTCTTTTTGCTCATAAACTGACTGCGGCTGTGGAATAGTTCTAGCAACGTTTTCATCACTACCTAAAGCCCTCCGGCCCATGTGTGTTGAATGGATGCGATATCCTACGCAGGTGTGGAAGCTGCCTTTCTGCACATTCGATTGCCTCCAATGAATAGCAATCACCGACGATTGGCACTAGATTGCGGAACAGAGACCGACGTTAAATAAAATAAAGAAGAAGGAAGATGCCAAAAATTGCCTGTACACAAATAACCGCATTCAAAATGACATGATTACGTCGATACACAATGCAATGTTGCGGAACATTGCGAGAACCTTACGAGGAAAACCAGTGGCAATCATTGCAGATGAGAGGAGCGATAGTGGCCACCACGAGAAGTTTGCGATTGTCATCAGGCATATTTTTTTTTTTTTTTTATATCTTTATTAAGGAGACTTTCAGCCGTTGGCTGGCTCGTCTCCGAATACCCCAGAGGGGGGTATTCCTAGGGGAAAAGGGGGTTTACAGAGTTTTTAGAATGTACAGAGTTTTGGTTTTTGAAACTTATGTTTCCTGTCTCAGCTAGCTGTCAAATTTTCATTTCAAAGGCTGTCTAAAGGACCCCGGCCGACGAAAACATTTTTGGGTGTGAGACAGGTGTTGAAAACAGACGCGACGACCATTTTCAATACCACTGCTAAGGTCCTGACAACAATGCAGATTTCTTGGGAGCAGGTGATGGAAGTATGTTTTGACGGTGCCAGCACAATGGCTGGCAGCACTGCTGGAGTACAAGCCAAGTGCAAGGACAAAAACAGCAATATACTTTTATGAAGAGTTTAGTTTATTTCCTTTTAATTCAAATATAATTGCTTATCTTATAAGTACTCAACACAACTGATCAAGATTGGATTGATCAAGAGCAATATACTGTTTGTTCACTGCTATGTGCACTGTTTGAACCTTGCACTTGTCGACGCAGTGTGCATGCGAAAGGAAAATGCGACTCTTATTGGTCGTTCATGTCGGTTTGTCCATCTGACGTGACTTCAGCTGAATCCAACCACCAAGGCAACAACATTGCAGCAAATATATCATTTCGGTTAAAGCCGTACAATCGAAACCATTTGACGATCCTATAATCATCGACATCGTCGATGGGATTAAATTGCCAATTTCCATTGGCTGTCTGAAATCAGTTTGCATTGAAGAAGATGAACTACCACCGGAGCAAAAAATAAATAAAATTAGATAAATTTAATAGTAGGGAAATAGTGGGAGGTGGACAGCACCATCTACCACGTACTTTGGAGTACTCCCCATCCCCAGGTTAAATGCACCATAGAAAGAAAAAAAAATGCCCCTCCTTAACAAGATTCCTGTGCACGCTAGTGTAAGATCATCAGCCATTTTCGTACATAGCGCTGGGATTTTCGTTAAATCCTTTTCTGACTATTTTAATAAATCGGTTTGTCCTCATTGAACGTGTTCTGCCGGATCTCTTTCGGTCATGCCACGAATGTCGCGGTACCCTTTTTTGGCCCAATAGAAAAAAAAAAATATGCTTCATTCCTAGGCTTTTCAATGTTTTGAAAATGGCACCTGGGCGCTTGTCTTTCAAGAACTTTTTTATCACCGCCACGAATATGATTTATAGCCGGCTAAATATTGGTACACACTTAGATTTTTAGCCTAGATTGGCACCACCGAGCAGGATCGGCATTTATTTTTACTGAGATCTCAGAAAAATTTATTTTTGTTAGCCGAGATCTCGGAAAAATTCCCACTTGTTAACTGAATCTCGGCAAATTTTTCACTGAGTTCCAGCAAAATAGATTGTCGAGCTGCTCGGTGATGCCCATCTTGGTAAAAAAAATCAAAGTTTGTACATCACAAAAACAAGCTGAGATAACCCCCTCACTCAAATGTTTCTTTTTTTTTTCGCTCTCAAGGGCTCCTAGTATCGTGGGTGATGTTGGAATAAAATATCATGCATGATATTGATTTAACAAGCTCCTTTGATATTGCGAGACTGTTCACAACATGCAAAATGATTCCGTTGCACATCGTTTTCTTAGAAAGAGAAAGCATAGTTTGCTAACTCTCGTTACTCTTCACAGACGGCAGACAGAAGTTACTGCTACCAGCCAGCAGTGATGAATGTTTCGCATCGTGTTCAGGTGTTCAGCAAAAATCTTGAACTTGAACTCACCACAGTTTGGTGAGAATTGTAGCTGGTGAGTTTTGTTAGCAGATGATATCAGAGCTATCGTATTACAGCTTGTAACATCATCCGCTGTTGTTTGGTTGTGGAGTTTTGTTTAGGATATTCAAATGAGATTATGCTCATTTGTGAGATTTAATCTTCTGATATTTTCCCAACACTGCCCCCAATACATAGTTAGTGTATGTGACGTAGTTGTACAAAAAACAACGTAATTAAAATGTGTATGCGAATATATTCGACCCGGTAACAACATTTTAAACGGTACTAAATAACCTATTCCCTCTCCCATGATTGCAATAATCAATAGAACATTAAAATTAACATTCCTACAAATTACCCACCAGGCGTTTCCAAAAACCACCTGTTACTCGGTAATAATTAAATACTTTTCAAATAGTACACATCGTCCAATTAAGACAAAAACATTCATTATAGAATTACTGTTGTTTGTCTTACATTCTAAAAGCAAACTCCACTTTGAGACTGCTTTTTAGAGAGCAGAGACTGGACAGCATCAGCAGCCAATCTCAGTGATGCGGTGTAGTAGCACCGAGCAGCAATCTCAGGCCCAATTCGACAAGTCATGGTCCGAGCGATTATCCTCTCGTTCCCATTTGGGCATCGCTTGAGTAATCTTCGCTCGGTGTCGGCCCTGCCTTTCCCCATAGTTGGCACCAAAACGTTATTATAAAAGCTTTCCAACTATGTGGATAAAATTCTAACATATATGAGTGTGGAAGTCTCGCCGCCAATCGTCGCATCGGATCCAGGCGTGCTCCGTCTGAGGCTAGAAAACAAAGCATAATAATCGAAATTACCAATTTAAGTTCCAATTGAGATTTGGCCTATTACCTATCATTATTATTGGTTGTTTCTTCTGCTTTCACGTAATTTCCTATAAATCTCTCACACATATTTGATTGGGAGGTAACCCAAACAGCAGTCTCAACAGTTCTCAACTAAAAAAAAAACGTTCTACCTTGCATCATGATAGTCCAGTCTCAGAAGTTGGTCCATAGTATGGGGAAACGCAACAGTCAATGGATGTGTGGATGGGCACTCGAGCAGGCTGCGAATGGTTCAAGTGCTCTCAACTTGGCTACGCGATGCCCACTAGAACAGATACAACAACAGGTATGGGGCGATGATGAAGGTGATTATTTGTAATTATCTCAGAACTTGAATATGATGAGTGTTCTTGTTGAAGACTTTCCTGGTTGAGCTGCTTTTTTTTCTAACTCTTCCTATTCGTGCAGGAAATTTCGTTAGCAAGTCCACACACAACCAAAACTTATTTCCTTTTTTAAAGTGGCAAACTATAGTTTCATGATAGGCAAAAAATGAGAAATCGATACGTAAACATTGAAAATGTAATACTAGTGTGGAGTGTTTGTTTCCTGAAATGTTTAGAGCTGGGTGATTAGCATTCGCTAAACTTCGACTGGAAATAATTAGTGTCAATTTTGATGCTGTGAATCATCGCTTCATAGCACATTGTGGAAGGCGACCGTTGTTTTGATCCACGGTTCATTCATCTTCCGTTGAATGGTTTTATCCAGCAAATTTGAGTTCTCTGGATCTCCGTTTTGATCACACGTTCTGCTATGCCAAAGCTGTTCTCAGTAGTGTTAACTTTGTGATTCCTTTCAATGCAGAGAAATGCGATGCCAATGATTTGTGATTTAATAGAATCACTCAATCGGTTGAGCTTAAAAAAAGAACGGAAATGGCTGATTCTATTCACGGAAGTGAGTAGAAATTTTATAAAACTAGAATTCATTGATTTATTTATTGTTCGTACAGTACATTCTCTTTACTCAGTGCAGGGTCTTAAGTTCAAAAAACCGTTTCCGATGCCTAAATTTTAAAATATGTGCTTGCAAAAACAGTTAAATTTTGTTTCTACAAGTCAATATTCTACGATTTTGGTCAATTGGGTTTGAAACAGTTTTTAACAGTTTTTACTAAAATTTGTTATTTTTTCAACAGTGTGTGTTTTAGCGGCGCCGGTGGTGTTCCAAGCAACACACATGTTTTATAATAGTTTATATAACCTTTATATGACTGAATAAGGTTGTATAGCAGTTTAATCAACATAATTAGATGAATTTGTGTTGCTTGGGGTAGCGGTAAGAGTGATTACCTCTCACACCAGCAGGCCTGGGTTCAATCCCAGTCGGCGCCACCGGGATGTTTGAGGCATAACATCTTTGATCACGCCTAGTAAAACCGTTGGTCCCCGGTTCATGAGTTTATGGGTCCAGGTGTGGAAGCTTACTCCCTGGCGTCGGTAGCATTAGTGCTCAGCACGGAAAACAAGATCGACGGTAAACAAAATCAAGAAAAAAAAAAGTTAACACCTGATTCTATGAAGATAGAGAGAGAAAGATTAGTAATTTCCATTTATTTAATTCCACTACCTTATTTGATTATCCTTGACAGATACGCGTATTTCGTCTACAATGTGCAGACTAGATTCTACATCAATATTTTTGCATCATTTTAGCACAATATTTCATAAAGCAGGCAATATGTTTAATTTTATGAAGCGTTTTGATTTCCGCTTTAAAGATCCGTACACAATTAAAATACCTTATGTTGTCTAAGTGTGTTAGATCACCTTATATGAAAAGGTATGAAGAATGAATAGAGTCAATCCAAAAGCAGTTTTATTATATGCACTACGTAAATTGGGATGGACAGCATTTTTCCTGCCATCTTATGAAGCACGTTGCTTGTTAATCAACATATAGGCATTAAAAGAGCCGGGACTATGCTATGGTTGTAACGCAGGCCCGCTACCTGTGAGATTTGACCACTGAATACGCTTCCTGTCTCGATAACGAGTGGCTTAAGCGCCACCTCCGAAGAGGACCACTCGTCTAGGTTTAGTTTTCCCGACAAGAAACCCAACCTCAGGGTGGGTTTATGTATAAAAGAGACCGAAATTTAGGTTAGAGCAATCCAGTAGACTGAAATCCCAGGAGGGATTGAGATCCTCACAGATAGAGGCCGCTTCAATCGGTCTTAAGCGAAAGTTTGTGCTTACCGTCGTTCTACCGAAACACAACAACCCCACTCACATTTATCATCACTGGAAGAACTTCCCTTTAAAATTTCCTCTACCGATCCTGACCCGTGGCGCGGAGACTGTTTTCCCAGGCAGTCCAACCTGGAGTAAATTCAGCTACAAAATAAAAATTACAACAAAAAAAAAAACGCAAAAATAGAACGATGGCAAATCTGAACAATCTAGACATCCATAATTAACATTACGGGGAAAACTTTAATTTCTCGGAACAACATTTATTTTGGTGCCAAAATAACGGAAATCATTCTCTAATTTATTAATGTTTTTAACCTAGGTTTATTCATAGTACTTGTTCCTTTCCCATTTGTTGTCTTGTTGTGGCGCAAATATCTTCGAGGGGGTCGTCGTCTATGGATACAGCACGTGGGTTTGCGTGATGGATATTGGCAGATTTGGCCAACGCTCTTTCGGAAAACAGGGTCACGGTGTCTCCCTTCCGGATTCTTCCCCAAACCGGGAACCTTGACACTGAAGCGTGGGGTCTAGAGAGCGCAATCAAATAACATGGGTGTGGTGTGCCGAGCAAAGCCATGTATGCGGTGCAAACTTCAACACAAAACCGATCGTGCACAAAAAGCCGTCGAACGGCTGTTCGACACATTACAATAAATCTCCACACAAAAGACATTCTCACCTTACCATTCTACACACTTTGCACACACAAAAAGTTGACCGCACGTAACTTATGACCTATCGTTTGTACTCTACAGGCTAACAGAAAGGAATGAGATATGTAACATTAAATTCAGTCTTTTAGACTCCTCACATTTTTTTTTACTACACATACCACGAAAAACACACTGCGACACTAAGTACACTTAAGTACTAACTACTCGCACTCTCGCCTCTTCCACGGTTCAAATCAAAGAGAACGAGTAGAATATCCAGAAACCCTCAGATAGGTGTGGATTCAACGGTCATCGTGGCCGGAAGTACGTCAAATTACCGAAGTAATTCAACGACCTTTCAAACGACAATTCTCATCATCTTTCTCTGAAGAACATTCAATGCTACATCTCTTTCCTTGTCATGCAATTTCAGTATACTATCTTGCTCCAATCTATTTTCGGTTACTCTTTTATAAGAGAGGACGATTCGGATTCGAACCTCGGACTTTAACGACAGATAGCGCATTCGGGTCACATGAAATGAATTAGCTGAACGTATTGGGAGCTCATTGATATTTGTATGACAAGTGTAGTTCTACCTGAGTGGACATTCTTTGGTGGGGAACAAATATATGAATTTAATTGTAAAATCACAACTTAATGCAATTTGATTAAATAAGTAAATTGTATAAATATGAATTCTATACAAATAAATAACTAACTAAATAAATAGCTAAATAAATGGAACAATGAACAATGAAAGTGAACAATATCACTTCACAACGCATTGACTCAGCTTATTTATTATCAAGAATTAATTTTATGTACCTTCTCACCAATTGCGTAATCGACATTTGTTCGTCGTAGATCGCCACCGCACTAACTACGTGAAATATGGACCGATAAGACAGATGATGTGTGTTTATAATCTACACTGAAAAATGATAGGCCTAAATATGCCTCCGCTATAATTGAAAACATATTTCAAAGCATTGTGAAATCATAGATTATAAGTTAAAATGTTATTATGTAGTCTACATTTTTGATTGATAAATAAATAAATAAATAAATTGATCACAGTAAGTCTATTTTGACATTGTTGATTCATAGCTATAAAACAAAAGGTATGAGGCAATGCACAATTATCAGCTATAAATGAATTTAAAATTTATGAAGTTATTCCTATATAACTTGAAGCATGAAACCAATATATTTGAATGGGTAAACCACCACAACACCTCGTATGCAAAACGTTAAAGAGCAAGTTACTTCTGGAGCTCCTTTGGCCGATAGCTCACCGGGATACTTCTTCCATAGTCACAGTACATATAACGCCGCGTGTAATTAGCGTGAGGATGCAATTACTGACCACTGCTGGGCTCGTAAACGCTGCTTGTGGGCTCCAGAGAAACTAAGCACCTGATGGTTGTAAAACTATACAAACAGAGCAAAGGAGAGGGAACACACCGCAACAATCCATTACTGTAGAACAACACATCACATCGGAGTGCGGTGAAGAAATGCATTTTTATTATAATATAAATAAATAAGCAACGCAAATTAAAATTCCATATACTTAAATGTGCTCGCGCAGAAAGCGTCCTCGTCGCGAAATGCAAGTCAAGTGGGAGCATGACTTTGGACGATTACTGCGGCACAGCTAAAGAGGATGCTTCATTCATTCGCAGCACCAACTGCAGTACAACATATACTGAAACGACCCGGCGAAGGTGATACCAAACATCTTAATCATATTACCTACGTTATTCTGTTTTATTACTGCGATTTTTCTCCGCTTTATTGTCTTTCTTTTGGTGCCTCCTTCCGTGCAGTGGATTCCTGTGGCCGTTTTTCGCCATGTCCATTTTGCCTTTTCTTCTGGGGGCATTCATTCTGACAACTGGTAGAAGGCCTTTAAAATTTTATACGTTTAAATTAGGTGTAATTTTATCGTCAGATGCGCGAGTAATCTTCTCCCTGCCTTGCTTGCTCTGCTTCCAGTGTATGTGGTCATTATATGGCGCGTTCGTTGTCCGCAGAAGCACCATTTCATTCGAAGCTTCCACTCGGGATTATCGAAGGCTGGGCTGCCAATGAATTTCCTGACCCTTTCTCGGTTCGCTGTGGACATGACAATTTTAGCAGCAGCAACAGCCCGGCTACACTCATTGGGGCCCTTGTTTGCAACATTCTTGCACCAGGTATTTTACAATCATGATGGGCATTTTTGCACGACTTAATGCCTCTCAGGCGTATTGAGACGATAAATTAACTCGCGAACGCAGGAATGACGTTTTTTGACCATAAACGGTCAAGGTGCCATCAGGCGACATTTGGGGTTTTTTGTTTTACGGAATTCCTTCGGAGGAACTGAAATGCGTGCAATTACACGTAGGTTCATTATATGGATGCTAGAATACAATATCGATGCAAGGAAAATGATCGCTAGTCAAGCTATTAACTGATGCTTTGATTTAAAAAAAATCAGTGAATAAAAACCTTCAGAGCTGTGATTAGATAAGAGGTAGCAACATGTTCGATTTTTCACATTTGTTGTATCATAGCGCATTTTCATGCTCAAAATATGGAATTTTTTTGTTCAAGCCATTATGTAAAAAACAGGAGGAATCAAATGTCACAGTTCTCCAGATCGTAGCCAACGTTCAAATAAGGCATAGCTGTTAAGTACCTTAATACAGATTGAAATAGCAATGGGGAGTAGGGGGTTGTGATCCATCATACAAACTTGACCCACTCTAACCACCATAATTTTTCTTTGATTATTTTAAACAAGTTGAACCAAGATACTTATTTACAGGGTGCGTGACGAATTTTTGCAGTAAATTTCAAATAGTAATTTCTCATGCTTGTGCATCATGATTTAGATATATTTGGCAGCACTGGATAGCTTATACTGTTAGGTGTAAGATTTAAACAAACAATGTTGAGTAAACGTAAAGATGTCGAAACAAGAGAGCAATCTGTCAGCCGTTGTCACTTTGTTGCGCGCCGGAGAATGCATGAAAGAAATAATTCGGTCGGTAAATGTGTCTGAAAGAACAGTGTATAATATTAAAAAAGGCTTGGGAAAGTGATAACCTGATAACACCTGCTCATACTGCTAATAAAGCAAAGAAATGGCTTACGGAAAATATTTCGTAAATTTGGGAGGAAGAAATTTGGCCCCCAAGCAGTCCCGATATCAATCCGTTGGATTATTTTGTATAGGGCGTCGTCCAACGGGATACCAATAGAACCCTTCACACCACACTTAAGTCGCTAAAAGCTAAAATCAAGGCAGTGATGACATCTATGGATCGAAACATTTTAAAACGTGCATACTGCAGTTTCCAGAATCGTCTAACTACAGTCGTCGAAAGGGAAGGCAATTTTTTTGAATAAATTTACTTACAACTTCCATATGTTGCGAAAGAAAATAAATCGCACAAAATTCATTGCTAGAATAACTAACTGGTGTATTTTTTCTCAAATATGCCATTTACTGCAAAAATTCGTCACGCACCCTGTAGGTCGCAATAAAAGATCTTACGAATAAAATACGGACGAATAAAAAGGTCGCGTGAGATCTCAATTGAGTGTTCTTATTTTTTAGTGTAGGCCTAGAGCTCCACACATATCTAGTAAATGTACTGCATCTTTTTTTTCTACGTCTAAGGTTTGATCAGAATTGAACCATTTTTCAATTTTTAACAAGCAAATTAATAGGTTTGTTCCGTTTTCTATACATTTTTGCACACCTAATTTAAAATTCTCTCGCATTTTCAGATCACAACAAAATTCATTTTTATTTGGCATAGGTGGAGACCTCACTTAATGTACCTATAATACACATTAATGCCTTTTACAGTTAAATCAATATTTGATACATCAACATGAATAACAATGCTCCATTTTCAATTTGTTGTTGCTTTATACACCAATGGAATGACATATGCGCGTGTATTTTTATGTTAATCTATTTTTTTATTTGTATTTTTGGTGCCATTTAAATAATGTCGTACTTTTTCCTTGATCCCTTCCCTACCTGTTAATAGATTGTAGCCCGTTACCTCAAGTAAGCCGCAAGTATTGGGACACCTCTTGTTCTAACTATATTGTTAAGAAACATTGTAAAAAGTAAAATGAATTTCGGCTCCGTAAAGCTTCCGCATTTAAGCGTTGATAAATAAATGAATTTACAAGAAAAAAGTAAGTTTTTTTTTATTAGAGAGTCTTTCAGCCTGGGTCTGGTTCACCTCCGGCGGTACAAAATTACTTTGTTTGCTTTAACTATTTTGTTTGTATTACTTCATGCGTGAGGCCTCCCTTAGCTCAGTCGGTAAAGGCGCAGCTACAAAGCAAGACCATGCTGGAGGTGGCTGGGTTCAATTCCCGGTCCAGTCTAGGAATTTTTCGGGTTGGAAAATTTCTCGACTTCCCTGGGCATAGAAGTATGATTGGACTTGCCACACAATTATACAAATGCAAAAATGGTACAGGCATCGAAAGCTCTCAATTAATAACTGTGGAAGTGCACCTAGAACACTAAGTTGAGAGCACCAATAAGCTAATATGCGATATGCAATAAGCTTGAAATGCGAAGAAGAAGAAGAAGATGCGTGAATTTAAAGATTTACATAGCTGAAGACTTAAAGTGGTCATTTTATACGATAGATGAGGAGTTCATAGTTCCGGCAGTGTGAAAATTGTATATAGAGAGTAATTTCCAAACCTACACTGAGGAAACTATCCCTTCTATTTTCATAAGCTGCATCGTATGAACACATACAAATATGCGCTCTATCCAATTTCATAGGTATCGTATGAATTCATACTCCATCTATAGCATTTATAGATCGATACAATAAAAGGTGCACGAAAAATATTTGAATTCCATAAACCCTTCTTATGAATTGTTTTGACGCAACTTATGTCAAAAAGATATAAGACGATCGTATGAAAGGTAGTAGGTTTGTTCAAATCACAACAACAACAACAACAAAGATTGCGGATGCAGTTTCGTGACATTGTATAAGGCTTCGTAAAGCTGTAAGATTAATAAAATTTAAGTTATTTATGATTTTAATTATATAGTTTTACATTTGCAGATTAGCTTCTGGTTCTTCCACATACATCGCACCAGTGCTGAGATTTGTCATTGTCATTGACAGACTGTCGCGCGATATTGACAAAATTGTTCGTCACATAGTCACTGACAGACTTGATCCTCAAAAAAACCTTCGTCAAAATCTCATTCATTTTTTCGTCAATGACAAAGATTCACCTGGCAACAAAAAGTGTAATTTAGTACATTCTGTGTCACATTATTGTTATCCAAGTAGCTCAGGACGTAGATACTTGTTCATTAAAATGGATCCATGTAATTGATTTGCTCAAGTTATTTAATTTCGTTACAAATTTAGCTAATAAACAAATTTGCACATGTTCGTCACTGACACCATTGTCATTGACAATTGACATGGTTTGCCTTGACTATGACTGTTAGCTCAAATGAGTGACCAAAGCAGAATTGTCAATATCACCGTGTACTGTCGAGATTTTGCAGCACTGCATCGCACATAGCTGCACCGACTGACCGAATAGCTTCCTCAATTACATCAAAGTCGAACGCTAACGGAACGAGAAGTTTGTTGGATCCGTCGAACTTTTTTTTTCAGTTTTCGCACCACACAGAAAAAAATTCTTAATTTTACTGGCGATGTAAAAATCCATGCCTGGACACATTCATGCATGTAAACTTCCTTTTCACGTAAACTAGCAGCTTGCAAAAAATGTTGCAAACAAAGGTGGACAGTTGCATACAATATTTAGAATATTGCATGACATGTCTCATAAATTTACACGATCTATAATGTAAACTTGTAGGACATATGACGCTCCATTTATGTGCATCATAGTAACGTAAATGTACACTAATTTTTTTAGCTGTGCAGCATAGTCTATTCTACACCGATTGCATCAGAATAGAAAACTCGTGAAATTTTCTAAAAAATTAAGTTAATTGAATGAAATACGAGTAAATAAATCCAATAAATTAAAAACATACAACGTACGAAGTCAATAGTTAAATTCCATGACATCCATCATTCATAGTTGTAAACGTGAAAAATTATACGATGGCTGGTTGAAAACATCTGACAGTTTTTCATAGTCCGATCGTATGAAATCCAACATTAAATTTTGTCACAAAAAAACCATACGATATTTCTATGAAATCTGATGGAATAATAATCTCAGTGTACGACTAGATGTCTCCCTTCAGATAACGACTTGAATGCGGTACAATCGATAGAACTGTTTCCACACATCGTAGGTACATTCGGCAATAATCTCTTTTTTCCAGTGGGGGCCGGGGGTGGGGAAGGGACACCCCTCACCATCCCTCTCCAACAGGGGAGTTTGGTAAAAAAAGATGGTCAACCCGATTCGCACCTTCCTCAAAGTTGCCTTAGGGTATGACACTTTGGACGCCTGAATTCAAACATCCATTGAATGTGTCAAATTCATGATTCAGCCATATTGAGTTTTTGTATGGAGAGCGAATTTGCAATTTGCTCAATAACCGCAATTTCCCCCGCTACCTTCTCGCCCATATAGTGTCAAAGCTGTATCACCATGCTATACACACCATTGAATCATCAATAGGAAAATGTGGCTAATTAGTAAGGGGCTCTAATTAGCCACATGTTACTATTAATGATATTTCATTCATGGGTAAGAGAAACAGCTTTATTTTTACCGTTTTCACTTTGATTAACAAATCACGTATTTCCGTTGCTTTGGGAATTTAAAATTACGTATAATAATTCGTTTATTGTCGGAGGCAGTAAATATAGCAAGGTGGCTACAGAATCGCAAAAACAGGAAAATACCTTTGAAAAAGTAACCGGGAAAAACCCGGGAATTTGATGAGAAAACCGGGAAAAACTATTTAACCGTCACTTTAATATAGGCTTTATAATACATTTTTTTTAATAGTTGAAGATGCCAAGTTTCAAATAACCGACTTAAAGTGGTCATTTTATACGATAGATGAGTAGATGACAGTATATAGTTGATAGTTCCGTTAGAATACGATAGTGTGAAAATCCGTTGAATAAAATCCATTATTGGCAGACATTGACCATATTTTTTTAAACTTAGACTAATTTCCGATGCCTCTGAACTTATATGAACCAATTTTCGTAAATTTGGAGAAAATGTATTTCTTTGCACACCTTTCTTGAGTTACATTCCCAAGTGTCATATGTAGCTAAAATCATTTACGCCACTGTAAGAATTGAACTTACTAAATTTGCCGATAAGACAAAAAAATGCATATCATGCAATTGCACTCACGTCAGTAGCGTTCTCTTCTACCATAGCCTTGCCAAACAGAATTATTAATTTACCTTTCCTACACCCAGAACAGCGAACCCGAAAGCGCGGATCATGTTACATCTTTCAATACACTAATAGCCTAGCAAGCACATTGACATCAATGAAACAAACATAGAATTGTCACACCATTATAGGCATCTCACTTTGCCTACAGTAATTAAATATAAATCACACCATGCCAATGCAACAAATTGTAAAATGTATTATGACAATAGCTCCGTATATAAACCAAAGCAGTTGATTAATAAAGCCAGATACTTTCGATCAAAGAATCACTTTGGATTGCGATCCTCTCCTGCCCAACTTGGGATACCGCTAAAAGGAAAAGAAATTCCCCAAGGTATTGCGATCCTCTTCTGCCCTCTGGGATGAGGACACCGCATCCATTCCTTGATTATGCCGCGAGCCTGCATACTTGTAAAAAGGCATAATACAAGTAACAATTTTTGGTTTTATGAGGGTTTTGTAGACCATGATTTAGGTTTGTAGAAAGCGTTTAAACCTCAATTAAACTTGGCAATGTTACTTGGAATTCACTTGAATCATTCACGATGTGCAAAAATTAACGAGAGGTGCAACGATTTTGCATAACTAAATTTAAGATGGGTGCAAACAATAGTTTATGAGAACCTCGAAAATATAGTGTACCAGTTTCAGCAATAATTGCTCTTTTTGTAATTAATGGCACACTTATCACAAAAAAGAAATCACTCCAGCCATGTGTATAAGATTTACATAGTGAAAAGACTTACCTGTAATTTAAATGCAATTAAATTTTTCATTGCATACAAAGAATTCATGATTCAGCCTCTGGCTGCAAATCTCAATAAAAAAAAAACAAAACAAAACAAAGAACCTTTAAATCTACCTAATTGTTTTTGAAATTTTTGCTTCATTTTTTGGGATTTTTGTTATCATCTATTCATACTAGAAATTTTTGTTTTTTTTTTTAATGAAGGAGAAATGGCTCTAACATTGGGCCAATCGCTAAAAATCTTTAGGTATTTGGGTGATTACCTCTCACCCCAGCAGGCCTGGGTTCAATCTCAGTCGGCGCCGCCGGGATGTTCTGAGGCATAACATCTCTGATCACGCCTTCCTTCGGAAGAGAAGTAGAGCCATTGGTCCCCGATTCATGAGTTGATGAGTCGATAGGTAGGGTTCAGGTGTGGGAGCTGCCTTCATGGCGTCGGTAGCATTGGTGCGCAGCACGGAAAACAAGATCGATGGAAAACAAACCAAGGAAAAAAAATTTAATTAAATTAGAAGATACTGAGAGGTTAGCACATATCATCGGCAAGAGACGTGCGTGTGAGAAAATTTGCGAAAAAATCTAAGGGCACCGGTGGGATTCGAACCCACAATTCCCATTCAGTACACGGGTGCATTGCCAATTATACAACGGTGGACCTATGGTCTACGGATGTATTTGGCTAATGACATATGAGTTTCGAATCCGTTTCCCTCCCTTAATCTTTTTGCGCAAGCGTTCTCAATACACAACAATCGTCTATTACCGACGATATGTGCTTGTACCGCAACCACTCAGTATCGGTCGATGTGAACAAACACAACTCGTCTCTGTTGTACATCACACATGTTGGATACGGGATGTCCAATGCAGTATGAATAGAGCAATGAGCTGCTGGCCTTTTACCGAACAGTTCAGCTGTTCAGATTTCGGTAAAAATTACCAAAGTCGGTGATAATTTTCAAGTGTGTATACAAGTTTTTCTTTTCGGTCAAATTTCGATGTGTCCTGGAAGGTACACTCCTAATAAAACTTCCGGATGGCGGTCGTGTTTGCTGCCCGCATAACAAATAACCATTAGAAGCGCCTTACAGCCTATTCAGGATATCATCCCAACCATATGTGATATGGTTGCACCATGTTTTATATCGTCAATGTATGGTACTCGTTCATCAGGGTGGTCACTGATCTAATTTGGTATTACAGCTGTAACATTAAAATATACCAGTGATCAGAAGTGAATTTCGACTCGACTTCCCTAATAAACAAATACTATAAACGAACGATAAACCAGATGCGTAAACTATTCCACAAATGGTTTGGTTGATAACCCGAAATTGTCGTTAAGCTTTTTTTATGGTTATGTTTATCAGGGTTACATAATAGGGCCATATTTCATAATTGTTAACGAATATTTTGTTGCAAATATTAAGAAACTATTTTCAAGCAAATATTGAGAAACTATTTGCGCGACTCGGACTCCGATTTGAAGTTACTGGAACCGCTGCCGCTGGATCCAGAACTGCCGCAGTTGGAGCAGATGGAAACAGAGCCACAAGACTTTTCATCACCATCAGCGTCAGCGGAATTGGTAGAAATGCCACTGAATCTTTCGCTACCACGTCAGAAGGCTCCGATTCAGCGGGATCTGATTCAGCGGACAAGTGATATTTGACTGCTCCTGACTGTCTTTGTCCGACATAATGGAAAACCTCCCGTGATATCGTAAATGTGTTAGCGTCCCTTCCGAGTGCGGAGATCCGAATCTCCGTTCTGACCAAACAATACCAGCCTTGGATCGCAAGTGCAAGGTCTGTTAAAGACATGGTACTTTCATAACACCAAGGTAGTCATACAGTAGGTGTAATATGCTACAGGACGGTAAATCAGGCACCACTACAGGTGCAGAACCAGAGGTCTCCGCAACATCGGGTAACATTGTTGAAACAGCGACCGTCCAATCAACCGCCGCCGAAGCGATGGGTGGCCAACCAGCTAGTGCAGCAAATGCCACTCTTTTTGGATGCCACCCTCGTGGACGTATCCGGGCATCAGAGGCAAGAAATCCGCAATCCAAAACGCAAACAACTCAGTGCCAGGGAAGTTTTCAAAACTTTTCAGAAGTTTGCCGAATTTCTCTGATGTTTGCAGAACTTATTTTAAGTTTGCAGAACTACTCTGAAGTTTACAGAGCTTCTCTGACGTTCTCACAACTTCTCTGAAGTTTGCAGAACTTATTTTAAGTTTGCAGATCGTATGATCGTATTTATATACCCATGCTTCTTTTCAAATTACAAAAAATAGGAATTGAACCTGGACTTCTCAAATGGCTTGAGTCATATTTAACTAATCGCCAACAAATAGTTAGATTCAAGTTAAAGTTAGATTCAAGTTAAAGTTAGAAGTTATTGTTATGAAGTTCCATAAAATATTACAAGTATGCAACCATACATATTTGTGAGCAATATTTCTTTGCATGCATGGATTATTTTTTGTCACCACTAAAATTCAGTTTTTTTTCATTATCTACCCAATGATTGTTGGCGTCTTATTTATAATTTTAATTTTGCCCCAAGAAACGCAAACTAATCCAATCTGTAAAATAAAACGTCGCCATCCAGTGCAGCAAAACCTGTCTTTTTCCCCAGCTTTTGCGGTTAACAACACAGAAGCCTCATTTTCTGGATCAAGCACTTCGTTCTATATTATCGTTGCAAGCACATATTCTTAGCGTTATCAACTTGATCGCACTTCCCGCTCACAGGCTTAGCAATGGCAGTAGTGTGACTTTATAGCCCATTCTCTTGGAGGTGACCAGCAGCAACAAACCACCAACGTGCAATAACTGCTCCGTTCGTAGCGCTTGCAATTTCACAATAACTAAATGTGACGATAATGACCTGGGAAATGGAAAGGGCAAACCCACCAACAACGAACGGTCGAAGAAAAATGGCGAACTCGTTTAATTGCATTAAATTAACATTTAATGCTCGGGCACCTGAAACGCATTTAAAAAAATCCTTTCGCATTCGCTTCAGTGTGTGTGTGTGTGTGTGTTTGTGAGCAACAGAGTGGAATTAACTAATTAAGTAATTGTTGCCCTCTTGGTCCCTCGGTCTTTAGCAATCTTGCCCCGATTCGCTTCTGCTCGGTATGGTTTTATGACCGATTGCAGCTGTTGATACCGCGCGCCAGCAGAATGCGATCTCAATTCCCTTGCGCTCTTGCAAACAAGACGAAAATTGACTCGCGAGAAAAGTTGACTACCGATGTGAACGAGTTTTTCCGGGAGCTCACGGGACCAAGATTCACTGACGGTGGAGCAGCGAAAACTTTTCAAAACACGTAATAACAATAAACTGCTTAATCGCTGCTCTCTGACGGATAATTAGCCGGATTCTCTTTGAAAGTTGCTCGAGAATGGATTTACTGCCACATAATCTGTCATTTTACGGGTGGCAAAGTTGTCATTTCCTCGAGCAGAATGAGACAAGATACGACAACCGCTTGATTTAGTGTTCATGTATACATCGACGTCTTTTATGCGCTTCAGACACACCCGCGCTTGACAGAAGAGTTGAACAGCTGTCGAATTTTCCTCAAACTTTAATTAAATTCGAGTGTTAAATCCTGCCTCACTGCCTACTCTTCTTCTATCTTCCCTTCTCAACTAATGACAGGTATAGGATATGACGGTTGTAGCGTGTCGCTTTCACGGGAAAGACATGGAAAGAACTCCCCAGCGATGCATAAGACGACGACGACGACGACGACGGATGTAGGAACGGTATGGCACGGGTGCAACCGAGTGCTGGAAGGTGTTGGATTTATTGACACGATAACAGGTGCATCAAGCTCGGATATTGAGTTGGTTCTGGAACAAAATTGCCAATGCTTTGCTTTCGGTGCAGATTGCAGTCATTTGGAGGAAGGTGGAGAAAATTTATCAGCTCTATATTGAACAATTTTAGAGCGTACTACCTACGTTAAAGTAACAAGATTGATATGGCAATTAAAGTGAAGCTTCTGTGCTCATGTGTGTTCATGGGGTATTTTTTGTGATTTGCAAAATACAGCTATTTTAACCTTTCAGTACTTTCGCCAAGTTTTGTAACACGATGATCATGATGATGATGATGGTCCCACATCTTATCCCTTCAAAGGTTTGAGCTGGACGATTTATCTTTAAGATAATTAAATATGACATTTTAACCAGGTTAGCAAACAAAATCTAACTGGTTAAAGTTACAGATATAAATCCCCCCAAGAGTTTACAATTGCTTCACAGCGATATATGTAAATGTGAAATAACTCAGGCTTCCCTCTATTAGTTCGCGTTTTTGTCCACCTAAAATATTCATAAGTATTACAAGCGATCAAGAGTTAATGAAAAATAAACAAAGCATCCTATTACACCAGCAATCCCGCAATATGATGCTATCATAATTTTCAGCAATGGTAGGAATGCTCACGAACCACCAACATTTGCCAGAAAACTTTTCAGGGATTGAGAAATAACTATTAAACTTCATTTTACCATTTTACTCGTATTTTATTTACAGTCCATACGCAAATGCCCGCACCTTGGCCTTAACCCCGGCCATAAAATTCTGCACAACCTGTGAATCAACCGTTTTTTGCATGTAAACCCATACTTTCTTCAGTTCCTCGACTGTCTTCAAGAAGGTGCTGCTTCATAATCGCCCAGTACTTTTCGATGGGGCGGAGCTCCGGAGTGTTGGGAGGGTTGAACATTTTCGGCACGAAATTGACCTTATTGTCCGCATACCACTTCAGCACGTCCTTGGAGTAGTGGCATGAGGCCAAATCCGGCCAGAAGATTGTTGGGACGTTGTGGGCCTTCAGGAGAGGAAGCAGCCGCTTCTGGAGGCACTCTTTTATGTACACCTGTCCGCTCCGCTTCCCGCACGTACAGATGGCTTGCCAAACAAGGAATTTCTTCGCAAATTTGGACATCTTCTGAGTGCGGACATGCTCCGGAACGCTGAACTTATCCTTGGCCGTGAAAAACAGGTTGCCGGGGATCTGTTTGAAGTCGGCCTTCACATATGTTTCGTCGTCCATGATGCAGCATTCAACTTTCGTCAGCATGTTGAGGTATAACTTCCTGGCACGGGTTTTGGCGAACTTGTTCTGCTTCTCGTCGCGATTAGGGGCCTTTTGTTCCTTGAACGTTCGAAGCCCAGCCTTAGTTTTGGCCTTCTGGACAAAACTTCGGCTTAGGTGCAGCTTCTTAGCCACATCCCTAACGGAGGCGTTCGGATTTCGGTTGAAGGCCCCAACTACGCGGTTGTGATTTTTGGTGTTGTACGGAATACTTTTTCCTTCACTTCTGGGCTTCCGATCGGTGGTCAACCGTTCCTCGAACCGCTTAATCACTCGCGACACCGTGGAATTCGCGATTCCCAACGTTTTAGCGATGGAACGATGCGAGAGATCCTTGTTCTCGTGATGAATGCGCAAGATTTTATCACGCACGAGCTGTTCTTTCGACTCCATTTCCGCGAGTTTTGATCACAGGACTTTAAAACTTGCAGGATGTAAATAATGCACTATGAACTAAATCCACCCAAATTTTCATTAAATTCTACCCAACGGTTAAAAAGTTAGAGCAATTTCATAGTGTGGCAATTTCATCGTGGACACCCTTTACGCGCGCGAGGCTCAAACCTTTGTAGACTACTTATTTTTTAATTCATCTACTACTATTACATCAAATATTAAAAATCCATCATCACCATCGTGGCGAACAGAAATAGTTTTTGCAGTGCTGCAATAATTATTAAAAAGTCATTATGACAGCTAGCCATACAGAATAATCCGTTATAGATAGCTTCGTCAAGATACATAATTTGTCAATTCATAAATAAAAATCACTGGATAGCTGTTTTGACGACACATTGTTTTAGCGTGTGAAATGCAGTGTCTTTTAAATTCAGTAAGTGTTGCTGAACGTTTGATATGTCTAGGCATTGAATTTAAAACATTTATTCCTTTCAAATATAATTCATTTTGTTAAGCACAAGTCAAGAAATGTGGTGTTTTTATTTCAACCGCGTTTCCAGTATTAAATATATGAAGGTCACTTCCTCTTTCAATTCGACCACACAAATATCGAGGCAGCAAACCGTTAACTACTTGAAAAATGAACACCATAGTCAAATATACAATTCTTTGCTTCACCAACAACCATTGCAAGGCGTCTAGCATCAAAGCTGAGGAAGGGAATATATTACATCTAAAAATCGAACGCATTATTTTATTCTGCAAGCGCTGTAATCTCGATATTTGTGTTGCATTGGCCAAACATAAAATGGAAGGGCAAAAGTCTAGATGAGGAGAGATGATTGATTTGTATAGCTGTATTTTACATAGAATTCCATACACAGCAAAAAATAAATTTTAATATTACATCCAAGAGGATGCACTTCAATCATTTTGAAAATATCATGTAATTTGTATGGTCACAAAAATAAACAAATGCAGTAAAACTAGCGTTTTGTCAGTTCATGCATTGTTTAAATGGTTATTTTGTCCTTATTGGCAAGTAATATTACATCATATTTTCTACACGATTGAAGTGCATGCACTTTGATGTGATATTAAAATTATTTTTTTGCTGTGTACTTCTTGGTATTTTTTTTCATGACATTGTCAATGTGAGAGTTGAACAAAAGTTGTTCATCAATAATCACGCCAACGGCGCCGGTGGTGTAGTGGTAAGCGTGATTACCTCTCACCCCAGCAGGCCTGGGTTCAATCTGAGGCATAACATCTCTGATCACGATGAACACTCTGATTCTTTCGGATGGAAAGTAAAGCCCTTGGTCCCCGGTTCATGAGTTGATGGGTCGATAGGTAGGGTCCAGGTGTGGGAGCTGCCTTCCTGGCACGTCGGTAGCAAACCAAACCAAAGGAAAAACAAAAAATAATAATCACGCCAAGATATTTAATCTCCCGAACGCGATCAATAGTCTCATCATCAATTACAACAGAGACGTTCTCAGTTACTAGATTCCGTGAAATTACCATAAATTTAGTTTTACTTGTATTAAATTTCAACTGCTTATACTTCAACCATCTACTTAGAGGACGCAAATCTTCATTCAAGTGTAAAACGGCATCATCTAGATCCTTAGCTGCAATGAATAACACAGTATCACCTGCAACAAGATTAATGCCGCAAAATCGTAAACACGTCGCAAATCATTAATATATATATAATAAATAACAGGGGACCCAATACACTTTCCTGGGGCACTTGAAGGTTATTCCCCCACGGGACTGGAAACAGAATCCTTAAAAACAGCCAGTTGAGTTCTGTCAGACAAATAGCTTTCAAACCATTTATATGCAACACTCGTAGTTCCAAAGCTCTTGATGGATCTTAACAATAAGGGCCTAGAAATTGTTTCAAAAGCGCGTTTTAGATCCAACAACAGCAACAATCGTATCTTTACACTTCAAGTTATTTTCCACTTCGCTAATACCAAATTCAACGCGGTTTCACAAGAATGACCTTCCCGATATCCTGATTGTTCTGGTATCAACAGACTAGTACTAAAGCTTGCTTCAGATAGAATTGGAACAAAAACAATTGCCTGTATTTCAGTTATTTATTATTGAATTCAAGACCTTTTTTTATACAAATGTAGCGTTTTCATTATACTTTTAAGAAAAAATACGGATAACATTATTCGTCACGGTTTCGAAGGAATTCTCGAATTTTTCCTGTAACACGGCTCATTAGGCGGCGCACACCTTCTTCGTCCATCGTTTTAGCTATCTTATTCCACCAGGTCTTCATCTGATTGATGTCTTTGACAACCTTTCCCTTTGCCTTGAGTCTCCTCTTCATGATTGCCCAGTATTTCTCAATAGGGCGGAACTGGGGGCAGTTGGGTGGGTTAAGGTTTTTCGGAACAAACTGGACCCCTTTCTCTGCATACCATTCTTGAACGACTTTGCTGTAATGACAGCTTGCCAAATCTGGCCAAAACATTACGGGATGGTTGTGGGATCGAATGAACGGCAAAATTCGTTTTTGGAGGCACTCTTTTTGGTATAGTTCCGACGTCATTGTCTTATTTGTAACGAAAACTTTCGTTTTTTTGCCACAGCTGCAAATGCCCTGCCAAATCATAAATTTTCGTGCAAATTTGTCGGCAAAAACAAATTTAAATTTGGCTGGAACATCCCCCCGAGCCGTTGCCAAGTAAAATTTTTGACCTGGGATTTGCCCGAAGTCAGCCTTGACATAGGTTTCATCGTCCATCAGAAGACACCCGTCGAACTTGGTCAGCACCTGGTCGTTTAGCTTCCGCGCACGGATTTTGGCCACACTATTCTGTTTTATGGTCCGATTTGGCTGTTTGCTAGCTCGATACGACTTGATTCCTTCCCGGAGTCGAGTTCTCCTCACGGTACTATGGGCAGCACCGACATTTCTGGCCAAATCACGGTCCGATAGATTGGGATTCCTCTTAATCGTCTTCAAAATCTTACCACGCAGTTTCCGGTCGACAGTTCCACTCCGACGATTGGCTTGAGGTTTCCGAATCGTCGTCAATGTTTCCTTATACCGTTTGATAACGCGCCATACGGTATTTCTGGGCAATTTCAGCTGTTTAGCTAGCCTAGATGCAGACCACAATTGATTTTCCAAATAACTGTGCACAATTTTTTCCCTTCTTTCGGCTTCCATGTTGATTGTTTACAAAGTACAGTCGATTTGCGAAATGTCAAAAATACATACGTGAAGCTGACAAAATTCCCGATACGTGGGCGCCAAGAACTTCCAAATCCGTCCACCAGGAGCACCACAATATGAGCAAAAGTTTGTTCCAATTCTAAATGAAGCAAGCTTTATATAAATACTCCAACAGCTGGCCTTTAACAACAAGTTCTAAAATTTTCTCTAATGTTTGCAACATGTTGATGGGTTTCAATCGTTCCATCAACTTTTTGAATAGGAACCACTAAAGATTCCTTTCAAATTTGTGGCACAGCAAGATGTGTCCAATTACATGAAAGCAATCTTGAATAAATCTAGCATTAACATTGTCTACTCCAGCTGATTTTCCTAATGAAAAACAAATAACTCTATGTTCATCTTATGTAATTGGATGAAAACCTCCAAATCTACAACTACTATTAACTGGCGATCCTTCGCGCATTGTACACAATTCAGCAGTTTTTTATTTTCAACTTAAGGGCACTTCTTAAAACCTGATATTTTCAAAAAAAAAAATCTTCAAGTATTGGTGCATTGGACGTGAGTATTTAATTTCATGAAACACGTTTAATTTCACGATGAGCGAATTCCAAAGTCAGTAGCTTTTTTTTTCGTGTTGAATTTTGTACACTTATTGACTATTGACTACTATTGACTAATGAATGATTTTCGTCTTACATGAGGTAGCTCTTATACGCCTTTCACCATTTAATTTCCCAAGCGTTGACAGAGGAGTGGTCAACACACGGGCCCCGTAATCTCAATCATCTCAATAACCTTCTATCATCATCATTAGTATACACATGCATTCACACACAAGCCATCCGAAAATTTAAAGCAAGTATGTCATGATTTTACATCGTTAATTTAATTACTAATTCACTTTCACTCTTCACTTTGAACTATAACAGATACGTATTTTGTTTACTACTTGCAAACTTTTTCAGTGTCTAGTCATAGACTTAAAGAAAAAGCATTGCTTCTTTTCCTTATAGGTAGTGTGCAATCAGCAGCACCGGTGGTGTAGTGGTAAGCGTGATTACCTCTCACCCCAGCAGGCCTGGGTTCAATCCCAGTCGGCGCCGCCGGGATGTTCAGAGGCATAACATCTCTGATCACGTCTTCCTTCGGAAGGGAAGTAAAGCCATTGGTTCCCGGTTCATGAGTTGTGATGGGTCGATATGTAGGGTCCAGGTGTGGGAGCTGTCTCCCTGGCGTCGGTAGGGTGCTCAGCACGGAAAACAAATCAAGGAAATAAAGATAGTGTACATATCCGGAGAACAAACACGAACAAACTATTCCAAATGACAGAGGAATCATTCCTCTACATGAGTGTGTTGTTAGTTTTCTAGGCTAAGTTTTTATTCGCGAGAAATCGGTGATTAAAGTGTTTGTTTACAAAAGCAATTACGCCCAAATCTCAAATCACTCCGGAATATATGTTTGTTGTGTTTTCAGGTATGGTGTTTGTTGTTAGGGATGTTATGTTGGTAGTCAGTAGTACATAGTTCAGGTACGCGTGTTTTGTTAATTGAGGTACGTAATTTGTCGTTTGGGTTGGTTGTCTCCGTGTTGCAGGTCCTTATTCTGTAAATTTGCTTGTCTTTGTTTGTAAATTTTTAAACTTTCAGCCACGTAATGTCTCCAATGTTTTGCAATATGTCGTAAAATTGTTATGTCCTTCTTTGTCAACTGATGTTTGTCAGTAAATACATGTTCAGCCACTTTGGATTTGAAATGGTAATGAATACCTTTTCCCGTGTCCTCAGTAGTGTTTGTCACTTCTGCTAAAAGTTTTTTAAATCCTGTGTCTAAAGTTCTTTTTGTCTGCCCTATGTTTATTTAGTCAAACTGGGAACAGGATATTTTGTAAACCATAACGGATATTTTCCCTAAATCGTTAACTGGGTCTTTAGTGTTTCCTAAACTCGCATTTAGTTGGTTATTTCTGCTGGTGAAAACAATGTCATTGGTATTGATTGCTGTTTAAAAAAATATAAGATCATCATTTTAAAGCCAAATATAAGCTAGCTTAGCAATTGTGCCACGTGTATAAGCTGTGTCCCGATTGCCGAAATAAATTTAACTCGTAGTTCAACGTGACAGGACACTGACAGGTACAGGGGTTACTCAAAATAACTAGGATAGGCAAATTTTTGGTCAACTTTGGAGTGTTGTAACTTCTTCAAATATGATCCGATTTAAAATCTTCCAAGAGAATTTGACTGGAAAACTAATATTGTTTTACGGTGTAGCCACGAAAACAATCCTGGTCACCGGATACCGGAGATATTCCGGGTTTCCGGAGGGCTTGTCTAACTTGCTAAATTGTTGGTGAAATTTTATATATAATGCTGGTTAAATATATATATATTTAGTAAATACAACGAAAGAAGAACCATTTCTAAAGCGAATCATATGCCAAGAACTAAAATCGGCCTATAATCAACCGAGATATGGCCATTTTTCTGGAATCGGTTCTGGTGGAGGGTTCTGAATGCGGGCAGATCATTTAATCACTCAAAACATGCCGTGCGACAGCTCTTTCTTCATGGTTTCTCGTCAATAGACTTTCGATAAACTATAAATGCATCATTGACCACATTGGCCACTCTCGGAACATCCAGTACGCCCCCGGGGGAACCTGTAGCAGGGGACAATTGTATTTTTACACCAAAACATGCCGTACAACAGCTCATTCTTCATGGTTTTTCAAGAATAGGCTTTCCATAAACTTCAAATGAATCATTGACCACATTGGGCGCTCTCGGAATCACTGGGATGCCCCGAGAGAACCTGTAGCAGGGGACAATTTCGTTTTAACTCAAAAACGGGCCGTGCGACAGCTCTTTCTTCGTGGATTTTCATGAATATTCTTTCTATAGACTTAAAGTGAATCTTTTACCACATTGGCCGCTCTCGGAACCTCCGGGGGAACCTGGAGCAGAGGACAATTGCATTTTTACACCAAAACATGCCATGCGATAGCTCATTCTTCATGGTTTTTCATGAATATTCTTTCTATAGACTTAAAGTGAATCATTGACCACATTGGCCGCTCTCGAAACCACTGGATACCCCCGGGGGAACCTGTCGCAGAGAACAATTGCGTTTTAACTCAAAAACATGCCGTGCGACAGCTCTTTCTTCATGGATTTTCATGAATATGCTTTCTATATAATTGAAGTGGATCATTGACCACATTGACCTTTCCTGGGATGACCACATGACCACATGAAGAAAGAGCTGTCGCACGGCATGTTTTTGAGTGATTAAATGATCTGCCCGCATTGAGAACCCTCCACCAGAACAGATTCCAGAGAAATGGCCATATCTCGGTTGATTATAGGCCGATTTTAGTTCTTGGCATATGATTCGCTTAAGAAATGGTTCTTCTTTCGTTGTATCTACTAAAAATGTATATATTTAACCAGCATCATACATAAAATTTCACCAACAATTTAGCAAGTTAGACAAGCCCTCCGGAAACCCGGAATATCTCCGGTATCCGGTGACCAGGATTATTTTCGTGGCTACACCGTAGAACAATATTAGTTTTCCAGTCAAATGCTCTTGGAAGATTTTAAATCGGATCATATTTGAAGAAGTTACAACACTCCAAAGTTGACCAAAAATTTGCCTATCCTAGTTATTTTGAGTAACCCCTGTAGAATGTTATCGATTAACCGTGCTTTACTAGCGTGATTATTTAGGGTGTCCCAAAATTGCACTATGTCTGGAAATCTGGGGCTTCACCCTCCAAATGATAGCTAAGGGTGTAACAAACAAAATTGTGTATGGTGGCAACTCTGGGAAATGTTGTTTGGAGGTCGCCCCGACGAGATTTTTGAAAAAAGTTTATTTTTCATAGTTATTATCCAATAAATATTTTTAGTTCTTTAAATTTCAGTAAAACCTCACCCTAACATATTTTTCGCAGATTTTCAAGGGTCAAAACTATAAGAAATAAAATTGCTACGGCATGTTATCTGTCCAATTTGATAG
Organism: Ochlerotatus camptorhynchus; assembly: GCF_037179485.1. Taxonomy (NCBI): domain Eukaryota; kingdom Metazoa; phylum Arthropoda; class Insecta; order Diptera; family Culicidae; genus Ochlerotatus; species Ochlerotatus camptorhynchus. Next base: position 974,061 of record NW_027040575.1, on the reverse strand, counting down.
TTATAATTTTCCAAATTCTCTAAAACGATGTTTTTTTTTTTTGGTACATAACTGCATTCAATCATCAAAAGTGGGTATCAAACATTTCGCTATTATCAATCAAGTGCAACAGAAAGATGGGAAATTTTATGGGCAAAAACTTTGTTCACTTTAACCTCATTTTGAGCCGTTTAAAAGTTATTCGTGATTTACTGTGGAAAGAAAAGTTCAGAATTTCAATACTTGCAGTATGTCCATTAGACTGATGCAAAATTTGAAATTTTCGCTCCACAGTGCTTAAACGGTTCCAAATTGGGTCCTGCTTAGCCTCTCAAAATTTGAACTACTTTAGTAAGAAACTGACTTGGCACAAACCATTTCAAGTTTATGTGGGAATTACTATAGGAAAACTTATTTTTTTGTTCATATCTATCTAACAATTCACCACATCACTATGCTTTTAAAAATGATAACAGTGATTGTAGAAAATTTTCTCAACTACAACTTTGCCCAAAACCACTTTTCAATCAAATGTAAGGAACAAAAGTTGTTAATGATTCAAGTCACTGATATCTTATGATTATGCTCTTTCAACTGTTCAGCAGGCAACATTGGTGTTTCTGGTGCGAAGAATAGAGCACAAATATCATGGCGACTATGTCACACTGCAGAATACAGTGTTGCTTACAGAACAGCTGCTTGATCATGCCATAAGATTATCAATCTCTTAAACAATTTATAGCAATTTAATTTGACATTTGGCTGAAAAACGATTTTGCGCAAAGTTGTAGCTTAGAAAATTTCCCGTAAGAATATTTATAGAAATTTTCGAAAAAGCGATATGGAAAATGCGTTGAAGACAATGAACAAAAGGTTTGGTTTTCCCATAGTAATTTCCATATAAACGTCGAACAGTTTGTGCCAAGTCAGTTTCTTACCAAATGAGTTTAAATTTTGGGAGGCTAATCAGGACCTGATTTGAAACCGTTTGAGCACTGTGGAGCGATAATTTCAAATTTTGCATCAGTATAATGTCCCCCAGCAAATCAAACTATCATTGAAATCGTTCAATACAAATCACCTGCTTTGTTGCAAATCACTTGATAGCATTTGTTTCGAAGTTTCTAGAATTCAATAGGAAGATATATAAGCGGAGAGGGATCGCAAAATTTATTAGCACGAGAAAACATGGCCACGGGCGGCCAGAACGGACCGAAAGTGAAACTCCCACCTCTGGTGGTGAAGTCAGTACTACTCGACAAGCTGGCTCAAGAAATGGCAACCCTCGGCGTCGCTACCGAGTACAAGCTGTGCGGGATTGGCACGAAGATCAAGCCATTTAAGGTAGTCATCCGAGGCCTACCGAATTTCGAAACGAAGGTGATCGAAGCTTAAATTAAAGACCGGTACAAACTGGCTCCCATCGCCGTCTTCCGGATTAAGAGGAGGAACGAAAGCCAGAGGAAGTACCAGGATTGGCTTTTCCTGGTACACTTCAAGAAGGGGACATTTGTTTCGAAGTTTATAGAATTCAATAGGAGGATATATGAGCGGAGAGCAATCAGAACCAAAAAAGGAAATCATGTCACCAAAAACCAAGCTCCAGTCGGATCTCATCACCGGTATTGCGAGGAAGCATTTGCCCAGAAACTGTTTTCCTTCGAAGTTGTGGCTACCGAAGCTGTGGAGATTTGGAATTAAGCCGGACAGAAAACCGAAGAGCGGTCTACAGCGGAGGAAAATGATACGAAAACCAATTGTGGAAAACCAAACCTTTTGTGGTTTTGAACAAAGTTGTAGCTGAGAAAATTTTCTACAATCACTGCTATCATTTTTAAAAGCATAGGGATGTGGTGAATTGTTAGATAGATATGAACAAAAACATAAGTTTTCCTATAGTAATTCCCATATAAACTTGAAATGGTTTGTGCCAAGTCAGTTTCTTACTAAAGTAGTTCAAATTTTGAGAGGCTAAGCAGGACCCAATTTGGAACCGTTTAAACACTGTGGAGCGAAAATTTCAAATTTTGTATCAGTCTAATGGACATTCTGCAAGTATTGAAATTCTGAACTTTTCTTTCCACAGTAAATCACGAATAACCTTTTAACGGCTCAAAATGAGGTTAAAGTGTCTCGGGCAAAGTTTTTGCTCATAAAATTTCCCATCTTTCTGTTGCACTTCATTGATAGTAGCGCAATGTTTGATACCCACTTTTGATGATTAAATGCAGCTATGTACCAAAAAACATCATTTAAGAGAATTTTTAAAATTATAACTAACAAATTGGACAGAGAACATGCCGTAGAAATTTTTTTTCTTTTAGTTTTGACCCTTGACAATCTGCGAAAAATATAAAAGGGTGAGGTTTTACTGACATTTAAAGAACTACAAATATTTATTGGATAATAACTATGAAAAAATAGCGGCCCCGGTGGTGTAGTGGTAAGCGTGATTACCTCTCATCCCAGCAGGCCTGGGTTGAATCCCAGTCGGCGCCGCTGGGATGTTCTGAGGCATAACATCTCTGATCACGCCTTCCTTCGGAAGGGAAGTAAAGCCGTTGGTCCCCGGTTCATGAGTTGATGGGTCGATAGCTAGAGTCCAGGTGTGGGAGCTGCCTCCCTGGCGTCTGTAGCATTGGTGCTCAGCACGGAAAACAAGATCGACAGAAAATAAATCAAGGAAAAAAAAAACTATGAAAAATAAACTTTTTTCAAAAATCTCTTCGGGGCGACCTCTAAACAACCTTTCCCAGAGTTGCCACCATTCAAAAGTTTGTTTGTTACAACCTTAGCTATCATTTGGAGAGTGAGCCCCCAGATTTCCAGACAAAGTGCAATTTTGGGACACCCTAGTGATTATTTCTCATCGACAAAATGTTTGATTTTAACAAGCGTTGCTGAGTTCTGCTCGAAAACCAGTCGATATAGCGTGCGGATTTCCGAACAAGAAACATTTCTTCAAACTTCAGGTTAAATTCAACTCGACAAATAGTACACTGCCATAAAAGCTATTTCAACCTTTTACGCGATTTAAGATCATTTAGAGTATTAAGGTAGTTATGGCGTCGAAAGTAGTTTTTTTTATTCAACCATTTCAACATTTTGATGGGTTTTTCTAATTAGTTACTAACTTAGTTGTTTTGATTGTACCCATCAGATCATGTTTTTGGACTGATTTGTCGTGTTGGCGCAAAAAAAAAACGTTTTTAGGATTTGTTTTTGACTATTTTTAAGTTTTTAAACCGTATCAATGCCATTCTGTTTTTGGGATACAGGCAATTATGCAGTTTGAAGGTTTTTTTTTTAGTGAGGTTTTAAATGCATTTTGGAATATTTAAAGTCATTTGGCCCTACTACATCTGTATTCAATATTGGTGTTTTGCGGGCTTATGGAAATTTCCAAAGCGAGCCACAAACTACAAAAGTTTGAGAACCGCTGGTGTGGATTATTGTTACTATCTGTGTTGCTTGGCTACGGGGCTTACAATTTAATGTACATAAATATATATTACATACAGTGTACCTAGAGCTAAAAAAGCAACTTAACTTTATGTCATGAGGGTGCGTTGTATTGAATTTGTATCGATATCTTTTACGTGCTACTCCCATGGGCTGAGTAAAATGGAACCATAAAATCGGAAATTTATGCAGAAACATGTGCTTCCCGATTAATGCACCCGGCTATTAGCCTCCAATATGCGCCGAGGACAAATTGAAACCAGTGACTCTCATCCTGAAGCGAGTATCGATTTCATTCACACAAGTGTGACCTACTTTTGAGTCTTCATCTTGAACTGGTGGAAAAATGATTTATGCTATCCCCAGAAAGTATTTAACATAATGGGAATAAGCAGTAACTACCTAATGCATACAATCACCCTAGGATACGAATGAACTTTAATGCACTTATATTTCAGTCTCATCCCTGGGACTAAGCTGTTTAACATTTAAATTCGACGATATTTAGGATTACTAAAAGAAATCCCATCTACAAACATTGACGCATGCAGGAATGCAAGAGGCGACGCTGAGCATGCCAATCACTGAAAGCTTTTAAATTGATTCTTTCTCACCATCTCACGAAGTGATTTTACCCGAAAAGTGCATATGTATGAAAAGTGGTCGGAGTCATGGATGCGGGTGGGAAATCCCGTCGAGATGCACAGCAGTCAGCTCAGCCAAACATCACATTGCTCTTCATCCGCTCCAAAGGAGCAGATTGGTGGCTACAGGATGGGGTGAACTGTTTTATATGCAAATATCAAATCATGTTATCGTTTCAGCTCAACCAAGTGAATCTGAAATTTCGATTTCGCTCTTTAGTTACTTGCAGATGTCTCGAAAGCGTGCTCTAGCTATATGGCAGCAGTGCTGTGATGATGATTTCCGCTCACTGACTTCTTGTGGCAGTCACACATTCCGCAAAAGTCTTGGGTCGTTGTTGTTGTTATTGCCGGTCGGTCGAGGTTCGGTCTTAACCGTGTTCAACAACTAAATATGATAATAACCTTTTTTGATGAATGAGAAACCGCGAGTGCAGAAGGAGCAGAAATAAATAACTTTGCATAAAGAGTCGATGAAAGAGAGGAACGAATCTCCGGTGGGCAGAAGGGCTCTTGATAAAATATGCAATTACAGATGAAATAAACGTTCTGTCCCAAACTCCATACTGGCTGGTTGTACGCTTCTTCGGAAAGTGCTTCTGACAGTGACTGCTAGGTCGGTACCGTCAAGTAGGGTGCAATTGAATTGCAGTAATGGGATTTCCTGTAAGAAAAAATTAATGTAAATGTATGTGCGAGTGACAATGTTGGCATAAAAGTGAATCATAACAGACGCGAAATTCAGCTCAATAAAACGTACTTTTCGTCGTCTCGATGTAATTAATTGTACAAGACAGGCTTGTTTTCGTTTCATCCTTTACTGCCTATAATCTCTTATCAGTCCCATATGGAAAAGTAGGCATTGAGAAAATGGCAATCGAAGTTACGAAGTGTGATTCCCATTCAAATATTTGAGAAATCATAGTTAATGCAAGCATAATTTTTCAAAAGGACGTATGTAACATTGGATAGGAAATTAGAAACATTGGATAGCAATGTTTATATGAGATTATTAAATGATATTTAAAAGTTAATGCTATTTTTTTAAATCTGTTTGTGCTATTAGATGGATAAAGGGATAGCGTTTAAAATAATTGTGAAAAATGTCGAGTTTTGCAAACACGGACAAGACTTTTGATAAAACAAAATTATACACCTTTTACTTGTGTACTACTCACATACACCCTGATTGATTCGTCGGTATCACACCTTGATTGTTACATACACCCTGCATGATTCGTCTATTTGACAGAAGGGTTTTCACATACGTCAAATCAGATACACCGGTTTTTGTTTTGTAGTGAAGATACGTCGGCAGCTCGAAAAACATTGAGGAATTGTCGGTTGGTTGGTTTATTCACATAACTACCCAGAGTTATGAAATAATCGATGTTAAAAGCGGAGATGAGAGGGTCACCGCATTATCTGCCGTCAGATGTTATACGTTTTGTGTTTTTGGTATTAAGAAAGCGCTTTTCAGATTGGTATGTGAAGTTCAATATTAAAGTCAAGATTAAATTGCGATTTTATTAGAATACTTTTGAAATAATAGACATGTTGCTCCCGGAAATACAAAAACAAACATACAAACTTGACGCATTTGCTGATTGATAGTGGTTGCTTTGTTTTTTCACATACGACGCTTCACTGTGAGCGTATCTGCAGTTTTTGTGATATCATACAATTTCATGTCATGTTGACAATAAAAGGGTGTATCAACACCATTTTAAAAACAATGAAAGAAGGTCACAAAGGGCGTTCATTAAATATATTCTCCATAATGCATTAAAATTTAAAACCTTGTTTTTCATTAACTCGTAGGAAAAGCATGTATTTTATATTCGGTTAGATGCAAAATATCAATTTGTTTATTTTTGCGACTTACGTCCTTTTGAAAAGTTATGCTTGAATGTATGTATTCATATTTTTTCCCAAGTTAAAATCAGTTGCATTGAAGCTTGCATACTAGCAAAAGCAGAACTGTAACTTCACCTCTGGACGATTGAATTTAAGGAGGGGACTGATATGCGATTACTTTTCTTGATGGGACAAACTGACTTGATGTGGTTTTCACATTTTCATGATCAAAGTCCGCAATTTTATCAGGTAATATGAAAGAAGATGCCAATTGATACTGGATATCGTTGTTATCTCAAAATTAATAAAAATCCATATGGGACTGTTGCAGCCAGGATGCGGCCCTACGTTGTGTTTTGTGATGCTTTCAAGGCGGTGGAGGATGTCGTTTCAGAGCACACAATAAACTACAGACATCACATGGTGGCACTACAGTATTACTTTTATTGCCTCCGAGAGGCATCCTGCCTGCTCGGAGGTATCACGTTTACAGAATAAATTCTCAATAATTATCTTCCCTTATGAACTAACGCAAAACAACGAACATTCGAATACTAAAATAAATCAAATCAAAATATTAATCATCCGTAAACAAAACATGAAATATCAAGCAAAATATTAATCGGTATAATGGTGTGAGCACACTTGACGGCTCTTTCTATTGTCGATCACATGATTACTATCTCGTGCCGGGGGGCTTTTGTTGTTGCCGCTATACAAGTTAAAATCCAATAGTGCCCGGCGCCGATTGTACGATCGAACAGGGACTGATATGCGATTAAAGACAGGTTATATCAAGATGGATTCCGTCATATTTAAAATAAGTTATTTCTTATCGTGTATATTAAAATCCGCATCATCAGCCGTGGTATATTTATGGACCAAAAGTACAATAGGGTGCTTCGTTTTGAAAAAAAGTGTTAAATTTTTTATAGGCCACCTTGATTAGTAATCCCTAAATATGAGTTTGTGCAAAAATGGTACAGATTGACGAAGGTTTAGCGGTCATGCAAATGGTTTGTAACTTGTATAAGAATTACTATGGATGTTTTTTTTTAATTTCAGTAATATCACTCTAACTTTGGTTCTAGTCATCCAAGTGCTGAAAAAAATAATATGCACCGTTTGCAAAATTCATGTAAATTTCTGCAATACATATCATACATGTTATGAACGCTAGATCTAACGTAAATTTACACGATATTGCATAGAAGCTTGTAAACAATTTCGTTGTTTATGCCGAATTTAGCTTAAAATAAAACGAGGGAATAATGTATTACGCGATGGTGAAAATTCACTTTTAATCTGTTTGTGTCTGATATGACAAAAACCAGTTGTTACGATCAGTTTGGCAGCAATTCGAGAAAGATATAAATGGGAAAAATTTAGAACATAGGGTAAATTGATAGATTAATATGCACCACACTACAATACCAATTGTATGACAATAATCACAGGCCTGTAGGTCTTTGTCATGGCAACCACTTGTTAATAAAATAATAATAAATTTTATTTTTAATAACGTTTGATCAGCTGGAACCAAAGCTAGGCCGATGTAAGTGAAATCAAATAATTCCTCAAATAATTAGATAAAATCTTCATATAAACGTCAAACCATTTGCGTGACCTCTAAACCTTTATCAATCTTTGCCATATTTTGCACAGACTCATGTTTTCGGATTTAAATTAAATTGGAGGGTGGCCTATATGAAATTAAACACTATATTCAAAATGATGCACCCTAGTGAACACACACAAAAATGATATTACTAAAATTTCATCAGCTGATGGTTTGATAAAACTTTGACCTTAATTTTAAAGCCTACTTTACTCAAACATATTTTTAAAATACATTCAAATTTTGTAGTTAAGTTTTCATTTTTTGTAACTTTAAAACAATTCGACTAAAATACTTAAATTTTACCGAACAGTTCTGCTGTTGAGATTTCGGTATAAATTATTAAAACAATTCGAATATTTGTTTAACGACTTTGGTGCTTTGTATCCGAAAAATTATCATCTTTTTCATTAACATTGTTTTAATTGATATTTAATGCAAACAAACCAACCCGTCAAAGGGTAGATGTACCAGTTATGGCTAGACTTTCTTTTGTGAATTCAATATACTATCATTGGAACGGTGATGGGTTGTTAGGCCGAATGCCACTAGGCTGAATGCTACACACAAAGATTATTTTACAGATTTCTGTAAATTTTTACCGAAATCTCAACAGCTGAACGTTCGGTAAATTTTTTTACAGCTTTCCTGTAGAATTCACAGATATTTGTGAAAAATTACAGGAAATCGGCGAAACTGTTTACCGAACGTTCAACTGTTGAGATTTCGGTAAAATTTAACAGATTTCTGTAAAAATTTCTAAAATTCCAGATGAATAAAATAATGAGCAATGTTGTTAGCAGAAGTATGTCAATTTTAATCCAAAATGTTAGAATCAATTGTTGCAATATGCTCTGAAAGAGCCGCTCATAATTATAATTATAATTAAAAGAAGGAAACATCATACATAAAAATATGTAGTTAGACATGTCTTTAAGATAATTAAATATAAACATTTTAACCAGGTTTGCAAACAAAATTGAGCTGGTTACAATTACAGATATAGTTGCCAGGCGAACCAACCTAAGGCTGAAAGCCTCCTAAATAAAGCTAAATAATAATTACAGATATAAATTCCCAGATAAATATGCAACCAAAAATATTCACAGTTAAAACCTGTTTTGAATAGTCCTCGACAATTCTTCCATGTACACGTGATCTGGGATTTACAAGTTTAAGCTTCCGCAGTGCCAGGCAGGGTTCTGCATTTTCGAAACAAAGAAAAGAAAATGACCTCTCCACAGAATCGCTTAATTTCGAGCAATATCATTTTCGTGTAAGTCATCGTGTTTCTTGTTATCGAGTCACGATAAACATGCCTCTTTTCAAACATGACTGGAATCTCACTTGTTTCGTTCGTCAAGAGCTTCAGTTCATTTCATTTGAAGCAAAGACTTGTTTCAATTGACGCAATGAATGACTCGAAAACGGCTTCCTTCGTTTTTTCCACTTTGACTTCAATTCGGGGCTCATTCGACTTGTAACGTCCTGACGACGCAGGCATCAAAATATAGTATCCAGATAGTATCCGCACAATATCGGCTGCTGATAGGGATAGCATCCGGATTATATGTAGTAATAATATATTATTTTGTATTAAACGAAAATTAAATTAACGAGGCCATTCTGGAGTCCAAGATGGCAGCCATCGGAGTAAGGGAAAGTCTCAAATACCCTACAATACGGGCATTTTCGGAACGGGGACGACGCAAAGGTGCCGAAAATCGATATTCGACTTTATTTTGGAATCCAAAATGGCGGCCATCGGGTTTCAGAAAAAGTGTCAAATACCCTACAATAGGATATTTTCGGAACGGAGATGCCGCGTAGATGCCAAAAATCGATATCAGATACCACTTTGGAATCCAATATGGCGGCCATCAGGGTTCAGAGAGTGTCGAATACCCTACAATATGGGTATTTTCGAAATGGGGACAACGCGTAGATGCTGAAAATCGATATTCGATGGCATTTGTAGGCTATTTGACACTTCTTCTAAAATCGAAAGCCACCATCTTGAATTTCAAGATGGCGTCGGACATCGATTTCTGGCTTCTAGATGTCAGCCCGATTCCAAAAAACCCATATTGATCGGTATTTGACAGTATTTCACAGTTTTTCTGAACCAAAGCGGCCATCTTGAGTTTAAAGACGGCGTGACATCAATTCGGCGTCTCATCCCCATTCTGAAGATAATAATTATATTTTAGGATATTTGACACTTTTCCGTAAATCGGAAGCCGCCGTCTTGGATTAAAAAATGGCGTCGGATATCGATTTCCGGCTTCTAGACGTTACCCTGATTCTAGAAAAAAGTTTGTATGGGTATTTGATAGAATTTACAGCTTTTTCTCAAACCGGAAGCCGCCATCATGGATTTCAAAATGGCGTCGGATATTGATTTCCAATCTCCAGACGTCACCTCGATTCCAAAAATCCCCATATTGATGGGACGCCATCAGCATTTCTCATTTTTTCTGAAATAGGAAGCCGCCATATTGAATTTAAAAATGGCGACGGATATAGATTTCCGGCCTCTACATGCCATCCCGATTCCAAAAATACCTATATTGATGGGTATTTGACAGTATTTTCCACTTAATCTGAAATTGGAAGCCGCCATCATGGATTTCGAAATGGCGTCGTATATCAATTTTCGATCTGTAGACTTCATACCGATTACAAAAATACCAATATTGATGTGTATTTGACTGTATTTCCACTTTTCGTAAATTAGAAGCCGCCATCTTCGATGTAAAAATGGCGTCGGATGTCGATTTTCATCCCCTAGACATCATCCCGATTCCCAAAATACCTTTATTGATAAGTATTTGACAGCATTTCACACTTTTTCTTAAACTGGGAGCCACCATTTTGAATTTAAAAATGGCGTCGCATATCAATTTTCAATCTCTAGACGTCAACCCGATTCAAAAAATACCCATAATGATGGGTAAACAATCCACCCGACAATGATCAATTTGACATCCACGTGCACAGATCTATGCGCATACGCTTAAATGAACCGAGTGAACAATCAACAATAGTCATAAAAACTGCACGAATTTGGATCGGACAGCTTCGCTTCAATGCAGAAGTAAGTTCATTTGACAATGAAAGAAGAAATGAAGACTAGTCAATTCACAACAAACAGCATGAAAACTGATCGAAAGTGGTTCTGTTGATGTTGACGGGGATCTACTCGACAGCTTCATCGTTGCTTGACGATTTTTGACTGAAAGTGACTTTGTGCGACCATGGTGCCAGGACTATATCCAAGGAAACTACTTCCAGCCATTTACACCTGAATTCCGAACGCGAGGCTCAAACCATTGTAGACTACTCAAAGCTATTTTTTACTATTACTATTACAAAATTGAAAAACTAAAAATCCTTCATAACCATCGTGGCAACAATGTAGTAAATGCTACACAATTAACTAAAATGTCTCTATGACAGTGTCCATACAAAATAATCCATTAGACACAATTTCGTTAGTAATTAATATAAGGGATAAATCATTGTCTAAAATTTACACAGCAGAAAATATGCATGTAGAGGAAATTGCTCTAATGTTGGCCTATGGATCTAAGATTGGGTCCATCGCTAAAAATCTGCTATTTATCAATTTTATCTAGATAAACGCTTCATTGGGACGGTACTAATTGATATTTTTAGTCGCTATTGAAAATTTAGTCGATTTTAGAATTTAGTTAAAACCGGAAATTCATATCTGACGCCATTTTGAAATCAAAGACGGCTGCTTCCGGTTACAGAAAACAGAAAAATAGTGATAAATAATCCAAAAGCGGAAATCCATGCCTGTAGCCATTTTCAAATCCAAGATGGCGGCTTATGGTTAGAGAAAAACATAAAAATACTTATAAAGTTGAAGATGCTAATTTCAAATAACAGACTAAAGTGGCAAGTTTTAATTTTGTACGATAGATGAGGAGATGACAGTATAGAATTGATAGTTCCGTTTAGAGTACGGTAGTGTGAAAATTGCATATAGAGAGTAGAAAGCGAGCTTGACAACTTTTGGGAAGGTAAAAATCAGTTTTATCATCTCTCTTTACCAAACTCCCCCTTTGGAGACGGATGGTGAGGGATACATGGCGGGTTCAGTGAATTAGCTGGAGAATAAAGTTAGGTCTAAAGGCCGACCCACATTAGATCCTGTTAGCAATGCGGATTTTTGACAGCTGTTTTAAATACATGTGATTATATAGGATAACGCACATTGCGTCCGGAGCGACTTTGCGGCTCAGTACTAAAAAAGTACTAAACGCAAAATTGACCGCAAGCCTTTCGCGAGATTTGACATCTCTCAAATCTTGCGGATGACTTTACGGGAAAGAGAAAGAAAACACCGTCATTTCTTATTTGTAGTCATTCGTTCAGAGACCGGTTTTCTTTAATTTAGTGTTTTTTTTTCAATTATTATGAGTTGTTTATTTGTAAATTTAGCTTTCAATACAGAAGCATCAACTGCTGCGTGTGAAGTGTTTTCACCTGGAAGATTATACAAGTGAGTTTTAGCAAACCATTCAGCAAAAATTCTCGCTTTTTCTGCAGGGTACAAGGGTTTTTCCAGCTTTGAGGAAGAAGTCAAAAAATTTGGTTATGTTCAATATTCCAGATTAATTCCAGAATCTAGATGTTCCACCGAATTTCTATGTTCGGCAACATTCGGACCTTTTACTGTGGCCAAAAACAATACTCCCGGTTGGACAGAAACCTGAAGCTTTATAAAATTTCATCGTTTTTGAAAGTAGATGGTACCATTCCAATGCGTGAGGTTTAATAGCCTTCGTTATTGATTCTTTGGACTTTTCATTGCATCCACTAGGATCGTAAATGTTGTTTTGTTTCTAAATGAACCATGACTAATATATTTACATGCATATCTTCCAGGTAACCTCTAAAGTGCGACAGTCATAAGATGGAAGATACCCAGAATAATGTGAGTACAATTCTGTCAATACTTTTGTGAATTAATAATGTTTATTTATGTTTATTTTTATAGCAGGAGAAATCAAGAAATGTCAACGAATAGATTATTGGTTTCGTCAAACAAAATAAAGTTTTGTTTGACAAAAGTATGCGAGCCTACAAGAACAGCAATGCTCGCAATAAGCTTTGGGTGCAGCTGGCATTGCAATTGAATATGGATGGTAAGTTTTTTTATTATCTAACTTAGCTCTTAAGGTAAATCGCTGTGAGAACTTTATCTCTGATTGAAAGATAATAGCAAGCCAGATTTAACCACTTGACATTTTATCTCTACTTTCTAGTGAAACCCGTTACCACACGGTGGAAATCCTTGAGGGATCGACATGTAAAGGAACCTAAAATCCAAGATCTAGTCCAACGGTCAGGAGCAGAGGCTGTCGAAGAAGACGTTTGGGAGTTCCTGGATGAAAAGAGTTTTATAAGAGACTATCTCATTTTAAAGAAAGTGAGTACTTTTCATTTCATTTTTATCATATGATCACAAATTTATAAGCCTGTTAACTCTTTTCTCACTTACTTCGTATACCATCCTAAGCGTTATGCACCCCCTTGCTCCAGAATATTTAAAAAAATATAAATTATGATATCCTGAAAATGTGTAGCACCTTCCAACTTTTGTGCCGTTATGTTACGCCTGTTAATCATCATCAATTATGTATTATTTAGAATTGGTTTGAAATGGAACTGAGCCAATACACTTACATCAGAGTTAGGTACAGTCGGAATGTTGGTGACAAAGCTGCTCGTGGAGAAAAAATTTCCCATCGTTGTGCTATTCCATTTAACAATCCTTGGAATGTATCAGGATCCATGCGCGTTGCTCGTTCCGGATGCTGAAGCATTGTTTTGAAATGTGCAACAAAGAACCCTCGTTACTGCAGTAGGGAATGAACCCACCACCTTCTCTCAATAGGTTGTGGACAAGCTCTCCGTGATTTGTACAACTGGTATATTTGTACAAGCTTAATCAAATCCATTGTTCGAAGGGTTTTCTATAAATTCTCCAAGTCAACTTTACCAGATAAAAACAACCTCGAAAAAAAAAAAAAAAACAACAAACATCAACAGCGACACTGTCACTGATGGACGAGTTAACGGACGTAATGTGCGTTGTCATCCGTTGATAATTGCGTTTTGCTGTTTTAGTACAACGGATCAAAATCCGCAAACTCAGCCGCAAACGCAACAATGTGGGTCGGCCTTAAGGGCCCAACAAACAATTTTTGCTGCAGCTTAGCTTATACAGGCAAAAATTAGCTACATAAGGCAAATTTTGGCTGTATAAGCTAATCTGCAGCTAAAATTGTTTGTTGGGGGGTCTTAAGAGAGCAAAGCATACTTCTATTAAGACCGATGAACTTTTTGTTTTGTCTGGAGAACTTCAAAAGCAAGATTCCAGGAACTCCAAGTAAAATATTAGTTCATTTCATTAGTTCATTAGTTACATGACTGAAGAGCTGCTGTTTCCACTATAATTAATTTTCACAAGTGGGCTAGAGTGGATTTCTATTTGAACGGGACCATATTGTTTTACTACAGGGATGTGCATAGCAGATTTAATAAATGGGTTCGCAGAACATCGGCGGTCGTTCCAGAAGTCTGAAAAGCATTTTGAGTGCGAGTTTCAGGGTAGGTCGGGACGTTTTTTGAAGCATGTTAAAGGAGGCTTCGATACAAAGATCCAAAGCTTTCAAAATGGTTCTGATAAACCTTGATTAGTACGCTGACTTTGCAAGTTGATAACAAGCCTTTATACATTTTCATTATTTTTGCATAAACTGATATTGAAAACATTTTCAGTAAACTGAACATTTGTCCTTTTCATTTAAGTCTTTAAATAAGTTTTTTCAGCCATTTGGATTTGTTTGATAGATCCCTTAGCATGCTAGATTTACTCATAAATTGAATTACCTTTGTCTTTAGTTGGCAGGGTTTGATCTTGATTTTTTTCCTGATTTCTTCTGGAATTGTAGCAATCTGCAATAACCTTTACCGTTTACTTTAATAGGTATGAAAGTCTTTTGGGGTAATTTTCTTAAACTTGTTGGCCTTATAAGTTATCCTTTTACAAGTACTGATCCTTACTACAGAAAATTGAAAACGAAAGTTAAGCACGAAATGAATCTTATTTTTGAAAACTTGACAACATCAAGGGAGGGAGGTAGGGGTTGATCCTATATCCACGGTTTTCCATGAAGAGGTTGGAGGATTCAGAAATCTTGATTTTCTCTACACTTGGTATATGGGTGGAGCCCTTGGTAATCAAAAGAGATGCAATGACGAAAACTTGTCTTCCATCTTGCTAACTGTGGTTCCTATACTAGTGGAACCCATTGGATTCTTATGGGTTCCAATATTATAGGAACAGTACCGCAACTATAAAAGCAAAGTAAAAATCAAAATCATAAGGAAAATTAATTGTTTTCGGTCATTTTTGGGTTAATTTTAAGTTTGTAAAATGCAAATAGAATGGAGACCTATCGATGAAAAGTAGTTTTATCCAATTTTTCCACATTCTTCCGGCACAGCCCCCATACCGCAACTATAGGTACACCACTTTAACTGGAACACCTACCCTTTTAGCGTTATTATAATGTTCTGCTTCAACTTTATTCTTCTTAGTACCGTTGACGACCAATAACCATCAGATAATGGTTCTTCGACGTGAATAAAACAAAATTTTCACATCATCCACACCAACTAACAAAGTTGCACCAGTCCACCCCAGCGCAGGGTAACCTCCGGCAACGTGTGGAATCCATGACCGCTTTGAAAACGGTGCCTCTCCTTCTGCTGACTGACATTCGCGGCTGGATACTTATAAAGAATGTCGAGATGCAACTTCGGCATCAAGAAACACTGGCCCCCACAGCATAATGGCATAATATGCATCAAAACTCATAAATTTGCACACATTCAACCGGTCTTGGTTGGATCGGAAGGAGCACTCACTCCAGCGATTCATCTCTCGCTTGGCGGTCCGTGCTGTCACGTGGAGCTGGTCGGTGGTGGGATTCCCTTTCATATTCATATATACCATCCGACCTTACAATCGCGATATCCGCGCAAACACAAAGATGCCCAACATCAACGGGCAAATGCACCAGCTGAAAACAACGAATTGTTGGCATTATAACTCAACGTCAACCATCCGTCGGCTCGGATGATAATTCAAAACTGCGAGAAATCAGATTATTTAATACGATTTGATAGTGACGGCGATGAGGAAGAAGAGATTGATAATGATGCTAAATTGGATAAAGCCTGATTACCCGTGCCTTCTTCGAGACGACGAGGACGCACTGGAGATGTGTGATGGTATGCCATGTATGCGTGTGAGAAGCGTGGAGGGCTCTGTCAGTCCTGGCCGAGATGATTGCTTATAATCGGAATTGATTGAACGGAGCGAAATTTGTCATGTGGGGTTTTATGAGAGGTGGACAGAAACGGAGCAGTGGGATGTGCTAGAGTGGAGCAAAACTGTAATTGGCTGCAGCTTTGCTAAGATCGTTATCACTGCAACTCTCGTAACATGGGTGGGCCTCAAAACTAATAGCCTCAGTTAGTTCTGTTCTACACTGTTGAATAGGATAATTCTATCTTCAACAGGAAAAAGGGATCGAGGAACTTAAATATTTATAAGCATGTCCGAAATGCAATCAATCCCACCCCCTTCAGGAAGGCAATCGCCCTGGCAGGAACGGATAATACTAATATTGATTTTCCTACTGCACAGCCCATCAGGAAGTCATTAGTAGTGCCACTCTTGTTTGAGTGCTAGATGGGCGGACGGCTGCTTTAAGGTAGATCCACAAATTATTGTGCTAGTTTTGCTGAATTATTTAGTTGAAACAAAATAATGTTTAAAGTCAGTTTGAAATTTCGTATACGTAGAGTGCTGTACGAATCGATTTGATCGGACTCCTTGTTTATTAGTCCCTAGTTTATTGCGTGATAATTTGATTAAATCCGTTTTTTTTACATACGTCTTGTTCTCAAGTTTCTTGGCAACAAAAGGGATGCGTTCTATCAGTTTCTCATTTGTAACCGGAATAATCTCGGGTGGCGTGATCAAGTCCCCGGCAAGGTAACAGATAACGTTAGTTCCACGTACCCACTTGCTATTAATAGATGTCACCACACAACGTAAACCAAGGGGCTATCCTTCACCGCCGTAACAGTATTTCTCGATGAGAAACCAACTTTCACCATGCGTGGATGTCAAGCAATAAGCAAGAATGCCACATGAAAAGAGCAAATTTATGAATCAAATGGCTATAAGAATGCTTTGGTTACTTCTATTATATTATGCTCTTGAATTTTATCAGCCTTGAGAATAATGATTCTGAGCATAGTTGGGCGATAAAGACTTGTCATGGGCCGTATCAATACTAAGAGTTTACTTTCCCGTCTTTCTGTTACGGGGTAAAAAAAAAAACTTGAAACACATTCTCTTTGCGGTGAGTAGCAGGTTTGCTGTGTGAGCACAGACAGTTCGAATTTATATCCATTTAAAAATGAAGCAATTAATAAAATTAAATAAACTAAATAAAATAAGGGTCTTACAAAAAATACAATAAGCTTCTCAAACGAATAAATTGATTGTCTTTTGTTACACTCGTCCGTATCATTATTATTGTTCCTCACCCTCAAGAAACAGATGAATCCATCAGTTCTTATGTTAAATTATTTAGTTACACGGTTATGGGAATAGTGACAAGGACGTCTCAAATACCATGAAGAACTCTTACAAATGTAGTGATAATACGAAGTGAAGTGGTTGTTAATAATAATGTTCTAGAATATTATCTAAAATTGAGTTCTGACGACAACTGCATGTGTAGAAAAGTACAAATTGGGCATTTTCTCTTGAAAATTTGGGTAGAAGTAGTTTAGAATGCATTGTTTACACTGTATTTTTATCGCTGTAAGTTTCTCGAAAGTTGAAAAAAATGGCGTCATCCAAAAATCAAACTCGCGAATTGATTTTGCGCAAGCATCTGGAAAATCCTCAACTCTCTCATCGTGACATCGGAAAACAACTCGGAATCGTGCAGTCAACGGTGAGTCGTGTGATTAAACGTTACTAAGAAACTCTGAGCATCGAACGGAAGGAAAAATGCGGTCAGAATGGATGTTCTATTAGTGATCAGGATCACAAGCGTGTCGTGAAAGCGTTCAAGCGGAATCCCAATGCGGTCAGGGATGTGGCCAAAAAGTTGAATCTGTTCAAGTCTTTCATTCAAAAAGCCATGGACCGGGAGGGACTGTATACGTACACATTGCAGTAGGCTCCAAATCATGACGAACGGCAAACTACGGTGGGAAAGTCACGGGCCCGGAAACTGTACACCCAGATGCTAACGAAGCCTCATGGATGATGAGACTTACGTCAAGGTGGAATTCCGGCAGCTTCCGGGGCTACTGTTCTTCACCGCCCAGCACAAGTTCGATGTTCCGGAGGATGTAAGGAAGCAGAAACTTTCAAAGTTTGCCAAAAAATACATGATTTGGCAAGCGATCTGCTCATGTGGTAAACGGAGTGCGCCTTTTGTGACTACCGGGACTGTAAACGGGGAGATCTACCTCAAAAAGTGTCTACAGAAGCGTCTGCTTCCTCTGTTGAAGCAATACGAGGGCCCTACGATCTTCTGGCCGGATCTAGCTTCGGGTCACTATTAAAATGTTGTCCTGGAGTGGTACGAAGCCAACGGGGTCACTTTCGTACCCAAGGAAATGGACCCAACCCAACGAACCGGAACTAAGGTCCATCGAAAAATACTGGGCTATTATGAAACAGGCACTACGGAAGCATCCCAAGGAGGTAAAATCTGAGGAAAACATGAAGAAAAAGTGAGTTTCCGTACAGAAGAAGCTGTAGTCAGATGTTGTACAGAACCTAATGAGTGGAGTAAGCGTAAGGTGCAAACGTACGGTTATGGCATTGAAGTTGAATGAAATAAATATGTCAAAAGCTTACTAATGAGTTAAATTTTATTGTCTAAAAATTTGAAATGGATCGGTCAACTAGGCATTTTTCTACAGCGTTTTTTCCCGTGATGCTATTTGATGTGGGATACTCTTTACAAAGTACACCGTTGTACTAACGTTTACTTTTTTAAGCTAGCACCTCAAATTGTACATTTTGCAGAACTAGCTGCATATTATTAGTACACTCGTACTCGCTGCAAAACCATTCTATATATGTTCATCATCGATAGCGTCGAAAACATCGAAAGTCATCCTCACTCAATTCTCATTTGTTTCGATTAATTCGATGACAATCACATGTTTTCGATTTACAAATCACATGTTTAAGCTTTTGGATTTGTTCTGCTCAAAGACATACGTGGCTACACAAAAAAAACTGCATAAACTGATTATGTATATTAGAGTCGGTCACCGCAATGAGCCGGGTTTTTGTTAACTCGAAAGAGAGGTGTTGTTAAAATGAAAAGATGCCACCATCATGCAGTGTTTAATGACCAGACATAATTAATTAGTTTTAATTAATTGTACTTGTTGTTACCGTTAACAGTTAGAATACCAAGGATCCAAACTACATGTCAATGCTATGACACAGCACGCCTGTCCCGTTGCCAAGAAGAGAGCTTGCTGGTTTTAGTCACCTTTCTCACCGGGAGAGAGTACATATTACTTTTGCGTTTTTTCAGAGGCATATGCGAATTTGGAAGTGGACCGTATTGTTAATTTATAATATTTGTCCTTACTAAGTGCAATAAAATTTGTTGACGTATGATTAGGTCCTTTGGCACCAAATTATGGATTTGAATTCTAAACAATCCAATCGATTGGACATTTGTCTACGTTTCAGCTTAAATGAACACCATATCACTTTTTAATAGGTCACTATTGAAATTTACACAAATGTTCAACTGTTGCAATGGTGATCAAAATTATCACCGATTGCCTACAAAAATCGCTTTCCCCAACTCAGATTTTAAAATCGAATTCCATCCGGTCTCGCAGAACAGTGCTTATTCAATCACCATGTGGTGTTCGGTTGATCGTCATCATCAACAGCAGCAGCAGGGCTTTCGGCGCGTGGCGTTGAACATTGTTCTCCAGTGCACAACGAAAGGCTGACCGCAAGCAGCGAGCTGTAGCCCACATTAACGTCCATTCACCGAAGAAGGAGGAAGAAGCCGCACCGCTACTGTTTGGATTCGGTTGCTCGTCGTGAGCCGCCGTGGGCCATCAATGCAATGCGCGTCACCCGCGTTCAAAACAACATACAGTTCGCCAGCCTCATCCGTGTTGAACACCTAATAGCTCAGCATTACTCAACCATCACGACAAAACGGTTCGTTTCAGGACCACCATAAATTATGGTTTTTTAAGAGTTAATTTTCATTGAACGTTCGCTCGTCTTGCTGCCAGCCACATCACACCCAAAGTTTTTGTTTGATATTTAATGTACCCAACAACCAAACGTTTGTGGTCAAATTCGTAACAGTATTGAAGTAGTACATACAAATTTTCGCAATGACCGAATACCACATGGTCTTGTCAATTATCCAGAAAAACTTCTAATTAAGGTAAGCTTTTCTCCAGGACGCTAGAAAAAAGCAAAAAATCTGGCATTTATATGATTGATGAAGAATTTCTCACGAATGGAAAATTTTAGCAAGAAGTTCCTCCAATCAATTTTCGTTTTCTTATTATTATCTATTGAATTCAACAAAAATTCCGTGCGTTTTGTGCATGAAAAAATGCGTAATTTTGTCATCCGAAAACGAGGCGTTTCGGTGATGAGAAAAAGTGGTTTCCCTAAAACAGTCACCGAATATTAATACCGAGCAGGTAATCCTAAGTCAAATCTACGGTCATGTCGTGATATAACCTCTTACTTTTTAATTGTTATAGCCACTTTAACGGTCTTGGGTCATTCGTGACTTGTCCGGGGGTAAGATTTGAACTTATGACTTTGGCGTGATTGGTATGGATGCCTCTACGACGGAGTCTCCCCAGAAATAGCATCCCGACTTGAACGTTATAACAAAATTATTTCATGATTATATCAACTTCTGTTATAAATAATAACCGTTGATATTATCTTGTTTTAAGAGCTCTGTGGTGAAATGAGGAATAAGAAATCATCATGGTATTTGATATAAAATTGTTACACAATTTGTTAGAATAAAATTTAAAACAACATTTTAACTAAGTTTGTTAGCTTAGTAGCACGAAAAATGAAACTGTTCGTTTTTTTATTTTTGTTTTTTTTTTAGTGTTGAGCCGGTAGTAGAATTTAATTTTTTTTAAGGGCTATGGAAAAGTTTTTCACATGGAATTGGGCTGATAGGGTTAATGTCCCTAATGTCAGCCTTAGTGTCCCTAATATTGGACCCATAAATAAATTTCTAAGGCAAGCATATTTTTGATAATGATAAACTAAAAATCAAACATATTCATTTGTATTGTCATTGTTCTACGAAAAATTTAAGAACGATCCAGGGATCCATAGGCTAAAGTTAGTGCTTTTTCTCCTATTTTTAACAGAATTCTCTTCCGATTGGGATGCTAAAATATAATAAATTATTATAGTCAACTCTCCCTTACTCGATCTCTCCTTAACTCGATTCTCCCTAACTCGATGGAAATCCAGGGGCCTCATTTTGCAAGTCGAATCAAACTACCTATACCAAAGCGACTAGACTGGCTACTATATATTGATTCCGTAAAACCTGAAAATGTTACGTTGGTGATTAAGAATGCACAACTAGCATTATAAAATTGAAATTGTCACTGCAAGACGCTTCTGATCAAAAGGCTTACCTAGATTTTAACTATCTAGGAGCGATTGCGCAATAATAGTGTGAACCAATGGTATATTCGCTCATGAACGGAATCCAAAAACATAAATTATCAGTTCAGTTGCGTTCTTTGAATTTTGGCGTGCACCTTTTTGAATAAATATTTTGCAATTTGTGAAAGACAATATGTTTTTGATGATATACAAATTAAAATGATCAATGGAAAATTGCAACACTAACCGTCGAACATGAGCAATCAAAACTAACCTCGAATATATCTTTAATTTGCAATGGTGTGGGAGACAGATCTCAACGCATAACCAAACAAAATGTGCAACTAACACTGTATTAGAATTCAAATAGTGCATATAAAATCAATGAATCGCTTTCATCTTATTTTTGTTTTGTTACATATACTTAAATTAATTACTTTCATATAGCTAAGTTGCTACTTAATACTTAGCATAATGCTTATGCTACTTTATAATCAGAAAAAAAAAAGTTTCTTATGAGCGAGTGTAATGTAAACGGCAATATTTGAGAATAATAAAAAACTTTGTAACAAATATATTTGGCCGTTTACGACAGTGCAGCAAGAGTGCAGAGAGTGAGAGGTGTTGGGAACACACGATTTATTTTTAACTCAGTTGCCGGCGCCAGCGAACTAAGAAGGCTCTGCCTGGCATACACAAAAGTTTAGCTTGCATCTACTCCTTCGTCAACAGTAGATTTAGACTAGATGATAAAGGCACCAGATTTACCACTAGCCAAGATTGTTAAACGTCTGGGTTCGAATCCCTGTGGCAGCTATATAGACGCTTTTTGTGCAGGCTAACAGACCATGTTACGAATAATTTTATATCTTAGTAACACAGTGGGTAATTAATTAATTTAGCTTTATTTAGGAGGCAGACACAGTGGGTATTATTTCTGATACTTCCTTCTGGTCGGGATAGTAAATAGCCAAGTATTAAAAGATACGTGAATTGCTATACACTATCTGGACATACACAGATACAAATTCTGAATTTTAATTGTGATGCAAACATTCATTCACGTAAACTTGTATTTCATTTCACGCAACCGAACATCTTGTTAACAATTTTGTTTGCAAAGATAGGCTTTTGTATACAATATTTGCTACATTGCATGAAATGTCTCAGAGCTTTACATGATTTATAATGTAAACTTATATGATATGTGACGCTCCATTTATGTGCATCATATTGAACAGAATTTTACTCTACTTTTTCGAACTGTGTAGGTTTCAAATGATTTACAAATTTATATATTAGATATAAGATTGTTAGCAGTATCAGATCGACAAACCTTATAAATTCGCATATTGAACTAATAAACAACAACCTTTGTATATTAAAATTTCCGAACTTACCGGTTTTCAGTAGTTCAAAAACCGGTATTTTGGTATTGCAGAATGGCGCGGTATTATCGGTAAAACCAGTTAAACAACCCTTATGATGAAGATACTGCTTACAGTGAGGTAACAGTGGTTTCATTACAATCAACTCGAAGAACTTAGGGACGACACAGAGCGAAGTGGTTCCACCATAGTTGTCCATATATTTCCTATCACCTGTAGATTGATTTCAATTGGTGGACAATTTGGAAGGAGATTTTATGGCTTAGCAATCAAACAGCGATATAATCGAATAATGTTTTCTTGGCACAACGTTTCAATGGTCTACAACTTTTAAAAACTTGAATGAAATCCATTGAAAGGCTTCACAGTTATTTATTTTCAGCTAAAACATTCTGATGCAATCACTTAATGGGAATACATCTTATTCATAATTTTTGCATATCATTCATACAAATGCCATCATTGGACATTTTAGAAAGGCCACCACCGTAACATCTACCTTAGAGTTAGCAAACTATTTTCACTGTTCAAACAGGATCCCGAAACAAATTCCTTCTCTCCAAACACGTCTGCCCGGCATCAATATTTAATTTCGTTCCGTTTAATCTCGAGGGTAAACACGTTGCCAAAAATCGAATGTAATCGAACTTTGTAGCAGTGCGGATCCAGTGTATTGAGCCAGGTGCGGTGCTGTGCGGACTAGGAGATGAAAGACTCAGACTAGAAAAGTGCAACGCCAACCAAGCAACGCCACTACTAGCGCCATACTCGAGACTTGAGCCTCTGTGGTTGAAGTGCCATGAAAAATGGCCAACAAACAGCGTCGGCAGTGGCGATTTCTTTTCAATTTTCCTTTCGAACCCTCTTCCTGCTGGAGCAGAAAATCCCATTTCCCCGAATAAGTCTCGTGCTGGCAGTCAGTGGTGGAAGTGTGTTCATTCGTTTTCATCTACGAGGATCCCCAAGGATAGTGAGCAATGGGTTTGCACTCTGTCTTGGCGTAGGTAGGTACCCTTTTTGTGCGCCTAGCAAGCGATAGTCGTCTGTTGCTGGCCAATCTCCCCTGCTTGCGGGAAACTTTTATTTTATTTACGATTTACTCGTGCCTATTCTAGTTTGGCTCCACTACTAAGGCTTCGGGTAACATTTTCCCTGCCGTCGTTGTCGGTCGAAATCGAAAATTAAATGTTTGCTTTGCTGTTTTGCTGATACTGCTGTTGTTGTTATTGTTCGTCTGGTGGACTCTGAAACGAGGATGGACTTTCAATTCCTCGAAAAGAAAATTGTTTGTTTTGCCTACAGGGACAGCAACGGACGGTACCGGCGATGTAAACGACCTGAAACATTTGTCATTCTGTGAAAAGGTTGAATATGTTGGCGTTGGTGGGGATCGGACTGCTTGCTAATGATTGATGCCATGTAAATTAGATTGATGACTCTCGTCGTTCTAGATTTAATTATAACAGCAAGTTGTTTACCTAGTTGAGAAAACAATGAATCTTATTCGAAATCCCACGAGGTATCTGGAAATTATACAATCTGTAAATGTACGTTATTGAAGGGAACGGTATTACTAAGCCGGAGTCGACGAGTTGGATTCCCGGTCCGGATAATCTTTCGGGTAGGAATTTTTCTTGATTTCCCTGGGCGTAGTGTATCATTGTTCTTGACGACAATCATGCATTTGTTGTTGGCATAGAAAGCTCTTAATTAATAACTGTGAAAGTGCAAAACGTTCGCAGCCTAGAGGAAAAAGAAGATTATTTATTTTTATCAGCCAAGCCAGATTGCAAAATTTGACGATCGTGACATTCAACCTCCGACAGAAACAACACTGCCTTAAATGGAAACCGAAAACATTGTGTCGATTCGCCATACAGCTATCTACGACCGTCCCACAAATCAATGCACCACCCCCAAAGAACGCCCGCAAACATCACCCGAAACAAAAGCAAATCGAAATGCAATTATGCTAACCCATGGTCGACAATGAATTCGCTCCGATCCGATGGAACATTTTATTAGCCTCATGTGTGCGTGTGTTTGGTCGTAAAATAAAAGTCGATGGCTGGCTGGCTGGGTTGGGTTGCATTTATAAACGACGATCAATTCGTTACGAGTTCAATTCGATAAGAGTGAGAAGGATTTTTCGACATGCATGCTTGATGCTACGGTGTGGCTTCCGAGTTCGTGCCGATGGTCTCATATGGCGCGAAAATTAGATTTAGGCTGGCACCGCTTCCGATTCGAATGCCAACAACGGGGAGCCATAATGCAATCACAATCGTCTGCGGTGAGTTTGCGTTTCCCATGCCAGCCTGCCAACCAACCACACATACAAAACGTCGATTCAATCGAATTTTGCTATGGATTTCATTTTAAATCCGCAGAGAAAAAGGATTTGTGCGTGCGGGAAAAATAAATACTTTCGATGATTGTCTTCCGTTGGTGGTGATTCTGGCTTATCTCTATGAGCAATATGGGTTTTTATTGGATTTGACGAAAGCTGGGTGATGAAATATCAATACTAGAATGATACGTGATCAATTGTTGATTTATATTTGCACCCGCAAAGTCTGCTAGCTATGTGGGTGTTTTTTTTTAATCTGACGGTATACTTAGCGATTTTTCTGCACTTCTACAGTTGTTGAATAAAACATTTACAACTTTATGAACCATTTTTGCATTAATATATTGTGCAGTAAGCGTAATGATGTTTGTTGTTTCTTTGGATTTTTAACAGCTTTTATCGAACCTGTGGTCCTACGGGTTTAAGTGAGATGGTTTACGAACAGTCGCTATTTATACATTGTAAACTATAACATTATGAAGGTTGCATACCTTTTCTCTCAGGGGCTGCCTATTCTGCCGATTGAGAGATTACGTTGGGCCTGCGCCGTCGCTCGTAGCTCTCAGCGTCGTCGCAGTCGTCGGGGCACTAGCGGTAGGTTGTCTCATTTAGAATCCTGTGGGCACGTGTTTTTTTTATGTTTTTTGGTTGCGGCGCATTTTTCGGACGTAGGTGTGAAATTTCACTTCATCCACTCGCGCACTAATGTGTAGAGTTCTAACGGCCTGTTCTGCTCCGCTTTCTCAGACCAACACTAGGAGCACGAAGGAGGCAATTCTTCACTGCTTCAGCTACCACACAACCGACGGACACTCGCGAACCACCAATCCCAGGCAGTCGAGAACGGATGTATTTAACGGCGGGGATTGTGGACCAGATCGGCGACAATTAACACGCACGCCACGTGCAGGTTTCGGGACACTTCATCAGAACACCAGAATCACGCACTACCGAGACTGGGTTTTGGTTCTTCTGGTCTGGTTGACAGCCCGTTTAACTCGCCATACTAGGCGTCACACACGCAAAGGCAAAAATCCGTAATTTTTCTTTATATTCTTCTCTATAGTTATAACACTCAACTTAATAATTCCTTGCCGTTTGCCAACCCTTGAGAAGGGGTGGTAGTTGTCTACTCGAGCAGTTTTGGTAGCAGACGGCGCTCAAATAGGCGAGTTTACTTTAAATTTTTTAACAATGTCTAGTTCTTTTTTTTATAATTACTTTATTTGTACAGGCTCAATCGAATAAACTTTACAGAGCCGAGTTATCGTTTCCGTTATACATTATTACTGTCTTATATTTAAAGTTAAAGGAACTGGACCGAGTACTCGCGATTGGCTCGAGTTTAGTGGAGATTTACACTTTTTTGGATGGGAAAAGGGAAGAAGGAGGTTTGAAATTTGGTTTACGATACAAATATTTAATTAATCCTAAAACATGAAATTATTTCTATTCATCTTGAAAACAAACATGAGCATGAGCATGAGCATGATTGACCGCCCACGGTTGCTACTCTGTTATTGCCAGATCAGCTGTACATATACAGAGAACCAATAGAACATGCTTGGGACTAGCAATCATCCTCAATGTGTAAAAACTGGTGATCTCAAACTAGACAATACCAGCGCCGGCCGCGCCCGAACGCAGGTCAAGAAAGGAATGGGAAGGAATGTGTTGACGTGACACTCGCTTTGATGGAAGCCGAGAAATCCTCTGCACTTCCACGAGGAATTACTGGGATGTTGGATAAGAGGGTAGGGTTTGCAGCAGGGTTCGTTTTGGTAAACGATAAGCTGAATTGACGTTCTAACAATAGGGAGGGGCTACTGTATAAATAAATAAAAAGGAATGATCTCACTCCAATAACCCAGTGGAGCTGCACCAACAGCAACTGGTCTCTTCGTGGACTTTTTTCGACCCATCAACCTCGATTTTAGTCACTCAATTTCTCTAAACTCAAGCTAAATATGAATATTTTAATTGCATGGTATGATTGAACTCAACTTTGCCTATTAAATGAATTCACAATTTAAGTAAAGAATCAATTTGCTAAATCATCGAGGTTATTTGAGCAAGCAAGAGTTATAAAAATAATGAATAATTCTGCAAAGGTAAAACAATTTTAAAACATTGGCCTAATGTATGATGATATTCAATTTATTTTCTGGGTAATCCAAATTCTGAAAACCATAGATCATATTATATTATAATAAAATAAAATGTCAATTACAAAGATTCGCTTTTTGCTGGTCCTTCAGGATCATGCATATAATGAATAAGAATTAAACAAGTATTACAAAATACGAATAACCTCGATTTTAGTTAACCTCAGTACATTAAACTGATTTCAACTATTGATATTTGATTGAAATTGAAACAAACACTTTATATGCACCATGGAATTGTTTAACGCAATATGGAATGCTTTTAAAAATATTGGTAAACTTTAAGAATGAATCAATAGTCAGAAAAATCGAGGTTATTTGGATAGTTAGCAGTTTTCATACACTTGTTATCATGCATTACAATGTTTTGGAATTTCGAAGAACTGAAAATAAATTTAAAGATTTAAATCAGTAAATCCAGCCTAAATGGAGGACTCGCAAACACAATAAGCTCCCTTATCAATCATATTCCGAATTTGATTAAATAAGTATTTACAAGCATAAAAAATAAATATATCAACAAGTAATGTAATTTATTCTCTCCTGGAAAAGAAAAATAAAATAGTTAATTGAACTGTCATATAAACGTTAAAAAACCATTAGAGAAAATCAATCAATGTTACGTTGCTTCTTACAGTTGTGTTTTGGTCCTGTTATAAATATTTATTATTGAATATATAATAATAATATAATAGGACCTGGGTTTTATTCAAACTCAAACACCACGGTGGTGCCCTTCACACAAGAATAAGCCTCTACTACCGATAATCTTTTAAACCTGGAGACAAAAAAGCTATGGAAAAGCGCATATGCCTTCATTAAATTCTACTCTTAAGCGACGTTAATAAAAAATAATAAGATTCTAGCAATTTTGCAAGGCCCATACAAATTTAAAAAAAAATTGTGTGGACAATTGTCTACGCAGGGGGGGGGGGTCAAGAATCTCAAAATCCTGTCTACGTAGTTAATAAAAAGCCCCTAAGAACAATCTTCAACTGGATCGTACTCACCGAATCAATATATCCGGGAGCACATTCCCGATGCTTATTTTCCTCTCGCAAACCCATCGTCGTCGGGAACTCGGTGAACAATTTTGTGATACGGAATTTTCACTGAAAAAAACCGCGAATTTACGAATTTCACCACACCCAACTGCGAAACACGTTCAGACGCACTTTTGGTACACTTTCGATATCAATTTCGTACGAAAACACTTTTTTTTGTTTTTGCAAAAATAGTTGCAAGCGAATCTACATCAACACCGATCGTTCCGAGCTCTTTCACGTACATTATCACTCGCAATGCCACTAGTCTTTTCACTATCAAAAAGGCATAAAAAGTAGCAAGGACTAAGATGTGTTCGTTGGATTACTGAAAAATCCTGTTCCCCTAGCTTGAAGTAGTCAGGACTAGGATTCGGTGGTAGATCTTACATCCCGTTACGTACCACGAAAAGGTGATCTACCCACATTTCGAGGCTTAAAAAAAAACCCACACGTATAAAATACAAACTAAACACAAGGTTAATCAAACTTGCAATCTAAGGTTAATATTCTTAAAGTAAACATATATGAGTTTCATAAACTCCAGATCGCGTCTAGCCAAAATATCCCGAACTGGAACATTGGGTTGTCTAAATTTCTAGTTCTAGCTCGTATATTACAATAATGGGTATATTTTATTGAATGGGACATTTTATATTGTTACAATACCGGCTTAACCGATTAAATTGACAAAATTTATCATGTGTGCATTACGAATATATATGCAGTATTCCGACAATTGCTCTGATTGAGTTCATGTTAGCCAAACTATTCCTCAAGCCCTTGTTCAACGGTTTGTTGTAAATTTTCAAGTGTGCATGGTTTTAAATATTTTAAAAGCTTGCACATTTTATGACTTTTTTTTTTATTTGACAATTAACACTTTTTTGAAATTTTTACTCGAAATTACTAAAACGAATAAGAGGTATATTTTCCCAAAAAAAGACTTTAAATTTCTCTACAACTTAGTTTAAGACGTCATTTCACTCAGTACGTGGCGATGCTGTGATACAGCACGCCTTTTCCGTGCCGAGAAGTGTGCTTATCACAGCATCGCCACGCACTGAAACATTACAAAGAGAAAAAAAATTACAACATCCATAAGGCCGAATTTCAGTAAAAATGTGAATGATTGCCCATAACACAAATTATGAAAAGTTTTTTTTTTTGCAAACCGGAGAAGTTCGATATTTTTCGATTCATCATTTGGCGTGGAACTGCTCTTTTCAAGAAATTATAGAAACTTCAGAAAATATCAGGTAAGTTCAAAGAATTTAAGGAAAGTTTATAGAGATTCGGGAAAGTTTTGAGGTCATCTGAGTGGTTCCTCAAACATCCGCTCCTTCCAATCGAAATTGTCACCCATTAACGTTGAGGCCACCACGAGTAATTAATAATTAAAGCATTACTGATTTTTGGCTCTACAAAGTGTCACACACGACTGAGCCTTGTAAATATGCAAACAAGTAAAAAAAAAACAAAAATGTATATGTTTGAATTAAAGTAAAAGCATGTTTATTTCAACAATACATAGTTTGGGTAGACAATTTTTAGCGTGCCTTTTTCTTTCCGTCTTGTTTACATTCGGAAAAAAAAAGTTGCCCGAGCTTTGCCACGGACTGCCAACTGAAAAGGTCCTGCAAGCAACAAAACCATGGATCCGGAAAACTACCTAGACAAGTTAGTGTCAATATAAAGTTCCAGCTCCACAAAACCGGCGGAACCTTACCGTGTCAACGTCACTCCTTTTGATGCCGATCCCTATATTATCCTACTACGCACCCGACGTCGAAAGAAAACGAAAATCCGAAATGGTTTCTGAATCCATTTCGGATCCTAATACATATTATTATTATTAAAATTATTAACAATAAATAAATATGCTTTGCTTAACATAAAATACAGTTAAAAATAAATTCGAAAATACTTGTTGAACGCAAAAATATTTATTTTGTTTACAAAGCTGTTAAATCAAACAAAACTATTCATGTTTATTTTCAACACAATTATTTTTAAAATCAACGTATAATGATTTTTATTCTAAACATTGATTTCACATGACTTTTAACAAAGAATACGTTTGAATCAACCTAGTTTATTTTGTGGCCAGAACAAACTGAGTTTACATTTATATTTATCTCAAATATTTTTATTTTGATGATAGTTTTTTCTGCTTGTAATTGGAAACATTCGTTATGTCTCACCCAGAGTTTTTTTTTTCATTAAGATGTTACATGACAACACATAATTTTTTTTTCCATCTAGTGTTTCACGTAATTTTTCGTTTTTAATTTGAAGATCGGTTCAAAAGCTTTAATTTCAAACCACATATAGCTCGATTAGGTAGTATAGGCCTTTTTAAGTAACTTTCTATTTATTTTCATGTAACATCTAGAAAGCAACATAGATTTTATGGTACTTTCTAAATGAATTTTATTATATTTTCACTAGAATTTTTGTAAATTTCTTCATAGCATGCACATTGCTGTAAGGTGTTCTAAAATTGTTTTTCAAAACTATAAAAATAACTTTAAACCAGATTTAATGTCAAAGATATTTGTTATTTATTTTATTGTTATCTTTTAATATTTTAATACGATTCATCCCAGCAGGCCTGAGATCAATCCCAGTCGGCGCCGCCGGGATGTCTTGAGGCATAACATCTCTGATCACGCCTTCCTTTGGAAAGAAAGTAAAGCCGTTGGTAAGTTAGTTTATGTAACGTTATTTCATCTAAGTTTCAAAGCTTATCACATTGCATTTAATATTATTTAAACGTCATGTGCATGTCCAATTATTTTCAATATCTGAAGGTTACGTGTTTTTTCCAGTGAAATTTACGTGACAAATTTTTTTAGTGCTGTCAGCTGGTGCAATTCTAATAGGGTTTAGAGCTAATTTTCGGCATACTAAGCGCATTCTGCACTTTATCCCTCTTTTTCAAACGGATTTTTGTTTTTTTTTTCAAAATTGAATATTCCCGCTATGGGTAGCTAAAAAATGTAGGGTTAACTACCCCATTTCCGGTCTATTAAGCACAACCCACACTTAGTCTTTCTTTATCTAGAGCAGTTTAGCACCGAACGGAATGTAATTATTACTGATGACTTCCAAATTTATTTACCTTTCCGTATGTACCGTAATATTTGATAAAGAGAAACCAATCGTTGAGATATTGTCAAAAGTCTAGCACTGCTTCTTGACGCCATACTCGGCGTACGGATTCTAAACTCGGCCTAAAGCGCCCATTACATATGTCAATATATTGACAAACATCGTATTGTCAATTTTCCTTACAATATAATCAATATATAAATATTGACAACATTAATAACAATTCACTAAAGCGTTTGTTACACAGGTCAATATATTGACAATAAATTGACATATTGACAATATTATTGAAAAGGTAATATTGATGATTACACTAGTTTTCAGCATTTTTGAACTCGGTAAGGTGATGATCATTTCCAATGCAAAATCCTACGCTGAATTCAATGCCGTGGTCAGAAAAAATAAAAGTAGAGCCATTTTTGAGATATACAAAAATTTTGATTTTTTGAATTTTGGACAAAAGTACGATTACTAAAATGTCAATATCTTGGAGGCGAACCAGCCCAAGGCTGAAAGCCTCCTTAATAAAGCTAAATAATAATAATAATGTCAATATCTTTGGAACTAGTGCACCAATTTTAAATCTTTTTTATGAAAATGAAGCTAAATAAATTTGCTATCGTTCACTAGAATATTATGTCTTCATTAAAAATTTAATTTTGAAGTCATTTAAAAATTTACAGCATTTTTTTTTTATTTTTCCTGCGAATTTTCCATAAAAATCTTGTTTTAATCAACATTTTTAATGGAATAAAAAGATTCAAAAAATCATTCCATAATTTATTCTTAAATTCCATTCAAAATCGGAGAAAATGAGCCTTTAATGGATGAAATCGGTTTGAAATTGTCGAAGTTATGAGCATTTTTGTAAAACACTTAAAAATGTTGCTGAAATACAACAGCTTTAGAGTTCCTTTTCTAGGTGTCGTTGTAAGCATCCAAATCGCATGTAAAGTTTTCATGGGAGATTCTTTTCTCTACATATCAATTTGATTAAGGCATATAAGGATTTAAAACCGAGTTGATACAAAAGAAATTTATTCAGGTTTTATTAAAAATGATTGAGAATCGAATGACTTTGTCTTCGATGTTTTGAACTTGTTTCTCGAATCAGAAACCAACAATAGTCACCCATCATTGCTTCATCCCAAAACCCTTGGTAACGACGTTCCATCATCTTCATTTGTTGGTGAAAACGTTCGCCGTGCTCATCACTCTCGACACCAAGATTTTCCGGGAAAAAATTCATGTGAGAATGTAGGAAATGTATCTTCAAAGACATATTCACACCTGTGTTCAGTGAAATAAAAGGATTTGAAATTAATTATATGTAACAAACACAATATTTTTGATTTATACCTATTTTCTCATAATTTTTGAGCAATTCATCGACGGCTTCCTCATAATCTGGGCTTCTGAAATTTCCTAAAAAGGTTGTGACAACACGCTGGAACGATTTCCACGCTTCTTCCTCATCTGGTGTCAAAACTGTATTGAATGCGGAATCATTGAGCAGTTTTTTGATCTGTGGGCCAACAAATACACCTTCCTTTATCTTTGCGTCAGATACATTTGGAAATACTGATTTCAAGTACTGGAATGCTGGCCCTTCTTTTTGCAACGCTTTGACGAAATTTTTGAATAGCCCAAGTTTTATATGTAGTGGTGGAAGTATTATGCGTTCTTTTACCACAAGAGGATCATTTTTAACTTTGTCTTTACCAATTGTGAAATTATCCCGTTTTGGCCAATCTTTTCGGACGTAGTGTTCCTTACGAGCTCGACTGTCCCATTTACACAAAAAACACATATATTTTGTGTATCCCTGTTGCAATCCAGTCAACATGGCAACCACTTTAAGATCGGAACAAATTTTCCAATTGTGTTGATTGTAATTTATCAAATTGAGCAATAGAGCCATTGATTCATACGTTTCCTTCATATTAACGGCATGAGCTAATGGAATAGAAGGTTTCTCATTCCCTCGATGCAGTAAAACGGCTTTCAAGCTCAACTTGCTGCTATCGATGAATAAACGCCATTCAGCTGGATCATATGGCTCACCAAACTCTTCAAACAAGCCGTTTACGTCATGGCAAAAACATGCCTTGTCCTTTGTAGAATAATATTTGTCAAATTTCTTGTGACGATTCCTGTGACAAGAAATTTTGACCTCCTTGCTCAGCATGTTGTGTTCTTTCAAGCGTGATGCCAGCAATTCGGATTTCTCCTTCGATAAGTCGAGATCTCGCACCAAATCATTCAATTCGGATTGTGTAAACAGTTTTGGGTTTCTTTCCAATTCCACCTCGAAGTCTTCCTCGCATTCCTCCTTGAATTCCTCCTCACTTTTTGTAACGGTCGATTCAACAGAGGGCGCTCGTTTCCGCTTTGGATAAACAGGATACGGGACCGAACTTGAATGTGGAACAGGTTTTGTCATAGAAGCCACTTGAGGATACTCAACTGTTTTGTGACGTCCTTGTTGCTTAGCTTTTGTCAAGCAGAAATAACAATCCGTTGCATGACAAAACGGTCGACGCCATATGGTGGGCATGTCAAAGGACAAATAGCGACTGACAGATAACAAATAAGTGAGTTAGTAAGATAATGTCGATCAGGAAAGAACAAAGCACTACCATGCTGTACATAAATTGTTTATATGAAAGTTATTCAAAAAATCAATTTACCTTGCGCCTGACATCCATCTAGCCAAGCACGTTTTGCACGAACTACATAATACTTTTGGAATCCACGGTTCGTCAAAGTCTCCAGGATCAATTTTAAAATAAAGCCTGTATGCAGTTTGCAACGAAGCAGTGCAATTGACCGATTTTGTAAATATATAGTTGCCGTACGCGTAACAAAACTTTTGAGGATCATTTTTACACTTGAATTCACGTTTTGTCGATGTATACGACAATGTTAAAGAAAGAAAGCTGTCAAATTGAGTTGGTTGCGTTAGGTTCTCGCCGAGCGGTCTCACAAACACTAGCGTAAATTATATTGTTGAAAATATTTTTTAATTTTGCGTGACAGCTGGTAGTGTTAGTGAAATGCACCGTATGCGTACACGTCCGCAGAAAGGCTTACTGGAAGTGGTGCATGAACCTAGGAGCGGGACAACGGCCAATCTTGGAACATTCAATTTCCATGATTTTACAAAAAATTTCATAACTTCGACAATTTCCAACCGATTTCATCCATTTAAGGCTCATTTTCTCCAGTTTTTAATGGAATTTAAGAATAAATTATGGAATGATTTTTTGAATCCTTTTATCCCGTTTTTTTTTTTTTTTGTATATTAATTTATTTGATAAGGCTCAACCGAATTAACTTAACAGAGCCGAGGATTCATGGTCACTATACAATACATCTTAAAGCTATAGTCAAAAGGTACAACACAATAAACACTTTATCTTCCGCTATCCAAAAAGCCTCCTCCATCAGAACTGGAGCCGCTTCCAGTAGTTTCATTGTATGGCAAATTGTTGTACGCCATCGAGGGTCAGAGCACGTCCATTGCAGCAATGGACGCAAAACGTGGTCAGCACTCACACACTCATCACGAAACGGTTGCTTTCCAAAGTCGACGACGCATCGACCGAAAGAACTGCTGATGAAGAACAATGAGGAGGACCACACAATGGTTGCTGCCGAGTAAACAGACGATCGCGTAGCACACATCGAGAGTGGCCTGCTTTTGTCGACAGCCGAGTGAACACTGAATTTTTTATCCCATTAAAAATGTTGATTAAAACAAGATTTTTATGGAAAATTCGCAGGAAAAATAAAAAAAAAATGCTGTACATTTTTAAATGACTTCAAAATTAAATTTTTAATTAATACATAATATTCTAGTGAACGATAGCAAATGTATTTAGC
The DNA here is from genome assembly GCF_037179485.1 of Ochlerotatus camptorhynchus. Lineage (NCBI taxonomy): Eukaryota > Metazoa > Arthropoda > Insecta > Diptera > Culicidae > Ochlerotatus > Ochlerotatus camptorhynchus. Next base: position 938,770 of record NW_027040575.1, on the reverse strand, counting down.
TTCACTTTCATAAAAAAGATTTAAAATTGGTGCACTAGTTCCAAAGATATTGACATTTTAGTAATCGTACTTTTGTCCAAAATTCAAAAAATCAAAATTTTTGTATATCTTAAAAATGGCTCTACTTTATTTTTTTCTGACCACGGCATTGAATTCAGCGTAGGGTTTTGCATTAGAAACGTTGGTCAACCACTTAAATTCACACTTTTTATGTTGTTTTGTAAACTAGTGTTATGGTTTGATGACGAGTATTGTTGAAAACTGATTTTCATTTCACTTTCTCAATATTCTTCCCCTACGCAAGAGGAGGGAGAACGTACGTCATTTAGACCGACTGACTCACAATGCACCTTCACGCATGCAGTGTTGCCATTTTGTTTAAATCTTCGTGTGTGATATAAAATGGATATCAAACTAAATAAAAAAGTATCCTTTTACAGTCGTCAATCACTACCCAGGCTTCGTCTATATGGATATTCATTTGCTATAAAATCACAAGCATAATCATGTAATTTTTTTTACTTTAAAATAAAATAAATACTATCTGCGTTTCACATGCCTACACGTAACGCAAATTAAATAATATATGCAAGTTTTTCCTTTAGGAATGTTTACCAAAACATCAGCATAATAGTTTATATATGGGAAACTGCATACCATGAACGTGGGTTATTCAACACATCAACACGAATGGTAATTCCGCGCAGTCGACAATCGATTTGATTCAATTCAATTAATTTGTTATCATGTTGTCCTGTGTATTTTCTGTGTCCTGTCAAAAAGTTACAACATTTGATATTGGCGTTGACGGAACCGTCGAGAAATCGACAAATATTGACAGTTTCTTATTGGTACTTTCAGTGGAGTGAACGGATAGTACCAACCTGGGTATTGTGAACTCTGGCGGTTTAATTTTTCAAGTTAGCAAAAAAAAAATTGTGAAAATCTTTCGAAGTTTCAAATTGTTTTGCTCACGGAATCGTATATACATGCTGTCAAATGAACTCTTGGCTCCTCTTTCTCTGCTCCGCAAATAACGTATACATGGTGTTGGGAGTGCACCTGCCCACAAAGCTCACATGACTCTTATAAAGTTTGATTAAATTCTTGCTTCAGCAACTCGCAACCCAATTTAGACATTATTATTAATATAAACAATACTTTTACCTTTACTTGTGGTTCAAGAAGTAACTACCCACATGACTTCTGAGCTCTTTTGAATGTTTGACTCCCGTTTGACAGTTCAAATCGGCTCCCAGATGACAAGCATTTTGAGTTAGTTCGCAGTATTCAGGTACCAACTAGAAATACTCAGAGAGAGTGATAGGCGGAGAAAACAAAATTCAATTCGGCAGCAGGGATTTGTTCCTAAATTATCTTGCAACCCTTGCTAGAAGCTAGCATTCCAAATAACTTTTATTTTTGATTCGAGTTGCGTGCAAAATAATAATTGATTGCATCGCAATATTTTGCACATTTCTACGAAGATCAATTAATCAATAGAGTTCGAATATTGTTTTTGGTTCCAAAAACTAGTTGAATTTGAGAAGCACACAAAACATAAAGGGGATTGAATACTCTCAAATTTATTCTAGAAAGAATAAGAAATCCTCGGAAAAATTCTAATGGGAATGTTCGATTGGCTCAGATTTTGACAGTTCATTTGGCTCAAAACATTCTCTCCGCCCATCTCTCCCTCTGAGTATTTCTAGTACCAACCAAACCAAAAATTTTGTAATTTATTACGAAATTGTACGGACCTATTTAAAATCATTCAATGAAAATGTGTCGATTTTATTGATTTCTTACGAGACTTTTTCAGTAGTTCAAAAACCGAGTAAAATTTTACCGAATTAGGTTATCCGAATTCAGTGTGTAATTAGTATTTTCCATAGGTCCAGCAACGACGTTTCTCTTTTGACCCGCTGATCCACGTTTCTTGTGTGGGGAAATTGAGACAAGTAATATTGACTTTAATACATTGAGGTTAAAAGGCTTCAAACCTAGCTTCAAACGTTTTGCCATTGTTGTTGTCAATATTCGTATATTGATGATTTGACTGTTTTTTTTTGTCAATATATTCTGAGTATTGACAAAGTGAAATGAAAATCAGCTTTCCGTCAATACTTGTCATCAATCATCATAATCAATATCACCTTTTCAATAATATTGTCAGTATGTCAATTTATTGTCAATATATTGACATGTGTAATGCGCGCTTAACGCATTGAAACGCCATTGAAACGCCAATGAATTCACTTCGGCCTATCGAATGAAGATAAAAAATGGATTGGGTCGGAGCGCTTCTTTTTTTTTGGAATAATGGGTGCAAACCTTCATGTCACGCGTTCTCATTGACTTCGTTCCGTAGCTTATTAACTAAAGTATCGTACCAAACGCATAATTAACTTGTTAACTCTGAAATCATGGTTTTATTTAAAGTTTTCTGCTCGATAGGCCCAAAATGGGCGTTTAGGCTGAAGTAGTTCTCTACCCTATGCACCTTTCCATACGTACTGCTATATTTGTTGAAGAGTAACAAATTGTTGTGAAATTGTTGAAAATATAACATATAAATAAAAATAAATAAATAAATTAGGCCTACGGGTACGAAATTTGGCCTCACTAATTTAAATTCAATGGCGCTGCACTTCTACCTATCGAATGGAGAAAAATGTTGATTTCGCGTAACTGGTAACTCGCCCACGCATGTTAACACTTCTATCAGATAGAAGATTTTTTTTTAGTTCCTCGTGAATAAGACATACAGATTTGAATTATGAAGAAAAGTTGTAGCTTCACACATCATTTTACAGAATTCTGTTGATAAAAAAAGTTGGTGGCAAATGATTGTTAATGAATGTACGAAATGAACGTTCATGATTTTCCATGCCTGTGTCTAACCGAAGTCGATTTGGTTCTAACTAGTTTTCAATCCTACAAGTAGGCATACTCAGATCGGGCTTTTCCGCTGCCGCTGCCTTCCCGCTTCCGCTGGCATTGCGCTTGGGCCTTTACTAAGGCCCCTTCCATACAAATAAAAACAACAACAAATTTATTGATCATTAACAGATTTTCGTTATTATAACATCAGATGCATCTAAAATATGCAATATCAGTATATATGTGTGAAAGTTTATTGATGGCCATTTAGATCCTGAAATCCTGGTGTATTGCCAAAATGTCAATCGCATGAAAAGCTCAGTCAAAATGAAAAAAATTCTACAAAAAAATTATCTTCATCTTTCAATGTAATTCTAGGAACTGAAACTAGCTGGGACGAAACCGTTACACAGAAAAAAAAGTTGTTGAATATTACATCCAAACTGCTGCAACCAGGTCAATCCATCGGTTGTGTAATATAACGTTGTACGATGTACATCGATTTTGCGAACAAAATTACATCCATTGATGTAATATTGTATCTGCTTTTTGCTATTACATCATTATTTCGTACATCAGCTTGAATTACATTGATCGATATTACATTTTGGGAAACAATTTTAATGTATTCCGGCACGACCGAAATCTACATCTTTGTAAGAAAAAGTCTGGAGGTGGTGTTCTCATTGCCATCTCAATGCAGACTTTACTTCCGAAGAAATAGAAACTAATAGGAACACAAAATTCGAACATGTATGGGCCAAACCACTCATTGCTGGTGAAAAACACATTTTTACTGCATACTGCATATTACTGCATATTTATGGCGACTTCAACCAATGCAATGCAGACTTTATCACAAACATTGAAAACGAATCATTTTTACTTCCAATCTTAGGTGAAGACGAAACATTACAATTTCTCTTTGGCAAAATCTCATATTTAGGTCTACATCAAATTAACCAAATGAAAAATCAACAAAATGCATATTTTGACCTTTTATTAACAAACTGTACTGAAGACTTCTGTGTGTATGCATCATTATCACCTTTATGGAAAAATAAAGTGTTTCACTCAGCAATACAAAATACTTCTTCCCCAAGCGACTGGGAGTACGAGGAAGTGCCAGAATATCATAGAGCAAATAACGAAGAAGCCAAACGTAGACTATGTACAACAAATTGGCAAAATATAATAAGTATTTATTAATTTATTTATTGTTCCAATGATTCATCTGACATATGGTTGTCTTAATGAATTAAAAAAGTATAATTATAACAAAAACAGGACACATTCTAATTCAGGACAGTCTTCTAATAAAAACAGTTAACGGCACGTTAAAGTCAAACAATGCATAGACGTCATTAAACGCATTAGCGACGGCTCGGATAGGTTCATTCAACCCATATTGCCGATTACGAGCTGCGAGATGTACAAAATTACGCTGTCTAATCACTCTCTCAGGTGCGTAAAAGAAAAGTTGTCGAAGTAATTCGGGGGAATCAATCTCGCTGGTAATGATTTTAGCAGCAAACACAACTTGAGCGTTCCGTCTTCTTTGTTCCAAGGTGTCAATTCCAATCAGACGACAGCGATCCACGTAAGACGGTAAGATAGCCGTGTCACGCCAAGGCAGATGACGAAGCGCGTAGCGAACAAACTTTCTCTGTACACTCTCAAATCTGGCTATCCAGCATGCTTGGTATGGGCACCAGAGGACAGCACTATACTCTAAGATTGAACGTACTAATGAACAATACAGCGCCCACAGGCAAAGCGGATCGCCAAAGTCTTCAGATATTTTAAACATAAAGCCAAGCTGCCTGTTAGCTTTAGTCAGGATGTCATTGTAGTGCGGTTTGAAGGTCAATTCACAGTCGAGTGTATCTCCCAAATCTTTGACCTGGCTAATCCTCTCTAATGGTTGCCCGGAAATGGAATAATCAAATATTATCGGGTTTTGTTTGCGGTGAAATGATATCACATTGCACTTGTTGATGCTGAGCGTCAAGAAATTACGGGAGCACCAACTATGCATACGATCCATACTCAGCTGCAACTCCTCACAATCAGCGATGCAATTGATAACCGCATACATTTTGACATCGTCAGCGTAGAATAGCCGGCATCCAGGTGGCAGTAGACACGAAAACTCGTTGACGAAAAGCGAAAACAGAAGGGGTCCCAGATTACTTCCCTGGGGAACGCCGGAAACGTTCGTGAACACTTCAGAACGAGAAGCTCCAATCTTAACGCTAAGCGAATGGTTAGTAAGGTAAGATATGAACCACGAGATGAAGGATCCAGACACTCTGAGCTTCTCTAGCTTGCTCAAAAGAATGTTGAGGTCTACTCGGTCAAATGCAGCCTTGAGATCAGTGTAAACCGCGTCGATTTGTCCGCCAGAGTCCATTGTCCGAACGCAGAGCGACACGAATTCGGTCAAATTGGTTGTAGCTGACCGTTTTGGGTAGAATCCATGCTGAGCCGTGGAGATGTAATTTTTACAAGAGCTGAAGAGCGCCTCATTGATGATAATCTCGAATACTTTGGAGCAGCAACATAGTGATGTGATTCCTCTGTAATTCTGGACATTCCTTTTATCACCTTTCTTGTGGACGGGGAACATATACGAAAATTTCCACGCCTCAGGAAATTTACTCTCCTGTAGTGACAGATTAAATAACTTCGCCAAGGGAGTGAGCAAAGACTCCGAACACGACTCCAATCCACAACTTAAATATGTGAAGAACAAAAATCTATCATAACTTATGCAACCAACTCAATACAGCCATTGACACTGCACATGAAGAATATAATCGTAAAGTCGAAAATGAAGTCAAAACATGTCCTAAGAACTTTTTCAATTATGTAAAAACAAAATTGAAAAGTCATAATTTTCCGCCACAAATGCATTTTGATGGAAATGTAGGTGAACATCCTTCAGAAATGTGCAATCTCTTTGCAAATTTCTTTCAGGAAGTATACACCACATTTTTTGAAAAAGATCACCACGACCGCAACTTCTTTCCATTCATTCCCAAAGTCTATAACAACAGTTGCACCTGTATTCTTGAAGAATCGTTCAGCACAACTCACCCTTCCTTTAAAACGCCTTTTCAATATGTCTCTGAAAAATGGGAAATTCCCTGAAATTTGGCAATCGTCTCATTTAATCCCTTTTTTAAATCAGGTAAGAAATTTGACATCTGTAATTATCATGGCATTGCCATTATCTCTGCATCCCAATATTTATTTAATCAATCGTAAACGACAAAAAATTTCAGCAGGTAAAAGGTCGTTCAGCTACTTCTAATCTTCTTGAACTGGTAACCTTCATTCTTAGTGCAATGGGCAATGGCAAGCACGTGGAAGCTCTTTATACTCTGACTTTAGTAAAGCATTTGACCGAATCGACATACCATTAGTGTTCCTTAAATTGCAAAAAATAGGAATGGAATCTAGACTTCTGAATTGGCTACAATCATACTTAACGCAAAGCAAACAAATAGTTCGTTTTTAAAATAAACTTTCAGAACCTATTTCGGTCACCTCTGGAGTGCCCCAGGGTTCGTTTTAGGCCCAATTCTTTTTATTTTGTACGTAAACGACATTTCCTACATACTTAAAAAATAACAGTTCTTTATATATGCAGACGACATGAAACTCTTCATGGAAATAAGTAATTGTAGTGACACAGTAGAATCCCAGAATAAAATCAACATATTCAACACATTATGTACTAAAAGTCTACTCCAACTCAATGTAAAAAAAATGCAACGCAACTGTATGTAGCAGACAAATAGAAACACCTCTTTTTGAAATATTTTTAGGCAACCAAAATGTAAAAAAAAAATGTAGGGTTCCTAGGTGTAATCCTAGACTCCAAATTCACTTTTGTAGAACCTTATAATACAATCATAACGAAAGCAAATAGTATGTTGGGCTTCATTAAGAGGTTCAGCTACAATTTTCAAGGTCCATATACTATTAAATTATTATAAATTACATGCGTAAGGCCTATTTTGGAATACTGTAATCTAGTATGGAATCCTTACATTACCGTTCACGAGAAACGCATAGAATCCGTCCAAAAACAATTCCTTTGATATGCCGTTCGCAAATTGAATTGGACCGCCTTTCCTCTTCCAACATATGAAGGACACTGCATGCTCATCAACTTACAAACACTCAAAGAACGCCGCGAATTTTCAATGCTTTTCTTCTTTAATGACATTATTTCACATCGCACAGAATAATCAGAAATACTTTCACAATTAAACTTGTTCACACCCTGTCGGCATCTAAGATCACGAAAATTATTCTCGGAAAAATCACACAGAACAAATTACGCAAAAATGATGCGACAGTATAATCTACACTGAGAAGTCATTAGCATCACTATGTCAAAAGAAGAAATTAAAACCCGACTAAACAGAAAAGAAATAATGCATAGTATGTAAAGTAAAACATTGCAGTCTACTTTGCTTGACGAAATAAATAAATACATACATAAGTATTGAGGAAGATTGAAAATTTAAACTAGGCTAAAAATCAGTATGCATACCTTTTATGTCCTTTTTCTTCCTTGATTTGTTTAACGTTGATCTTGTCTTTTGTACTAGGTACCATTGCTACTGACGCCAGGAAGGCAGCTCCCACACCTAGACCCTACCTATCGACCCATCAACTCATGGACCGGAGAACAACGGCTGTACTTCCCTTCCGATGAACCGGCGTGATGAACCCAGGCCCCTTGGGGTGAGAGGCACTTACGCTTACCACTACACCACTGGCACTGCTACCTTTTATGTCCTATTTCCATTCATAATTTTTCAATACTAGGATGATTTACTTCTTCGGGCGTTTCGGTATTTTTTTAAGAAATCAAATTTTATTCCATCACAAACGCTATGTTTGAAATACATATATTGTTGTTCGTACATTACACTAGGATAAAATCTTCTTATCCATCTCACTGTACTACTAGCTATTCACTATCTGATTCTTTGCCGTCAAGCTAACTTCAAAATGAATAATTATCTCCATTTGCATGAAATCTTCATTCACCGCTACCAGCAACTACTCAAAGCCACTGAATCTACAATTCAATTGTCTCCCATTCAATCGGCATACACCCATGGCAATTATTTAACTATTCCCGTATCTTCGCGTAACCCATTTCACAATTATAGGATCTGACGACGACGACAACACGCCCGGATCGTAACATAAATAAGGCTGAAAATTCTAGCATGAATAGGTAATGAATTTAAAATTGAATTTCTTACCGCAAAGGAGACAGAAAAATAGGAATAATCAACATTTCAGAAAAATGTTCCACACTGCCTATGCTGCTTCCCAGTTCCAGACATATGGCCAGAATCACATACGACGACCTCTCTCTGTTGTTCCTCTCCTTTTCTCTTGGTATGTACGCTTCAAGATGGGGGCTTCGGATTTCACCATTCAGATCAAAACTGTTTTTCGCTCGATTATTGGCCTTGTCTAAGCATAACAAACGACGATGACGGTGACGACGACGACGACGACGACGACGACGACGACGCACTATGGGGATTCAGGTGGCCAATAAGGAAAATATTGACTTTCTCCGATTAAAAATATGTTTATATCACAGCAGATACTCAGCTAATATAAGCTCACGATATTTCTGCCTTATTTTATGATTAGCAGAAAATACAAGTTATCATATTTGAAAAGACTGACGAATCTTAGATAAAAATCATATTTTTCAACCAGCACTTTCCATATTGTATTTAGTTCCTAATAAAAGATGCAGCATATCAGTTTTTAGCTTGAAACCTCTGCTTTCCGATAGTGAGGACGACATTAAACACCGAGCATATTGATTGGAAGTTATATGAGAATGAACATAGAGATTGTAGATTTATTTCAAAAAATGATTCGTAACTAAAAAGATCGATGTAGGTCCTATAAACTATATGAGTATAAACATAGGTGTAACTTTGATAGGTGCTTTCAGCTGCACATACTTTTACTATCGTGATAAGGACCAATTGAACTTTTTAAGTTAACTAATGCATTAGGAAAAATTTACACTGTTTTAAGGCAAAAAATGACCTCAATAAACTAAATATCATGCATATCATCTTTAAAGATGAATATCTATTGCATATGCAGCATATTTAAAGATATCAAAACTTGAATCAAAGTCTGAGCGATTGGAAGCTGTTCCATCAAAGTCGGTCAAGAAATGATTAAATGGAAGCAATACCCAATTTTTATTTGGAAAATCTTGGGATCGCAAAGGTTAACGCTCTTGCTAAAGAGAGGGTTAAAATATGCCCATATATATGTATATATGTATCTAAAGGGTTTCCCACATCAAATTTAATCACGGAAAAAACGCTGTAGAAAATTACATAGTTGACCGATCCTTTTCGAACATTCAGATAATAAAATTCAATCCAAGCTTTTGGCATATTTATTTAATTCAACTTCAATTCCATAACCGTACGCTAGCACCTTACGCTCAACTCCACTCATTAGGTTCTGTACAACATCTGGCTGCAGCTTCTTCTGTACGAAAACTCACTTTTTCTGGATGTCTTCCTCAGATTTGACCTCCTTGGGATGCTTCCGTAGTGTCTGCTTCATAATAGCCCAGTCTTTTTCGATAGGTCTTAGTTCCGGTGCGTTAGGGGGGTTTATGCCTTGGATACGAAAGTGACCCCGTTGGCTTTGTACCACTCCAGGACAATATTTGAATAGTGGCACGAATCTAGATCCGGCCAGAAGATCGTAGGGCCCTCGTGTTGCTTCAACAGAGGAAGCAGACACTTCTGTAGACACTCCTGGAGGTAGATCTCCCTGTTTACAGTCCCGGTAGTCACAACGGCGCACTCCGTTTGCCACATGAGCAGATCGCTTGCCAAATCATGTATTTCTTGGCAAACTTTGGAAGTTTTTGCTTCCTTACTTCCCCGGAACATCAAACTTGTAATGGGCGGTGAAGAACAGTAGCTTCGGAAGCTGTCGAAGGTCCATGATGAGACAATAAGGCTTCGTCATCATCTGGGTGTACAGTTTCCAGGCCCATGACTTTCCCACCGTATTTCGCCGTTCGTCACGATTTGGAGCCATCTGCACTCTGTACGTATGCAGTCTCTCCCGGTCCTTGGCTCTCTGAACAAAAGACTTGGACAGATTCAACTTTTTGGCCACATCCCTGACGCTTGTGATCCTGATCACTAATAGAACATTCATTCTGACCGCATGTCTCCTTCCGTTCGATGCTCAGAGTTTCGTAGTAACGTTAAATCACACGACTCGCCGTTGACTGCACGATTGCGAGTTGTTTTCCAATGGGTAATTTTCTACAGCGTTTTTCCTGTGATGCAATTTGATGTGGGACACCCTTTAGGGTATCAAAAAATCAGTTTAAGTGACAAACATATTTATTCCCACCTATTTCAATGGAACCTTCCCACAGTGCGACGATGCAATGTACGGCTGGGTAGGTACCTACATACGAGTGAACCTTCTCTATTAATACGATTGGTTCATGGATATTCTCCAGGAGATGCCGTCAAAGAGAATGAATGTGTGTAGCTGAAGCTTTTAAGATTCTTGACATTAATTGAATAAAAATAACTTAATTTCGATGCCCATATCGGTGGGGGTTGGGCATGTGTTGGGATATTCAAACGTGAGAACGGTACGGTAAAGTCGTATGGTTCTATTATGCTGTCGCATGCAAAGAAGTAAAAGATATACACTCCGAGTTGACCGCTTTCCAATGAAGCATCATTTATTTGACAAATGATAGGTATCGCTGAAGTAATAAGTTTTATAAGATTTTTCTGATGGTTTTCTTTTGGATCGCTGCCATTTATTTGCTATAAAAAAATTGTTTTTCAGGATTATAAAATTATTAATTATGATATTTTGATCTTGTAAGTTGCAAGGGAAAGTTGAAAAGTATGTGTAAATTTCACTTTCAGAGAGTCACAATTTCGTGATTGGTGAATATTCACTCCGATTGAATAGTGAATACTCACGGCAGTCTTATAAAAGATCTCTAAAAGAGGGAAAACTCCCATAGCTTAAAACGAAATTACTAATTCCCTGCTTGGTAAGGAGTAATAAATTATTGACAATGGGCAACAGACAAATGAACAGTAGCAATAGAACATACAGTTTTCACCGGTAAAACAGCGACAATAAACAACAATAAATTGAAAAGTTGCAACAGAAAATTTTAAACTAGAAGCACTAAAAAAGAAGCGGCGCCGGTGGTGTAGTGGTAAGTGTGATTTCCCCTCACCCCAAAGGGCCTGGGTTCACTCACAGGGATTAGTAAAGCCAATGGTTCCCGGTCCATGAGTTGATGGCTCGATAGGTAATTAGCTGCCTCCATTAGTGCTCAGTTCGGAAAACAAATATAGGAGAAAAAAAAGCACTAAAAAAACCAATACAACAAATAAAATGAGGTTTAAAAATTAGATGAGCGATTAAGGGCAAGATGTTAATTCTTTCGGTGTCGTTTAAATGTTTGCTGAATACCAATCAATCATGAAATCGCTGATTTTGACGTAGGACTACGTCTTTCGGGAAGATAGGAGTACAATTTATGAAAAGCGAAAAATGAAATTATGAAAGATTTTGAACGTTAATAACTTAGCTGCCCCTGGACCAATTTCAATTATTTTATCACCGATCGATCAGAAACATTTCTACGCATCGATAACAATGCTTTTGACTGTTGATTTTCAAATTGAAACTATTGAAAAAGTGGTAAATGTCAAGCATTGTCCAAAAGCTTCTAAATAACTAACAAATCCACCAATTACATACATGCATGTGCTGCTTCCCCAACACAGTCATCAGAGAATGGTTCCTAGATGAAACAAGTCGAAGTGACATTCGCCTACGATCTTCGGGCGGGTACGAATAGGGAGGATACAATTGCGGAACATTTTGTTACCAATTCAGTACCACACGCCCCCAACGACCACACAAAATGCTGTTTTTTTTTCCTCGGATTTGTTTTCCGTACTGAGAACCAATGCTACCCACACCCATGCTTGGCATACACAGTTTTGGTCACGAACTGCTCATTTGCTAATAACTTTGCACACAGTTGACGGAACATAGTTCTTTTTGAAGCAGTAGATAGAATAGAGTGTAAGCTTGTTATAGATATGAAAAATAAAGTAGATTTTAATGCTAGTAGTAAACTGTATTTGTTTTTGCGTTGTAAAAATGAGGTGAAAAATGCTCACTACACATCTCGGAATTTAAGTGTTAAATTGATTAGTGTTGATTCAAATGTTAAGCTTTACCTAATCTTCGCATATCTATAGTAATAATAAGCCTAATCTATCAATTACTTTAAAGAAAAATAAATTTCAACATTTGAGTGAAAAGTTATTACCAAATGAGCAGTTGGGTGTGTTCAACTGTGCATGCCCACACCTGGACCCTACCTATCGAACAATCAACTCATGAACCGGGAACCCCGAAGGAAGGCGTGATCAGAGATGTTATGCCTCAGAACTTCCCGGCAGCGTTGACTGGGATTGAACCCATGCCTGCTGGGACGCTTGCCACTACACCACGGGCGCCGCTGCTCTCAGAGTTGTCATCTTGTAACCAAACATGGAAGCAGGTGATAGTCTATATAAATTCTATTCTCTTTTCTGAAATGTTCTTGGTAGCCCTGAAAAGGGCCGTTTTGTTGCATTGGTGATAAGTTATCACCTCCGAAACCGTACAGAAAACGTCCCTGTCGCTTCAGAGCGTAGACGACATCCATGGCCGTGACGGTTTTGTGCTTGGCGTGTTCAGTATAGGTGACGGCATCGCGCATATTGTCAGCACATCTCGGGTTTCCTCGAAGATCAGACCGGAGACGCTTGACATAGCCAGACGACGAATGACAGGCTTGGCAGTACCCTTGATTTTTCACCTAGAACCTTCCGATGACGCTTGGTGCCTCCTTTTCCGAGCACTTAACACTTGTTTCTCGTTGAACGGGTGAATCGAAACTGAGCCTAAAGCGTAGATAGCAACCTCTTATATAGACAACCAGCTCTGCCGGTACCATATATTTTCACTTCCCATTGGCTATATTATATAGCCAATTGGAGGTCGGTAAAGGAGGCACCAAGCGTCATCGGAAACTTCTTGGTGGAAATCAAGGGTACTGCCAAGCCCGCCATTCGTCGTCTGGCTCGACGTAGTTATGTCAAGCGTCTCCGGTCTGATCTTCGAGGAAACCCGAAATGTGCTGAAAATATGCGTGATGCGTCACCTACACTGAACACGCCAAGCGCAAAACCGGCCATGGATGTCGTCAACGGTTTCGGAGGTTAAAACTTATCACCAACGTAACAAAACGGCCCTTTTCAGGGCCACCAAGTTCATTTCAGTAAAGAGTTAGAATATAATATATATAGAGTAACCCATAATTCACCCATTCAATTGGGTTCTTTAAGGGTATTGAGGAAATGCATATTCGTAATCTGCATTAAAATCATCATTTCATCAATTTTGGTACACTGTAACTATTTTAAGTAAGAACGATTACATTTGCAAAAATCACCTTATTAGCGCCTCTCGGTGTCACTTTGTATGGGAGCGAGCTGTCAGTTTCAAACAATGAAGTTATTATTTTGCTTTAAATCTTGATTCAAAAATCGAGATGAAAGTGTGGGGGTTCGAACAAATATCGCTGTGCTCAGAAAACGGAGCTTTTTCAGATGATACATAAAAACCGATAAATTTTTCAAAATTTAAGAACCCAATTGTCACTAAATATATCAAAATGATTCAAAAATGAAATAATTTGTTCGGGAAATAAATTATGTTCATATGTCTTATCGGTGCATTAAATTTTTTTTCCGTTTCACTTTCATCAACTGAGAAATTATCATCGTATGCATTTTCCTGCTGCGTGACATCTTCGAAAACGTCCGAACCGTAAATAACTACAGATTACAGTGAGTACAAAAGAAGAGGAGCCAGTGTCGCTAATTGATAGCAAACTACTCATGATGGGAGGAGTCTGTGTACTTTACCGGCGTGTTCAAAAAGAAAGGCAATCAAAATTTCATTTTTTGATTGTTTCCCAAACACAGACGTCATAATCAAAGAGCATCTTGATTATTTACTGCTGTATCATCGATGCCATCCACCATGCCTAAGGTGAATCATTAATCCAACATCGTGTCATGTTCTCGACCGTATTGCAGGGCCTCCATATTGCCCAAGGCCTAACACTCAGAGGACAACATCAATCTCGGAAGGCACTTCATCAACCATCAACTGGTTATACAAAACCACCCAAAAACAATCGGCCCTTTTCAGCCACCACAACTTTCTACAAAAGAGTTGAGTTATGAAATTCTCTTAATTCTAAAACAATATCCGAAGCAACAAACTAGAAAATCGAACAAAAATTTCGTAGTCCTACGTCAACAATGCGGTTGTGTCATGTACACCACCCTCCAACTTTTTTACTCTCTAACACGAGACTGACAGGTTTAATATGTCAGATACTTGACAACCTCTTCTTGTTTGTAAGTGACAAGAAGACTAAGCATCAGCATCTAATGATTTAAAAATTCTGAAAAACTTTTTTTTATAGCAAATGAATTTGCAGTTTGCAGGTAAAACTAACATGACATTAATTCACACTTTCTGCATCATAAATTCATAGGGCCTCATATAAGATCGAGGAAATCTTTCAGGTTGGACATTTTCTCTACTTCCCTGGGATAGAGTATTATTTTCATTACCTCACAATTTATTTATTTATTTATTTATTTATTTCGTCAACCAACGTAGACTAGTAGATATAAGAATACAGTTTTGTTTCCTTAAATTTATTTATTTATTTCGTCAGCTTTGGACAAAAGGTTAAAAGTATAATTTTTTCTTTAATAAAAATTAAGCAGTGTCAGCTTTCCTATTTTTTATGAGTTATAATGCCTTCTGGAGTAAAAATTTTGTTTTAGTTTATGCCGAGACATTGTAAAGTCAATGGTTTCGCAGTATTGATTGTAAGAGGCCATCATGCGGTTTAATGGCCCATATTTTGCATAATTTGTGCGATGATGTTTTATGGCAAATAAATTTCGATTTCGGAGTTGCCGAGTAGGTGCATGGAAATTTAATTTTGATAAAAGTTCTGTGGAGTCAATGCGTTGCGAAACGATATCGTTTACAAATGAAACCATTGCATATTCACGACGCTCTTTTAATGTTTGTATGTTTATAAGCATGCAGCATGCTTCATATGATGGAAGAGGAAATGATGTCCAACCTAATTTACGAAGAGCGTATAATAGAAATTGTTTTTGTACGGATTCTAATCTTTCTTCGTGCGTGATTGAAAAAGGAGACCATACAATGCTGCAATATTCCAGTATTGACCTCACATAGGCGATATATAGTGTTTTAATTGTGTATGGGTCCTGAAAGTTATAGCAAAAGCGCTTGATAAAGCCTAGCATGTTATTTGCCCTGTGAATAATTGTGTTGTAATGGTCTATGAAAGTAAGTTTAGAGTCTAAGATAATTCCTAAATCCCTAACTACATTTTGATTTCCTAGTGCAATTGAAATATTTGAAGTTGTTCTTTTCCTGCTAAATGATATTAAGTTACATTTTTTTACATTCAATTCTAGTAGACTTTTTTTGCACCATATGTAGAATATGTGTATTTCATTCCGGAATATATTGATGTCTTCTTCATTTCTTATTTCTAAAAAGTGCTTCATGTCTTTGGCATAAATAAGCAATTTAAGTTTTTGGAGAATGAAATAAATGTCGTTTACGTATAGAATAAAAAGAAGAGGTCCCAAATGAGAGCCTTGGGGGACGCCTGAAGTGACTTGAATTGGACTCGATTTCTTTCCGTTGAATTTAATTATTTGTTGGCGGTTAGTTAAATATGATTCAAACCATTTTAGGAGCCCTGACTCAATTCCAATTTTTTGCAATTTAAAAAGTAGCATTGGTATGTCTATGCGGTCAAATGCCTTGCTAAAGTCTGTATAGAGAGCTTCTACGTGGTTTCCATTATCCATTGAATTCAATGAATAGTCTATAAATTCAAGTAAATTTGTCGAGGTCGAGCGACCCTTGAAAAAGCCGTGTTGCATGTCAGTAATTCTATTTTTGATTTGAAGAAATAATTTTTCGTTGACAATTGCCTCGAAAAGTTTAGGAATGCAAGAGATAATGGCTATACCACGATAATTACGTACGTCAGATTTTCGACCAGATTTAAAGATAGGCACTAGGAACATAGAGGTAACTCTAAGACCACTGGGTCCCGAAGAAAATCATTATTATTTTTGGCTCACTCAGTACCAGAACAACGGTCATAAGCAGTCCCAAGCTATTTCACTCACCCCTGCATGTTCTGCATGAATCCACACACCCCTGATGTTATCTGTCAAACTTTCATAGCGAATCAAAACAAACATAGTGTAGTAATAGAATTTCAACTAGAATAGGGTACGTTAATCGTTTGCTTGGGACCAATAGGCTACTAAAGTGGTGAGCCAATTTAAAATCGTTAGTTTCGTATTGATTGTTGCTAGGAATGAGCTTTTCCAAGTTTTTGGGAAGGTTCCAGATTCCAGGGACATATTAAAAATCCAGAACAATGGAGCAGTGAGTTCCATTGCTAGACATTTAATAAAAACTGGAGGAATTCCGTCAGGTCCAGGACCTTTTGAGGCGTCTTAATTTTTTAAAGCCTGCAAAATATCCTGCACTTGAAGTTGATTGAGGCCAATGTCCCTTGAAAATTCTGGAAAAAATGCAAAATAATCGCGGTCGCGATCTTCTTCAGAAAATGTCGTATAGATTTCTTGAAAAAATTTTGCAAATAGATTGCAGTTTTTTTCCGAGCTATCACCGACATTTTCATCGATTTGCATTATTGAAGGAAAATTGTCAGATTTTAATTTGGTTTTTACGTAATTAAAGAAGTTCTTTGGACAGGACTTTATTTCATGTTCTGTTTTTGCATTATATTCTTCAAATGCAGTGCTGATAGCTAAATTCAGTTGATCGCATATATCCAAATAAATTAATAAATTATTACTACTATTGTGTTTGTTATAAATTTTATGTGCTTTTTGCTTCCGATTTTTCAAGTTTTTTATTTGTCTGTTATACCAGATTTTTCATAAGAAATTCCATTATGTTAGGTACACGGCCAACTACAACAACTCAGCGACTGAATTCAATTGACTCAGAGCATTTTCCTTCCATACGAAATTTACTCATGTTTGGAAAAAATTGCTCATAGCTAATGAGAAACAGCAGTTTTTTTTTCTTAATATGAGTAAATTTCGTATGGAAAGAAGATGTTCTGAGTCAATTGAATTCAGTCGCTGAGTTGTTGTAGTTGGCCGTGTATGGAAATTAATTTTCATAAATTTTCATTTGAACATAAAATCAAAATTATTTAATTATATATTTCTTATGCCTACAGCTTACCAATTGGAACTAAGCGCCATACTCTCTAACTGTATCTTAAGCACGTTCAGTGATGCATAAAGAACGGGCCCAGGTTAAGTTTATGTCGAATTGCATGATTATATTTTTGGGGCTCCGCTGCCATGAGTCTCTAGGCCTGCCTCTGCTACGATGACTTCTTCTTTTTCTTTTTCTTCTTCTTCGAAAATTCCTAGACCGGACGGGAATCGAACCCAGCCACCTCCAGCATGGTCTTGCTTTGTAGCTGCGCCTTTACCGACTGAGCTAAGGGATGCTACGATGACTTGTAAAGTTCCAATCCAGCATGATTGCTTACAAATTGCGTTTCCACCCCTTCGTAGTCTGTGAACGAACCACTTGCTCTTACCTTGACCCAGTTTCTGTAGATATTGACCAGTTCTAGACCAAATAGGACAAATAAATAAAACATTCTGAGTGGACCGTATCTGATTTGCATGAAACTTTTTTTTTCCTTCGATTTGTTTTCCGTGCTGAGCACCAATGCTACCGACGCCAGGAAAGCAGCTCCCACACCTGGACCCTACCTATCGACCCATCAACTCATGAACCGGGGACCAACGGCTTTACTTCACGCTTACCACTACACCACCGGCGCCACTCATGAAACTTTTCATAATCGTTTATTATTTCTGCCATGTTAGATCTTGCAATTAAAAGAAAATTTTGACTCTTACATTTTTCAATAAATTGTAGCATGAAATTGTCACTTCTCATCGAAATAACGTCTGAAACAAAGTTGATAAGAACAGTAAAGTCTTTCTAGGAAAAATATACACGGTAAATTTGTTTAGTAATTTTGAATAAAAACTCCAAAAAATGAAATATTTCCAAAAAATTTATCTTAAATATTTAAAAAGCCGGAAAAAAATCACACTTTTTCTTTTGTCACTCGATGCTCGCACCAGTCGAGGGGGGGGGGGATAAAAAATAAAACAAATAATAATTTAAACATTCAAAATTTGCTTTACATTACATCTAAACCGTATATTTCGAACGTTTTCATTACTTTTTAGCCTTTGCTTTAGCCTTATACTTCTTTACAGCCGTGTTTTTTTTTGACACTGATGCATAACAGGAGCCAAAAATGTTGACACATAACACTCGGGTTATCAACAAGACATTTCGAACATAAGTTTTTGTATCCTTTCAAGGAAGAACATTGGTAATAATGTAGATGAATAGGATCAAAGAAAACTGATTTTTGGGTTTTGATAAATTCCGGGTAAACCATCAAGTAAAATACCACAATCGTGATAGTTCTTATCGAAAAAAAAACGTTCTATTTTCGATAGTTCCTCCCTTTTCAAATATGACATGGCAGAACAGGAAACACAAATTGATATGAAAATACCTACTTTGTGAATTAAAACGCAGATTTCTCAACAATAGTGGGTACTTCAAAAAATCTAACAAGACGTATGTATTCAGGAAGCTCTATTAAAAAAAAACCCAAGAATAATATCTAAAGGAAGTAGTCAAAATCAATCTTGACTGAACATAAAAACCAAATTTTTATAAAAACACGTACTTTTGTCAATTTAAAACTGTCTGTGTGTCTGATTAAAAAAATAATCATCACGTATGAATTCAGCAAGGTCCATTCTATAAAATTCACACATAACTTTCAAAGGACGGTATCGAAATCAAACTTAGCTGAAAAGGAAACCCAAATTTATATTATACATTAACGAGGTCCATTTGGTAAAATACAAGCCTATTTTTCAAAGATATGAGCCGAAATTGAGTTCGGCAGAACAAAAAAAAAAAACAAATTTCTATGAAAATATGATGAAAATGGCTGATCAAGAAACCCAAATTTCTGTTAAAAAAAATACGTACTTTTGTGGATGTAAACCGAGTTTTCTTAACAATTGTGCTTGCTTTAAAAAATTTATCATCAAGTATGAACACACGAAGGTCCATTCTTTAAAATCTCAGCCTAATTTTCAAAGGATGTGAATTTCACAAGAACGAGGGAGGGATCTAGGGGAGCGGATTCTACGTTAAAAGTTTGTTAAATCACTTCAGGAAAGCTCAGACTAGCATTAAATATAATTCAATCACTCAACAGAAAAGTTTGCCAGATGCCAAAGCAGTTAACAAAAATCTGGGACTCACTTAGAAAAATGTCAGACCCACTCTGACTAGTTTGGATTCAGTATGGAAAAAAATTGAATCAATGCAGAAAACTTTGGATTCATTAAGGAAAGGGATTAAATCAGCTAATGTGGCCTCACTCCAGAAAATGTGAAACCAATTCTTTAAAACTTGGGTTCGGGATATGTTGGAGCACTTCAGGAAAGCTTTGACAACTTTAAAAAGGATTGAGTAACATAACAGAAAACTTTGACTATATGTATAGTATTACTTCTGCGGGAAGTCAACGAACAAGTCACGAATGACCCAAGAGCGTTAAAGTGACTATAATAAATAAATAAAAAAAAAAAAAAAAAAAAAAAAACGATTTACATAGTTGAAGATGCTAATTTGAAATAACAGACTAAAGTGGTAATTGTTATACGATAGATGAGGAGGAGATGAAAGCATAGAATTAATAGTTCCGTTTAGAGTACGGCAGTGTGAAAATTGCATATAGAGAATAGACAGCGAGAGAAGATAAAACCGATTTGTACCTTCCTAAAAGTTGTCCTAGCTCGCTGTCTACTTTCTATATGCAATATTCACACTGCCGTACTCTAAACGGTACTATTAATTCTATACTTTCATCTCCTCCTCATCTATCGCATAAAAATTACCACTTTAGTCTGTTATTTGAACTTAGCATCTTCAACTACAACAGAAAAGTTTAGACTCAGTTAGAAAAATGTGGATGACTTATTCGAATGTTTGAACTCACTTCAAAAAAGTTCAGACTCGGCTTTGAATCTGCTTTGAAAAGTTTCACCTGAATTAGGAATTTCCTGAACCGTTTCTGATTTGGTCTCAGTTCTTAAACTTTTAAACCAATTTTGAAAAGGTTGGATTTAGCTCGGAAATTGTTGAATCATTGTAGAAAATAATTGAATCATTAAGTAGCATTGAACCTGGTTTGCAAGTCAAGAAATTTAGATCAAATGCAAAAATCGAGTGACTACTGTGGGCTGGGCATACCGTAACAATGTCAGATAACGATCCAAAGAAAATGGTTTTTGGTAGCGACCCGACTGGAACAAGACGAAAATGTGCGCAGCGAACAAGGGGGATCGATCAGATTGAAGGCGGCTTACCTAGTGAGTAGCCAAACAAGATTACCCGAGCAGGAACGAATATCTTGATACCTAAAATTGGTTTGGATGAGCCTGACATAAGAGGTAAAATACCAAAAAATAATACCAAAAAAATGTTCCCACAATACCATTCCAATTCCAAATTATGATAATGCAATATCAAAACATTACCACACATGTATTTTTTAGGTATCCAAATATCAATTTTTGTTATTCACAAAGTATTTTGCATGAATTGTTTTGGTAATATTCTTTGGTATTTTACCTCTTATGTCATGCTGGTCAATACCAAATTTTGGTATAAGGTCCGAATTAGGTATTCATTAGTTATTTTCTCCTGCTCGGGTAGGAATGATGTTTGATGAAATCCGGCTGATCCGATTTCAAGGACCAGGCATGCTGTACCGGCCTAATTCAAATTTATGAAAAAATTCTGTAAAAGAACAAGGTGATATTCTACAACATAATAAAATCTAACAAAGCGAGTAAAAGAAAATACAAGCTACATCTAGCAGGATAGGATATCGCACCCAGCCAGGTGTGTAATTATTTTGCAAAATGTAATGAATATGTTGCTTGATATATCTTATTTTAAAACTGTATTTATAGAATCGTTACAACAGTGTTAGTGTTTAGCGCCAATTCAGCATACTTGGCTTCGTTGTCTAGTACTCTCCATTTCTCGATGATCTTTATTTCGATATTCCTTCCTATCTGAATCGGCTCAGCATGCCTAATCAGTGCTGCAAAATCTCGACTCATTTGAGTTAACACTCACAGTCAAGGCAAACCATGTCAATTGTCAATGACAATGCTGTCAGTGACGGACATGTGCAGATATTTTATTAACTAAATTTGTATCGAAATTAGATGACTTGAGCAACATAATTACATGGAACCGTTAAAGTAAACAAGCATCTATGTCCTGAACTACTTGGATAACAATAATGTGACACAGCATGCACGATATTAAAAGTTTTGTTACCAGGTGAATCTTTGTCATTGAGAAAAAATGAATAATATTTTGCCAAAGGTTTTTTGAGAATCAAGTCTGTCAGTGACTATGTGATGAACAATTTTGTCTATATTGTGCGAAAGTCTTTCAATGACAATGACAAATCTCAGTACTGACCATGATCCTGATTCATCAACACTTTTTGAGCAAGAAGTGTTTAGAATCGTATTAATAAGCTTTTAAATTGATCTTTTGAACGTCGATTTCTCCATATTTAGGTGGTGGAAATTTGAATCTCTCACTAAGATGTGCTCGTTCCCCCACTGTTGGCGTGCAAAAGAACCAGTACTAAGTAACAAACGGATTTCCACACCACATGGCATTTAAGATCGACTCAAATTGAAGTTTAAATTACTCAAACTCTAGAAAACGTAGTGAGTGAAATTTTCCGAGCCTCATAAATCTTTTCGAATATCACAAAAATCGACGGAAAATCTACTGATTCTAGAAGTATACACTCAAAGAATAAATCACATGTTGGAAACACTCCCATAGTTGCGGTATGTTAGAAGCGTTAGGTTCCTATAGTTGTGCATGGAGACTCAATACACAACTATAGGAACCTAACGTTTCTAACGTACCGCAACTATAGAAGCGTTTACCCTATCTAATGGAAAATATTCATTAGAATTTTACATAACTTTCATCTGATATCATAATTGTGAATTGCACCACAAAACCACGTGAAAATTATAAGTCAAATTAAATTTAAGTGATTTATCATATAGAACTCATGTGATCCCATGAATGTTATGTGAAATTCAGATTGATATCATTGGTTTTGTTAATGGAAAAATGTAATGTGAATTCCCAATGGAAATCACATGAAATTTTTTTCCGTGTACTAATTTCATATGTACATCGAGCGTTGCTCATATAAAAAACAAATTCCTGTAAAATGTCGTAAAGTTTTACTCAGTCTATCAGTTAACTACGTTTTCAAAAATATGAGCAGTGTTGGCTAAATCATCAATCAAATAATATTTTTCCGCTCTCATACGCTCTCATGCTTGATATTGATTTTACAAGCTCCTTTGATATTACGAGACTATTCACAGCATTCAAAAATCAAGCTGAGAGTTGACTCGACACAAAAATGATTCCGTTGCACATTGTTTTCTTAGAAAGAGAAAGCGTAGTTTGCTATCTTTTTTTAATCTTCACCGATGGCAGACACGAAGGGACTGCTGCAAGCCGGTATGGAAGTTTCGGTTGCATACGGGTGTAAAGCAAAAATCATTAAACTCAATCCCACCTCATTTTGGTGAGAGTTGCGGTTGGTGAGTTTAGTTTGCTTGATATTCCGAGCTGCAATATCACAGCTTGCAAATCAGCCGTAGATGTTTGTGTGTTGATTTTTGTCTACGAAAATCAAGCGTGATCTAGGGAATTGGTGAGATTTGATTTTTTTTTATGTTTTTCCAACACTGAATATGAGTGAACAAATCTCAACTTGGAGTCGACCTCATTTGTCGTGTAATCGTAATTTATCTTTTTTATTAATTGCTTTTAACGTATACGGCGTAAATTGATGCATTCCCAACTCCAATTAGGTTCCATTCGTTTTAAGCAGGTCTTTTTGCTCGAACATGACTTTTACTGGCATTTAAAATTTTGCATATATATCATGACTCCGCCCCCAACCCACCCCCATCACCGTCACACATTTCTGAAATTCACAGACATTTTTGAAAATCAGATACATTTTTCGCAGACTTCTGAAAAAAAAATCTGGCATCTCTGGTCCGCAGCATTGTTTTTCTAACGGCGCCGGTGGTGTAGTGGTAAGCGTGATTACCTCTCACCCCAGCAGGCCAGGGTTCAATCCCAGTCGGCGCCGCCGGGAAGTTCTGAGGCATAACATCTCTGATCACGCCTTCCTTCGGATGGGAAGTAAAGCCGTTGGTCCCCGGTTCATGAGTTGATGGGTCGATAGGTAGGGTCCAGGTGTGGGAGCTGCCTTCCTGGCACGTCGGTAGCATTGGTGCTCAGCACGGAAAACCAGATCGACGGAAAAAACAAACCAAAGGAAAAAAAAAAAGCATTGTTTTTCTTGTCACACTTTTCATACCGTCACTCCGCGTGTCGATCAAGTGTGCTATGCGCGCTGCAAACAGACGTCAACAGCAACGCACGGTGGGGTTGAATTCATGTTTTACGCAACGTTTAATTAACGACCCAACATGATGTGTTTAGAACAAAATTACGACAAAACTAAACAAGATAGAAAATTGGTGTCAAAGAGAGGAATGCTGTCTGGCTCGGCTGCAAACGAGAGTTTCAACCTTTGAAAAGTTCCAAACACGAATAATGCTCCCCACTGCTCGTTCGAACCGTATTGAGGCCCCCAACAACTGTGTAAAATTTGAATGAATTTGATTATGATCTGGAATTACGGAAGATTTTTTTTTAATTTTGTATGAACAAATGTAGGAAAAAATAATCTAAGCCAGCGCTGCCGAACAAGCAACCCACGGGCCGGACGTGGTCTCTGGATCTTAGCAATGATATCATTTTTGTCTAATTTTATTCATCAATATGAATTTTAGCCCAGATTGGATGAGAAATAAACAAAATGTAGCTTGAAACATGTTCATCGAACATACTAGGTGGGGTGAAAAGTAACCTCCTTGCCGCCAGAATGCGCAGCTATTGCAAAAAAAAAAGGTTATGGTGCGTTCATATTTGGGCAGACATGCCAAATTTCAGTGTTATTCTGTCTTTAGTTTTGTTTTGACAGCCGATTGTTGTTAACACATGTTGGCATCATGTTGAGTATGGATAAAAACGATTTCGTTCTCTCATAAAACATTATTTTTTGAGATGCAAAGCGGCAAAGGAAACAAAAGAAAAGTTGGATAAATATTATGGGGTTAATGTTCCGTGAGATTACACCGTCAAATATTGGTTTAAAGAGTTTCGTGGTGGCCGCAACTCCACAGGTTACAGAGGACAATGTCAAAAAAGATACATGAAATGGTGTTGGCTGACCGGAAAGTGAAAGTGCGCGAGTCAGCAGATACCGCAAAGATTAGTACTGAGCGCACACGCCATATTTTGGGCGAGATTCTGCATATGAAAAAGTTATCCTGCCGCTGGGTGCCGCGCAAGCTCACTCCTGACCAAAAACACGAACGCGAGAGCACTTCAAAAGAGTGTTTGGACTTGCTGATGTGGAATCGGGTGGACTTTTGGCGTAAATTGGTAACTGTTGATGAAACCTGGATCCACTATTACACTCCAGAGAACAGAATGAGCGCCCGGCAATGAACTGAAGCCGGCATGAGTGCTCCGAAGCGGCCGAGGGAGGCTCGATGGATCGGAAAGGTTATGGCGTCGGTTTTCTGGGATTGCCATTGCATACTTTCCGTGAACTACCTCGAAAAAGGAAAAACCATCAACAGCGGGTATTACTTTGCAACATTGGAGCGATTGAAGGCCAAAATCGCTGCAAAACGGCCTCACAAGAAGCGAAAAAAAAATGTTTTTGCAAGACAATGCGCCGGCGCACAAGAGCATCGCAACCACGGCTAAAATCAATGACTTACGGCTCCAATTGCTTCCGCATCCACCGTATTCGCCCGATTTGGCTCCCTTAGACTATTAGAACTTCGCAAACCTCAAAAGATTGCTCATCAATAATCCTCAGCTCACGTGAGGAAATCAGCGACGCCGCGGAGGAGTATTTTGCAGACCTTCCGGAAAATTACTTTTCGGACGGGATCATGAAGTTGGAACATCGCTGGAATAAGTGTGTCGAGCTAAAAGGGGACTTTATTGAATAAAATAAAAAAAAAACCAGGAAAGAAAATATTTCATTCCCAAGGAGGTTACTTTTGCCCACCTAGTAGATACAATTATTTCAAAAAGCAAGTTTAGAAAGGTTGGGCAGGCCTGCTATAAGCTATTCATTTGCACGTCAAAAATTCAAAACTAGCGTTATTTTGACCAATCGCCGAAGTAATATCAATTACACGAAATTTGAAAATAAAATTCCTAATATGATCCTAAGAATGATCAAAACATTGATGAATATTAGCGCACAAAATTTCACAGAAATTGATTAACAAGAAAATGCTTCAAAGTTTATTTAAAAAAGCAGCATGGTAATTTCTTGGTGAAAAAATATTGACACCGTGAAGAGAATCAGCTATCACCCCAGCAAGCCTGGGTTCAATCCCAGTCGGCGCCGCCGGGATGTTCTGAGGCATAACATCTCTGATCACGCTTTCCTTCGGAAGGGAAGTAAAACCGTTGGTCCCCGGTTCATGAGTTGATGAGTCGATAGGCAGGGTCCAGGTGTGGGAGCTGCCTCCCTGGCGTCGGTAGCATTGGTGCTCAGCACGGACAACAAGATCGACGGAAAACAAATCAAGGGAAAAAAAGAGAATCAGCTAATTAAGTAAAAGATGTCCAATATTACTTAGTCATCCAAATCTCAGAAGATTTTTATTAAAATTGTGCGAATTTTTTGTAGATCTATGGGACATTAATTTGTCCAAAAGCCCTGAAAATTTAAATTATCTGTTTTTTTTTTATTCTAATACGTAATGTATTCTATTGTTGTCATCAGGTGGCCTTATGGGATGGTAGATGGTGTTGACAGGGTTGTCGTTTACTGGTGGGTTCATCATCAAACAGACTACATTGTTGTTGTTTCGATAGGAATTTGTGAAGACTGGAGATAGGTCACACTTTCCAAGCTGTTGACTTACCATTTTGTAGTCCAAGCTTTACACCTGCCTTAAACTAAATGCTAAAACTAAACACTATGCATTGTTGTATTTCCCAAGTAACACTTGCAGCATCTTGCATGAAAAATTAAAAAAATCCAGTTGTAAATAAGTTATAAGTTTCCTGTTTTAGACGCGTTGTATTGTTGTTTGTGAAGTATTCAACCTTTACAAGCACTTGTTATCTTAAAGTTATAATTCGGTATTGCATGTCTCAATTACCAGTTTCTTACACATTTATAACTGATTGTATTTGGTGAAAACTGGCTAGCCTTATATACAACATGTTTTCATATGTTATTATTAGAAACATGAATACATCTGAGATATAACTTATTTATAACATGTTATTAATAAGTTATAATTCAGTTGTACTCATGTTTCCAAAAATGACATATGAAAACATGTTGTATATAAGGCTAGCAATTTTTCATCAAAAACAATCAGTTATAAAAGTGTTATAAATAGGCAATTGAGAGTTGCCATACCTAATTATAACTTCAATATACGATACAAGTAATGTTCTTGTTTGTCGTGTTATAAACATGTTTTGATAACAATTATGAAATCTCTCAATGCATTCTACAAACTGCCCTACAATATGGCTGAACAATGAAGCAATGTATAGAATGAAAAAACATTTAAATTGTGTTTTCAACATCACATGTACGTTTTGTAACAGAGAAAAGTAAGATAATTAAAAAAGAAAGTTGATATTCTATTTGTTTTTGTTTTTTGCAACGTTGGGGAATTTTATCCAGGATTTTTTATGCAATTCAATATATTATATTAAGCTTTTTCTGAGAGCCAATGAGTTTTTTAGAAGTAGAATGTATAGATTTACGATAAATTTGAAACCGTATAAATGTTTGCAGTACGGAATCTCAGTTTAGGCACTTTATTCGCACGACAAAATTCCTCAGAAGAATAAGTTGTGTAAATTGATGATAAACAAATTCTATTCGTAGGAAGGATGAAATTAATTTACAACATGTCCAATACAGTAGTTTGCGTTATAGTCATAAATAAGTTGCGCAAGTCAAGCATATGTTATATATAAATCTCCCCTCTTGCGCTTTTTTCGGTATAAATAAGTTGTATATAAGTGACAAGACGTAAATGTTTACCGCTGATATTGTCATAAATAAGGTATGTTTACCCGTTTATGACAAATTGTGTTGCTTGGGTTGTTGCTTAAAGCTATCCAATCCTTGTGATAATTAATGTCCATGGAAATTAAGATATTTTGAGCTGGGAAGTGGTGGCGGACTGACATACTGTATCACACTTTTATTGAAGCTCGAAACATGTTTTTTCCCACAATGGTCTACGTAAATGATGCGGTCGTGTTTTGTACACAACTCAACTCTTTTGATCTTCATTTAACCATTTTATTCAATCATCACGATACATTTTAGTGCAAAACAATTTTGCTATACCACGCGCATCGAGATTTTTATTAAATGGAAATTATACCCAATCAAACAAATTAATTATAATGAATATAACCGGTCATTGCCTGTGTTCAGCGGTAAAACACATACAATAGCATTCTGGTTATTAGCTGGAAGTAAAAGTTATTCGATTACCAATCCCATGGAAGCGATTCATCTGTTGTTTCTTGATTTGTCTCGTGGAATTTATTTAAATATCCATTAATTCCTTCATCATCGTCATCATCGCCCTTGTCGTCATCTGGTGGTTTCAAAGCGCCCTCTGTGCTATGTGAAATGCTCTCATAGGAGTCCTCTGTCGTATTGGCTGCCACATCGTTAGCCTTTGGTTGTCATTTAAAGGGCCGTTTGTATCGTCCCCTGTAGTGAACCCACAGCCAATGGAACCATGAGGAATGGGAACCTTAACCACAGGTAATCAAAATACTTTCCCATCTTTTCATCGGTTCCGTCGTACAATTGCGTTCGCATCGCGGATCGAGAGACCGAAAGCCAACTTGGCAAATGCCTTCCAGCGGCAGTATCTACCTATGCGGTGCCAGACGACAGCATATAGACAGCCAGCATCCAAGCTCCAATTTACTCGTTGTTCTGACTTCTGCCTGGCTTTGCGCGAGCAACAGCACAAAAGGATCAGGCTGTTTGTCTATTTTAGAATAAATTAATTGCAATTCACCTGTCGCAGGGCTTGCGATGCGAATTTCCTTTTCCACACCGGTCGCTGTCGCATCTCGTCCCCAGCTGGCATATCCGCGCATGTGTATGCATAACCAGTGTATTTGAATGTACTGAATTAGGTTCGTTTTCTTCAATTTCCGCACAGGTACTTTGTCGGTTTCATTATATGTACATGCACAGGATAGGTACCGGGTACTCTTTGGATCGGGAGGAAACCAAACCACCGACGTATCCAATGAAAAGTCGACATTTTCGTTGTGACAGCGCGGTTTTCTCATGGCAAGTGGTGCTAGTTTCGATAAAGGCCTGTGAATTTGCATTCACAGAGCACTGGCAGCCTTACTGATTCCACAATTGCTTTTAATTTCAAAGTGCTTTAAAATTCATAGACAATCACCGCTTTAACTTATCTATCCCCAATGTTTCAAAGTGTCTTCCTTGACCAGGATGTGGTAGGAGCAATTTCCATGATATAAGCCAATATTTACTGTCAATGAATGTATATGCCTAAACAATTAATCAATTTATTACCGATTTAACATTAATAAAAATGAAGAAAAAATCACCTTAGTGGTTTTTGGAAATATGTATTCCTCTTCCGCACAGAAAGATGGCAAAAACTTATTCCATAAATGGGGTAATAAATAACACGATCTAGTTAGGGAACGCAATTAATTATTGCATTGCTGTGCAACTAGAAGCAGATGTGACAACAACAAAGCAAACTATCGCACTAATTTGAACTGTAACATGCGGAAAAATGACATAACACACGAAAATTCAATTATTGATATATTCGCTGCGATATTCCACACGGCCACCAGAGTTGATTTGTACGGTTTGCTCAGGTGGGCAACCGTCACGGGCGGCGTTGTCGCGAGTGAGCACAATCAACGAACTGTAGATAAGCTGTTCCGGCTATGTTGCAATTTTGTGCGCTGCTACTCAGGGCAGGCAGCAGGCTGTCCAAAAATAGGCCAACATCTGTGGGACTAGTGCACACATGACACCGGAAAAGCTTGTAGCTAGCATGTGGGGGAGAATTACAAAGCACCGAGTGAAGTAATAACTGTGTTGTCGGTATCATGTTTTCTGTTCTAATCGATATGACGTTGCAATTATGTCAGACTGAACGGCATATTTGCTCTAGTCGAAGCTCGCGTTAATTTCCATGCGTGACAGCTCAATATTCTCTTCACACTCGCAATTATTTTTTATCGAACATGGAAATTTTCAATAACGTTGTGTACAGAGGAGACGCTTCATGCATGCATACAGAAAGCAGTCGTGGTAATTATATTATACGATCCATTTATCACCCCATGCAAATCGTTGGTCAAACTTTTTCATATGACAGTGCTGTAGTGAGGGTTGTGTATGATTTGGAATTCATATGTTTGGAAATGTTGATTTTTTTGCCCACCATTAACACCCACAAAAAAGCTAAATTAGGGTTTTCAATTGGGGTCCATTGATTAATAGCAACTGTTACATGGTCACGACGCATGGAAATCTAGTCGCATAGGAGTATTGAGCGAAAACCCAAAAAGTGATAACTTAAAAAAAAGGAATAAAAGAACACGTTGCTGTTTTATTTATGTGTAGTGTAAAAAAGCATAAATTGTCAAAGAAAAACATAAAACATATTGCACCTTCTGTCTACAAACCATGAAAAACATAAAGCATAAATACAATCAATGTTTTTCAATACGAAATCCCATTTTATTTTAATATCATTATATTTTTTTAAAAGCATTTTAAGTTACCTTTCATTTGAAATTTCGATCTTTGAAAGTGGCCCAGTGGTTATGAATAAAAGTTATAAGTTTTTGAAAACGGAATTTTTTGAAAAAAAAATGATTTTTTGGACCATTCTAACATTTAAATGGTCATCCTAATGGAGAAAAAAAAATACAGGTCTAATATTTTGCGATAAGGACCCTAAAAAGATATTCGCATTTGAGCAAGCCCACTGAAAGCTCTAGGAATCACTAAATTAATTGCATATCTCGTGTTGTGACCATGAGTATTAACAGGTAGGTAAAACCAAATTGTGATACATTTGGATTTGTTATAATATCGTAAATAAATAAACATGATTGTAGCTCACACAACCCTTGTACTGGTATGGCATTGTGCATGAATTGGGTGAAGGTCCACCCACATTAGATCCAGATCTGACGCGTTACGGAAAAGTGACAGCTAAATCTATTGCCAAACTGTCAAATTTACGTCAATGCAACGCAAACGCAAATGATGATCAGATATTGCAGATGCGAAATTATCGTGGAAATGCCATTATTTCTTGCATTCAATTTTTTTTTAATTTATCATAAACGTCAAAACGTTCCAACAAGTAAAAACTAAATAACAAATCAACAACAGGGCTTCTTCAAGCGCCGCTCCACTGCTTATAATTTTCTGAAGTTCGTCATTTTTACACTGAATGCCATGCATAATAGTAACCACGTAGAAGCTCTTTACACTGACTGCAGTAAAGCATTTGACAGAATCGACATACCATTAATACTCTTCAGCTGCAGAAAGTAGGAATGGAAGCTGAAAATTTGAACTGCACACTTAAAAAAATTCATGTAAATTTAGGTGCTCTGAGACTGACATATACGAGCGTCAATTTTGACATAAAATTGAGTCATAACGCGAAATTCAGCTCAATCAAACGTACGTAGTCTCGGGGCACTTAATTTTACATGGCATGTTTGTTTACATCTCATCCTTTATGTCAAAGATGGATTGCGTCACGTGTAAGATTAGGTATTTCTAAGTGTGTGGCTCCAATCCTACTTAACAAACCGTAGACAAATTGTACGCTTTCAAAATAAACTTTAAGAATCAATTCACCTCTGGGGTCTCCCTGGGATCACATTTCGGCCCACTTTTTTATTTTGTGACGAGATGAAGCTCTTCATAGAAATAAGAAATACCTCCAACGCAGATACATTCCAGGATGAAATAAATCAATTCTACACCTGGTGTAGCAATAGTCTACTCCACACACTATTCTGAATCTACCCAGTGGCTGGGTGGATGGCACCCATTCTTGTATCCAGTAACGAGTTGTCAAAATCTGGGTAAACTTGTTTTGTTATGATGAGTAGAATCTACCTAGATTCTGGGTAAATTGTTGTAATCGAAATTTTCCCAAAAAAAAAATACCGCAGATATAAAAGGGAGATTGTTGCGCTGCCAGTGAAAGTTTGAATGCTCAAAATATATAAATCTGATGCTTAAAAATTTACATATATGGAACTGTTTTCATGGCTAATGCTACCAGCAGCTATAGTTAGTAAGTATATTGTTAGTTTCTGGACTTTAACCATTCTCCTAATTCTAGGTTATCGAGATTTTCTGTGACGCTTTTCTCGATGCCAAATGTTTGTTGTTGTTCCTAATTTATAGAACTCATTTAAAATCAAATCTCAATAAATGGTTAGCATTTGAAACGGTACAGTTTTTTGGGTATTTCAATGTCGTATTCTGTTGGAAAATTGCCAACTTTTCGGGAAATTCCACAATAATAATCCCGGGAATAAAACGACGGTATTATCCTGAAAAAATATGCTTCATTTTAACAGTTATCTAACAGTTGAACCAAGAACTCGATCATGCGTTTCTGTGTGTTATGCTGTTTTTAACATGTTTTCATTCCCGTATACTATGTGTTTCGTTTGCCTGACGGTATGTCTATACTTCTTCTTTACCGTACTAATTCACCGTACTATAATAAATTTAGTTATAAATAGTTGTATAAGTTCAGCAGGATTCAATATCTTTTAAAAATGTCGGCTTAAGAATATGAGTTTAAGTTGGAAATATGCAATTCATTCGTCATATGCTTTCCTGTCCAAAAACATATGAGATTATGTAAATTTCACTTGATTTTATCATTTTTTTTCCTCTGTTCGGGACCTAACACTACTGCGACCAATAATTTGATCTATTGTAGTATATCCCGTGTCCTTAGTTTATTGCACATCGTTTTACTCCATCACTATTGAGAAATAATGAAGTATTCGATTTTTTTACAGTTGTCATTCTTGCATTTATTGCAAGGATCCGACTCTAATTGAAAGGTCCCGCTATTTATAACCTAAGGAGCGTTGGAATACCATCCAAAGACGCACCCCTTTGTCAGTCAAAATTGGATTCCTTAGCAACAAAATTAAGGAATGACACCGATAATGATCATGCATCAGAACCCTAGTCTTAACCACTTCAAACTAGAGATCAACGAATAGAAGATTAGGAATCACATAGATGAAGACTAACTAACTCATTTTTTCCTTGTTTCAAGATCATCCTCGGTGGACAAAGCCGAGTCTTGTCACTATCAACAAGGCATAAAAAGTATAAATAAGGACTAAGATGCGTTCCTTTGATTACTGAAAAATCCTGTTCCCCAAGCAGTCAGGACTAGGATTCGGTGGTAGATCTTACATCCCGTAACGTACCACGAAAAGGTGATCTACCCACGTTACGGAGCGATTCATCATTAAAGGCCGGCGCACAATGGATACGTTTTCGGGTTTTTCGACAGTTATCCCACACCCAACCGAGGGATGTAAGATTCGCTTACAATTATGTGGGATTCATCATCAGAGGATTTTAGTGGAGACCGCATGAACCGAAGATGCGATATACCTAGCTGCGGTCCAATGCAAGAAAATTGGAGACCGAAAAATGTAGAGTGTATTAGTGAGGTAAATTAGTTATGTCGAAAAAAATAGGAAACAGATTGCCAACTGGACTCGAACCAAGAACGCTTCGATTATCAGACCGGTGCTTTCTCCACTGCTCTCTCCATGCTCCTGAATATGGATAGCCTAAAAGCAAACATGAAGCGCTCATTTTCTCGCATACTCGACTTCGTATGCTTTTTCTGCTGGAGAGATTCGAGGCAAGTGTGTGCGTCGTTCTACAATGTTATACAATGTGCGTCGTTCTACAAGCTTACTGGTATAGTCGAAAGCGTAGATAGAACACGAAATGAAAAAGACAAAAAACCATTACATCGCCTGTAAGGTCAACTTCTAACATTCACTGCGATGTTCATGAACAGAGGATGATAGGAAACGGAACTAACATTCATTGTAATAGATTTTTGGTTTGCGTGTAGATTCTTTGTTTACCCATTCTCCTATCAATCCAGTTATTAGTCTAATCCCACTCTACCATGTTCGTGCTGAATCATCTCTTATGATTAATCATTCCTCTATTCTACTCACAATTACCTGAGTACCAAACCTATCATCGCGGTGAATATATGTCACGCCTATTGCGCATCGCGATGCCATGCGCAATAGTTGAAACTGCCTGATTAAAGTAGCAGATTATAGTAGGCCCTAAAATGCCATTTTGACATTTTTAATTAAAAATAATGATACCAATAGTTAGATTAATCTTTTATAATACTTTCTATTTAGTTTTGTAGCGTGTGCATGAGAACAACTAAAAAAAAAAAAACAAACGAATAAACATCGATTTCAAACAAAGAAAATTTTCATGATTTTCTGAAAAACGTGATCAATTTGCCCCTGGTTTATGGTAGTTAGTTTTAAACAATCTGACATGCGTAATTACCGTGGAATTTTCATTATAGTATTTCTTGTATTCTCAAAGCTTTTGAAGCTATCGCCAATGAAAAACTGTTCTCTCAAATGGAGATGAACTAGAAGCCAACAGTTAAAAATATCCTTACAAAAAGTAAAAAAAAAACTGTTCTCTCAAATTAAACACAGAAACTCTAAAATGCTGCATGGATTCTTCAAATGACGTTCAACAAACATAAATTTATTCGAATTCTCTAGTAGCATCCCAACAAACAATTTTCGCAGCAGACTAAAATTGTTAGTTGGGATATTACCGTCACAAAAAGTAGAAGGGTCTTTGCCTAGGAACACGGACGGAAGCTTGGCGTAGGACCGCTAGTGGACGGAACAAATATGTTGAGCCTTTAGTTCTTTTAATTGATAGATACTCAATTGTCTTTCCGTTTTTTAATTGGTGGACCTGAAAAGCATCGGTTGTTTTTTGAAGGGAAGGGCCGTTGTTTGTTTTTTCTGGTGTCCTTTTGATCGTTTGGGACGGCTACCGTTTAGCTGATGAAAAATAGTGATTATTGATACCTGTAATTTTAAAAGATTGTTTGTGACATTAAATTCTGAATGATCATATTACTACTTACCTATATCAGTAAGTATACGCCGATGGTAAGAGAAATTGGAGATGAATACTTTACTTCTATGATCTGGAATATGTAGGGCAAGGGCTGTGAGTGGTTGGAACAAACGTGTTTGCTCTTAGTTCTTTTAATTATATGGAAATCTATTATCTTAACTCCTCCTGTATTTTGATTGATGGCCCTGAAAAGGTACTTGCTGGTACTTTGCTGGCACAGCGATTGAAATTTTGCAGGTGATCAATGTTGTAGTCAGCTTAACGGAACAACTGCAGTGGAACGTCCAAAAGATGGTGAAGCTAATCTGAGAGCCTCCGATATCTGCATCCTTCAGTCTCCATAGCTAATGGAATTGTAACTGATCATGCTCACTGAATTACAGTCTGTTTTATACTTGCAGAATAGCTAATAAGGCCCCTTCCTTTTAAAATATTTTTCGTCAGAGCGTTCCTAGTTGCAAGTATATGGCAGCATTCACACCAGACCAAGACCTGCTCCGACCAGCATTGAATTGAATTGTTGTGAAAGAACAACTAGCGCTACTTGACCAGTGCAAGTCGATGCCGACCGGAATGCGGCGGCACAGTCATGCTGTCTATTGCGGGAAGCCTTTCCTCTGGTCGACGTGGGTGCATTCGTCGTCGTCTTCGTATTGGTGCGATGCGCTCATACGTCGTGTCCGACGCTTATTCGTCCGTTGCTCGAAAGTAAATGACGAAGAAAACGATTTGGCAAGTGTTTTTATTACCGCTGCTTTTCTCCTCCCTTCCATTCATTGGTAAAATTGTGAGCGGTCGTGTGTAGAGTGTTCGATTTTCACTCTATCGTTACGTCCGTGTTTGGAATTTTTTGTTACATGTATGAATTTTGATTTTTTTAATGTGACCCCCAGTATAGAAATTTAAGACGTAGTCAAACGTCAAAAGATGCAGCAACTTGTTTATGACTAAAATAGGAGATATTCTCAGTTGCCGTAAGAAACGATTACCCAAGTTTGGGTTAACGTTTCTTAGCGTATTGACAGGCAGGCCGGAAGCATACCAATCTGGTATATAATTTGTCTGGTTTGCCTTTAAGCTAATAGTACGTCCAGACTATAGGTGATATCACGTTATATAGGCTATCTTGATATCATACTATATTACGTGATATAAACTATATTCTGAACGTAGTATAATGTCATGACGTCAGGGTAGGCGTGTAAGAATGCATGAGAAAGCTTATACACCCAACCTGTGGATGTAAGATTTGCTTACAATAATGAGCGGAGGATGTTAGTGGAGACCGCATGAACGGAGGATGAGATATACCGAACAGCGGTTCAATGCAAGAAAATGGAGATAGCGGCACCGGTGGTGTAGTTGTAAGCGTGATTACCTCTCATCCCACCAGGCCTGGGTTCAGTCTCAGTCGGCTCCGCCGGGATGTTCTTAGGCATAACATCTCTAATCACGCCTTCCTTCGGAAGGGAAGCAAAGTCATTGGTCCCAGGTTCATGAGTTGATGGGTCGATAGGTAGGGTCCAGTTGTGGGAGCTGCCTCCCTGGCGCTGCACAGTGGTGCCAAGGGTAACAAAACACGCGCTTTTTTCTTTACGGTGAAATGGTTGAGTAAAGGTACTAGGTGTCTTCTGAGAAGTTGCTCGGGGTACAACACTCCTTCTTATGGTAAAAGAAAATTAAAAATTAATCCACCTTAAAGTGAGATGCAAATTTTATTTTTTAGTATGATGAGATACAAAATAATTGTGTGCGGCAAAGCTGTAGAAAACCTTACTGTGAACAACTTTGCTGAAAACTAGACCTTTCTAGCTCTTATAACTGCTGAGGTATGAAGATTATATTGTGGAGACATCGTTAAAATCACTTTTGTATCTGTAACTTTTTCTATAATATTTCTACATGTTTGGCATGTTGTACAAAGATGTTAGAAATAGCAAATTACATTTATTTTCAGAAGACTGCAAATTGCTATCATTAATATTTGAAAAGTAACTTAAATTTTTTGGTTGAAAATTACCCAATTTTCAATTCCAATAACTTCTTAACTGGCAAAAACGAGCAGGCCTTTATTTGAGCAATTGAAAGTACAAGAAAATGCAATGAAATGGTGAAGGAACCAGACCACCCCCACTTGACCCTTAACCGAAATACTTGCATTGAAACTTGTCACTTTTCAGAATTTGAAATAGCGATTTTGTGAAACCACG
The DNA here is from genome assembly GCF_037179485.1 of Ochlerotatus camptorhynchus. Lineage (NCBI taxonomy): Eukaryota > Metazoa > Arthropoda > Insecta > Diptera > Culicidae > Ochlerotatus > Ochlerotatus camptorhynchus. The sequence continues at coordinate 901,846 of NW_027040575.1, read as the reverse complement.
GGACTGTTATAGAGTAGGTGTGAACAGAGGCATACAAATGGATAACCAGCAATTGGGTTATTTCTAGTGACAAACTGTCTCTCACTCCTAAGGGCCTGGGTTACGTCAATGTATCCAGCAAGACAAACTTAACGGATTTCAAAGTTGATGCGTGTTTTGGAATGGAACAATAGCTTACCTTCAAGAATTTTGAGTTCCATCAAATCTGAAAAACTTTCTGATCGTTTATGACCAACGTACCTAACTGAAATTCACTTTCTGATAGAACTCACCAGTGATTTAAATAAAAAATAATATTGTATTGAACAATTTCATGAAGTCGAATGCACATTAAAAAAAACTTGGTCAAATAATCAGATATCATTCAAAAAATATTCTTGGATATCCCTGAAAAATTTTCTGATCGGTCATAACCAATGTACCTAAGTGATTTTTTTTTTCTGATAGAACTTACCAGTGATTTAAATAAAAATTAATATTACTTTCATAAATTCTATTCAGTCGGTGCCGTCGGGATTTTCTGAGGCATAAAATCTCTGATCACGCCTTCGTTCGGTTCGGAAAGGAAGTAAAGCCGTTGGTCCCCGATCCATGAGTTGATTGGTCAATGGGTAGGGTCCAGTTGTGGGAGCTGCCTCCCTGGCGTCGGTAGCATTGGTACTCAGTACGGAAAACAAGATCGACGGAAAGCAAATAAAAGGAAAACATAATCCACCTTGATCTATCTATCCGAAGTCCGATGTCCAAACACCATTACTAGCTACGACGCTGCACTGCTCAAAATATGTCCATCCTTGGAACACCCGTAAAAGAGTGAACCTTTGTCGATAAAGCCTGCAAAAGAATCATACCCAACAGGCTGCCGTCCCCTTCGGTTTTCCCGACTAATTCCCGGATGCCAGCATTCATCGCAGCCGGCTAAAACCCTAAAACATGTACATGCTTTTAGCATCATTTCTCCTATTTGCACAAAAATGCATGCTTTTTCTCACTTTCCCCGTTGTTCTACTACACTTTAGCTTTTCCCCCTTTTTGCACCGTGCTGGCTAGACCAAATCATCTCGGGACCAGCACGCCACATCGCATCCCACACATCCGGGGGTGAGATTTAAGTTCAAACAATAATAATTCTCTGTTATTGGAAAATCTTTCCCTTCTGCTGTGACAAAGGGAGGATTATTAATATGAATGTGCTTAGGCGTAATTTATTTTAATAATGAATGACATCTCCGGCGTGTTTTTCTGTTCTCTGCAAACGCGACTGCAGATACCAACGCACGGAAATCTCGGGCTGTCACCCTGCTGTCGCTGAATTGTGAAGGGAACAGGGAGTTAGATGGGCGCACGTCGTCGGTCGGGGACATTTTGTTGTACTTATTATCATGAATTTTATTCACCCTTAAATGCCAGGTCACATAGCACACGGGAAGACTTTTTGCAATTTTGGGGTGCGACTTTTTGCTCTTGTGGTTTACTGTTCTTATACTTGGTGTGGAATGTGTCTGAAAAGGGAGAGTTCGTTGACCCTACAGTGGTAATTTAATTTTTCATCTTTACAAATGTGTCCTACTAATAACACTTAATTAGTACAGAACTTTTTCACGCAATTGGATTCAAAAATCAAAAAAGAGGTACAACTAGATCTTGGATTTCGGCAACACGTAGTTTTTACCCTTTGTTGCATTCAACTAGATGTATTATATATATTAATAAGCAAATCTTTAAATCATTTTCCTGCATTTTGAATGGTTACTTAAACATAAGCATAAACTTATCGTAGACATCAAGTTGTCTGATTTTTAGAAAAGGCTGATAGTTCCTACGGGTGAATAGTTCAACAGCCACCATTTCGCTTAACCGTAATTGCTGCCAAAATCAGATCCCTTCCATCACATCACCCCGCGTAATCGCTTTGGCAAACCAATGTCATCCATTGAGTGCGTAACAGAGAAATGCAATTTGCAGCATGCATTAGTTTTTGGCTTTGCCCGATTGCAAGTGGCCCTACCGCATTCTAGAAGAAATGTATTGATAGAAAGGGGGAGAAAAGTTCGATGCTGTGGTGTTCGCCTTTGGCCCAGTACTCTGCAGCAAATAAATCAAATCTCGAAATCCGGAGAACACAGGACGGAATCTATTTGATCAAATTAATATCAAATAAAAACCGTAATCCACCAACTGTCAAGTGCAATGTGCTCTAGACGCAGGTTTAATTCGGATAGGGAGGAGAATGGGATTTGAGTTACAGAAAACAGACGCTTGTGCATGCCAAAATCTGCCCACTTATAGACACTTGAACTTGTGTTGTGCCCCAGAAAAGTGTGTGGGGTGGAGTTATACATTTAGTGGAAAAAAATGAGAAAACATGTTACGTCCTTACGTCATAATACATGGTGATAAATCTGACTGCGGGCGGTTCGGTTATCCAAAGAAATCGAACTTTCAACAGAGTAGTCAGTGATGAGCAATGGTGATATTTTGTTTAAGGTCTAATGAGTTCAAGTTCTTTCATAAATCTGATCTAGTTTCTTAATATTCTTCTTCTTTGGCTATCATGTCAAAGTTGATGTGAAGAGTGAAGTTGATTTTATATATCTAGATTACATACTATGCATTTATGTTGCTCAATATGTCAATCACTCCTGCGTTACCAGTAACTCAAAAAAAAACCTGTAAATTTATATTGCGCCACTGATTGTTACTGTGACCACCACACTAGCAGCATAGGGGCCATGCATTAATTATGTCATGCTTAATAGAGGAAATACTTCACCTACACCTTTTCCTATACCTAATGCCATTGCAAGTTTAAAAATCTTTTTTCACCTTCCACCTTAGAGCGTGCAATAACATATGCATCACCCCTTACACTAAGTAACCTTGCAATGAACTAATCCTGGGCATTGCAAACGACAGCATCATTTTTGATACCTTAATAGCATTTTATGTTTTGTTTCATTCCCTTAAACGCCACCTCCAACTGAACCAGGCATTTCTTTCGGACAGGAATGTTAAAAGCTCTTTTGTTCTCCTTCACGATTACGTGGACTGGGCAATAGAAAAAAAAACCTGGCGACCTGTCAAGTAGAACACGATTCCTTTTTGCGTTGGTTGACTTTTACCCCGAGCAAGCGAAACGAGAATTCACTTTAGGTTCTACGATTACTAATGATGACTATATCGGTTCACCGTTCTTCCGTAGTTTTTTTTTTCTGTAAAGACCGCACGGTAAAGGCCATTGAAACGTGACGAAGTGGTCTTCTTCCCAGATGGACCCAATAAGATTCGATGACGATCGGCTTATTTCATAATCTCGCTTTCAAGAGCCGGTAATCGAAAGTGGTGAGATAACCGACACTCACGAATTTTCATGACACTTGCTTCAATGCCCGCGCGATGGCTCAATTTTGGTTGGACTCTCGTTGCTGACCGAACCAAGGCACACCAAGTCTAACAAAAAGCCTTTTAGCGATCGTGCCATTAAATCCCCTCGTGTAACGACCAATCGTGGAATATCAAAAGAATTGTGTGGTTTCTGAAACGCTTTGGCCCTGGATTCTAATACTAGACTCGATAAAAAAAGGCACGAACACTGAACTGCTTTTGGTTGAATGCGGTAGATGCCATTTTCACTATGGTCAGTTTTAGTTTGAACGCTCTGCCAAAGTACAGCCGATGGGATAGAACGGTTCTTTTCATGCCACACGATTGAGAGTGAAAGGGGCGCAAACTTGGACATGACTGCTGCTGCTTTCTGCCCTCTGGTACCCTCATGATCAAGGTGATCTACATTTCAGAGCATACCCGAGCAAAGTCGAGCATCAAAATGAACGTAAAAGGAAAACAAGTTATGATTCCAAGATCATCATTTGATGTCAATTTTCGATTAATATTGTTTTCATTTTGCGGTAATTTTCGAACATGATTGAAAACTTAGCTCTCAGTACCGGATAAAAAAGTGTTCGTTCTTGTCTCCTTGAAAGCACAACTAGTATTTCATATGATATTTACTGGGGAATATTTATCTTTCAATTTTGGCATTTTAAACGTTAACACTACCAAAATGAGAGCAACCTGAAAAATAGAATATAAGGACATACATTTAGTTTTCGATTTGATCTCAGACTCTACTCGGGTATCGATTTGTACATAGGTAGAATTGGACACCTAACGGTTTCAAATGGGATTGCTTCAGCCTTCAGATTGCTTTTGGGTTTCTATGTACTTCTGCAGTCACCCCAAAATAATGGATAAGTCAATTCTGCGTGTTAATCAAATGAATGTGAGCCATGATTGTGGGCAATCCCTGATTGTGGGGTGACTGTACCAGTAAGTAAATGACAATATAATATATATTATAAGTAAACTTATTCGTACGCTACTTATTATGATCTGACATTATATTCCTTGGAAGAATAAATTCAGATGATGAAAGAAATCTACCTTTAAGTTCATGCCACTTGTTTTCCTTGTTCTGTATTTTAACCACCTAATTAATATTTTCAGCTTTATAAGCCAAATTTTCCAGAGTTGTGCTGTAAAATAGCTGGATGAAGGCTGCAGCTACAGCTACAAGCAAAAGCTAGCCAAATAGTTTACTCAACTTTTTCACAACCATTATCTAATATGTAATTTGCACTGAAGAACAGCAGTCAATAAATGCTAATGACACTTCTATGCAAATATTAATCGACTTTCAACTTTCAGCTGTAAAACAATGCTAATGAAGTGAATATATTACTCATTTGATGGCTTTTTTGCAACCAACTACTCTTGCTGAATAACATAAACATCAAAAGTGCTTTTTCAACAACTAAACAACCTGTACTCAGCTAATAAACTGTATTAGCGCAGCTTTGGAAGCATTTTTTCAGTCATCTAGGTTTATATTTAGACTTGCGCAGTTTTACAGCTTTTACTCCGCTCCTTTACAAAGCTGAACTAACTAGTCGAGAAAAAAGATTCAGGTAAACTATTATAAAGCCTTTACCCAGCGATCTTGTTGTAGAAGCTCAGGTAGATTTGTTTACGTCAGTTCAAAGTGCTGGCGCAGCGAAGTTGGTAGTGTCAAGGTTTGCCAATGCGGTCGAGTTCGATTCCAGGTTTCCGGTGCAGGGTAGATAAATTTGGTGGTGTGCTTATAACTAATTTCTATTAATTCTATTCTATTAACTATTGGTTCACAACAAAATAAACTCAATACATTCCTCCAACAAAAAAAGTGTAATCAATATTTTACCCGGCTTCAAGAGAAAGCTGTGTAATGATTATTGGATAACCGGGAAAAGGTTGAATAAGCGCCTTTCAAGGTCGCACACAACTGAACAGCAGGATTAACAGCTGTATAAAAGAGTTAATGGATATGAAATAAGAACTTGTCCCAACCGTCCCAACAGCCATAAGTTGCTGACTAAGTTCGCCAGATTTGCTTGTAATAGAAGTTGAGCAGAGGTTGCCTCATATCATATAACGTTTGAATACAGCTTGAGGCTGTATAAATGAAATTAGTAAAGATTTACATTGTGAAAATTGTTAGTTGGGCATCGCTCAAAATCTTCTCTCGCTTAATCTCGTTGGCATGAACATTGAAATGTTTTGCAAAAAGTGTATACAACATTGATGATTTATGCGATTTTGAACTTAAATTTATTAAAAATTTCGTACAAATCTAGCCAACGCATACATCGCAGAAATTAACATAAATTTTTCAAATGGTGTTCATGGCGTTTGTTCCAGGAAGGGAGCACAATCACATAAAGTTGACAATCTATGGAATCTTGAAAAGAAAAAAATTACAAGTGATTATTGAGACTTTCTGATATTATGTACCAGAGGAATCTGGTTGAAATACTATTTGCATTGGATCTGAGTCATGGAAAGTTACTCGTGCCATAACGTGATGCTTTAGATTATTAAGTTTTACTTCAAGGCCTACCTTTGATCCAGATTAGGTACAACGTTGATCCATCACTTTGCCTTCGGAAGCAATCGATGCAAACACCATTCCCAAGAAACAATTTTGGGTTTATGAGGCTTCTGTAGAGCATGATTTAGACTTGTAGAATGTTATAAAACCTCGATAAAACCTGCAATGTTACTTGGGTTTTACCTGCCAGATGGCTTGCCTATTTACACATTCATCTACTAAAAGTTCTTCCTGGTTGGACACGTAAGACCAGGGTTTCAAAATATCATGACTCTCACGTGACACTCATCTAAGCATCAACCGACTATCGCTGACAGAACGTTTTGTCACGCAGTGAGAGGCAGAGCCATGGCAAACAACAATCACCAGTAATGGTCACTGCTCACAAGCAAAACGTTACACTCGCTGCTGATGATGAAAAGCATAACAAAAACAGTGAAGACCTCTGCAGTACGATCATGAGAAAAAGCGAAACAACAGAAGAAAATGAAAACAAGTGTTACTACCATCAGCTGTTTGACGATCGTGATTGTGAAAGGTCGCAACTCTGCGTAAGGCCACGGCCAGGGTAAACGCGACACGCGACACGACGCGATGCGACTCACGCAAAGAATAATAATAAACAATAAGATTCTTTTGAATTGGTCGCGTCGCGTCGCGTGTCGCGTCTACCCTGGCCGTACCCTAAGACCTCAATTGATCGATTTTTAAGTAAATCAGATACATGTTTGGTTATTGTCAAAAAAATTGAGCTCAAAGTTATGTTTATACAAGTCTTCACCAATATTATTCTATGAAACAATCTCTTAAAATTTTAAACAATTTAAATTGGAATCGACTCATTAGGTGGCACTAGTGTCTGTAGAAAACATCTTAGCTTTTATATAATAAATTTCTCGTAATGTGTGTTCGATAGAAGGATGCGGTTTTTTGCAATAAGATTAGACAGGCCAACACTCAAAGTTATTTTTATGTTCACACAAGTAAAAGAGTTTCAAGGAGCTGTGCCATGATGCCGATGCCAACCCCTGGGGCAACGCATATCGAGTCACGATGGCGAAGATCAGAGGTCCAACGATGCCGGTTGAAATGTGCCCCAACAAGCTGAAAGTCATCGTGGAGGGACTTTTCCCACAGCATGACCCAACGCCCTGGCCACCTACACCATATGGAGAGGAAGATGGAGACAACGTTGAACAAGTCTCCAACGAGGAACTCCAAGCAACAGTGGAGGGGTTGAAGGCGAAGAAAGCTCCCGGCCCGGATGGAATTCCCAATGTGGCGTTGAAGGCGGCGATCCAGTCGTTCCCGGACATGTTCTGTCTCGACGAGGGTCAGTTCCCTGATAGGTGGAATGTACAAAAGCTTGTGCTGTTGTCGAAGCCCGGAAAACCGCCGGGGGATCCTGCATCATGTAGGCCAAAATGCTTGCTGGATACTATCGGAAAGCTCTTGGAGAGGATCATCCTGAACAGGCCGACGAAATGCACGAAGAGTGAACACGGGTTGTCGGAGAGGCAGTGATCGACAGAGCAGATAAAGCCTCCAAGCAGAAGCGGAGAGGAAATCGATACTGCGCCGTGATTACGATTGATGTGAAGAATGCATTCAATTGCGCCAGCTGGGAGGCCATCGCCAAAGCGCTCCATAGAATGGGCGTTCCAGACTACTTCTGCAGGATTCTAAGTAGTTACATACTTCCAGAACCGGGTCCTGGTCTATGCGACAGACACGGGGCAGAAATCGCTTAGAATCACGGCAGGAGTTCCACAAGGCTCCAGTCTAGGTCCCACGTTGTGGAACGGAATGTACAATGGCTTGCTGACGCTCAAGCTGCCCAAAGGAGTTGAGATTGTTGGCTTTCCGGACGATGTCGTCTTGACGGTAACAGGTGAGACCCTGGAAGAAGTGGAAATGCTGGCGGCCGAGGCAATAGATACGATTGGTAACTAGATGCAAGGAGCGAAGCTGCAGACTGCCCACCACAAAACAGAAGTGATCTTGGTCAGTAACTGTAAAGCAGTGCAGCGGGCAGAAATCACCGTTGGATAGCACACTATTATTTCGTAGCACGTGCTGAAGTATCTGGGAGTGATGATAGACGACCGGCTAAACTTAAACAGCCACATCGAATATGCGTGCGAGAAGGTGGCGAAGGCCATCAACGCAATAGCCAGAATCATGCCGAACAATTCTGGTCCAATGAGCAGCAAGAGGCGTCTTCTGGCTAGTGTGTCCTCTTCGATACTAAGGATACGGAGATCCAGCCTGGATTGAAGCGCTGAAAACGAAGCAGAACCAAAGAAAATTGAGCAGTCCGTTCCGTCTCATGGCCATGCGAGTTGTGAGTGCGTACAGAACCATTTAGATGGAGGCAGTATACGTTATCGCCGGTATGATCCCAATCGGCATTACCTGGGCGGAAGACTACGAGTGCTATATGAGGGGAGAAACCAGAGGAGTACGAAAAATCGTGAGAACGATGTCGTTGGCTAAGTGGCAGCAGGAGTGGGATGCAGCGGAGAACGGTATATGGAAACACAGGCTAATACCGATTCTTTCGACCTGGGTGAACAGGAAGCATGAAGAAGCCAACTTCCACTTGACGCAGTTCCTGTCTGGTCATGGCTGCTTCAGGAAGGACCTGTATCGGTTCAGACACACAACGTCGCCCTTCTGTCAGGCTTGTGGGAATGTGGAAGAATCACCAGAGCAAGTGGTCTTCGAATGTATTGCATCAATTGGTATATTAATCACACTCTAACGATCTCTAGTTATGGCTCTTAAAAAGTAAATAGATGCACGGAGCTGTCAAATAGATCTCCCGTAAAGGGAAAGTATAACCATAAACAAATACATTTAATATTAAAATTTGGTACTGATAAGATACTGTATTCCATTAGAATAGGATTCACTTCCAGTTGTTGCCATATAAGTTAATATCGCCAAAGGGGGGCATATAACTTCCATAGCATAAATGGACATAAATCAATGATATCATTTACAACCTCATCACGAATTGTTTGCTTCCAAGGTCAAATGGTACGACCGATGCAATTTCATTTGTGCCGCTTCAAAAAGGGTTTAGAATTCGAGTCTTATTTTGAAACATTATTTTCAAAATTTAGTTCTTCAGGGTAGAGAATCACTTTTTAATTTGTTTATGCAAATCCCGCCAGATAACGTTCATGGCTGGATCGCGTGTTCTTTGGTATTGCCTCTTACGGACATTTTTAAGTTGCATAACCTTTGGCTTCAAATGAAGAAATAATTTGATGTTTGATTCGTCTATGGACAATGATGGCAACACCACCAGCTCCATCAAGACGAATATTTGGATAAATTAAATAATTTGCGTACCTTTAACCTTATGGTCAGGTGGAACGTTTCAGTTTTAACGGCGAATTGCACGTTATGAACTCTCAAAAGTTAAATAGCTCGTCTGCATTATCACTAAGAGATCGAGCATTCCAATTCAAAATATTTAAAGATTTTTAAATCATTACTGAATTTCAAAGTCATGACAATATTTCTAGCAAAATTTAACCCAAGTTGGAATAGCATAAAACATGGAGTTAGATTCAAGCATATCAGAAATCATGTCAATTAATGATTTCTGTAAAATTCCATTTTAGGGGCAGTATTGCTTCCTAAGTAAAAATATTGGCTAGAACTTCGATTTCTATCAGTTGAAAAAGCGGCATAGGTAGCTCCATTTACTTACTGAACATTTAACAGCGAGGGGAGCAGGTATAGATGAAGAATTTGAAGCAGGGGTTATATTTGTACCTACGGGTACGAATGTAGAATTTGATCCTCGCTGACCGTTGTTAACAGCAGAGGAATTTGTACCAAGTCTAGAACGTGGAGCGTTTCCAAACTGTCGCTTACACCGAGATTGTAGGATCGCTTTACGAGTCTTACATTCCCAAAAATTGGATTTGTGGTTTTCACCACAATTTGATCATTTAAATGTCTTAGGATCTTCCTTCACAGGACAGTCGTCCTTTGTGAGAGGAATCACCACAATTCATGCATTTAGCTGGCATGTAGCAATTTTTTTCCGTCAACCCATCCCTGGAACTTACGGCACTAATGCCACTTCACTCGGATATGGAGCATAAGTCTAGCTTTTCTAAGGCCCTGTGCTGTAAATTCTCAAAATCAATTGAACATTTTTGATGAAAATGAGAAGATCAGCTATCCACTATTAAAGGGACCTCCTTCGAATGGGTGATATCAGTTGCTTAGTCATTCAACGAAGGCATGGATCATTCTCATTTGGGAAACGCTAGATATTATTCAATTTAGTGTAACCTACGCATAAACGGAGCTCTGGTCGACATTCCGGCGAAAAAGCTAAGCCAACCCGACGCCAACCTGACTTCTACCAAATCCCAATCCTATGTTGTCCCGAAATTGACCCGACATGAGCCCAAAATTAACCCAACAAAAACACGACATTGAGTCGATATCGACCTTAAATTTGCTTTACATTGATCGGACATCGGGTCGACTTGTCTGTTCGGTATATCAAATGATAGTGAGTGACTTAGTTGACAGCTTCGCATGAGAAAGGGGCTCTTCAAATTATGGTCTTGTGAGAATTAGTTTTCACAGAATTGATTCAATGGTTGCATTGGTTCATCTTCAATCGAATGATATGAGAATTAACATCACTAAGGCCTTAAGATGGTTTAGATCACTAGACTTGAAGTGAACTAAATAAAATCATTAGAAATCCCGTTGTGTGAATCGCCAGGACGGAATTTCATTTTCATTTTGATTACTTGGAGTGGTACAACTCCAAGTAATCTTGCCAATTCATCTTTGATCTGATCCAGGGATTCACCACTGGGCAGTGCTTTCATGACAACCTTGAACAGACGTTCAGTTTTGATGTCATAAGTGAAAAATTTGTGCTGCTTCTCAGTAAGATACTGGAGATGACGTTTGCATCCGTCCAAGGTTTCAGCACGACGGCCAATTTGAAGTGAAAACCTCAATTTAGCGAAGTACAAAAGTTCCACGCGAAGGGGGGACCTTTTCCTTCTTGGCATTAAGCCGGGGAAGTTTAATGGAATTTTGTCAAGATGCTGGATCATTCTCATCACCCGAAGATCGAAGTAGGTCGTGCTGGAAAGTTGACGCGTTTTTATTCGCTGCTGATTTTAATTTTTCTGATTTTAAGCATAAAACAGCAAAACAAAGTTATCTTCCATTTAATTCCACTCAAATAATTTTGGTATCCATGACAGATACTTATTTCGACTTCAATGTGCAGTCTTCATCAGTGTCATTCCCACTAAAGAACTTATCAAAATCTAACCCCCTTAAGTACTCATCCCCTAGGTTTAAAAGTCAAGATCACAGGTATAAAAATGAAACTACAATGTGTTGAATCGGAACCTACGTAACTAATTAAAAACTAAAGATTTAAGTAAACTAAAGGAGAAAAATCTATTCAAATCTCTAATAAGGAAAATCCCAAAGGCTTGGTAGCCATCATAATGAAGCAATGAAATTGGGTTCATTGCTTCATTCATTTTAAGCATGTTTAAAAAAAACTATGGCGAATGATAAGTGGAAAAAGAAAAAAACGAAGATTCAGGAGCGGTGTTTGTCAGGAGCTGTGTTAGCTGATGGGCAGCGAAGAACCCAAGTTGATCACGATTATGTGAATCAAACAGGCCAACGTCCGGAGACTGATACTGAGAGATACCGGAGTGTTGTATTCGATGTATGTCGTTCCGATGGCTGGCAAGGGGTAGCGGTTTTTCTTAGTCAGTATCAAAGAGACGTGTTTCGGAACATTAACTGCATTCGAGAGCTTCAAGGACTATTCGAGTTACAATATTCAAGAAGAGATACGAAAAACATCGAAAAGTGATATAGAAAGAGAGAGAAGACTATTCCACTACAGATGCCGATTATTCAACAGGACTCAACGAGAATCGAGATGACAAAGATTCAGCAGCAATGACATAATACATAAGCGGTTAGATCTAACTGATTACAACTAGATATACAAATATGAAATGCATCCTACTAAATACGTGCCATCTACAAAGTATGAATTGCTTTGATGATGGAAATGTACACGCAGTACCAATATACATTTTATATCGGTACTACGTGTTTGCGGGGCTTGTTGTAAGTGAAAGTAACCTCGGAATGGACGTGAGTGAATAGGCATTCTGAAATGGGCTACTGAATCTCAACAGAGCTATCACCTTTCAACTTCCGGGCTAAAATTGTTTGCAATGGGATCAGTATAAGATAATAATAGATTATATTGCAAACATTTTTCTTCCATAAAAACACTGCCGGACAGTGGAAGTTGGACATACATGATGAATCATTCTCATCACCCGTGTGCATATCAAATTGATTGTTCAAATAAATTTCATCAGAAAGGGGACCCCCTTTCTGTTGCGTGAAAATGTTTCTCCAAATCGACTTCAAACCAGATTACTATAAGAATTCGAAGGATCGAAGTCGACTTCAAAGCAGGATTACCTCGGGTAGGGTCCAAACAAGAATCGAAGAGGAATAAGAGTAGAAAAAAGTAGAAAATGTGCAGGTATATTGAGCACTGAAAATTGTTGTTTAAATTTGTTGTAGCTTTAGGTATCAGTAACACCTCCTTCAGCAGAAAGCAATTCGATCCGCACGGCAATAGAGCACGATGCGGCCTCATCGTGTGATACACTGTTTCTGCCTACAGCAAAGAGATCACTGAAATTCCAAGGATTTACATTCAAGATTGTCGGATGAGCTGTAGTGAAATGTTTATATAAGTTACTCTTTAAAAAGTAAGTGAAAAAAACTAGGGGCTACGAAAGGAAAAACATAGGATACGTTTGATGACCTTAATTGGCAAATCTATTGGAGACGATCCAGCCCAGTTTCGATAGTAAAGAAAACTGAACTAAACTAATTGGCAAATCATCAAAGGAACACATGCTTCAACTTTACGGGCCTGGATGGTCTTCCTGAGCCGACACTCAGTAAACTTAACCACTGAACAAGTCTAGCTACCTACGTCAAACGTATGCTTAAATTGAAAATCATTTGTAATCCATTGAACCTAGCATGTTCAAATCAAAAACACAAAACACTGCCACCTGATACGTTTTCAAATCTCATTACAAAGCATCGAAAAGCAAATTGTCGAAAATTACAACCTTCTTCGAACCTCTTTGGTGCAATTCGATACAAATTGGAGGTAACCGAGTGTAAAACAGGAGTCAATACGACCTCAAAGAGCAAATACTACCCTTGTTTCGTCTGAAGTGTCAGGATATGTGAATACCATCAACAGCAGCAGAGAAGTACCAGCAGGGCTGAAAAAAGGATGATGCTAACATATATCGCCAAAAGCCACCACTTCGGGCCAAATTTGGATTGAGATATTAATGTGATTGAGTGTGAATAATGCTTTTTTATCAAAGGATCATGTTACCCCGCCATCCAACGGCAGTCGGTCGTCTCGATGCTTCTCGGAAACTACATGTAGCACGAGAAGCTGTCAGCTCGCCTTTGTACTGCTCGGGTTCAATTTTATGCTACGAGAAAAAAAAAACTACTCTCCTTCGGAGGATCAAACTGCACAGTATCCCACCATATTGGACGTCAGAACGGTTTACCTCCATTGACTTTGGGTAGCCGTCGCCGCCGTCGATGGCGTCGTGGTCATGCTTCACATCATACGATGAGGGTTTTTTTTTATTGATGACCAGTCGCTACGGAGAGGAAAAGGATATTGTGAACAACCCACATAGCACAAGCACATATACTGGCAGGAAGGAGATGAACGAGAGTAACCGGATACATATGAGTAGCACTGCTCGGGTGGTGCCCATATTTTTGCGGGTGGTTGAATCCAAAATAAGTGATAAGAGCTGCACATTTTTTGCTACGAAAATTCTTGGCTGGAACCATCTGTTGGTTACTGTATAGGTTACATGTTTCACACTCATTCAGTGGTATACACTGACCAGGGGTTGACATTTTTTTTATCTTCTCTGATAGTTTCTTATTCGTTAGTAAATATGTGAGGCATTTTCTACGAAAAGCGCGAACGTTTTTAAAGGGTGAACATAAACAACATTACTTAATCAGCTGTAACTTTTAACGATTATATTTTAAAATTTTCGAAGAAGATTAGGGTTTTTGATCTAATTTCCGTCCTATTAAGCACAACCCGCGCTTTACCTCTCTTTTCTGAACAAGCATAAACAAAAAGTGGAATATTTTTGTCAAAGTTGACTTCTAAATTTATTCACCTTTCCATACGAGTTTGATAAAGAGTCACAAATTGTTGTGATATTATTTAAAATCTAATACTGCTTCTTGATTCTAAATTCGTCCTACGAGTTTCAATTCCGTCCTAGCGCATTGAAACGCCATTAGATTTTCTTCGTCCTACGGAAAAAAAGGGATTCGCAAGGAGCACTTCTTTTGTTTTGAGAACAATGAGCGTAAATGTTCATACAATGCATTCTAATACCTATTATTGATTTGTGCACGGTGAAATCATTGATATTATTGATCTGTTCTGATCGATAGAACGGGAATGAGCAATTATGATAAAGTAGCGCTCTACCCTATGCATAGAGTGCTGAACAAGCAAGAATTATGTCATGCTTACGAAAGAACTTTGACTTATGTTCAATCAAGAAAACAGAATGTTGCCTTAAAAATTTATTACATTGGCGATAAACTACATTTGGACTTTCTCCAATTTACCTAAAACTTTGCATCATTCATATTTAAAAAAAAATCGGTTATTTTATTATTATTATTATTATTTATTAGTGACATTTTATCACTTCTGTGACATTCGTGTCGTTCGGTTATTTTGGATCTTAATTGTTGTTAAAAAAAATTGAGTTTTTTTCATTTTTAAATAAATTGTAGCTCTAAAACGTCACTTATGATCGAATAAGTGACGTCTTATACAATATTGTTTAAAAAGTAAAGTCTGCGGGTTGAAGCATGTGACCGACGACTTTCGGGTCACAATAAATTGTTTGGTGGAAAGGCCAGTTGGAGGTTTAGACACACTGAAAAATTGTAAATATTTATGTTTTGTGTCGTCTAAGATTTCCCTGGCGCTCGAATGTCAAATAAATGTCTGTCTCCGCTTTGTATAGTGTTTGAGTGACGTTTATTTTTCATTTTGTAGTTTAAGGGTGTGTATAATTAACTGTATACTTAAAAGATGGCACATGTAATGCCCACCTCAGACGGTGACCGTGGCTAGACCAGTTACCAGAGGCTTAGATGGAGGTCCTTCAGACCTCTGAAAAAAATCAGTTAATTGTAGACTTCCTGGTTGGTATCTCGTGTATCAAAATATTTGTTTTGATTTTTGTTATTACTCCGGCTGTAAATATTAGATTTTATTTATTTATTTATTTATTTATTTATTTATTTATTTATTTATTTATTTATTTATTTATTTATTTACTTATTTATTTATTTATTCAATATTTTTCCTATTTATTTATTTATTCAATATTTTTCATATTTATTTATTTATTCGCGGAAGCAAGTGTTAGGGATTTTGAATTTGTTAAGGCTATGCATGCAGCCACTTTGTCGGAGTAAATGAGTAGTTTGTTTATGATACCAACCGAAACCATTTTAGTGTGTAAGTTTTCGTACCGTCATCACGCCTGTCATCGTTCCGTCATCGCTCCTGTCATCATTCGTTCATCATCGCGATTCATCGTCATCGTCGTCATCTTTGTGTGTGTTGTGATGATAATCATGATGGGGTCGCTTCAATTGCGCTGACTCATCGACTGCTATAAAAAGGGGCGGTCGAATAGAGTCAGGCCTCTTTTGTATTTTATTTGTCCGGCGGAGTGAAGACAAGTGACGGTTGTGCGAGTTAGGACGTCAAAAACTAACCGTAGTAGTTCCGCGTAAGTTTGCGCTTAAATATAGATTAAAATTGAAAATCTAAATCTTAAAACTTACAAATTAAAGTAATAAAAAACAGCGATAATACCACACAACTTAAAAGCTTTTAAAAAAATTAATTAGTGCGGGTCAATTGTGGAAATCACCACGAACGGCTAAGAAAGTGCACCCCAAATGTAAGACGTTAGTCTTAGCCGCGTTATACCGCATTGACCGTTAACGCACGAATAGGTCAAGCGAGCTAGTGGTGAACATTTAAAAAAAAAAACTGCAGTTGATGTGAACAATGTACAGTGGTCGAGCGGACAGTGAAAATAGTGGTATTGCGTAAAGACTGTGACTGTCCGTCTCACAAATGGTGGTGCAGCTCGCTTGATGACCACTAAAGAAGAACAGTGTATACACGAACGGTACCACTCCCCGGACACGGAACTCTGGCCCACATTATGAGAGCCTTACCGTCACGCTAGTGATTCCCTTGTTAAGAGTGGGAACAGTGCTGAAGCGAAGAAACCCCAGAAGAAGAAGAGGAAGAAGAAGAAGAAGAATAATGATTTCGTGAAGAAGCGTTCCGCTGATCAACGAAGTCCCAGCCACTTCCAGATGTTCCAGATGTTCCAGAGCAGATCAACAATCGGCCGCAACGGTGAGCTCACAGCATGTTTTTAAATAAAAGGTTAACCTACAAAAACACTCGATAATTTCTCTTTAAAAAATTTATTAAAATGTCTGGCCTTCTAAACCTCAACTGATTATATGTTCTAATTTTTGTTTGTAAAGAAAATCTTGTTTTCCGCCATCTTTTTTGTAAATTCCGCCTTTCCACCAATATTGGGATGAAAGTCTGCCCCATTGCAATTTCTCCTGGAGATCAATTGTATATACGACCCTGAATGGCAAGGTAGGTAAAGCACCTCTTACATGCCTCAACCATACAAAAGTAGTAACTATCAATTGGCGCCCAACGCAAAATATCGGAAAAAGTGGTTTTCTTTATGGCCTGAAGAAAACCCCTTTTTCTAATGGTCTCCCGGAGAAATTTCAATTAATTAAAAATCAATTTCAATAATCGCGTGGTCATCAGTTCGATTTTGTGGTTTCAAATTAATTCGTTGTGAAGATTTCGTTAAAATTGATTTGCGAATTGTTGCGAATGATGATAACAAACCACGTAAATGCTCCTGTCATGATTGTTGAGTTTAATTGCAAATCGGAGGTTCGATCCACTTTATTAAATTAGAGCTCATTCTAGCCCTTCATAGTTTTTCAAAACTCTATTGGTACATTAAATTAATAGACAACATTATCTTATTTTTCCAAATTTTTAAAAACAAATTATGGTAAAATATATTTATTTTCTAAATTTGTCTAGCAAGGAAACTTAAACTGTGATAATTTATTTTGTGTTTCCTGTGATATTTATTCAGATGCTATTTATTATATTTATTTAAAAAAAGTATTTGTTTAATTATTTATTTATTTGCTGAAATATTTATTTAAATAATTATTTATTTATTATATTTATTTACAATTTATTCTAGAAATTATTTATAAATTTAGAATAATTGAATGCAAGATTTATTTTTGAATTAAATAATTCTAAATCCAAAAAGCTGAAATGGCTTCTGCACGCCTTACATTTGATCAAGCTAGTGAGCTTATTTTAGACTGGTATTATGGCATGCAAGTAGAATTTCTCGATCCAGATGAACTTGATTGGGAGTTGGAATCTCGCTCCGTTGTGATGGACAACAATCTCAATACATCTCAAAAGCGAAAATGGTTGAGAGAAAGCCTCAAAACCGAAAAAGAAGGATTGGTAGGAGTAAACGGACGAGCTGTCATAAGTGATTTGAGTTTGGAAATAGGTAGTTGCAAGCAGAAGTTTGTTGACATCAAGGAAATATGGCGCACGATAGAGAGTGTGTATGAGAAGAAAATTTATACCGCTCGTCTGCTACATGTAGGTGCTCGTATTTTTTTGATGTTGACTTCGGCAAAAGATTCACCAAATCCACACTCTCATTTACAAAATGTGTTGGTAGAATTGGCAGAGCTGTTGGAGCCTGTGTGCAACCCACAAGATCCGGAAATTCCAGAAGAAAATAACGATGAACCAGGGGATGTTCAGAGCGAAAATAACGACGAACCACTACCAAATCCCAGACCCAGAACCACCATCTTGAGTCAGGAGGACCTTGATTGGATTCATTCGTTGCAAAACAGGATAATGGACCTAGAAGGTGAACTTCGACGCAAACAAGGAAAGGACATGGGAACTCAAACCTCTTCCGAACATGCTCAGCATCCAGAAGTTTACCATAATCCCTTTCCTAACTCCTTACCATCTGCTTTGCCACCTCATCCTCAATATCCAGTTCATTCAGATTTTGATGTTTACAATCGTAATCAAAGACCATTTTCGTTAGAAAATCAACCTACTTCGAACAATAGTTTTGCTGATCAACACAATTTCCCATTTCGCAGTTCAGATCCCAACTCCAGATTCCATCACAGACCATCGTTAGATTATCGACCACTGAATCCAACAATACGTCCGCTTCCCAACGAATACCGATCACAGACAAACCCAAATCCAAATCCCCTTCCACCTCATCCAAATCCATATCGTCATTATCCACCTTCTCAGTATCCCGAATCGGATCAAACACGGCATACTTTGCCGGTTTCCAAATGGAATATAGTGAAGTACAGTGGGGATGATCAAGGTCTAAAACTTAATGAGTTTCTGGAGCACGTTGAAGCGTTATCACAAGCAGAGCATGTTTCGGAACGAGAACTGTTCCAATCAGCTGTGCACTTGTTCACTGGTTCAGCATTAAAATGGTATATGAGCCAACGTTCGACAGGTAGACTCATGCACTGGCAACACCTGGTATTTGAGCTTCGTAGAACTTACATGCACCCGGACTTAGACGCTTTGATTAAAATGAAAATTTATCAAAGGCGTCAACAAAAGTACGAGTCATTTCACGAGTTCTATTTTGAAATGGAGAAGATGTTCCGGACGATGAGTTTTCAAATTCCAGATTACGAGAAGATGCAAATACTTCAACAAAATATGCGTGTGGATTACAAGCGACAGATGACCTTTCTGCCCATCGCTGATTTGGAAACACTCGTTGCTGCTGGTCAGAAATTAGACGCTTTGAATTTTTCAGCTTACAACAAAGTTTTCGGAGCTGAAAAGACAGTCCAAGCGGTAAACGACAACAAGGAGGCCGAAGTAAAGAAAAAGTAAAAAGGCAGTCAGGTTCGGTCCCAGTCTTCGGGGCAAACAGCTCTTGTAGGTCCACCTCCTCAATCCAGGAACTATCGTGGACCACCTTCATCGTCACAAAGTTCCATGTCGAAATCGACCCCTACTTCTAACAACCATTCAGAACAACAGAACCCACAAGTGCGAAATACATCAAAAGATTCGTCAACCAATGCTCCTACAGCAGGTCCATCGGGTATACAACCACGTCCATCTCTTACATTGGAAGATGTCGTCAACAACCATAAACTCCCTCAGCACGGCACTTGTTACAATTGTGGTAGATTTGGGCATCACATGGCCATGTGTAGACAACCTCGCAGGATATTCTGTAGCAATTGTGGTCTCCGTGGTTTTCCATATGATTGTTGCCCATATTGCATAAAAAACGGAACGATTGCGAACGAAAACCGCCGTCCGCAAACCCCGAAAGCGTAAAAACTTACCCTCAGCGCAGCCCACCTCTTTTCTGGGAGTACGCAACTCCTAACATGTACGCAGATTCCGCTGAAATTTGTCAAATAACGTACCCCTTCGAAAATGATAACCGACCCTACGTATCGGTAAACATCTATGACTTCCATATCCACGCGCTACTCGATAGTGGAAGTAACTACACGATAATTAGCGAAAATATCTACAAGAAACTGAAACAAACATACAAACGCCTACACAAACCTCCCAAAAGCGTATCTCTTCGTTCCGCCAGTGGAGACCCACTTCAGATCCTCGGTCAGGCTCAGCTTCCTTTTCAGTTCCACGGAAAAGTTCGGATTATTTCTACTCTGGTCGTAGAAAATCTTTCCATCAATTGTATTTGCGGTATGGATTTTTGGAACAAATTCACAATCCAACCCACTATGCTTTCAAATGGACAAGATGTACCCACCACGGTCGTTTCCGTTGTTGAGGAATTCGAATCCGATTCCATATTATCCCATGAGGAAAGTCAGGTGATCGAGAATGTCAAGAAGTTGTTCCTCCCTGCACGAGAAGGAAGCTTAACTTTAACACCTCTTGCTCAACACAAAATTATATTGAAGGATGAATGGAAAGATCAACCACCCGTCCGTCAGTTTCCCTACGTCATGTCACCGAAAACCCAGGAGCTGGTTGCCGTCGAGCTACAGAGACTGTTGGACATAGGAGTCATCGAGAGAAGCTGCTCGGATTGGTCCCTAAACTGTGTTCCTGTTATAAAACCAAATAAGGTAAGGTTGTGTTTGGACGCGCGCAAGGTCAATGAGCGAACTGTGCGCGATGCTTACCCTTTGCCGCACCCTGGACGCATTTTAGGTCAACTTCCAAAAGCTAAATATCTTTCCACGATTGATCTTTCTGAAGCGTTTCTACAAGTTCCGTTGGATCCACAATCCCGGAAATTCACCGCGTTCAGTGTGCAGGGCAAAGGGTTGTTTCAGTACACACGAATGCCATTTGGTCTTATAAACAGTCCAGCCACTCTGGCTAGACTGATGGATACAGTGCTTGGACATGGTGTACTGGAACCGTACGTTTTTGTGTACCTCGACGATATCGTCGTGGTTACAGAAACGTACGAGCATCACGTACAGCTCCTCACTGACATTGCACGTCGCCTGAGAGAAGCCAACCTCAGCATAAATCTCGAAAAGTCTCGCTTCGTTGTTTCAGAGGTCCCATTTCTAGGATATCTGTTGAGCACCAACGGTCTGCGAACTAATCCAGATAAAATACGTCCCATCGTAGAGTATGAGAGGCCCACCACCATTACCAAGCTCCGGAGATTCCTAGGAATGGTGAACTATTACCGACGATTCATTGCAGAATTCAGGCGTAACCGCACCTCTTAGTGATCTCCTGAAAACGAAATCGAAGGTTATTAAGTGGAATGAGTTCGCTGAAAACTCTTTCTGTAAAATCAAGGAACTTTTGATTTCCTCTCCGATACTGGGTAGTCCAGATTTCGATCGTGAATTTGTAATTCAAACCGACGCGAGTGACGTCGCGGTAGCGGGAGTGTTGACCCAGCAACATGATGAAGGTGAACGAGTAATTGCTTACTTTTCGCATAAGCTCACTACACCACAGAAAAATTATCACGCTGCTGAGAAGGAGGCACTAGCCGCTATTCTTGCGATTGATGCTTTTCGCGGATATATCGAAGGGTACCATTTTACCCTGATCACAGATTCATCTGCGCTGACTCACATCTTGAAAACCAAATGGAAGGTAAGATCAAGATGCAGCCGTTGGTCATTGGACCTACAACAATTCGATATGACCGTAATACACCGCAAAGGCAAAGATAACGTCGTTGCAGATGCGTTATCAAGAAGCATTGCACTCGTTGTTGATTCTGCAGATTCATCCTGGTACTCCACTATGGTTAACAAGGTGTTGAGTCAGCCAGATGATTATGTTGATTTCAAGGTGGAACATAATCGTTTATACAAGTTCATCTCGGTTCCTGATAATCCTTGTGATTCCCGATTTGAATGGAAAATTGTTCCACAATCCTCGGAGAAACACGGCATACTGAACGATTGTCACGATTCGTGTTTTCATCCAGGGTACGAGCGAACGATAGCTCGAATCCGGCAGCGTTACTATTGGCCAAAGATGGCAGGTGAAATCCGGCAGTACGTTCAGAAATGCAGCACCTGTAAAGAGGTAAAACCATCATCGATACCGGTAACTCCTGAAATGGGTAACATGAGGATTGCTAATCGTCCCTGGCAGATCATATCCGCAGACTATATAGGTCCACTGCCACGAAGCCGTCGAGGAAACCAACATATTTTGGTCGTCGCGGACTATTTTTCCAAGTGGGTTATGATCCAACCAGTCCGCAGCATTAGCAGTTCGAGTCTTTGTACCATTCTAAAGGAGCAATGGATCCTCAGAAACTCTGCACCCGAAGTCATCATCACAGACAACGGCAGTTGCTTTGTGTCCAAAGAATTTAAGGAGTTGCTGAAGCAGTTCAATATCACGCACTGGCTCAATTCCCGGTATCATTCCCAAGCGAATCCCGTGGAACGAGTCAATCGGACAATTAACACAGCTATCCGCACTTACGTAAAAGAGGACCAACGTCTGTGGGATACCCGCACTGCTGAGATTGAAATGCTCTTGAACACAAGTATGCATTCGTCCATAGGGTTTACACCTTATTTCATCACGCACGGTCACGAACTTTCGGAGACTGGAGCAGATCACAAGCTTGCACGTCACGATGAAAATCTAACTGCAGAACAGTCCAACAAACGAAGGAAGCAAATGTTCACCAGGATTTACGAACTGGTTTCCAAAAACCTCGAAAAAGCACATCAAACATCTCGTGATCACTATAATCTTCGTCATCGCCAGTTCGCAAAATCGTTTGTAGATGGTCAACTTGTTTACAGGAAGAACATGAAGCTCTCCAATGCCGCAGAGAAATATAATGCGAAATACGGTCCACAATTCCTTCCTTGTCGCTTCATGAAGAAGATTGGTTCATCGTCGTATGAGCTGGAGGATTTGACCGGAAAACGTCTTGGTATATGGCCAGCCGTTCATTTAAAACCCGGATAATTGCCCAGGATCTCATCACTTTTCGTTGCCTCTAGCCAAACATCAAACACTATTGCCGCTTTCAACACAGGTTTATTTCGTCATCGTAGGCATACATATAAACAACACAGTACTAAATGAATGTCCACGTAATCTTCAAGCCTAGATAACGAATATTCCGTCGCATATTGGATCATCATCGTTTTTCCGAAAGGTTTTCCTAAAAATATAACAAAACATATGGGATTAACCACATACTTACCAGTAAAATCACATAATTTGCAGCATCATGTTCCAGTCTGTCATCAGTTTTCTACGTTTTGTTGTTGCCGTCATCACGTTTACGAGTTCATTGACAGATGTTCAATGACAGCACCCAGAGTGTAGGGGTGTGTCAAAATGAACGCACGCAGCCACATTCATGTCGGATTTCCGAATGAATGCACTCTAAATTAGAATTACGTCATTCAACGCAATTTCAATCTTTTTCACTTGCAAAAGCAAGAGAGTTTAATGAAATGTGAACTGAGTGAGTACATTCAACTTTAATTTAACTAAAGATCATAGTCACTCTATCCTAGGAGAGTAATATTATGATAAATTAGTTATAGGGCGCCCTACACGTATTCGTAAATTCTAGATATACCAAAAAAGCTCAAAACAAACTAGCATTAATAAGGCAATTAGTTTGTAAAATTGAGTGAATGAATGGAATTATGAATGCGGGGGATTCTGAATGTATTTGTATGAATGAATAAGCATGAATGAGGTAGTATGGTAAGAGTTATGTTGTCCAAGATGATTTTTGTGACAGTAGATATGGAAAGAGACGAAGAAAGCAGTTTGGTCTCTAAAGAAATAATTTAAAATCAACCCAAAAGGTTGAGGTGAAAATTAATGATTTGTAATTGAACTCAACAACTGTGACGGTGGCTACAATCGCGGTTTTTTCTGACGCACTACAGAACAATCTCGACAGTGACATTTTCGTTATCAGAGCAACGAATTGTTTGATGATCCAAAAATCGTCCCGATTTTGACAGAAAAAAAAACTTCGTTTTTTTACCCCGACTCCGGGAAGATTGTGACCGACGACTTTCGGGTCACAATAAATTGTTTGGTGGAAAGGCCAGTTGGAGGTTTAGACACACTGAAAAATTGTAAATATTTATGTTTTGTGTCGTCTAAGATTTCCCTGGCGCTCGAATGTCAAATAAATGTCTGTCTCCGCTTTGTATAGTGTTTGAGTGACGTTTATTTTTCATTTTGTAGTTTAAGGGTGTGTATAATTAACTGTATACTTAAAAGATGGCACATGTAATGCCCACCTCAGACGGTGACCGTGGCTAGACCAGTTACCAGAGGCTTAGATGGAGGTCCTTCAGACCTCTGAAAAAAATCAGTTAATTGTAGACTTCCTGGTTGGTATCTCGTGTATCAAAATATTTGTTTTGATTTTTGTTATTACTCCGGCTGTAAATATTAGATTTTATTTATTTATTTATTTATTTATTTATTTATTTATTTATTTATTTATTTATTTATTTATTTATTTATTTATTTACTTATTTATTTATTTATTCAATATTTTTCCTATTTATTTATTTATTCAATATTTTTCATATTTATTTATTTATTCGCGGAAGCAAGTGTTAGGGATTTTGAATTTGTTAAGGCTATGCATGCAGCCACTTTGTCGGAGTAAATGAGTAGTTTGTTTATGATACCAACCGAAACCATTTTAGTGTGTAAGTTTTCGTACCGTCATCACGCCTGTCATCGTTCCGTCATCGCTCCTGTCATCATTCGTTCATCATCGCGATTCATCGTCATCGTCGTCATCTTTGTGTGTGTTGTGATGATAATCATGATGGGGTCGCTTCAATTGCGCTGACTCATCGACTGCTATAAAAAGGGGCGGTCGAATAGAGTCAGGCCTCTTTTGTATTTTATTTGTCCGGCGGAGTGAAGACAAGTGACGGTTGTGCGAGTTAGGACGTCAAAAACTAACCGTAGTAGTTCCGCGTAAGTTTGCGCTTAAATATAGATTAAAATTGAAAATCTAAATCTTAAAACTTACAAATTAAAGTAATAAAAAACAGCGATAATACCACACAACTTAAAAGCTTTTAAAAAAATTAATTAGTGCGGGTCAATTGTGGAAATCACCACGAACGGCTAAGAAAGTGCACCCCAAATGTAAGACGTTAGTCTTAGCCGCGTTATACCGCATTGACCGTTAACGCACGAATAGGTCAAGCGAGCTAGTGGTGAACATTTAAAAAAAAAACTGCAGTTGATGTGAACAATGTACAGTGGTCGAGCGGACAGTGAAAATAGTGGTATTGCGTAAAGACTGTGACTGTCCGTCTCACAAATGGTGGTGCAGCTCGCTTGATGACCACTAAAGAAGAACAGTGTATACACGAACGGTACCACTCCCCGGACACGGAACTCTGGCCCACATTATGAGAGCCTTACCGTCACGCTAGTGATTCCCTTGTTAAGAGTGGGAACAGTGCTGAAGCGAAGAAACCCCAGAAGAAGAAGAGGAAGAAGAAGAAGAAGAATAATGATTTCGTGAAGAAGCGTTCCGCTGATCAACGAAGTCCCAGCCACTTCCAGATGTTCCAGATGTTCCAGAGCAGATCAACAATCGGCCGCAACGGTGAGCTCACAGCATGTTTTTAAATAAAAGGTTAACCTACAAAAACACTCGATAATTTCTCTTTAAAAAATTTATTAAAATGTCTGGCCTTCTAAACCTCAACTGATTATATGTTCTAATTTTTGTTTGTAAAGAAAATCTTGTTTTCCGCCATCTTTTTTGTAAATTCCGCCTTTCCACCAATATTGGGATGAAAGTCTGCCCCATTGCAATTTCTCCTGGAGATCAATTGTATATACGACCCTGAATGGCAAGGTAGGTAAAGCACCTCTCACATGCCTCAACCATACAAAAGTAGTAACTATCAAGCAGTTGACATTTTTTACTACATTCGCTTCGTTTTCGTGCGCGACAGTCTGTTTTACTTCGTACACTCATGCTCTACCGTCATCTCTCTCACACAACACAAACGGTTGAATAATATTCGAGCAAAAACCAAATTATCAAATAACTATCATATGACATGTGTGATTTCGTTCGAATTCCTCAATATGGTGTGAATAAAACTATTTCTGATCAGCAATGTTATTACTAGGACATCATTTACACAATTTACACAAGCACAACATCAGCAGCTCTCATAATGAGATAACTAAAATACATAAGTTCGTGACGGTCTTCGGCGACAGCGTCGTATGGCAGAGCCTGTCATATGGCATTTTAGTTTGGTACTGTACTATGAATTTTTCGAAACAAAGAAAAGAAAATGATTTCTCCGCAAAATCGCTTCATTTCGAGCAATATCATTTTCGTGTAAGTCATCGTGTTTCTTGTTATTGAGTCACGATGAACATTCTTCTTTTCAAACATGACTGGCCTATCACTTGTTTCATTTGTCAAGTTCTTTAGTTCATTGCAATTGAAGCAAAGACTTGTTTCAATTGACGCAATGAATGACTCGAAAACTACTTCCTTCGTTTTTTTTCCCACATTAACTTCAATTCGGGGCTCATTCGACTTATCACGACCTGACGACGCAGACATCAAAATATAGTATCCGAATAGTATCCGCGCAATATCGGTTGTCGATCCCATCTGGATTATATGTAGTAATAATATATTATTCTATATCAAACAAAAATTAAATTAACTAAGCCATTGTGGAGTCCAGGATGGCAGCCATCGAGGTCAGGGAAAGTCTCAAATACCTTGAGATATGGTTATTATCACAACGGGAACAACGCGTAGATGCCAAAAATCGATATCCGACGCTTGGAATCCAATTTGGCGGCCATCAGGATTCAGAAATTGTCAACTATCCTACAATATGGGTATTTTCGGAACGGGGATGCCGACAATCGATATTCTACGCCATTTTGGAATCCAAGATGGTCATCAAGTTTCAGTAAAAGTGTCAAATACCCTACAATATGGTTATTTTAGGAACAGGGACAACGCGTAGATGCGAAAAATCGATATCAGATACCACTTTGGAATCCAATATGGCGGCCATCAGGGTTCAGAAAGTGTCAAATACCCTACAATATGGGTATTTTCGGAATAATGACAACGTGCACTCTAAGTTTTTTTCTACCGAGCTCGGCTGTGCAAATCTCGGCAAAAAAGTTTTACTGAGATCTCAGCAAACATTTAATTTGTTTGCTGAGATTAAGCTAAGAATTATCCGAGACTCAGCAATCAAATTTCACTTTTTCTGAGATATCAGTGAAACTTATTTTTACCGAGATTTGCACAGCCGAGCTCGGTAGAAAAAACTAAGTGTGTGTGAATGCCGAAAATACATATCCAATCCCATTTTTTAATCGAATATGGCGGTCATCGGGTCATAAAAAGTGTCAAATACCCTAAGATCTGGGTATTTTCAGAACGAGGACGACGCGTAGATGCAGAAAATCGATATTCTATGGCATTTGTAGTCTATTTGACACTTCTTCTGAAATCTGCAGCCTCAAGAATTTCAAGATGGCAACGGACATCGATTTCTTTCTTCTAGACGTCAGCCCGATTCCAAAAAAAAACCCACATTGATTGGTATTTGACAGTATTTCACAGTTTTTTTTTTCTGAACCCAAGCCGCCATCTTGGATTTAAAGACGGCGTGACATCAATTTTCGGCATCTACGTCTTATCCCCATTCTGAAAATAACCGTATTTTAGGATATTTGAAACTTTTCCGCAAATCGGAAGCCGCCATTTTGGATTACAAAATGGCGTCCGATATCGATTTCCGGCTTCTAGACGTTACTCTGATTCTAAAAAAAAACCGTTAGTATGGGTATTTGATAGAATTTAAAATTTTTCTCAAACCGGAAGCCACCATCATGGATTTAAAAATGGCGTCGGATATTGATTTCCAATCTCCAGACGTGACCCCGATTGCATAAATATCCATATTGATGGGACGGCATCAGCATTTCCAATTTTTTTTCTGAAATAGGAAACCGTCATATTGGATTTCAAAATGGCGTCAGATATTGATTTCCGGCCTCTAGACGCCATCCAGATTCCAAAAATACCTTTATTGATATTTTTTGACAGCATTTCCCACTTTTTTCTTAAACTGGAAGCCGCCATCTTGGATTTCAAATTGGCGTCGCATATCAATTTTTGATCTCTAGACGTCACCCCGATTCATAAAAATACCCATATTGATGGGTAAAAAAACCACCCGACAGTGATAAATTTGACATCCCCGTGCACAGATTTATGCGCATACGCTTAAATGAACCGAATGAACAAGCAACAACAGTCATAAAAACTGCACGAATTTGGATCGAACAGCTTCGCTTCAATGAAAAAGTAAGTTCATTTGACAATGAAAGAAGAAATGAGCACGAGTCAAGCCAAAACAAACAGCATGAAAACTGATCGAAAGTGGTTCTGTTGATGCTGACAGGGATCTGCTCGAAGAGAAGCCAGAATGACTTTCAATTGAACAGTCCGCATCGTGCTCTCTTGCCGTGCGGATCTATTTGCTTTTTGCTTAAGGAAGTGTTACTACTACCTAAAGCTACAACAAATTTAAACAGCACTTTTCAGTGCTCAACCTGTAAAAATTTTCTACCTTGTTCAACTCCTCTTATTCCTCTTCGATCCTTGTTTGGACCCTACCCGAGGTAATCCTTCTTGGATATCGATTTGGAAAATTCCTCTTCGATCCTTCAGATTCTTATAGTAATCTGCTTGGAAGTCGCTTTGGATAAAAATTTACTGCCGCCATGGCGCCTAAACGCAAAAGAAAGGGGCAAACTCTTGACCCCCCTTCTGATGAAATTAATTTGAGTAATCAATTTGATTTGCTCACGGATGATGAGAATGATCCATCATCCAAGAAAAATTCTAGTAAACTTTCCCGGCTTAATGCCAAGAAGGAAAAGATTCCCCCTATTGTGATAACCACTACCGATTTCCATGCTCTTCGCATGGAACTTTTGAATTTCGTGAAAGTTAAGTTTTCACTACAAATTGGACGTCGGGGTGAATGCCGTGTATTGGCTGAAACCTTGGACGGATTTAAATGTCTTCTCAAGTATCTTACTGAGAAAAAGCACAAATTTTTTACTTACGACACCAAAACTGAACGTGTGTTCAAGGTTGTCATGAAAGGACTGCCCAGTGGTGAATCCCTGGATCAGATCAAAGATGAACTGGCAAAATTACTTGGAGTTGTGCCACTCCAAGTAATCAAAATGAAAATGAAATCCCGTCCTGGCGATTCGCGCAACGGGATTTCTAATGATTTTTATTTAGTTCACTTCAAGTCTAGTGAACTAAACAACCTTAAGGCCTTAGAAAAAGCTAGCCTTATGCTCCATGTCCGTGTGAAGTGGGAACACTTCAGGAAGACTGGAGGAAATTTCCAAAACCTCACTCAGTGCCGTAAGTGTCAGGGATGGGGTCACGGAACTAAAAATTGCTACATGCCAGCTAAATGCATGAATTGTGGTGATTCCTCTCACGCAAAGGACGACTGTCCTGTGAAGGAAGATCCTAAGAAATTTAAATGTTCAAATTGTGGTGAAAACCACAAATCCAATTTTTGGGAATGTAAGACTCGCAAAGCGATCCTACAATCTCGTTCTAACCGACAGGTAGGAAACGCTCCACGTTTCCGACCAGGTACAAATTCCTCTGCTGTTAACAACGGTCAGCGAGGAACAAATTCTACATTCGTACCCGTAGGTACAAATATCACCCCTGCTTCAAATGTTTCATCTGTACCTACTCCCCTCGCTGCTAACAATGTTCAGCGAGTTAATGGAGCTACCTATGCTGCTATTGCAGCGGGTAGAAATCAAAATACTAACCAACGTTCTAACGGAAATTTTGACAATTTTGACTTAGGAAGCATTACTGCCCCTAAAATGGAATTTTTACAGAATTCATTAATTGACATGATTTCTGATATGCTTAAATCTAACTCCATGTTTGATGCTATTCAAACTGGAGTAAAATTTGCAAATAATATTGTCATGACTTTAAAATTCAGTAATGGATTTTAAAGCATTAAACATTTTAAATTGGAATGCTCGATCTCTTAAAGATAATGAAGACGAGCTATTTAACTTTTTGCGAGTTCATAACGTGCATATTGCCGTTATAACTGAAACGTTCCTTAAACCTGACCATAAGGTTAAGAAGGACGCAAATTACTTGATTTATAGAAATGATCGTCTTGATGGACCCTGTGGTGGCGTTGCCATCATTATTCATAGACGAATCAAGCATAAAATTCTTTCTTCATTTGAAACCAAAGTTTTTGAAACTTTGGGAGTTTCTGTTGAAACAAAATTTGGACAACTTACGTTTATAGCTGCCTATTTGCCATTCCAATGCGTAGGCCAGCAAAAGAATTTTCTCAAGGGTGACCTCCAGAAACTTACCCGTCATAGGTCTAAATTCTTCATTATTGGTGATTTTAATGCAAAACACCGCTCATGGAATAATGCTCAAAGCAATTCCAATGGTAATATTCTGTTTGATGATTGTTCTGCAGGTTATTACACTATTCAATATCCAAACAGCCCAACATGCTTTTCTTCTGCAAGAAATCCCTCAACTATTGATTTGGTCTTAACTGATTCATGTCATCTTTGTAGCCAATTGGTTACCCATGCTGACTTCGGTTCTGATCACCTTCCAGTAACTTTTGAAATATCCCAAGAAATAATTTCTAATCCCAACAGCTTTACTTTCAATTACCATAGGGCTGATTGGGAGCAATATCGAACATTTATGGAATATAACTTCGATCCAAACATTCCTTTGCAAACCAAAGATGAAATTAATTATGCTCTTGAATCTCTGACTACTTCTATAGTTGAAGCAAGAGCTGCCTCAGTACCAAAATGCGAGGTTAAATTCGATTCAATTATAATAGACGATGATCTTCAGCTCTTGATCCGTCTTAAAAATGTCCGTAGGAGACAATATCAAAGAACACGCGATCCTGCCATGAAAGTTATCTGGCGGGATTTGCAAAAACAAATTAAAAAGCGATTCTCTGCCCTGAGGAACAAAACTTTTGAAAATAATGTTTCTAAATTAGACCCGAGTTCCAAACCCTTTTGGAAACTCACAAAAATTTTGAAAAAACCTCAAAAGCCAATTCCAGCGCTTAAAGAAGGTGGTAAAATTTTGATCACAAATTTGGAAAAAGCTCAGAAACTTGCTAAGCAATTCGAGAGTTCGCATAATTTCAGTTTGGGTCTTACTAGTCCTATTGAGAATCAGGTTGCTCGGGATTTTCTGAATATTTTCTCTCAGGAAAATATTTTTGATGATTCCTGGGGGACTGATTTGGACGAAGTAAGGTCTATAACTAAAAAATTTCAAAATATGAAAGCTCCAGGTGATGATGGAATTTTCTATATCCTCATCAAAAAACTTCCAGAGAGTACCTTGTCTTTCCTGGTAAAATTATTTAACAGATGTTTCCATTTGGCATACTTTCCTGATAAATGGAAAAATGCAAAAGTTGTTCCAATTTTGAAGCCGGATAAAAATCCAGCTGAAGCTTCTAGCTACCGCCCAATAAGTTTGCTTTCTTCAATAAGTAAACTTTTTGAAAAAATAATTTTGAATAGAATGATGCTTCACATCAATACGAACTCAATTTTTGCAGATGAGCAGTTTGGATTTCGCCATGGGCATTCAACTACTCATCAACTCTTAAGAGTTAACAATTTAATTCGTTCAAACAAATCTGAAGGCCACTCAACTGGAGTTGCTCTTCTAGACATAGAAAAAGCATTCGACAGTGTTTGGCATGAAGGTTTGATTGCTAAATTGAAAAAGTTTAATTTTCCACTTTACATTATGAAATTAGTTCAAAATTATTTAACTGACAGAACTCTGCAGGTAAATTATCAAAATTCCAAATCTAATCGACTACCTGTTAGAGCAGGAGTTCCTCAGGGTAGCATTCTTGGGCCTATATTGTATAACATTTTCACTTCGGACCTCCCTGATTTGCCTCAGGGTTGCCACAAATCTTTGTTCGCTGATGACACAGGCATTTCCGCTAAAGGAAGAAGTCTTCGTGTTATTTGCAGCAGACTTCAGAAAAGTTTAGATATTTTCTCTTCTTATTTACAAAAATGGAAGATTTCTCCCAACGCTTCCAAAACTCAACTTATAATATTTCCACATAAGCCCAGGGCTTCCTTTTTGAAACCTAGTAGTAGTCACATAGTCACTATGAACGGAGTTCCAATTTCCTGGTCAAACCAAGTGAAATATCTTGGATTAATACTTGACCATAAATTAACTTTTAAAGATCACATTGAGGGCATTCAAGCCAAATGTAACAAATATATAAAATGTTTGTATCCTCTTATAAACAGGAAATCCAAACTTTGCCTGACGAATAAACTTCTAATATTTAAACAAGTTTTTAGACCGGCCATGCTTTACGCTGTGCCAATATGGTCTAGTTGTTGCACTACCAGGAAAAA
This sequence comes from Ochlerotatus camptorhynchus, assembly GCF_037179485.1. NCBI lineage: Eukaryota > Metazoa > Arthropoda > Insecta > Diptera > Culicidae > Ochlerotatus > Ochlerotatus camptorhynchus. The sequence goes on along the minus strand of NW_027040575.1, from coordinate 869,585 downwards.
AGCACTTCAAAGAATACAGAACAAAATTCTGAAGATGATTTTGAAGTTGCCTCCCTGGTACAGTACTACCGAAGTACATAGAATTTCGAATGTTGAGACTTTAGCACAAATGTCCAACAAAATAATTAATAATTTCCGGCAAAAATCGTTACAATCCTCAATTGCAACGATTAATTCCCTTTATACTTAGATAAGATTTAGTTTTAGTTATTTAGTTTTAAGCTATCAATTGTTATACTGACATGCAGGTTTAAAAAACCTGTTTAAAATACTGAATTGCCAAGACAGGAACAATGTAAAAACACTTAGATATATATCATAACAATTAAGGCTGGTACGTTACTGCAGTAACTGGAGCACCTAGGTTAAAAATGAAATGTAATTTATTTTGAATTTGGAACAAATAAAGAGTTAAAAAAAAAAAAAAAAAAAAAAAAAAAACTTTCAATTGAAAGTGATGGTTGACAGCTTCATGGTCACTTGACGATTTTCGATTGAAAGTGACTTTGTGGGGCCCTGACTATGATAGCTTGTTTTGCAAGTCTCGGAAGCAAAGGCAGTCGATTATCACAGAAAATGTGTCGACAACCGTGACCGCTTACAAAATTTAAAGTCTGCAAACTGTTAAAATAAAGTAAAAAACTGAAATATCACGAAAAGAATCAAAGGGCCTAGGATCAATCTCAGTCGGCGCCGTCGGGATTTTCTGAGGCATAAAATCTCTGGCAGGAAGTAAATTCGTTGTTCCCCGGTCCATGAGTTGATGGGTCGACAGGTAAGGTCCAGGTATGGGAGATGCCTCCCTGGCGTCGGTAGCGTTGGTACTCAATACGGAAAACAAGATTGAAAAACCATGAAAAAAAAAACTTTAAATGTGTATCCTCATTATTTTAAATTTATTTGTTAAATAAAGCTCATGAAAAATGCAATCTGTTGGAGTATTCAAAACCGTGGAAACATGAAAATTTACCGAAATCTAAGACAATCTTGCGGTACACTCTGTGATTCAGCTGACGATGTATCTTGTTTTCACCTTTCGTGTATATATTGGTCGTCATGATTAAGGCCTTGCTAGTTTTATTAATATAACTGCTTCATTCAATATCACGATATTCGAGCATTCTTTACAACAAGGTACAATTCGGTACGATCCAGCGGTTACTACTCTACATGATATCTAAGTAATAATATACTCATCTTCCGTGTATGTAAGTATTTTATCGATGAACCGAAGCTTAACTCGTTTGGCCACAGTTCGTCGTAGTCTACCGGATCCGATGTTGATTGCACGAAAAGTAGCTCGAAGAGAATTGACTGATTTCCAACTGACAGAACATCATACGGTTACTGTTGATCCAAATCATTCAGGGATGGTAAACGGGTCTCGTATTATGGCTAGGTTATGTGGGTTGCCAAGTGGAAGGAAGACTTTGAGACATTTTTGAATGGAGAGAGTGAAGGAGTATCAAGAAACAAAGTAAACTTCGCAGACGCGATCAAGCTGTGGAGCTTTCAACGCTAGACGTGGTTTAAATGGCAATACGGCGAAATGGCTGCTGGGAAGGACGAGCTCCCGGCCGAACTTTTCAAACACGGAAGTGAGCAGCTGCATCAAGCAATCCACCGTATTCTAATGAAGATATGGAAGGACGAAGAACTGCCCGCCAGCTGATTGGATTATCTCATTTGCCCATTATACAAAAATGGCACATGCGCCATTTTCGAGGAATAACTCTTCTGAATTCTGCGTACAAAATACTGTCACGCATTCTGTTTAACAGATTTAGACCGCTTGAACAGTCCTTCGTTGGCGAATTCCATACTGGTTTTCGTGAGGGCCGGTGGATCAAATGTTTATCCTGCGTCAAATACTTGTTAAATTCCGGGAGTACAACTTGCAGACTCACCATCTGTTTATTGATTTCAAAACAGCGTGCGATTTAGTGAAGAGAACTGAGCTTTGGCAAATTATGCTAGAATATGGCGAAACTGATTAGACTGATTCGCGCAACTCTAAATGAATCAAAATCACGTGCTCGGGTTGCAGATGAGATTTTGACCTCGTTCATGACCTTAGATGGATTGAAGCAGGGTAATGCACTTTCAAACTCACTAATCAACATTGCTCTTGAAGGGCGATTATGAGAGCTGGTGTGCAGAGGAATGGTACCACCATCACACGATCGCACATGCTCTTTGCCTTTACGGACGACATCGATATCATCGGAATTGACCGTTGAGCAGTGGAAGAGACCTTTGTGCCTTTTAAAAGGGAGACGGCGAGGATTGGGCTCACGATAACTTCTACCAAAACGACGTACATGGTAGCCGGTAGACAGCGTGGCAGCAATAGTGGTTTTGGTAGTGAAGTGGTGTTAGATGGTGAACAATTTGAGATAGTGGAAGAATGTGTGTGTCTTGAAATACTAGTAACATGCGATAATCATGTTACCCGTGAGGTGAAGAGACGTATTGCAGCTGCAAACAGGGCCTTTTACAGATTACGTAACCAGCTGAAGTCCCGTAGCTTGCAAACGAAAACGAAATTTGCTTTGTACAAGACGCTGATATATCCGGTCCTGCATCGTGGACTTTAAAGGAGACTGACCGGAGAGTATTTGGTGTCTTCGAACAATACTCGGCGGTAAACAAGAAAATGGCATCTGACGGCGTCGCATGAATCACGTGTTGTACCAAGTATATAACGGTACGGATATAGTGGGCCGGGCATGTAGTGCGGATGCCGGAATAACGACAAGCAAGGATTATATTCAGCAGATAACCAGGTTTAGGTCGTCGACTCCGGGGTAGACCTCGCACTCGTTGGCTTCTTGCAGTTGAGGAGGACATCAGGTCGCTAAACGTTCGTGGCGACTGGAAGCGATTGGTTCAGGATCGAGTCCACTGGAGAAGACTACTTCGTTCGGGGCAGAATCAACAAGGCGATTCGTAGCCCATCAAGTATCAAGTAGTACTATGGGTAGACGCGATGCTATAGATATCTTACTACAATCGCAACGTGTGCACGTCGCAGTGTTATAGGAAGTAAACCTTGATTACCTTTGTGGTACAACCGCTAATTTCCAATTGTATCTGGGTTTGGTTAACATATAACCGGTTAGCTGTTCTAATCCGGCATGGACTAGATACGGTATCTCATCAGAGAATCTCTTCTGGTTCGAACATTCAGCATGTGTAAATTTCGTACCAAGTATGAAAAGGACTACGTCTTTCTTTACTTTACTGGGTGTTCACATTAAGAAATCGAAAATGCGACATGTAACGTAAAAGAGGGGGTGTTTCAAACGTATATTTCTCCAAAGCATTAATGTGAAATATGTCATGCAATACGGCATTCTACGGGAAATCTGTTCAGCATTTTTTTTTTGTATAATGTAAATAGTGAAAATAGTTAAGTAGCTTAGACCACAAGGTGTCTTTCGTAATAAAGCCATCATATAGTTGGTACCAAACGAAACAAGCCGACAACACGCAACTGCTCAACGCAGACGAAATGTGGACTGGAGAAAAGGCTCCCCGGAGGATCTGTTTGAGGGATATCAGATAAAACAACAAACGGTGCTTTTAGGGCTACCATTTAAAAAATCATAGATTTTTGAACAATTAAAAGAATCAAAACCAAAAATAAATGCACCAACCAATCGTGGTCCTCCGTCAAGTTTTCGTTCGTGCCCCTAGGCACAGACTCTTCTATTTTTTATATATTTAGGTGCAGACTGACCCGTACTTTGAATGTTTTTAATGTGCATGGACCCAATCGTGGATCCGATCGTGGATCCTATCGTTTTTTTGCTGAGTTGGGGTCACTTGTTGGGCAACTGAAGATTGACCAATTCTAACTTAGCGTCGGACGAAACCCAGCTTATTGGAAAGTACGCTGGACACGAGCATTTTAACGAAGACGGCTTACAGATGAAGATGTTCTTGCGTTTGAATGCTCTTGCTCTTGTACGCTCAACGCAACTCAATGAACTTGGACAATTGCAGTTTGCGGAGTCAGGTGGATCATATGTTGACCTATCTTCATTCAGGCATATACCTCAAGCGATTAAAGTTTGTAGTTCCAACCAACCTTTCAACTGATCATAAGATATTTCTGTGCTATATTGTTGAAAATTTAGTGAATCCTAATCCGCCACTGAGCAGTACGTCGTTGAAACCGAAATTCAATATTGAACCTTTCCTTCTAAAACATAAAAAAAAGAAGGTACAACGTTCAGCATCAGCAGTACTATCGAGTACATCTCGATGCGGCCAGACAGTGCTTGTTGCAGAGCATTAGCTAAGGTTCGCAATTAATAATTTTGTTCCAAATGAATGGAAACACATCCTCGTTGTCTTTATTACAAAAATAAAGGACCCAAAGACTGTAGACGAATATCGCAGGATATGCTGAAGTTGCACAGTCTACAAAATGTATGCCGTTTGGATTTTAACAAAACTGCTGAGCCTAATTTCTCCAGTAGGGTGCCATCAGGCTGCGTTCTTTCCATTGATCATTTATATGTTTTTCAGCGAATGTTTCAGGAGCGATGGAATGGGGCTAAGTCAACAGTATTGATGTCTCTCGACATTGAGAAGGCTTTGGAGGCTTGTCATTGGAGTCCTTGTCTTCCATTCCTGGAGGTAATTGTAAACAAAAAATGATCTTTTTCTATATTTACTATTAATTAAATAGGTGGCTGTAACCAGTTGGTTACAAGCCATGGATTTTCATCTGTATGAATTTTTGTTTTGAAAATTCACGCATTTTAATAACAAAGACAGAAGGCAAAATACAGCAGTGAGAGGGTTAGTACCGCTGCCAAAACACTCTAACGATACTGAAGGGAGGAAAATCTTAACTTTAAGCTAACAATGGATGCGCAAATTGGATAATGATAGCCATCTTAGATTTGGAAGATTAGGGAGAAGTAAACAGGCGTCCGTGTGATCAAGACCTAGAGTTAGTGCAGTGCAATTATTTAATACCCCCTCTCCCCCCCCCCCCCCCCCGGGGGTTTAAGGGGCTTGAGATGGAAGGACTGCGTCCGTTCAGGTAAATTGGTTTAAATTATTACTATCAGCCAACCTGACGGAAATATTACGCTTCCAACAGGACCTCTTGTGCTCTTGTACATCTTGTACACATCGTACCGTATTCATAAACGATTTCACACCGTGGATCGGAAGTCAAGATGGCCTCCAAGCCTAATTGCAAAAGTACCTTTGTCGTCATCAAAAGCCAACTTCATCAGGCCGGTAAGAAGGATCCCTTCTAGGCTTGGCCAATGTGGCCATAGGCGAAGCCAGAGGGGGCGGTGAAATGGCATTCGGTGAAATGGCATTCGGCCAAATTTTCCGTACTAAATTTTTTTTCGAAACCTGGCTACGCTCTTGAATGTGGTTATGCCACGGTCAGCCGATTTCCGCCAAAAAAGGAAGACACCTGCCAGCCCAACAAGCCACCAATGCTTGCTGGACCGTTCGTGGTTGAAGATATCCGCCGTTGTCCCAATTCATCAACGAAAAGCTGTTTGCAGTCCGCGCCACAAGTTTCCGGCCACACGACGCCGTAGTTTCTTAAGCGGCCAATGACTGTTAGAAATCGTTGCCGTAATGCTGTACGAGTCTCAAGGACTATTATGAACTTCTTTGTACAGTATCATCCGTCATGGCAACTGGGTCGTGTGATGTATGAGTCGGGGATTGCCTCTGCGATGCTGTGTGGCACCCAAATAGCGATGCTTAGCAAACACAGTCGGAAATCCATTCGAGGATATGAACGCCATTTGTTAGGAAAATGGCTAGCCTATGCCAAAATCCAATTGGTTCGTTACTTCCTGCTGCCATCAACCGGCTATTGGATAAACGGCGAATCACTAAAAAGGTACGCATGTACCAAATACTAGTGGGGACATGTACAACGACGGGACTTAACACATCCTCTCCGTTGTGCTGCTCGCCTCTGAGCCATCCATTTGTGGCCATGCCGGCCCCACCTCACCTGGTGAGACAGCATACAACAGACGATGCAGCGTTATGGTGATATGACGTATGACCAGTGGTAAGAGATGGCTGCAAGTAAAGATCAGTTTCAAAAAAACAGATAGCCCCCTTGATCAGAGAGAAAGTCGATGAATAAAACTGTTCAATGCAAATAGAACCCTATGAAATGTTCATCCAGAAGCTTCGACCACCTTTCGGAAAGGGTTCCCAGCTCTTGCCAACAAAATTCTCCAATCACTTCCCTCGCACAGCGCAAGTCGCCCGCTCAAACAAACGCACCATCGTGCATGGGCAGTTTCCTCAATCCGACTACACCGCTGGTCCGCGCAGTCGCCCATGCTCCTCGACGAGAGGGTCTACAATAACCCGACAAGCCTCTGTCAACTATAGGTTGAAGATCTTCTTTTCCATGAATAGCTTATCCAAACACCACTTTGTTACACTCCCAAACAACAACCAGCACATGAAGTCCTGGGCGCAACCACCCCCGCAAACAACGACTCCAATGAGAATCTCGCCAACAAAGCTCGACCATGAATACAAACTGCACCAACTGCTAAAAGAATCACTCCCTCACCTGGTCCTGTCTCCACTCAGCGAGAAAACAGCTACGAAACAAACTGCTCACAAAACAACCACGTCCAAATGCAGAATCACTTGCAAAAGATCGAAGGTCGAAAGTTCGAAAGACAAAAAATCAAAGTGACAAAAGGTCGAAGTGACAAAATGTCGAATGGGAAAAGGTGAATGACTGTTTGGGACAATTGATCAAATTCGAATTGATAAAGGTTGTTGTGAAAGTCGAATGGACAAATGGTCAAATGAAATTAAAAAGGTGGAAAAGTTCAAAAAGGTCTGTCACTTTCGGAGCATTAAAACATCAAAAGAATAATGAAGTAATGAAATTGGGATAACATAATGCTTAAATAAAACAGCAAAAAAGGTTATCTTCCATTTAATTCCACTAAATTTATTTTGGTATCCATGACAGATACGTATTTCCCCGTTTACTTTACTTAAATCTTTGGTTATAATAAATTAGGTAGGTTCTGATTCTACACGTTGTATTTTTTTTTTAAACCTGTGATCTTGAAATTTTTACCTTTGTTTTAACTCTTTATTTGTTCTTAATTCAAAATAAATTTAAATTCATTTTAACCTAGGTGCTCCAGCTACTACAGTAACCTACCAGCCTTAATTGTTATGATATATATCTGAGTGTTTCTACATTGTTCCTGCCTTGGCAATTCAGTTTTTTAAATCTGCATGTCAGTATAACAATTTACATTTTAAAACTAAAATCTAACACTAAATCTTATGTAAGTTTAAAGAGAATTAATCATTGCAATTGAGGATTGCAACGATTTTTGCCTGAAATTATTAATTATTTTGTTGGGCACTTGATCTAAAGTCTCAACATTCGAAATTCTATGTACCTCGGTAGTACTGTACCAGGGGAGCAACTTCAAAATCATTTTTAGAACTTTGTTCTGAATCCTTTGAACTGCTTTTTTTCCTGGTAGTGCAACAACTAGACCATATTGGCACAGCGTAAAGCATGGCGGTTATAAAAACTTGTTTAAATATTAGAAGTATATTCGTTAGGCAAAGTTTGGATTTTCTGTTTATAAGAGTATACAATCATTTTATATATTTGTTACATTTGGCTTGAATCAAGTATTAATCCAAGCTACTTCACTTGGTTTGACCAGAAAATTGGAACTCCGTTCATAGTGACTATGTGACTACTACTCTGTTTGAAAAGGTAGCTCTAGGCTTGACATTTTTACCTTGGGGTAAGTATTTAAGGGGGTTATGTTTTTGATAAGTCTTTAGTGAGAATGACACTGATGAAGACTGCGCATTGTAATCGAAATACGTATCTGTCATGGATACCAAAATTTATTAAGTGGAATGAAATGGAAGATAACCTTTTTTGCTGTTTTATTAAAAGAATTAATGGTTGGAATAGCTATATGCTAAGCAAAGCAGTTAAATCAGAGATAGACTTTGAGTAATCTTACTGAACTACTTGCTGTTTTTTAAAAAGTAATCAAAAGCTTCGTGAAGAACGGATCAAAAGTATTTTTTTAAGATTCAGGTAAAATTCTGCATACGCTTATGATCATGTATCGATGGACTCAACTTGAGTTAGCCAGTTTGTCTAGGGGTGCATACAATTTATAAATTTAGGGTTTATTTGTCTCAATACCTGATTTGCCGTTTCACAAATCTCACTGCAGTATCATTGGTTTGGAATTTCATCTATTGCTTAGTAGGAAAATATGACACTATCAATCAGTTGTGATAACCCTCCCTAGACCTGGTGTTTCCATATTTGAAAGTGGTGATGTCGTTGCGGTTGATTTAGAAAATATATCGAGTGTGAGTCTGGGTGGAGTTAATGTGTGAGCAAGGACATCGTGTGGTTGGCATCCAGTCGGAACGTGGAAAACTATCACCGTACAAGGTTTCGAAAGCTTCCACAGAGTAACTAAAACCGGTCCGGATTTTTTGCCTTTCGTCAATTTTTTTTTCTCTTTTTTCAGACCTCAACCTCCCTCTAAGCCCTAAGCCCCAATCCTTGTCGGTAGCTTTTGTTTTTGCCGGTTCATGTTGTCGATGAACCGAAAGTTCTGTTCCAGGGAACCTTTTCATTTTTCGATGGCATAGCAGTTACCGTCACGTTTTCTCTGCAAGCTGGTTCATCGGAACGATGGGCATGGTCTGCTGCTACTGCTGGTGGAAATTCACCGAATCAATGGTAAAGTCTATTTTGTGGTATTAGGTTGCCCTCTGACCGGAGTGAAGTATATTTTCGGACGGAACGTTTTCGGGAGAATTGATTTTTGAAATTTAGGTGGATGCCAACACATTTGCTCTGTGGGGCTTTCTGTTCAAGCCCCTAGATTAAGAATTATGTTCTAGGGTGAGAATTTTCCCGCTTGTGCGAATAAAGTAAATTTTGATATTTTCTTGGAATTTTGTTTTAACCATGTGCATAAGGATAGTGGCCAGACGAAATTCCAGTCGATGATATGCGAATTGTTTTCAACATGCATCGAAAGTGATGATGTTGTACATATAAAGTTAATATATTATGATTCATTTGAGATTTTTAATTGTATGTTTCCATTGTGAATTTATCATGGATTAAGAAAAAAAAACTATTAAACAAGCACACATCTTTTGATGTTATTCTCGGATTTATTCTAAAAATCTTTATTTGTTTAGAAAACGCATGCAATGAAACAGTTGATGTACATTCTATTCATCGCCACATTTTCATGTTTAAGCACAATCAATGTACATTTCATCGAATGAGTTGCAAAATTAGAGCCGATTCTATAAATTTGAATTTGTGTACGTTCCATTGAAAAAATGCCCCATATGAAAACAACAATTTATTTACTCAGCTAGCAATAGGAGGGTGATACGTTTATCATCGGATAGTCAAATTGTTTTACGAACAAATCCATACAAATTATTAACAGGAGCATCAGTCCCAGTAGTCATCATTAATGGGAGGACGGATGCCCTTTATTCCTGCATCGATCCATTCATCATGTTTGTAATTAGTCTATGGCTTTACATTTTTCTGATTGATCGCAGCTCACATGCTGAATAGGCAGTAGTTCCTACTGGCGAAGCAATGTTCTCGTTAGATGGTGCACCGCTTCAAAAAGCTGCATTATAAATACATGTCGGCAGATATTGCTGTGCAGATACGATGGGCTCAAATTAGCAATCATACAAAGTGCACAGGTATGTATATGTACATGTATTATCTGATCGGAGAAAAGCAGGAAAAGTGCGCGGTTGCACTCAAAGAGAAAAAAAAATGTGCTAAAATTGCAGCCTGATTACCTCTGTCTAATTTATGAGAGTGTGCCTTCTATATCGACGGCCACATTAGAGCATGAAACTGACCGCAAAGATATGGAGGCTTTACCGCATGGTTCATGTAGAATATTGGCAAGATGAGTGAAGTTTAGAAGGAGGGCCTGTCACTTCTGGCGGTTTAGAATGGCTTGTAATGCTTTCATGATCATGGTGTGGATTTGTAAATTGAGCTTCTACATAACCCTTTTGGAATGGAAAATACTTTTGATTATTCCCCAATGTATTTCATTTTTCTTTTCGGTTGTATTTTAAAATGGTCTCTATTACCAGGGGATGTCCAAATTAAAAAAAAAAAAAAGTTTTATTATTTTTGTCATGCCGAGTAAGTATTTCTTATCGAATCATTTAACTTGAGTAACATTGTTATAATAGATAAGACTATCAATACCATTACCATCAAACGCGTCAAAAACTATGACAATCAGCTAAATATGCTCATACATTACATTACAATTAGTGACGCCAGTGATGTAGTGGTAAGCGTGACTGTCTCTCACTCCAAAGGGCCTTTGTGTTCAATCCCAGTTGGTGCCGTTGGGATTTTTGGAGGCATGAAATCTTTGATCACGGCCTTCCTACGGAAAGGAAGAAAATCCTGGTCCATGAGTTGATAGATAGGTCGATGAGTAGGGTCCCTGTATGGGTAGCCATTGGTACTCAGTGTGGAAAACAAAATCGGCGGAATAAAATAAAATAAAACAATAGTAGAGATTGAAAAGATCACTCCAGGGTAGACGGAGAGCGATACGTAAAAATCTTCACTGAATTACCTCAATACGATTCACCCATACTACGGTACAGTACTCTAATGTGAAGAGAACTAGCAAACAATAGGGTGTTTTTAAACAGAAAATGTCTTTAAATTCTTTGACGAAACTGAAAATGAAACCAAGTTGCCAAGAGGCCTTAGCGGAAACATAAGCCACATGGAACTTAAAGGTGAGTTGTGAATCAAGCATGACGCCTAAATCTTTTATGGTAGACTCACGGCTTAATATTTGCTCCTGCAGGCTGTAAGTAAGCATAACAGATAGGTGGTTTTTTGCTGGAAAATGTTATAATGGCACATTTAGAAGCATTTAGTACCATCCTGTTCTTGTCGCACCAAACAGAAAAAAACGTCCAGCAGCTGCTGAAAAAACAATGCATCAGTACGATCTTTGATGACAAAGTATAGTTTGAAATCGTCAGCATAAGACAGCTTCAGGCAACTGATAGAAAATTGAACGTTATTCAGATACAATAAAAATATGAACGGTCCCAGATGACTGCCTTGAGGTACACCAGAAGAAACAGCGAACGGTTGAGACATATGATCCCCTATATTCACTGAAATATGTAGACCGGTGAGGTATGAGCGATTTCAATCAAGGAGGGTACCTTGAAAGCCAAGTCGCTCCAATTTGGCCACTGCAATCTAGTGATTGATTTTATCAAAAGCAGCGGAAAGATCGGTTTAGATAGCATCCACATAATGACCTCTTTCCATCTTACGTATGATTGATGATATGTATTGAACGAGATTTGTAGTGGTCAACCTCTTCGGCATAGATCCGTGTTGATCGGTTGCGATGTTACTAGATCATGTGTGTTTTAAATAATGTAGCACCAATAGTTGAAAAAAAATTTAAAAACTGGACATAAGCGGCGATTTTTTTATTAATATTGTTTGTTTAGTTTTAGATAAAAAAAACATATTCATAATAAATTAATCTCTTAGATTCAAAGTAAATGCTAGGTTATCTACATCGATTGCATTATTAACATTTACATTAATAAAGTGGATGTGTTTTATAAATATTTGAAACACTTTTTTTCTTGTTACTGTAGCATAGCTATTCAGGATCGGTCTTATAAGGTCGTGGAAGGTACGCCTTTGCAATCACCGTGAAGTCGTCAGCATACGCATTGCAGATAACACCACCACACACACGCTCCACAAGAGTAAGGAGGGGATCAAGAGTCCGCATCGTGCTCTCTTGCCGTGCGGATCTATTTGCTTTTTGCTGAAGGAAGTGTTACTACTACCTAAAGCTACAACAAATTTAAACAGCACTTTTCAGTGCTCAACCTGTAAAAATTTTCTACCTTGTTCAACTCTTATTCCTCTTCGATCCTTGTTTGGACCCTACCCGAGGTAATCCTTCTTGGATATCGATTTGGAAAATTCCTCTTCGATCCTTCAGATTCTTATAGTAATCTGCTTGGAAGTCGATTTGGATAAAAATTTACTGCCGCCATGGCGCCTAAACGCAAAAGAAAGGGGCAAACTCTTGACCCCCCTTCTGATGAAATTAATTTGAGTAATCAATTTGATTTGCTCACGGATGATGAGAATGATCCATCATCCAAGAAAAATTCTAGTAAACTTTCCCGGCTTAATGCCAAGAAGGAAAAGATTCCCCCTATTGTGATAACCACTACCGATTTCCATGCTCTTCGCATGGAACTTTTGAATTTCGTGAAAGTTAAGTTTTCACTACAAATTGGACGTCGGGGTGAATGCCGTGTATTGGCTGAAACCTTGGACGGATTTAAATGTCTTCTCAAGTATCTTACTGAGAAGAAACACAAATTTTTTACTTACGACACCAAAACTGAACGTGTGTTCAAGGTTGTCATGAAAGGACTGCCCAGTGGTGAATCCCTGGATCAGATCAAAGATGAACTGGCAAAATTACTTGGAGTTGTGCCACTCCAAGTAATCAAAATGAAAATGAAATCCCGTCCTGGCGATTCGCGCAACGGTATTTCTAATGATTTTTATTTAGTTCACTTCAAGTCTAGTGAACTAAACAACCTTAAGGCCTTAGAAAAAGCTAGCCTTATGCTCCATGTCCGAGTGAAGTGGGAACACTTCAGGAAGACTGGAGGAAATTTCCAAAACCTCACCCAGTGCCGTAAGTGCCAGGGATGGGGTCACGGAACTAAAAATTGCTACATGCCAGCTAAATGCATGAATTGTGGTGATTCCTCTCACGCAAAGGACGACTGTCCTGTGAAGGAAGATCCTAAGAAATTTAAATGTTCAAATTGTGGTGAAAACCACAAATCCAATTTTTGGGAATGTAAGACTCGCAAAGCGATCCTACAATCTCGTTCTAACCGTCAGGTAGGAAACGCTCCACGTTTCCGACCAGGTACAAATTCCTCTGCTGTTAACAACGGTCAGCGAGGAACAAATTCTACATTCGTACCCGTAGGTACAAATATCACCCCTGCTTCAAATTTTTCATCTGTACCTACTCCCCTCGCTGCTAACAATGTTCAGCGAGTTAATGGAGCTACCTATGCTGCTATTGCAGCGGGTAGAAATCAAAATACTAACCAACGTTCTAACGGAAATTTTGACAATTTTGACTTAGGAAGCATTACTGCCCCCAAAATGGAATTTTTACAGAAATCATTAATTGACATGATTTCTGATATGATTAAATCTAACTCCATGTTTGATGCTATTCAAACTGGAGTAAAATTTGCAAATAATATTGTCATGACTTTAAAATTCAGTAATGGATTTTAAAGCATTAAATATTGTAAATTGGAATGCTCGATCTCTTAAAGATAATGAAGACGAGCTATTTAACTTTTTGCGAGTTCATAACGTGCATATTGCCGTTATAACTGAAACGTTCCTTAAACCTGACCATAAGGTTAAGAAGGACGCAAATTACTTGATTTATAGAAATGATCGTCTTGATGGACCCCGTGGTGGCGTTGCCATCATTATTCATAGACGAATCAAGCATAACATTCTTTCTTCATTTGAAACCAAAGTTTTTGAAACTTTGGGAGTTTCTGTTGAAACAAAATTTGGACAACTTACGTTTATAGCTGCCTATTTGCCATTCCAATGCGTAGGCCAGCAAAAGAATTTTCTCAAGGGTGACCTTCAGAAACTTACCCGTCATAGGTCTAAATTCTTCATTATTGGTGATTTTAATGCAAAACACCGCTCATGGAATAATGCTCAAAGCAATTCCAATGGTAATATTCTGTTTGATGATTGTTCTGCAGGTTATTACACTATTCAATATCCAAACAGCCCAACATGCTTTTCTTCTGCAAGAAATCCCTCCACTATTGATTTGGTCTTAACTGATTCATGTCAACTTTGTAGCCAATTGGTTACCCATGCTGACTTCGGTTCTGATCACCTTCCAGTAACTTTTGAAATATCCCAAGAAATAATTTGTAATCCCAACAGCTCTACTTTCAATTACCATAGAGCTGATTGGGAGCAGTATCGAACATTTATGGAATATAACTTCGATCCAAACATTCCTTTGCAAACCAAAGATGAAATTAATTATGCTCTTGAATCTCTGACTACTTCTATAGTTGAAGCAAGAGCTGCCTCAGTACCAAAATGCGAGGTTAAATTCGATTCAATTATAATAGACGATGATCTTCAGCTCTTGATCCGCCTTAAAAATGTCCGTAGGAGACAATATCAAAGAACACGCGATCCTGCCATGAAAGTTATCTGGCGGGATTTGCAAAAACAAATTAAAAAGCGATTCTCTGCCCTGAGGAACAAAACTTTTGAAAATAATATTTCTAAATTAGACCCGAGTTCCAAACCCTTTTGGAAACTCACAAAAATTTTGAAAAAACCTCAAAAGCCTATTCCAGCGCTTAAAGAAGGTGGTAAAATTTTGATCACAAATTTGGAAAAAGCTCAGAAACTTGCTAAGCAATTCGAGAGTTCCCATAATTTCAGTTTGGGTCTTACTAGTCCTATTGAGAATCAGGTTGCTCGGGATTATCTGAATATTTTCTCTTGGGAAAATATTTTTGATGATTCCTGGGGGACTGATTTGGACGAAGTAAGGTCTATAACTAAAAAGTTTCAAAATATGAAAGCTCCAGGTGATGATGGAATTTTCTATATCCTCATCAAAAAACTCCCAGAGAGTACCTTGTCTTTCTTGGTAAAATTATTTAACAGATGTTTCCATTTGGCATACTTTCCTGATAAATGGAAAAATGCAAAAGTTGTTCCAATTTTGAAGCCGGATAAAAATCCAGCTGAAGCTTCTAGCTACCGTCCAATAAGTTTGCTTTCTTCAATAAGTAAACTTTTTGAAAAAATAATTTTGAATAGAATGATGCTTCACATCAATACGAACTCAATTTTTGCAGATGAGCAGTTTGGATTTCGCCATGGGCATTCAACTACTCATCAACTCTTAAGAGTTAACAATTTAATTCGTTCAAACAAATCTGAAGGCCACTCAACTGGAGTTGCTCTTCTAGACATAGAAAAAGCATTCGACAGTGTTTGGCATGAAGGTTTGATTGCTAAATTGAAAAAGTTTAATTTTCCACTTTATATTATGAAATTAGTTCAAAATTATTTAACTGACAGAACTCTGCAGGTAAATTATCAAAATTCCAAATCTAATCGACTACCTGTTAGAGCAGGAGTTCCTCAGGGTAGCATTCTTGGGCCTATATTGTATAACATTTTCACTTCGGACCTCCCTGATTTGCCTCAGGGTTGCCACAAATCTTTGTTCGCTGATGACACAGGCATTTCCGCTAAAGGAAGAAGTCTTCGTGTTATTTGCAGCAGACTGCAGAAAAGTTTAGATATTTTCTCTTCTTATTTACAAAAATGGAAGATTTCTCCCAACGCTTCCAAAACTCAACTTATAATATTTCCACACAAGCCTAGAGCTTCGTTTTTGAAACCTAGTAGTAGTCACATAGTCACTATGAACGGAGTTCCAATTTCCTGGTCAAACCAAGTGAAATATCTTGGATTAATACTTGACCAAAAATTAACTTTTAAAGATCACATTGAGGGCATTCAAGCCAAATGTAACAAATATATAAAATGTTTGTATCCTCTTATAAACAGGAAATCCAAACTTTGCCTGACGAATAAACTTCTAATATTTAAACAAGTTTTTAGACCGGCCATGCTTTACGCTGTGCCAATATGGTCTAGTTGCTGCACTACCAGGAAAAAAGCACTTCAAAGGATTCAGAACAAAAAATTCTTCTGAAAATGATTTTGAAGTTGCCTCCCTGGTACAGTACAACCGAAGTACATAGAATTTCGAATGTTGAGACTTTAGCACAAATGTCCAACAAAATAATTAATAATTTCAGGCAAAAATCGTTGCAATCCTCAATTGCAACGATTAATTCCCTTTATACTTAGATAAGATTTAGTTTTAGTTTTTAGTTTTAAGATATCAATTGTTATACTGACATGCAGGTTAAAAAACCTGTTTAAAATACTGAATTGCCAAGACATGAACAATGTAAAAACACTTAGATATATATCATAACAATTAAGGCTGGTACGTTACTGCAGTAACTGGAGCACCTAGGTTAAAATGAAATGTTATTTATTTTGAAATTGGAACAAATAAAGAGTTAAAAAAAAAAAAAAAAAAAGAGTAAGGAGGGGATGGAGATAAAGCACGAAGAGCAGCATCGACATCGGATCTTCCTGACGAACGGAACCTTCTATGCGGAACGGCTTTGAAAGATGCCTATTAGACTGATGCAAAATTTGAAATTTTCGCTCCACAGTGCTTAAACGGTTCCAAATTGGGTCCTGCTTAGCCTCCCGAAATTTGAACTACTTTAGTAAGAAACTGACTTCGCACAAACCATTTCAAGTTTATATGGGTATTACTATGGGAAAACTTATGTTTTTGTTCATATCTATCTGACAATTCACCACATCACTATGCTTTTAAAAATGATAGCAGTGATTGTAGAAAATTTTCCCAGTTACAACTATGTTGGAAACCACTTTTCAATCAAATGTAAGGAACAAAAGTTATTAATGATTCAAGTCACTGATGTCTTATGATTATGCTCATTCAACTGTTCAGCAGGCAACATTGGTGTTTCTGGTGAGAAAAATAGAGCACAAATATCATGGCTACTATGTCACACTGCAGAATACAGTGTTGCTAACAGAACAGCTGCTTGATCATGCCATAAGATTATCAATCTCTTAAACAATTAATAACTATTTAATTTGACATTTGGCTGAAAAACGATATTTAGCAAAAATGTAGCTTAGAAAAAATCCCATAAGAATAGTTATAGATCTTTATAGAACTTTTCGAAAAAGCAATATGGAAAGTGGGTAGTAGACAATGAACGAAAACTTTGGTTTTCCCATAGTAATTTCCATATAAACTTCGAATAGTGTGTGCCAAGCAGCGTTGCCAGTATTCCAGATTTATCTGGATTTTCCAGATTTTTAGTCGTCTTGCCAGATATACAGATAGACCACGTATATTTCCAGATTTTGTAAATTTGTTCCAGATTTTCCCAGTTTTTTTTTTAAACATGTTGCTTTATTGATTTACCCTCTAATAAAAAATAAAAATTCAAACTTGCTACTTTTATTATTAAAGGCCATCAACGTTGGACATTATTGGAATTTTAAGGTAATTTTGAAAATAGTTCATAGTGAAGTGTGAGGCGAATTCCTTGTGAAATCAAAAGGAGAACTTCAAGCTAGTTCTGAGCAGATTCCATCCATCTTTTTGGGCTTCGTGGTCGTGCGGCGTCACCTGTCGTTTAGGCGTATTGTGAGTGCCACAAAGTGAGGGTTCGATTCTCGCTCCAGCCGGTGCATATTTTGGCAACCTGAAAATTTCCCTACTTGTCTACTGGTGTGGTGTGTTGTCCCTTGTCTAGTGTTAAATATTCAGTCTGTGATGCCTTTGGTTGAAGACGGTATCAATTGTCTTGTCAGCTCTGATGGCAATTGCATGGATATTTTGTGAATATATGAAAAACAATCCGGAAGAGAAATCATAGAAAATAGTTATGATGGAACTTAAGTAGTATGCTGATACGAATCGTTAGGATAATTTCAATGGAACTCTGTCCAATGTTTCTATGGAGATTCATTCTAATAAAATTTTAAGACATTTTACTGGAATTACGCACAATTTATGGGAGACTTTCAAGGGCATTTTGGCAAAGTACTTGAGTAGTTAGGAAATATTGAAGGGGAATTTCAAAATAATTCTGACCTTACCTACAAAGCAGTTCAAAGGGAATTATCGGATAGTTCTGAAAAGAGTGAGACGGTCATTTTGAAGAGTGCACTTAGGAAATTATTAAGAATATTTTAAAAATTTCATAGGGAAAACTAGACGCAAAATTATGCCAATTCTTGAGAATTATTACCAGTTTAAGGGAATTGTAGAATTGGAGAGTAATGTATAAGAGATTACAAGAAGTAATACTTTTAACTCTTAGAATGCTACTGGAAAATTTAGGATATTATCAAGATTATTTTAGGGGTATCCAGAAAATATTTATAATGAAATTCTAGGATCATTCAAATGGAACTAAAAAAAGGGGAAGATATCCTCTGAAGAGTTCCAAGTAAACTCAGACTAACCCAGGAAAAATATAAATTCCGGAATTTATAATCATTTCAAGATCGTGAGACTTCAAAAATTACTTTCATTTTAGTAATATAATAAAATTATTCGTCATGGTCATGCGAATAGTGGAGTTACCCGTTGTTTAGGTAAATTTTGTATGAGTACCACGATGTTGGGCTGGTGGGAAGTGGGAATCAACACTTCAGCCAGGTGAATTTTGCTTCAAAATAAAATTGCCTACTGGTCTATTGAGTGTTATGTGTTGCATGATGTCAAGAATGAAATTGGAAATCTGAACAACCTCAGGGTAATATAAGGTCATCAAATTTGCTTAATTCTTAGCTTTTCATTATTTTTAAAAAGTTACAGTTAAAAAAACAATTCTAAACATATTTTCTGCAATATTTTACCAACATTTAATTCAAATTTTGAACTGCTGCGTAATGGATATTTAAATTTTTTGTGTATACTGTGTCAATATTTTTCTACTTTTGGATTATTTAGCAATGCAAACAAGTAATTTGCTTTATATAATTCATTTAAACATGTAATTCATAACCATTCTGGTACTTCAAATAAATTCCAGATCATCATACTGACCGATTTTTACGAGAGATTGGCACATTATTTTGATTTCAATAGCATTATGTTAAAAACAGGATTTTTTGGAGCATTCCAGATTTTTCCAGATTTTTATTTTAACTGATTCAGATTTTTCTGAAAATGACCTGGCAACGCTGGTGCCAAGTCAGTTTCTTACCAAATGAGTTTAAATTTTGGGAGGCTAATCAGGACCTGATTTGAAACCGTTTGAGCACTGTGGAGCGAAAATTTCAAATTTTGCATCAGTCTAATGCCCATTCACAAGCAGCCGTGACGAAGAGGTATCAGCCACCCTGGAAAGCCAGCTGACGAAACAATGTTCGATACCAAGAGAGAGAAGGGTCCGATGCAGGAGCTCACGAGCGACCAAATCGAACGCGTGCTCAGGGTCGAACGAGATCATCTTCCCCTTCTGCTACCTCGCGATAAGCTGTGCAAACGGTCTTTGAGCGAGTGTGTAGCTTGAAAAATAGAGCGATCGGTGTTGGCGCATTTTTAAGTGTCGTTCAGAACTCGGTGGATCCGCAGTACGCAGGCTTGCCAAAAGCTTGTCAAGAGTCATCAATAAGCTGAGCTCCAGCATATTTTGATGATGATATTGTTACCGGCGGGTAACATTGCTGACTTAAAAATTAAACTACACGCAAGAGTAAGAATGTTTATATTAGGAAATTGATTTATTACGATTTGTAACGGCAAGTTTGAATGCGCGGGCGGCTGAGATCAGAAGAGTGACCGAACAGTTAATCAGTGAATGCTAATGGTGGGTGGATGGAATCCACTGAACCTGAATGAAGTTGGGGCGGAAACTCTCTCAGGGGAGAGTGAGTGAGTGCATGATCGGGAGCAGAGAACGGCAATGGTGCGAAGGCAGTCGGGATCGAGCACCAGAAAGGAGATCACGGAGTGAACCTTGTTCGTGTAGTTTACGGACGAAGAGTCTAAGTGACCATATTCTTCCACCTCGACGTCGTGGCTTCGCCTTACCGCGAACGGTCTTGGAAAAAGCTGTGTTGGATGACCTTCCGTGCTTGCTCCGCCAAGCGACATCTATCGCGTCGGTTACGCTAACGAGCACCTACGCTGCCGGGGATCCGGCCCGCTTCTGGCCTCAGGTGACCAGTCAACCTCCATCACCGCCGCCATTGTCTTGGCTATTACTAGTGCCAAGCCCTGTCCAGTGGCGTCCCCACCAGCCAGCCACCACAATAGCACGCCTTGATCGGAGCCACCACCTTTGTGTGGGTTGCTACCGAGCTACGAATGAGAAATACAACTGGTCACTGCGTCACCGAGTACCCCGCGAAATCCTACTAGCTTCGCCGGCACCAAGAGATCGCCCTGGTCGTGGCCATTGGCTCGGTCCATGTAGTGGCCGCCATCACGTTCATCCCCACTTCACCCCAAAGTCTCACCTGCACCGTTGCCATCGGCGTCCACCGCCCGCACTGTACCGGCGTCCTCTGGACCAGCGCCACCTCCGAACTATCACCATCGCCGCCCACCGCCCACAATGTACCGTCAAATCTAATTAACAGGTATTTAACCGTTTACATAGTGTTGGTTAGGTTCTCCCGTGTCCGAAAAGTTTCCCACGCCTATACGCCCTGAGACCCGGAACCTAAAAAGGTCTAGAGTGCCAACCCTGGAAGCAGCCGTTGGTCAAGACCAGCAGCTTGGGGTTTAGGGGGTTCCCTTCTGGAACTCAGCGGTTCCGGGGCATATAAAGAAGTCTTATATTTGGCGCCCAACGTGGAGCATGAGTCCTTAAATTACGAGTAACCCCTATCTACACGATCGCAGACTTCAATCCATATTGATGGAGAGTCAATTCAAAACTAAAATCCGGTTTTAGTCGATCGATCTCGGTACAGGTCGATCGGGAGTAGTATGCCTCCACGGCAACTACCACAAACCAATCTCATTGGTAAAAGAGTATGTGTATCGTTACACTGAAGAACACACGTATTCGGATGGTGCCCTAGGTCCAACTCATTCGGAGCGAGTCATCTAACACCATCTCTGTGTGCTCGGACTCGTTTCACGATAGTGTCGACTGGTCTACACAACCGAATCGTGTGTTGGTAGCGAAGATTTGTCGGTGCCGATCTTCATGATTGGTTTTCGTTAGTAAGTATTTTTTTTCGGTTTTCATAAGTCCTGTCCCGCAAGACAGTCGATGCCGTGTCGGTTAATTTGGTCCAAGGCTTGTACTCGGGAAGATACTTGTGATGTGGTTGTGTGACAGATGTGAATCGTTTGTTTAGTGCCATTTCAATAGTTTTAACGCTTTCGCTTGAGAGGCAGAGTGCGTCGAATAACGCTAGGTTTTGACCTTTTTGCCCTTGAACCCTCGCGACGTATTTCTAGGACATGCGTTGGCATTGCCTCGTTTAACTTTAGTTCAAAATATGAATTTGCATGGTGATTGAATCTTTATTTTTCCTCATCTAGTGTTCATTAAGTTTTCTTTGTTGTGTATATAGTATTGTTTAACTGTAGCTTATAAAAAAAATGTGATTTTTTTACCTGGCTAGAAAGGGATATGTTACCGTTTGGTAACATTTAATTTATTTTGTAGGTGTATAGGGCCCTTAATGTAGATATAGCTAAATAGAATATAAAGTTTAAACGACAAATGAGGAATGTTGGTAGGTTAGTAACGGAAAGGATTTGCTTCATGGGTTAGAAGTGGTGATAAACCACAACGCATTGAACTCAAAATTTATGAGCGGCAGAAAGAGAGATCTGGGCAAACGAAGAGCGAGGGAGTACAAACACGTTCAGGGTGTGAAGTGATGGAGAAGACGAGTGTGAGTAGAGCACGACAGTGAGTACAGGACTGTTGAGTGGGCGGTTCAGGGAATTGATTCGGGCGGTGTGTCGTCACCTGGCTGCGAACTTCTAACGTGGACCTCGTGGTGTGGAATAGCTTTACCGGTATCATGCCGTCCATCTTCTCAGCGTGATTGGCCAGACGGGACCTTCCAGATGTCGCCATCCGGGCAACGCTGACTGGCCGACGCTATCCGGCCAACGCTATCCGACCAACGCTATCCGGCCAACGTTATCCGGCCAACGCTATCCGGCCAACGCTATCCGGCCAACGCTATCCGGCCAACGCTATCCGGCCAACGCTATCCGGCCAACGCTATCCGGCCAACGCTATCCAGCCATCGCTATCCGGCCAACGCTATTCGGCCGACGCTATCTGGCCAACGCTATCCGGAGGTCGCCATCCCATGCACGCCATCCAGTCATCGCCACTCGCAGACACTATCCAACCGACACTATCCGGCCGATCCTATCCAGCCGACACTATCCGGCCATTGTCATGCGGCCATCACCCTCCGGGCATTGTCATCCGGCCGCCACCATCCGGACATAGTCATCCGGCCGCCGCCATCTGGCTACCGCCATGCGGCCGCTACCATTTGGCTGTTGCATGCCGCCGTTGTGACTACCAAAGTCACCTAGCACCCCAGACCATGTCGGTTCGTCCAATAAATTAAATCAAGATAAATCTTTAGTTTAGGACACCTACATCCGAAAACCTCACCAACACCTGAAAATAAAACCCTGGGACCCGGGAACAAAAGAGACCTTTTGAGCCCACCCCAGTGGCTGCCGACAGGCTTAGACCAGCAGCTAGGGGCTTAGGCATGTCCCCTTCTGGGACGGCGGAGAATTTCCCGGGATTAAACAGTTCTGAGTTTCAATATATTTTGCTCTCACGGAGCTATACTTGATGCTCAAGCTGGGCTCTTGCCAACTCGCATCGCTGAGAGGGATGCGGAGCTCGTTCTCGTGTGTACATCGACTCTGTCTACCGAGCAGAAATTTTAACTTCGTGATGCGCTCGCAAAAAGCTGTAAATTTGGAGCTTCGTGATGTTGGCGATTCGTTGGCTTCTCCCAGTGCGCATGAATGAGTGATTTTGTATTGTATTCGAGAAAGAAGTGCACAACCAAGAAATGAAAAAAAAAAACATTATGGAACGTATGCCAAGCGGCAATTTTATTCGTAGGGTAACTGTCTAAATTGTTGGAAAAATCGTTGGTTTGTAAACTGAACGATTTCGGCATTTCAACTGCCTCTTCATCGTATAGCGGATCATCTCTTGTGTCGAAAACTAAAATCGCAGTTGAGATTCAAGAGATATTGGGCTATGCCGGGAATACATACATAGAGTCGGAGAGAGAAACTTCTGCGCTATCTATCATGTATAAGTTGCACATTGCATATTTAATGCTATGCTGAATTCTTAGGTAGAGTAAATACATGCTACTGATTATTTAAAATGTTAATCGATGAACGGGTGATAATTATACTACCTATAATTATCAAGCTTTCATTGAATAACGTTTCAATGACCATTGGTTTAAATTAGAAAAAAAAACAATTATTTTGGTAGACTTTCGGCATTCCTGAAAATCCGGGAATCTGGAATAGGGAGAGATTGAAATGGGGAATCTTTTCAATTCATGTTCTCTTAGGACTTATCTAAAAGCTCCACCAAATATAGGGAAAAAAGGATGAATTCCATATGATCTAAAACAAGATTACTAGACACTATTTCTATCTTATGTTTAAATTTAACCTCCCCGTCATAGAATGGTTCACTTCACAGCATTCAAATCTTGTGAGGCGGCTTCGTTTTCCACAGGGGACGGGAATAGTTCCTGCTCAGCACGGAGAATTTTTCCCGCTTTGACGAAGTTGGAGCCATTATCGGTCGTAAACGAATAAATGTTCGGAATTGCGATGGAAAAACGTTCAATTAGTGCCGGAACTTCCTCTGTTAATAGCTGTCCAGTATTTCTGTCATTTCCTTCGATCATTCCAAGGGTTCTCACTATAACTTTTCCTTTTCGAACAAACTGAACATTTATTCCAAACACTGATCGCCCTTTCCTTGACGCCAAATCAGCTTTGATACACACCAACTTTGCTTGGATATCCTGCTTCATGTGATCCTCCATTTTTTACTACGGCGTCCATGAACGAGATCATGTGTGACTCACAACACACTTCGAACACATTCTTTAAAAAAAAAAAAAATCAATGAAAGATTGCCGGAGATGAACCAGCGTTTGGCTGAAAATCTCCTTAATAAAAACAAACAACCAACCAACCAATGGGAGATTGCATTCTGTAGCCCATCGTACCAAATTTGTCACGTATTGATTTTTGTCCATTTCTACTTGGATTTTCTGGAGCTTTTTCGGAGGCGAATCGCCAACGTTATCTTTATTGTACGACTCCATGCTTGACTGCCACTCCAGAGTGCTTAATGCCATTGCTTACGTTGGAGTATTCCGCCTATTTAAATTGTTGGTCCAGAACGATTTCCGAGCTACCGTGAGTGTAGCGAGGGTAGATAATAAAATGATTTAACATGTTAAAAGGCAACAGGATAATACGAAAACTTCACCAAGGGATAATCCATAAACTAAGTAATAGTACTTGTACTTGTTTTTCCCTCGTACATTCTAAGTCAGAAATATAATTTAGTTTATCCACTCATAAAGCACTTAGCAGAAAAAGCGATCAAAAATTTTTGTGACTGAGTTTGAGTAAGTCATTGCTTCATTCTTAACGAAGTAGAGCTCCCAATAGATGATGTCGAATGTTCGTATGTAGAACGCTACCGGTAGACCATCAATCCCCTGCGATTTTCGTTTTTGATGGCGTTCGTTTTCAGATAATAGCCATTATAAGCGATTCGTAACTGTTCGTAAGGACATTGTTGTTAAGCGTTGAAGCTCCTGAAACCATGCCATCCGGCGCTGATGGGTCCAAAATTTCCACCGAACTTGGAATTCCTCTATGTTTTCGGTGGTTAAGAGGTGAGGGCGGAGGGATCATTAACCGCGTTTCTGTTCGCGGCCAAGGTTGGGAAGACAAACCCACGCTGTTAGAGCTTTGTGTCAGTGAATGGTAACTCTTCGCAGACGCTCACAAAGCCCTGCGCCCTACGGTCGAGCCTGGATGAAGCATCGTTTGTGACGTACGTGGGTGCGGGGGTTGGGGGGTACAGTTTCAGCCACAGATAGTGAAACTGCAGCTGCTGTACGGTCGCATGGAGGGCCGGGCTTATGTTGGTACTCGTAGAGTCGTTCGGACGTATCACACAGTTAAAATCGCCAGCGAAGATGATGTGTTGTAGCGAAGGTAGTATGCGATCGTGCCGTTGAAAAATCTCACTTTTTCCGCCCGAGCAGCTGTCTCTGATGGCACATACAAATTGCGACTGCCTATTGCCTTTTCTGAAGACCGGGAAAAGAATCCTTCCAGCCATCCCAGAATCTAAAGAGAGGTTGAAGATGGTTGCGGCCATCACTTCAATACAGTGCTGAAAGAATTTTTCAAACGAAGGCCTGCTCTACAAACATCGTTAGTCGAA
This sequence comes from Ochlerotatus camptorhynchus, assembly GCF_037179485.1. Taxonomy (NCBI): domain Eukaryota; kingdom Metazoa; phylum Arthropoda; class Insecta; order Diptera; family Culicidae; genus Ochlerotatus; species Ochlerotatus camptorhynchus. The sequence goes on along the minus strand of NW_027040575.1, from coordinate 844,286 downwards.
ATAGGCGAATGCGGTCCAACAGCAGAAAGTACGGAAGCCTCGCTTACGGCGGCTACAATGTGCACGTTAGGTAAATTTTCTTTGGCGAAGACACTGCTGAATTGTGACATAAACAGGTCTGCGATTCCCTCCGTATCAGATTCTTACCGATCCGTTTTGTACATGGTAGCAGGTAAGCCCGATTCCTTCCGTTGATCGTTCACATGATTCCAGAAGCTCTTGGTATTGGCTTTGAGTTTAGTTTGGCGCTGTTGGGCTTGATAGAGCTGTTTGTTGAGCCGCTTATACTGTTTTTTTTTAACGAGGTTGTACTTCCTCTCCGATGTCTCCGTTCGAAGTTAACAAAATTTCTTCAAAGCAGCTCGTTTGGATGACTTCAGTCGCTTGAGTCAGTCGTTAGACCAATGAGGGTTACTAGATGTCGGTGGAATTGTCATGGGTACAAACTAATCGATCGCTCCGAACCGAGACGACAATTTCGAGGAAACAGAAGAGGAATCATTCGCGTCACGATCTCGGAGTTCATCGTCTCAGTTAATGTTTTCGAAAAAGTTGCCATTCCGTCGAAGTCAGTCCTTCGGTAGTCATACAAAACGCTGTGTACGGTAGCCCAAAAAATGCAAGTCTGATATACTTACTTACTTAAGGGTCCTGTGCACCACCAGCGGTGCAAAGGGCCAACGTGAAAAACTTCCATCCTGGCTGCTCGCTTTTGCCTTGACCTGGGCCCAGGTCAGATTCCTATCGACTTGCTTAATTTCCTTATTGAGGCTCCGCCGCCATGAGCCCCTGGGTCTGCCTCTGCTGCGTTTTCCTGCCGGATTCCAATCCAGTGCTTGCTTGCAGATTTCGTTTCCGCCCCGTCGAAGTGTGTGGCCGGGTCGGCTCCACTTTCACTCTCGAATTTCTGTTGCTATCGGCTTCTGATGACATCAGAAGATGGAGCTCGGCATTCGAGATCCAGTTGTGAGGCCACCAGGCACGAATTATATACCGCAGGCATCGGTTGATGAAGACCTGCAGCTTTTGAGTGTTCTCCGCTGATACATACCACGTCTCGCTGGCCTATAACAACACAGATTTCATGTTCGAGTTGAAAATTCGGATTTTGGTGCGTTGACTTATCTGGTTGGATCTCCATACGTTTCGTAAACTCGCAAAGGCAGCCCTAGCCTTCTTGATTCGTGCACCTATGTGGTCCCGCCGTCCAACGCTATTTGGCTGCCAATGTGTTGGAAACTTTCGACCTTCTCCACTGCTTGCCCCGCTACCGTAAAGTTGGAAGGGTTGCCCGTGTTGATATCCAACGATTTGGTCCTGTTGACGTTGATGGTGAGACCTGCCGTAGAGGAGCGTTCGGCTAGGTCATTGAGCTTACTCTGCATATCAGAGCGCCGTTGTGCTAGTAGAGCAACATCATCAGCCAAATCGAAGTCGTTGAGATGCTCCATGGTTATAGGCTGCCAAAGCAGCCCACGGTTCGGTAGACGGTAAATTGCACCTACCATGATCTCGTCGACTACGATGAGAAACAGTAGCGGTGATAGTATACATCCTTGTCTCACACCAGCGACTACCCGGATAGGGTCGGACAAGGCTCCGTTATGCAGAACTCTGCACGTGAAAGCCTCATACTGCGCTTCGATTTGGTTGACGATTTTATCTGGGACTCCCTTGCGTCTCAGGGCGCCCTACAGATTCTCGTGATTGAGACGGTCGAAAGCTTTTTCGTAGTCAATGAATACCAAATGAAGGGACTCTTGAAATTCATTGACCTGCTCCAGGATGATTCAAGCGTGACAATATGGTCCACACAAGATCTTCCGGCACGGAATCCTGCCTGCTGTCGTCGGAGAGTCGCGTCGATCTTCTCCTGTATCCAATTCAGGATAACTTTGCACAGAACTTTGAGAACAATACACAGTAACCTGATACCTCGCCAATTGTCGCACACAGTCAGATTCCCCTTCTTTGGGACCTTCACTAAGATGCCCTGCATCCAGTCGGCCGGAAAAGTCGCGGTGCCCCAGATATTACAGAATAGTTGATGCAACATTTGTGCGGATAGCATGGGGTCAGCTTTGAGCATCTCTGCTGATATGCGATCGACCCCTGGAGCCTTGTTGGATTTCATGCTTCGGATAGCTGCTTCAATCTCCTGCAGTGATGGGGCCTCGGAATTGACGCGAGGGATGCGCCGCACCCTAGGCGGATCATGCCGAGATGTTGATGGCTGGTTAACCGTCGAAACTTGAAAAAGTTATTCGAAGTGCTCAAACCAGCGTTTCAGCTGGTCAAACCCCACTGCAATTGTTCAGTCGTGTCCTTCACTGACATCCTCGGGTTCATCCTTGCTCCACTCAGGTGTCGTGAGATATCGTAGAGGAGGCGTATATCGCCAGTGTTATATAAGTGTAATGATAACTGCAGAGGTGAATGGTGTCTACAACGCTTACCTAGTGGTTCGGTACCTCTTGGATCAAGCAATTAGATGCGAGTTCACGGCTAAGGAAACATTTACAGTCTATGGTTTTCATTGGAGATCCCATTCCGTTGCAGAAGATCAGCAGTATTGTAGCAATCTAGGAAAGATGCTACTAGAGGTGTAATATATAAGCCATTAGAACGAGGATGAAAGAACCCTGCTCCATTTGATTACCATTTGACTGAAGCAAGATTGAAATCACCAGCAACAAGGATCTCGACAGTCGCATTCATCTTGGTTTCAACCGAAAAAAGTGAATCAATGGGTTGAACGGTCAGTCAACTCAGAAAAGTCGATTTGGGGGTAAATACAGCACGTAAATGAAGACCAATTTCAACGGTTGGGAAACAGCCACCTACACCTGTTCGACACCTGAGCTGTTAGGTGGATGAAGTAACCGAGAGTTAAAGCGAAGACAACATATCAAGAAGACTGGCAACTTTGCCTGAATCCGAGCGATAGACACAGTAGCGCTGCGCTCGAGCGAAGGTGGAAGCAACGCATATAAAAAATAGCAAATACACAAACCTTTCTTCTGCTGGTGGAACCTTTGCTATCCAATTTGTTCGGAGCATTTACCTTTGAGCGGCAGATGACGCGATTGTGCCTGTCTCATACCGGTCGTTTGAGAAAATGGAAGAGTTGCCATTCTTCTTGATATGTCTTCTTCGGTTAAAGATAGAACGAACTGCTAGGAAAACTCCACTGCCGAAAACTCTAGGGCTAGTAGCTAGAGAACGATCAGTGCTATAGACCGTAAAATCTGAACTAAATATTTGCTTAGAATGTGTGTTTCTGTTCAACCAAGTTTCGGTGAACGGTACATTTAGTAACAAGCGTCCAGGTAGGTAAATCTGTACTCAGTTAAGGTTTTATTCATGCGTCTAACGTTTTGATGATACAACAAAATTTCATCTCCCTGAATCCTTGATGAGTTACGGTTGTTATCATTAGAGCCACCATGGCGGGGAATGACTGAAATTTTCGAGGGTTAATGGACGGATGTGTAGTGTTCATTTCCCGCTTCGGCAGGACATACTCAATTTGCGCAATTACATGAGAAAACAAGCTCAGTGACTCGAGCATTGCAATCAGAATCATCCTGGTGAAAGCAGCTGAAAATATGAAAGGACTTTTTACGGCTGTGTAGTGATCATTTCCTGCTTTGGCAGGACATACACAATTTGTGCAATATCCTGAGAAAACAAGCTCAGTACCTGGTTGCTACTTCCGAAGACGAGGCTCGAATGGGACAACGCTGACAAAACTGGGCCAGAATCCAATTTTGGTGATGGTGTTAGTGGTAATTACGTTATCCAAAACTAGTACTTTGAAGGATACAAAGCTCAAAGGACGTCCCTTTCTAGTAGCGGGAGTCATCCGCTAGACAACGGAACGAAGATTTAGTCCAGCCGGTTTTGTTACAGATGCAATTTGATATATGTATGATCAGCGGTCGTTGAAGGCTCGAATGGTGTTATATAAAACTGTTTAAACCTCTCGTCCGACTCGTTGGAGCCAGATAGGGCTGTAGGAGCAACTAGTTTTCGACTGAAGCTAGCATTAGCAGGAGGATGTAAGGCCAAAATCGTGTTAACGTGTGTTTGAATGGGTATGAGCTGGCGATAAAAAATAGGAGGCTTGGCATGTGAACCGTTCGTAGAATCAGTAGCAGGAACAGAAACATTGTACGATGGCGGTAAAACCTGCTGAGGACCGTGTGAATCCACATAACTCGGATACAGGATCGATAATGTCGAATGTGGTAAATATCGAAACGGCATTGAAGCTGGCGGCAGGTGGCTTATCTTATGTTTTCCGATTTTTGTTCCGTAGCAGAATTTCCAAGAAACGTAACTAGAATCGGATGAAAAGCTTGATGGGAAAGTGCAGAACCGTTGTCCACTCCGGCTATGATAGCAACGTTCAGTGAAACGCTGTAGAAGATCAAATTTGCCTATCGTTAACACTTGTCTTCTATTTTTAATAACTCTGAGAATTCAGCGCTAGCAAACGACGTTGTAACGCTCAAAAAGTAAAAACAAATCACGATAAACCTTTCGTTCTCAAGTGTCTTACAGTGCCACCCAGCTGGCTTCAGTTTAAATGTTATCATAACATAATTAGTTTGCTCGCGTTGTGCGAACACTTGGTCTACGATGGTGGTGACTTAGGCTCAATAGGCACACTCGGCGTGACCGCTCTGTGCTGTATTTTCTAGTTTCCATTTCTAGGTCGAGTGCGGCACGGTTCTTTGTACTTGTCGTGCGATTCCTCAGAAGAGATCACTTGACATTATTGGACCATGCAATCAAATATGACATAAAATGTTGTTTTACCCTCCTAATTGACTTTACTGCTCGTATTTGGTTCACGATTTTTGTGAATAAGCTCAAGCGGTCGGTGTGGACCAAAGACGGTAACGATATTTCCCAGCATAAATTATGATTTCAAGTAGGTAACCTAAAAATGCATGGTTACTGGGAAATGGAGCTTCAACTCACGAGAACAAGGAAATGAATGTTAATTTCTATGGATAGCTGGTGCGGGAAAATGTTCGTGGAATAACTCAAGAGGAAAGTGGTATATGGATTTAACTGGAAAAAAAGTGCAGCGTGAGATTTGTTTTTGACACCAAGAGGTAACTGAACTATTAAAATGCAGCAAATCATGTTGTTTGTCGAATGCTAGCTGTCACGTGTCCGAACTTTTATTAGCAGTGACGTCCTCACGCATTCAAATTAGTGGAAATAATATGACGGTAATGACTTCGTTGCACCCATCCTCACAATCCGATGGCCGTAAACGAGTCGCTGAATGTGGCGCAATTGCAGCGAAATGAAAAGCTTAATTACTAGCCATAATTGATTGGTTTTATGCTTGTAAATGAGATATTCGCTCACACGCTACCGACAACCACGACACATAGTACGAGTAAATATGGTAACGTGTGGTGCGGATGTCCACGTGCATCAGTTACGATAAATCAACAAATTATTAATTCATCTGAACCGTGTGACCTCACGTAACCAACTCACGTTGCCATTACAATTTGTTATACTTTTCAGATAGCAAAACAATCTCGTTTTCAATATCGTCATGTACTTTTACTTTCTGTGCAAATCGGTAGAATACAAACTAAAAATCATGATGTTACATAATACACACAGCTTGTGAAGCTATCAATGCTCACCACGTCCTAGAGCGATCTTCGCCACCGAGTCTGGCCCAAAGTGATGCACAAACTTCATCACTTATCTCACGACTTGAACATTATTGGCAGCTCCGCAATCATTAAATTTCATAGTTCAAGAGCCGTTTGTATCCCACTTATCCTTGACGCGATTGGTTGAATTGGGTTCGGTTGATTCAGGCTTGAGATGCGATGATGTTGTGCTGCTTTGGACTCATCGCATCGGTACGGTACCACCACAGACCGACCGTCTCACGATCTGGCATAAATGATTTTTAAACGATGTTTCCTCACTCACCCACGGGATAGCGAGGTGTGCATCGGCGTCTCATGTTTCATGATTCAATTTTTATTTCGCTGCACTCCACCCTGCGGCTCTTCGGGGGAATATGATTTTAAGTGTATTACATAAAGCTGATAAATCGTTTAATTAAAAAGCGTTTCAAATTATGATTGATATTTCACTCTTGCCGCGTGATGATATTGTACCACTTTCCATCGCACACCGAAACGTGCATCACCTTTCATCTCAATCGGCTCAGAGGCAACCGATGGCGTACCTGGCACAATCTGCCTGTAATATGCATAAAATTTTACCCTTTATTAAATCGTACATGGCGCATGGGTAAAAATATACATTTATACATTGCGGGTTATTTTCATATGCTATGTGTGGATACGTAATGAGCACTGAGGTATATGTGAGGCCAGTAATCAAGCTAATAAGCATTAAAACAGCAAATATTGTTTGCACCAGCGTTAAGATTAGTTGTGTTTTTTTTTTAAATAATACTTTAATTAAGAGTGCGTTAAATTGATGCTCAGTCAGGCCAGATGTCATTTGGTGTTAATTTTTGCTTTAGAAACTAAAAGATTTTAAATATCTCATATGGATTTCAATATGGTTGAGGACATCGATTGCCGGTCACTTCACGTCGTCGGTCTCTACATCGTTCTGCACATACCTATATTGTAGCAGTATTTGTATTTTTTAAATTGTTATCCGCCATCTTGAATTAATTATTGGTATTGAACATCGATTTTCGGCGGCAAACGAGCTTAAGCATATACATTTTTAACAAATGATCCATTGAAAACTGGAAAAAGATCCTTAAAAAACCCCTAATGATCCATTATATACAATATGCGTGATAACGTTTGCACCATCATTTGACCTATGTCACATAACATATGTGTAGCTCGATTATCAAAATCGACCCCATTTCAGTGATTTCGAATGGTATAGTAGGATATTGATCTGTAAAATTGATGATACCAGTAGTAAAATAAGAAATGAGATCAAGGGGGTGGTCAATTCTAATAAAATAATTCTGACGTGGTTTATAATTCTGCCTTTAAAGCAATCTTGAACTCATGTCTTTGTATTGCCTTAACCATTTACGTTCTTTATTTATAATAATATTGCTTCAAATTTATCACCTTGCTACACACAGTGTTACATAAATTAATGTTTGCATAATAAAGTAGATTTTTTTTTAATTTTTAAGCGATGACCTGCCACCTTACAATTAGTCGTAAAATATAATTTAAAAGCTACCATATGTTAACTGTACACAATTCAATTTTGAATAAAGCATAAAGTAATAATTTTCAGAAGTTATAACCAAAAAAGTGTTAAAACGTCACGTGAATATTTGTTCATTTCTTTGCGTGGGTACATTTTTTCAACTTTCTCTTCTTATGTTAAAAAGAGCATTGTAAAACTTTTGTATCGATTTGTCGAATTCATCTCTTGGTGTTATTAGTTATTTGGATACAATCAATAGCTCTCTGTTTTGGATCACAAACAAGCTAAATATCCGAAATAAGACTAATGCTTCCTACTGTGAAGACACTCTTGAAGCAATTGACATTGAAGTGGCCCCTCCTTGCAGCAATCATTTCTTTAGATGAATAATTTTCCAAACGAGGTCGGGGATTTGATCACTATTCTACAGTGGAATTGTCGAAGTCTTATTCCTAAATTAGATTCTTTTAAGTTTTTAGTTCACAATAATAATTGTGATGCATTTGCTCTTTGTGAAACTTGGCTCTCTTCAGATATTGATCTTCCTTTTTATGATTTTAACATTATTCGACTGGATCGTGAGGATTCACGTGGAGGAGGGGTACTTTTGGGGATCAAAAAGTGCCATTCATTCTATAGAGTGAATCTTCCACAATTTCCAAGTATTGAAGTTGTCGCATGTCAGGCTATTTTTAAAGGTAAGAGCCTTTGTATTGCTTCTGTTTATATCCCTCCTAGAGCCGTTGTTAATCGAAAACAACTTTCAGATATATGTTCAGTACTTTCTACTCCACGGTTGATCATGGGCGATTTTAATTCCTACAGTACAGGCTGGGGGAACTGTATGATGACAACCGTTCTACTTTGTGATCTCTGTGACAACTTCAATATGAAAATTCTTAATAACGGAGAAGTAACACGTTTGGCTGGTCCATCTTCCAATGTAAATAAATTAGATCTCACACTTTGCTCTAACTCATTATCGTTGTATTGCACGTGGAATGTGATCCAAGATCCCCACGGTAGTGATCACTTGCCGATCAAAGTTTCAGTTGCCAGTGGGTTCAATCCGACGGAACCCGTTAACGTCGCGTACGATCTTACCCGTAATATAGATTGGACAAAGTTCAAGAATGTGATAGAAGATGCCCTAACGTCGGTAGAAGGGCTTCCACCGTTGGAGGAATATAACTTCCTCTCCAATCTGATCGTGCTTCAAGCTCAAACTCGGCCGGTTCCAGGAACGTCTTTCCGTAGGAAACCTCCTTCCCCTTGGTGGGACCAGCAATGCACTGAGGTTTATCGTAAAAAGTCCGACGCGTTTAAGCTTTTCCGGAAACGTGGAACACCCGTACATTTCGAAGCGTACTCGGCTCTTGAACGCGAACTCAAGAGCCTCATCAAAGCCAAGAAACGCGGATACTGGCGGCAATTCGTGCACGGATTATCGCGCGAAACGTCGATGAATACGCTTCGGAATGCGGCGCGAAGGATGCGTAACCGGTCTTCACACAACGAGAGCGAGGAGTACTCGGATAGTTGGATTCTCAAGTTCGCGCGAAAAGTATGTCCTGATTCTGTACCGGCACAGATGATTCCTCGCGAAACGACGAATTCGGTAGACGAGATCAGCCAGCCTTTTTCAATGCTGGAGCTCTTACTCGCACTCCTTTCGTGTGGCAATTCGGCTCCGGGGGCTGATAGAATCAAGTTCAACTTCACAGCAAAAAAATAATTTTGATATCACGTCAAAGTGGATGCACTACAATCATGTCGAAAATATGGTGTAATATTACTTGCTAAAAAGGACAAAATAATCTTTAATACAATGCATGAACTGACATTACGCTGCTTTTACTGCATTTGTTTATTTATTTATTTATTTATTTATTTATTTATTTTTTTGCTGAGTTGTTGACGAACCTCCCAGACGTCGCTAAGAGGCGCATGTTGAACTTGTTTTGTCAGTTCCTAGAGCTCAATATTGTTCCGAATGATTGGAGGAAAGTGAGAGTTATAGCCATTAAAAAGCCTGGAAAACCCGCTTCAGATCATAGCTCGTATCGTCCCATCGCGATGTAATCGTGCATTCGAAAATTGTTGGAGAAAATGATCCTTTTTCGCTTGGATAAATGGGTTGAGACGAATCACCTACCCTCAGATACTCAATTTGGATTCCGTAGGGGCAAGGGAACGAACGACTGTCTCGCGTTGCTTTCCACAGAAATTCAGTTGGCTTTTGCTAAAAAAGAGCAAATGGCTTCTGTATTTTTGGATAACAAGGGGGCTTTTGATTCAGTATCAGTTGAAGTCCTTTCAGACAAACTCCACGCTTGTGGCCTTTCTCCATTAATTAATAACTTTTTGTACAATTTACTGTCAGAGAAACATATGAGCTTTTCTCATGGAAACTCTACAGCTTCTCGATTAAGTTACATGGGTCTCCCCCAGGGCTCATGTTTAAGTCCCCTTTTGTATAATTTCTACGTCAGAGAAATTGACAATTGTCTAAGTGACAACTGCACGTTGAGACAACTTGCAGATGACGGCGTAGTTTCTATGACAGAGCCCAAAGGGGTCGACCTGCAAGGACCCTTACAGGATACCTTAGACAATTTGTCTAATTGGGCTATTCAGCTAGGTATCGAATTCTCCACGGAGAAAACTGAGTTGGTTGTTTTTTTCTAGGAAGCATAGCCCAGCACAACCAAAGCTTCAACTTTTGGGTAAACCGATCACTCATTCTATGTCCTTCAAATATCTTGGGGTCTGGTTCGATTCAAAATGCACCTGGAGATCCCACATTGAGTATCTGAGACGAAAATGCCAACAAAGGATCAATTTTCTCCGAACAATTACCGGAACGTGGTGGGGAGCCCATCCGCAAGATCTTCTGACGTTGTACCGGACAACGATTTTATCAGTTTTAGAATACGGTAGTTTTTGTTTCCAGTCGGCGGCTAAAACTCACATCATCAAACTGGAAGGTATCCAGTATCGTTGTCTTCGTATCGCGTTAGGATGCATGCACTCGACTCATACGATGAGTCTCGAAGTGTTAGCGGGCATGTTGCCACTCTCTGATCGGTTTTCGGAATTATCCCTAAGGCTCCTCACCCGTTGCGAAGTTATGAACCCACTGGTAATCGAAAATTTTGAAAAGCTTCTTGAGCTGAACCCTCAAACTCGTTTAATGTCATTGTACTACGTGTACATAACACTGGATGTCAGCCCTTCACAGCATAATCCTCATCGTGTATGCTTCTCCGACTTCGGCAATTCAGTTAGTTTTGATTTACCTATGACGTGGGAGATTCGGGGGATCCCAGAACATCATCGTTCCATGATTGTTCCGTCAATTTATGCTGCAAAGTTTGGCCAAGTTGATTCCGCAAGATCGTTCTTCACAGATGGATCATTAATAGAGGCGTCCGCTGGTTTTGGTATTTATAACGAATTTCATAGCGCCTCTCGAATGCTTCAAGCTCCCTGTTCCGTATATATTGCTGAAATGGCGGCAATACATTATACGCTAGAAACTATCGTCTCACTTGCACCAGATCACTATTTTATTTGTACGGATAGTATCAGTTCTGTCGAGGCTATTCGATCTCCTAAAACACTCCTCGTATTTTCTCATGAAAATACGAGAGCTTCTAAGTGCGTTATCTTTAAGATCTTTTGTCATCACCTTTGCATGGGTCCCATCTCATTGCTCGATTGCGGGCAATGAGAAGGCGGACTCGCTTGCAAAGGTGGGCGCTATGCAAGGCGATATTTACGATCGACAAATCGCCTACAATTTTTCTTCATTTACCGTCAACAGTCACTCGTCAGCTGGCAGTGTGATGTCTCGCCTCATGTCCAATCACTATTCTTTAAACGCTCATTTGATCCGTGTTGGGCTGGGGGATAGCAATCTCTGTGAATGTGGACAAGGTTACCAAGACGCCGATCAAATTATTTGGTCTTGTGGTGAGCATCGTGGAGTCAGATCTGAGCTGTACGATTCCCTTCGGGCTCGAGGTAGACAACCTAATGTTCGGAATGTTTGGCTGGACGCAATCTGGAGTTTTTGAAACTCATATATGTTTTTTTGAACAATATTAACCTTAGATTGTTAGTTTGATTAACCTTGTATTTAGTTTGTATTTTGTGTTTGTGTGGGTTTTTATTTTGAATGTTTGTTTAGTAATAATATTAGAATTTCACTGCTCATATCAAGTTGAATAGAAATAGGTTCATGTTTTAGGAATAATGAAATAATTGTATCGTAAATCATATTTCAATCCTCCTTCTCCCTCTCCCCATCCATGAAACTGTAAATCTCCACTATCCTCGAGATGACCGCGAGTACTCGGCTCCATTCCTTTAACTTTAGATTTTAACTTTAGATTTAAGACATTAATAATGTATAACACAAAAGCTAATTTGGCTTTGTAAAGTTTATTCGATTGAGCCTAAATTAATTAACGGCGCCGGTGGTGTAGTGGTAAGCGTGATTACCTCTCACCCCAGGATTCAATCCCAGTCGGCGCCGCCGGGATGTTCTGAGGCATAACATCTCTGATCACGCCTTCCTTCGGAAGAAAAGTTTAGGCCGTTGGTCCCCGGTTCATGAGTTGATGGGTCGATAGGTAGGGTCCAGGTGTGGGAGCTGCCTTCCTGGCACGTCGGTAGCATTGGTGCTCAGCACGGAAAACAAGATCGACGGAAAAAACAAACCAAAAAAAAAAAAAAAAAGAACCTACATTAACAAAAAAAAAATGTAAAATTTTGTTATCGTACGTAAAAAACTCCGTTGAACATTTTGGCGTCATAGGATTAAAAAAAAAGTGGGGGCATTTTGAGGCATTCGAAATTAAAAGAAAAAAAAAATTAAAAGAAAAATTACCATTCCATTTCAAAATCCTTACTAAAAAAACCCAATGCCGTCTGTATCTTTAATGGTTGCAGAGATATATAATATTGAAAATGGGTGTTTATTAAAAATAGGCAAACAAAGAGGGTGGTGTTCAGTGGCGGGGGTATGCTGATTGGCTTAAGACTTTGGATTTTTTTTCAATATTGGTCCATAATTGTGCTTCAGTACCGAAGTGCATACCTCCAAGAAAACCGCCTTGGTCTAACGCTACTCTTCGCAACCTGAAACGAGTGCGAGCTAGAGATCTTCACACTCTTATTCATCGACGATGTACCTTTACCAAACGAAATTTTTCAATTGCCAGCAATGATTATCACCACTACAACAAGCTTCTTTACAAGAGGTATGCAATTCGTACTCAACATAATCTGCAAAGCCACACCAAGGGATTCTGGTCGTTTGTGAATTCGAAGAGGAAGGAAACTGGTCTGTTGTTTCTCGGCAATGGCATTGATAACTGAGGACAAATGTAGCCTGAAATGACTCCCATCGCAAGCAGAAATTGAGCGAGCCGTCCGTGATGTACCAACCGACGTCGTAAACATGGATGTTTTTGCCGTAGCTGTACAAATGGTTCTATCTGTGAAGAGTAAAACCAAATCATCATTTTCACCAGGTCCGAGCGTTATTCCATCGGGTGTCCTAAAAAATGTTCCGATATCTTAGCTGCTCCGTTGTCCTTGCTCTTCAACCTGTCGCTTCGTCAGCAGAAATTTCCCGTGCTATAGAAACGCTCTACTATGTTCCCTGTTTTCAAGAAAGGAGACAAACGCAATATGGAAAACTACCTCGCTCAGGGTTGAATCTAAGGTGTTTGAGTCGCTGATAAATGAGAGATCGTTTGTTTCCTGCAAGCATTACATAAGTACATGTCAACATGGCTTCTTTGCTGGCCGCTCCGTGGAAAGCTACGAAAATATATGCAAGAAACTTCAAGTTAATGCCATCTACACTGATCTTAAAGCTGCGTTTGATAGAGTTGTGCACGACGTCCTGCTAACAAAGCTTGAAAAAATTGGATGTTCTGCTTCCTTCTGCACCTGGCTTAGATCGCATCTCATGCAACGAGGAGTTACTGTATGCATTGTAAACTAGCCATCGTATTGTTTCTTTAACAAATAAGGAGTTCCACAGGGTAGCACTTTGGGACCACTGATCTTCTCTTTATTTGTGAACGATAAACCGTTTATTCTAATACGAGGAGGTAAATTGTTTTTCCCCGATGACTTGAAGATGTACCTAGTCGTTCGAGGCTATGGTGACTGTTATGATCTACAAAACCTTCTTGAAATCTATAATTATTGGTGTGACTGTAATTTTATGGTCCTGTCCGTCTCAAAGTGCTGCGTAATTAGTTGCCGTCGAACTAGGACTACCGTTTTGTTTGATTATAACGTTGCTGGGGCTGCACTTCAACGTGTCGCTCACGTTAAGGACCTTGGTGACATGTGGGATTAAAAGCACACGTACACTCGCCACCGTTATTCTCTGTGTTTTAAAGCCCTTAACTGTTCATTGGTACGCCCACTACTGGAATTCGCGTGTGTTGTGTGGAATTCCTACCAAGCAGTATGGAGTGCATGATTCGAAGCTGTTCAACGCAAATCCGTCAGACCCACACTGCGATATCTTCCTTGGAGTGACCCGCTGAATTTATGGGTTTAAATACTCATGCTGAGTGACGAAACGTATCCCAGGCTGTCTTGGTTGCTCAAGTCTTGCTCGCAGAATATGATGTTCCTGAGGTACTGGCCAAAATTGTTCTGTATGCTCCTGCCCGAACACTCCGTCCGAGAGCCTTGCTACATGAAGTAGTACATGCAACCAACTATGCTTCAAACAGTTCCTTTGTTGCCATGGTTCATCAATTCAATGAAGTATCTGACCTATTTGACTTTGACATCAATAATGTGTGTAGATTTCGCCATGGTTTGCTGCAGGCTAATTTTTAATTTTTAATGAGTGGCTACATGTAGATTTAAGTGTTTCAGTGAGACTACCAAGTCAGATGGACTATAATAAAAATAATTTAATAAATAAATAATAAGTTATTGCTCCAAGCTTGGTTCAAATCGGAGAGGGTCGATACAATTTTGCAAATTTACTCGGTTACATGAGATGGACTGACCCAAATACTAGCGTTCATTTTGATAAACAAATGAGTCATAACAGACGCAAAATTCAGCTCAATCAAACGTACTTTTCATCGAGTAACGAACGATTTATCAACTGTAAACTGTTAGCTTTAAATAAATTTATTGGGATTTTTGTTAATATTAACGTTAGAATTTCTAAAAAATAACAAAACTGAGAAATTTGAGCATTATAAGTTTATCGTTGGAAATTTAATGCATTTTAATTCTTATATCATTTCATAGATAATTGATCACACTAGGTAGTATTTTGGAAAATGCTACTCTTTTCAATAATTCAAAACTTTTTTGATTATGAATTTTCCCTCTTAAACACATTGGCAGTAGTTTATATACTACAAAAAATAATAATATTGTTTATTTAAAATATGCCATTTGAGTAAATAATTTGTTTTAGTTGATTTTCAATTTTTTTCTCTATAAAACAACATATATTTTCAACTTCGCCGAAAACCAAAATTTTTATCAGAGGTATGTATTTTTGAATTGATGCGTATCACTTTTACATAAGCCCTTTTTAGAAGTTAGTTGCGTACAAAACTAATGAATCAAATGCGTGACAAGTCATGTTGGGCAATAACAAACCACTGTGCAAAGTTTCGACTTGATCGTTAAAGGTTGATAACAAAGTTATAAAAAAAGTCATCTGAAATGGCATCGTCGTCGCTCAACGATCAAAAAAAAAAGTGATCCTCTACAAAGATGTAAATGAGAAAATGTCACATCAGTACAAATAGTAAACTTTTCCTTAAATTGGTTTGGCTAAACGGTTTGAACAAAAAGTTCACTTTTCACGTAGTAATTCCCGTGTAAACATCAAAGGACCAGTGCAGTATAATATCGGAACCAAATGAGCACACATTTTGAGAGAATGCTCAGGCAGGACCTGATTTGGAATCGATTGAGCTGGGTACAGCTGAACTGATATGTTGAATTACCCTTTTATATAGGTTTTTGGCGGGAGGTACTGTAGAACCACAGTTATTCTATTGAAACTAATACTTTTGAAATGTTATTCGATTGTTTTTCCATTAAATAGGAACTAGCAAACGGGCACTGCGCTCCACTTTTGGCAATGTTTGTTTGTTTTGAGTATAAATTCACCGTACCGTGAACTGTAACGCTTTATATGCATTGATTGTGAGTTTTGCTATTATTGCTTTTGCAGCGGCGTTTGTTTGTTGATGTTGATACGGAGACCGCACGACCATCGTCAAATCATCTTAACGATCTTAAAAAATAAAAGCCGACCCGATATTGGTACGATATAGATATACAATAACAATAACAATAGGTCATCAATATTCTATCGGTTGAAATGTTTATGTTGTCCAGGCGAATGCTTTCTTCGCAAACAGTTGGAATTGAAATGAATTTCGTCTCCTTGTTATTTTTGCATGGATCACCCTCTCTGCAGTTTGTCGTTCCGATATGTTTGGTTGGTTGTGGTGATGAACAGTTGAAATAACCTGGTTTAGTTTTTAGATGGAGATGCGAGCCGCAAATATTTGCTTTTCCTATCTCTGCAAAGCATAATCTTGTTTGATTTCTTTGGTCTTTGGATGTTTTCAAAAAATTCATAGAAACAAATGTCTTCTTCCCCATGCTAGATTTATCTCAAGTTGTTGTGGCCCACAGCCATCCAGGGGGCTTTCCATAACACAAAACACAACATGTGTCCGACGCAGTTAATTTAAGTTTCAACACCACCTGAATCTATTGGTGCCATTATGGCATGTAGCCTGCACTATTCAGAATTTCATATGAGTAAAAGGACATGCTTTAAAAGCTGTTCGAGACCTGATTTGAACTTCTTTAGCACATATTATCTCAGCCGGTAGCACAGCATGGTCTGAAGCCTTGTCATCTCTCCTCATCCCCATGTTCTGCTCGGAAACATCAGGACTGTCCTGGGAACGTGAACTGCTGGAGAAGAAAATCGTTTTCCTTCTACATATTCACGTATGTTTTCGCCTTGTTCAAAACTGATCCTGCAGGGAGGCACATGTTGGACGAAGGGGTGAAACTATGCCGCAGACAGAAAAGAAACAACTTCAACCAGTTCTCCAGATTTTCTTATCACAGCTTCTCAGTCTGTCAGCATAACACATCCCCCAACAGCCCAGGCAGTATTGCTCCGTGATGGCATGGTGAGTACTTCAAGTGTATGCTGTGTGTGGCACATCAACGGGTACGAAATTAAGTTGTCGCAATGAGCAGAACATTTCCTATTTTCATCCGCACAACGGCGACCGCCGCTCTCGGATGTACATCTTCAAGTGGCCCTCTCGTATAACATATTTTCCTTTCGTAACATTGTGAACATTATGTAGCTTTTGCTCTACAGCCACCAGGCTAAAAGATGTGCCGGTTTCAGGAGAGTTTTGGTTTGATAGCAGAACTAGGAGAACCGACCAACTGCCCGTCCTGGTCGGTGGCTGTACGACATCATCATCATCATCATCTCTTCTCTCATTCTCTCGGCTAGGTTTATGTCCTCTTTGGCTGGGAATGTCCATATGCAGGTACAGTGCATCCACTCTTTAGTCGAAATTATCAGTTTCCTATCGGGATGGGACCCGGAGGCGGGCTAGTTGAAGCGTAGAAGACGTGATGCATTCGATCTTGGACGGGCGCTTGTGCATAGAAGGGGAGCGACCGGGGAGAAGACAACCATGTTTGCACCATTTGGAGTCAGTAATGGGTTTGACCTGAAAACTACTGCTCCAGTATTGCAGCAGCTGGTAAATAATGTACCACCACTGTGTGAATCTATTAAAGGAATGGATTCCGGGTGTTGTGAAACATGATTCCGACAAATACCGAGAATTGTTACGAGTGGTGATTTGATTACGAACTTGGTACCTCGCTTCGAAATGAGTTTGGAAACAATGGTCTTTTTTGGAGATTTTGCATATCATTTCAGTGTTTTGAAAACTGATTTCCATTGAAGCAATGTGAAGTAACTTTCCTGTGAAAATGAGCGAAGATTATAACTGAATATCACATGGCTTGGTTTAAGTGATCTTTTATCCACTTCACTGGGGACTTCTGAAAAATGCTTGGGTACGGATTAAATGGACATTATAGATTTTAAAATTAAGTTCTCCTAACCTGTTTTTACAATTTACTCAGAAAGTAACTCTACGCATGTATTCAGAAAATTGATAATTCATACATTGAAGTGAATCTTAATTTTTATTGATTTCCACATTCTTTAACTAGAGCAGAACGACATACTTGCTTTGCGGTAATTGAAGCATTGAAGATATTGAAAGCTAGAACTGGCTTAAGATTAGAGATAGGTCAAACTATCTATTTTCAATGATCGGTTTCTAGTCGTTCAGTTCACTGAAAAGAACTAGTTCTTAGGAACAGCTCCTCCGTTCTTTGAGAAAACAGATTTTTCTGGCACTTTAAGGTGGTTGATTTGAATTTCTTACTAAAATAAAATCTCACTCCACTCCATTTGTATATATTGTACGGATAATGATAAGAATCAATTTTGGAATACTTGTTTCAAAATGCCTAGGGTCTCAGAAATTTATGGAATTTTGCCTCTGGCAGGTTTTATGAAATCAAATTTCAAAAAATTAATTTTAGATGAAGTTTTCGACATCCAAACCAAGTATCGTAAGAGAATATTCTTTATTAGAAAGATAGGGAAATTATCTCAGCAATCCATAAAACATTTAATTTGAAAACTCAAAAAATTTCATGATTTTTCGCCAGAACATCGACCAGCTTCCTTTTGTGTGGAGGTTAGATTCAATTGAATTACATCAAGCGTTTCACAAATGAAAATGATCCACGTCTTCGTCAAATGACTAAACAAATTTACATCATCCATTCGAAGGAGGACCCTTTGATGGTAAATAGTTGCTTTTTCCATTGTCATCACAAAACAAAAATAAATTAAAATTTAACATTTGCAGCACTGGGCTCTACGGATTACCTGTAATAAATCGTTTCCATAGAGCAATTAAAATCAATTTGTTGCTCGTAAACAAACATTCAGCTCCAACTATCCACGTTTATGGAGCAATATGGAAACCAAACCACCTGCCTGCAGGTTTTGTTTCAATTTCAGAGCTACCACGAAACTATTGCTCAATTAAACACATTCGGTTAAACAGTTGTATGCAAATATTTAAAAATATAAACCCAAAGTGCACACCAAACACGCACAAAGCATAAAATGTTCCTCGCAGATATGTCAAAACCTGTGGGAAAACTATGAACGCAACATTATTTTAAATTAAAATAAATTATTTATGCAAGAGTGAAATGAAAAGCTGTCAGCGCGAGTCGCGGTAATGACCTGTATGAATCATCAGGGCAGGATGGGTGGAGACGTGGGATTTCTCTCCAGAGTTTTCAGCGGTCAGTCCCGTATTTTCGAGGTCGTCCTCTGAAAGCTCATACATTTATGCACTAAAAAAGCCATCGAGTCCATCGATGATTATATTCACCGCAGAGGCATACAGTTAATTAACAGATAGCTCAACGAAATGGCACTTTGGAGAGGGTGTGAGTAGATCCTCGGTTGAATGTGTGAAAGATAGGACTCCAGAGCGAGAGTGCTCTTAAACACCGCATTTTTCCTGATGAATGATAATTAATTAAAATGTATGAACTTTTCCATCTCATCCTCCTGTACCAGTTTCAGTGCTGCAGTCCCGATTTGTCTAGCATTCAGAGGGGCAATACTCTAATGTAAACGTTGAAATTTCCCTAGAGGTGCCTATCCTTTTCGACGGTAGTAATGGCAATGGGGAAAGTTTAGCACGAGCTAATTTAAAGTTTCATGCTTCATCATCTTTGTTGTGCGATCATTTTCAGTAATTTAAAGCTTTCAGCAGAATAAAGGCATGAGACATGCAGTCTTATGATTAGTTTTTACGCTGACGTGGAATGAATGGAATTCAGTTTTTCATTGATGCGTAAAAAAAGCAGATTGCAATTTTAAAATAAAACATTTTCAATATCCTACGAGTTGAATTAACATTGCACACGTCCCAACTACATCACCGAAATCAAACATTTCCTGTCGATCACGAGCGTCAGCACACGAAAATAATTGCCAAAATTTGTCACAAACTGCGAATTAATTGCTCTAGCACACGCCACCATCATTGACAATCCATCGATTCCAGTCGTCCGCTGCATCGATGATGGTCCTTTCGACCCTTTTTCGATCCGACTGAAATTGCAGATATCTCTAATGATGACCCACGCTGCAGCCCAAAATTTACAATCTGTCTAATATTTCAGTTCAGTTCATATTCCCAAGCACATTGTCCCCAAGGAGCTTTCACTCGAGGCCGTTTGCCGGTCTCGCCAAGTGATGCGACGATGGTGGGATCCGTTCGGTGTTCGCCGTTCCGGAAAAGGTCACGTTTCATGCTTCCTTTATCCTTCATTAAAATCCTCCCTCGCTAGGCGCGTGGAAGCGCTCACTATCATTTTACCTACTCTACACCCTGACTGGGCTGACAGACGGCAAAAGATGTGTCTCAAACGATGCACGTTGCTTATTCCCATTCCCGGTACCAAGAGGAGAGTAACATTTTCCACGCCAGTAACAAAAGCGAAAATGCGATGATGATTTGTCACACGCGATTCGCCCCATTTCGCATTGGGTGGCAAATTGATTGGTCTGTGCACGCGGGTAGGACAATTTCCTGTCTGATTTCACGCCCTTTTGCTATGGTGAGAGGTGAGCGGCGACTTCGTCACTTCCGGGTCTGCTGCGAACGATATGAGCGTGACGTGGAAGTCCTTGGCAAATTGAATGAATGCAGGGTCAGGGTGGGAATTTTTGTTTAATGAAATGCTGTAGAACCGTTGTTCAATCGACTGAAAATGAAGTAATCCTCCGAAGCACAGTGGTTCCCTCATAGGTCTTTAATTAAAAAAATATCATAAAGAAAATCATTTTGTCTGTTCCTTAGTAAATGGTCCTAGATGTATTTATAAAAGTGTTATATTTACTTCATTTGACCAATCATTAAGAGTTTTTTTTTCTCAAAATCAGGTCAGATAGGGGAATTGGCTCTAATGGATCTAAGATTGGGCTATTTCTGCTATTTATCAATTTTATCTAGATAAACGCGTCATTGAGACGGTACTAATGGATATTTTGGTCGCTATTGAAAATTTAGTCGATTGGGGCATTTACGCCGACATTAAATCCATTTCCCCTATGTGAGTGTGTTGAGTGATTCGATATTTGTTTAAATAAAGACTTTATTCATGTTTTATGTGAATTTAAACGTTTGAATAGTGGAAAACCCTTCATAGAGCAAAATAATATATTTTAATATCTTAGTCAAACCAAAAGTTAAGGTAAATAAAAAATAACAAAAACGCTCCTTAAAACACCAAAAATATCCAAAAAATCCTGGTAAAAATCTCTCCGAATGTTTGAAGGATCCATAAAAAATGTCAATTTGAAATTTAGTAAAACAATTATAATAATTAAGTCCTAAGTTTTCTAAGGAATGAGCATTTTAATTGCACCAATTACCCATACATATATTCCAAATGATCCAAAAAACGTTCATCAATTTTCCATAAAACAACTAGATTGATCTATTTATAGTCACGTTAGCACACATAGGAATGATTCTCTATTAACTTCAATGTCGATTACCGTTAACAACGTTTCGGGTTAAATAATTATTTTATAAAAAAAAAGCTATGGGTTGTGTCCCTAAAACAACCACATTATTGACGCCAGACTACGATATTGATTTTATTTATCAATTTAATAATAATAACAACTTTTATTCTGAAATAAACAAACATTCAATTCCAAGAAATACGGATCGGAACAATCGGCACAGACCTACGCGACGAAATAAGGACTACGATTGGAAACTCGGAACATGGAACTGCAAATCGCTCGGCTTCCCGGGTTGCGATAGGTTAATCTATGACGAACTTCAACCACGCAACTTCGAAGTCGTAGCACTGCAGGAACTTTGCTGGACGGGACAAAAGGTATGGAAAAGCGGGCATCGAGCGGCTACTTTCTACCAGAGCTGTGGCACCACCAACGAGCTGGGAACCGGCTTTGTAGTGCTGGGTAAGATGCGCCAACGCGTGATTGGTTGGCAGCCGATCAACGCGAGGATGTGCAAGTTGAGGATTAAGGGCCGTTTCTTCAACTACAGCATCATCAACGTGCACTGCCCACACGAAGGGAGACCCGACGACGAGAAAGAAGCGTTCTATGCGCAGCTGGAGCAGGTGTACGACGGCTGTTCGCAACGGGACGTCAAAATCGTCATCGGCGACATGAACGCTCAGGTAGGACGGGAGGCAATGTATAGACCGGCAATCGGGCCAAACAGCCTGCATGCCGTATCGAACGACAACGGCCAACGATGCGTGAACTTTGCAGCCTCCCGGGGTATGGTAGTTCGAAGTACCTTTTTCCCCCGCAAGGATATCCACAAAGCCACCTGGAGATCACCTGACCAACACACAGAAAACCAAATCGATCACGTTCTAATCGACGGGAAATTCTTCTCCGACATTATCAACGTCCGCACGTACCGCAGTGCGAACATAGATTCGGACCACTACCTAGTTGCAGTATGCATGCGCTCAAAACTCTCGACGGTGCATAACACACGTCGAAGTCGAACGCCACGACCCAACATTGAGCAACTACGGGACACCGGAGTTGCCCAGGACTACGCGCAGCAGCTGGAAGTTGCACTACCCACGGAAGAGCAGCTTGGCGCAGCTTCTCTTGAAGATGGCTGGAGGGACATCCGTTCAGCCATAGGTAGTACTGCTGCAGCGGCACTAGGTACTGCAATCCCGGACCGAAGAAATGACTGGTTTGACGGCGAATGCAAACTGTTAGTAGAGGAGAAGAATGCAGCACGGGCGAGAATGCTGCAACACCGCACGAGATTGAATGTGGAGCGATACAGACAAGCGCGGAACAGACAAAACTCGGTTTTCCGAAGGAAGAAGCGTCAGCAGGAAGATCGAGATCGCGAGGCGATGGAAAATCTGTACCGCGTAAACGACACACGGAAGTTCTACGAGAAGCTAAATAGTTCGCGCAAAGGCTACGTGCCGCAAGCCGATATGTGCAAGGACTTGGACGGTAACCTTCTCACGAACGAGTGTGAGGTGATTGAGAGGTGGAAGCAGTACTATGACGAGCACCTCAACGGTGAAGCAGCAGAAAACGAAGGTGGCACGGCAACAGACCTTGGAGCACGCGCAGAAGACGACAGGCTACCGGCCCCTGATCTTCAAGAAGTTGAGGAGGAGATCGGTCGGCTGAAGAACAACAAAGCAACTGGTGTAGATCAACTACCAAGTGAGCTATTGAAATACGGTGGTGAAGCACTGGCTAGAGCGCTGCACTGGGTAATTGCCAAGATTTGGGAGGAGGAGATATTACCGGAGGAGTGGATGGAAGGTGTCGTATGCCCAATCTACAAAAAGGGCGACAAGTTGGATTGCTGCAACTACCGCGCGATCACACTGCTGAGCGCCGCCTACAAGGTACTCTCCCAAATTCTATGCCGCCGTCTGTCACCATACGCAAGAGAGTTCGTGGGGCAATACCAGGCGGGATTCATGGGTGCCCGCGCTACCACGGACCAAATTTTCGCGATTCGGCAGGTTCTGCAGAAATTCCGCGAATACAACGTGCCCACACATCATTTGTTCATCGATTTCAAATCCGCATACGACACAATCGATCGAGATCAGCTATGGCAGATTATGCACGAGTACGGATTTCCGGATAAACTGACGCGATTGGTCAAGGCGACGATGGATCGAGTGACGTGCGTTGTTCGAGTATCGGGGACACTCTCGAGTCCCTTTGAATCTCGAAGGGGGTTACGGCAGGGTGATGGACTTTCGTGTCTGCTGTTCAACATCGCGTTAGAAGGTGTGATCAGAAGAGCTGGGATAGACACGAGTGGCACGATATTCAGGAAGTCCATCCAGCTCCTTGGTTTCGCCGATGACATTGACATTATGGCACGGAACTTTGAGATGATGGCGGAAACGTACATCAGACTGAAGGCTGAAGCTAGACGGATTGGACTTGCCATCAACGCATCAAAGACAAAATATATGAAAGCAAGAGGTTCTAGGGAAGACAATGTTAGCCTCCCACCCCGAGTTCAGATTGATGATGACGAAATCGAGGTGGTCGATGAGTTCGTGTATTTGGGCTCACTGGTGACCGCCAAAAATGATACCAGCAGAGAAATTCAAAGACGCATTATGGCAGGGAATCGTGCCTACTTTGGACTCCGGAGGACGCTCCGGTCGAATAAAATTCGCCGCCGCACGAAGTTGACTGTCTACAAGACGCTGATTAGACCGGTGGTCCTTTACGGCCACGAGACCTGGACTATGCTCGTGGAGGACCAACGCGCCCTTGGTGTTTTCGAACGGAAGGTGTTGCGTACCATCTACGGTGGAGTGCAGATGGATGACGGAACGTGGAGGAGGCGAATGAACCACGAATTGCACCAGCTGCTGGGAGAACCATCCATCGTCCACATTGCAAAAATTGGGCGACTACGGTGGGCTGGGCACGTCGTAAGAATGCCGCACGACGACCCAGTGAAAATGGTTCTAGAAAGCGACCCAACAGGAACAAGAAGAAGAGGCGCGCAGCGGGCAAGGTGGATCGACCAAGTAGAAGGTGACCTGCGGACCCTTCGCAGACTACGAGGCTGGCGAACTGTGGCCATGGATCGAGTAGAGTGGAGACGACTTCTTCGGACAGCAGAGGACAACAAGGCCTTAGCCTGATTGGTAAGGTAAGTCAATTCCATGTTTGGAATTAGGTGACATTTAATACCTTAATTGAATTAAATTTTCACATTTCAAAATTCAGTTTATTTTAGCGCTGCCGGTGGTGTAGTGGTAAGCGTGATTGCCTCTCACCCCAGCAGGCCTGGGTTTAATCCCAGTCGGCAGCGCCGGGATGTTCTGAGGCATAACATCTCTGATCACGCCTTCCTTCGGAAGGGAAGTAAAGCCGTTGGTCCCCGGTTCATGAGTTGATGGGTCGATAGGTAAGATCTGGGTGTGGGAGCTGCCACCCTGGTGTCGGTAGCATAGGGGCTCAGTACGGAAAACAAGATCGACAGAAAACAAATCAAGAAAAAAAAAATCAGTTTATTTTTATGGTATCATAACTGAATTTGGTATTATTAAGTTATTTTCTCCTGTTCGGGTGGCGACAGCATTCTGAACTAAACTGTGCACCATCGAATAGGTCTTGTAGCCGGCACCGGTGGTGTAGTGGTAAGCGTGACTGCTTTCTAACACCCCAATGGGTCTGGGTTCAATCCCCAGCCGAGGACGGTGGGATTTTTCTGAGGCATAAAAATCTCTGGTCACGTCTTGCTTCGGAAAGGAAGTAAAGCCGTTGGTCCCAGCCCATGTGTGTTTGAATGGGTGCGATATCCTACGCAGGTGTGGAAGCTGCCTTCCTGCACATCCGGTTGCCGTCAATGGATGGCAATCGATGTCCGTCGGTGATTGGCACTAGATTGCGGAACAGAGACCGACGTTAAATAAAGGAAAAAAAAAAAAAAAAAAAAAAGAATAGGTCTTGTGCATCTGAACAACTGAATGCATCTGAATACATTTTCAACTAAACTGGTTACCAATAAGCAATATATAACTTATAAATCTAATCAACTGTTCCAAAAACAGCAACCATCTACCTAGTTGAGCAAACAAGTCATAATAAGTCAAATCATATACTCGCGTCGCCTTGTGTGTGAATTCAGAACTGAGCTGTCCACTATAGTATAGGTCGTGTTTACAGTAACTTTCTATTTAGTCGAGATGTCGACCACTAGCGCGCACAGGAATCTTGTGAAGCAGGGGCAATTGTTTTTTTCTATGGTGCATTTAGTCTGGGGATGGGAAGTACTCCAAAGTGCGTGGGAGATGGTGATGTCCACCCACCACTGTTTCCCTACTGTTCAATTTAGCTAATTTTATTTATTTTTTACTCCGGTGGTGGTTCATCTTCTTCAATGGAAACTGCTTCAAGACAGCCAATCGAACTGACAATTTAATCCCAATGGTTGCAATAGTAGGGTCGAAATGATACATTTGCTGCAATGTTGTTGACATGGTGGTTGGATTCAGGTGGTGATAGCACCGACAAACCGATATGAATGACCAATAAGAATCGCATTCTCCTTTCGCATGTACACTGCGTTGACAAGTACAAGGTTCAAACAGTGCGCATAGCAGTGAACAAACAGTATATTGCTCTTGATCAATCCAATCTTGATCAGTGATGTTGAGTACTTGGTACTGATGAAGTCTGCAAGTAGTAGACGAAATACGCGTATCTGTCAAAAGAAAATAAACCAACACACTCGAAGCTCTTCAAAAAAGTATATTGCTGTTTTCGTCCTTCACTTGGCTTTTACTCCAGCAGTGCTGTCAGTCATTGGGCTGGCACCGTCGAAATGTACAGGTATATCTCGATATAATGTAACTGTCACTTTTGACCGTTATCATCGATATCTTTCAATTAACAATTGAATCATATAAATCAACATTACCAATAGATGGAGGTTGGTATCGACTTTCCGATGGAATCATTACTTTGCTTGATTGAATGATCGTTTGCGAGAAATCGGCGATGGAAGTCAAAAGTGACAGTTACGTTATATCGAGGTATACCTGTACTGCCAACACCTGCTCCCAAGAAATCTGCATCGCTGTCAATTTTCGGCCCCTTCCGCCAAGTGTTTTTCCAGCACAGGATCGTAGTTAGCCACCAACTGGGTGGCACACTTTCCGCTCCTTCCGAATGTTCACGAAGTGGTCGGCCACCTTTACAAAGTATGCGCATAATATCGATGAAACGTTCCATTATATAGCGATTTTGTAGCCTTACTAGCAGCAATCATACCTCTTTTTTGGTGGTGCAGTTCTTCGTCCATACGTCCACGCGTCCATACTACCAACATGGGTATCACTGCGATTGTGTTTGCCCAGCATCTCGGTCGCTTTCTTACAATTTCTGAGCCTTGTAGGAATTGTTGTAATAATGTTTTGCAGAATGCTCTTCTTTACAGGTTAAAAATATAAACCAAAGAAAATAAATTCTTCAAGGTACTGCTATCATCTTTTATGCAGTTACCTTTCTGAAATTTTGTGCAGCACGTTTTTATATATTTTGAAGGTATCGTTACAGTTTATTTTTGACTATTTCAAGGTTTTGTAAGCCCTTATATGCTGTTGTAGTTACACTTAACTATTACCGTTGCGAGTACGTTGAACTTAGTGATTTTCAGCGAAAATTGTAGTTCTATTTTTTCAAACTTTGACCTAAATACCAAGGCGAATACGATCATTAAAGAGGTTTAACAAATATGTAACGACTGGAACAAACGCGCACTAAACTATTTTGAAAAGCGATAACATGATTGTTAACGGAATGACGACTTGTGCGAAGGATTTAGTATGTCAACCCTGTCCCAAAGTACCGCCAGTCAGGGTGACAGAAAATAATGCCGAACATTCAACATGTTTTAAAGATTATATAAAGGACAAACCCGAATTTATTGCAACACACATAAACAGCTGTAACTTTTTAACCACGGTAACAAATGGCTTTCAATTTTCAGAGAAGATTCTTAAACGAATTTTTAGTAACACAACAATAGACCAAAATTCAATGGCAAACTAATACCCACTTTTTAATTAGGGAATCCAAAAGCTGTCTTTAGACTTTGTACAGTTGCAAAAAAGTCCATCCTCACAGTTCCTTGAGGTTTTTTTTCGAAATTTTTAGAACTCTATGAGCTTTTTTAAAAATTTTCTCAGAAGTCCTCTGAAATTATTTTTAGAACTCTTCTTGACTTTTACTCAGGACACCTTGGAACTAAAATTCCGTTGGAGTTTCAGAAGAATTTTCTCAGTATTATCCAGAAATTTTTCACGGAATGAGCTAGAAATTATCGGTACTCTCTTGAAATTTTCCTAAAAATCCCTTTAGAATTTCACTCACAATTTAATTTTCTCGGTATTCTTTTCGAAAATAAGTTGGAACTATCTGCAGGATTTACTAGAAATTATTCGCATAGTTTTCTTGGAATACTCCCCAGAAATCCTTTGGAACTGTCTTCAGATTTTAATATCCTTGAGGTTCTTCGTGGATTTTTTTAGAATTCTCCTAAGAGCTCTTTTGATATTCTTCTCAGAAGTCCACTGGAATTTTGCCTAGATCTCTTAATGATTTTTTCTCAGAACACCTTGGAACTCAAATTCCTTTAGAGTTTCAGATTTTTTCCCGGAATGATCTAGAAATTATCCTTGGAATTCGCTTGAAATTTTGCTTAAAAACCCTTGGGAATTTCACTGAAAATTTGATTTTCTCGGTATTCTTTTCGAAATTATCTTGGAACTATCCGCAGGATGCACTAGAAATTATCCGTAGAATTTTCTTGGAATTCTCCCAGAAATATTTTGGGACAGTCCAAAAACTTAAATATATTTGAGGTTCTTCTCGGAATATTTTAGAACTTTTTTTTTTCTCAGAACACTTTGGAACTGAAATTCCCCTAAAGTTTCAGAAGAATTTCCTCTGTATTCTCCAGAAATTCTTCCCAGAATAAGCTTTGAATTATCCTCGGAATTACCTTGAAATTTTCCTCAACATCCCTTTGGAATTTCATTCAAAATTTGATTCTCTCGGTATTCTTTTTGAAATTATCTTGGAACTATCTGCAGGATTCACTAGAAATTATTCACAGAATTTTCATGAAATCATTTCCAGAATTATTTTCTTTTGGAACTGTCCTCAGCATTCAATACCCTTTACGTTCTTCTCGGGAATCAAGTTTAATTTGTCTGTCCATTCACCTAAACGTTGTAGTTTTTCTACCAGAAATGTTCAATAAAGCATACCCCTCCATTCACCAGAACTGTGCAATTTTAAGATCAGGAATTTTCAATTCAGCTTCCCCCTTATACAGCAGAATGTTGCAAATCATGTACCAGAAATTTTCAATACAAACTTGCCCCCAGAAAATTTTACACCAGAAAATTTGAATTGACCAGAACGATGCAATTTTTTGTTCAATTAAAATTGCTTCTCCAATCTTCTGATTGGTGCCGATTTCCTTTTTCCATTTTCCACCAGACATTTTCAAATAAAGCTTTCCCCTATTTTCATATATTTCATCATAAATTTTCAGTAAAGCAGCTTCACTCCAATCATCAGAATGGTGCAAATTTTACACCAGAAATTATTATTAAAATTTGTTTCTCTATTCAGCAAATTTAAGATCGAATTTTTTCCGAAAAGCTTGCCCATCCGTACACCAGCACGGTGCAGATTTTCCACCAGAAATTTTTAATTTAGATTAATTTTACATAAAGCTTGTGCCTTCATTTACCAGACTAGTGCAAGTTTTCCACCAGAAATTTTCTGTTCATTTCATTTATCAAAACGATGCAAATTTCGCACCAAAAATTTTCAATAGAGCATGCTCCTCCATTCACCAGAACGGTACACCAAAAAATGTCAGTGAAGTATGTTTCACCATGCACCTTTGTGGTGCAATTTTCAGGCTTTGCCTCTTTATGCAGAATGGTGCAAATTTTCCACCATAAATTTTCAATAAAGCTTGCATTCATCAAAACGATGCAAATTATGCATCAGAAAAATTAATAAACCTTGCTTTTACATTCACCACAGTGTTGCGAACTTTCCACCAGAAATTTTCAGGTAAATGTGCACCTCCAAATTTTTAGTGCGAATCAATTTTAGAACCAGAACCAGAAATATTCAATAAAAAGTTTTTTCTTCGATTTACCACCACGAAGGTGAATTTTTTTAACCTTCAATTTACCCTTTTCATTTAACCCTCCATGAACAACCTTGAAAAAAAAAATTACACCAGAATTTTTTTGTATTCACCAATGTGGTGTAATTTTTTGACCAAAACATTTCATTGAAGTTTGTCCCTTCATGCACCTTTGTGGTGCAATTTTCAGGCACCATCTCAAAGGAATTGACGCAATAAAAGGGTTTCAATTTTACCTTCAAATCAAGTCAACAAGAAATCTAGATAATTCTTATCATAACTTTGAAAATGTGGAAATGAAAATCTTATTTATAAAAGGTGGGACAATTGAGTGAATTCTGACCATAACTGTCCATCATCAAATAAGTTTTACTCATCAGAACAACTTTGTCTTCAACAATTTTTGAAAATTTTCGTTTTAAGCCTCATTGAAGCTCATAATATTTGCTGCAAATTGGCAAAGTTTGGTGATGGTAAACTCAAAAATGATTTTTTGAAAATTTCACAATTTTTACATTTACATTAAAAACACATGTTTTTCAACCGTGTATATTTTTTCAAGAATTGCATTTTAATTTTGCACAACTTTCTCGAAGACACCAATGCAATCAAGCAAGCCGTTTTTGCAATATAGATATGTTTATTTCATTAGTGTTTTTCTACACAGGCCCTATTGAAAAGTTAGGATTCATTACATCTGATTCCATGAAAAGGTATCGTTACTAACAAAACTAAAAAATTCATTCACACTGTAGTAGTGAACACCAAAAACATCTGTCTGTACCTAATGTAGAAATTATACCTATCGATCTGATACTTAAATGAGTTTGAATGGTGAAAACAAGCAGTTGATCACAAAGATTGCTTTTTACCGCATACATCTTAAAAAGTTATCATAGGAAATAAGTGTAACACCATTTGGTTAAAAGGTAAGCATAACCTTCAGTTGTATTTCAATTAAATCATTTTTAAAGATTATTATTTTTAATTTTTTTAATACAGAAAGCAACATGAGTGAACGAGCATGTTTTATCAGGTGCATTCGGCCGTTCGAGGAAGTCAAGTGCTCGAAAAGCTGAGGAATATTTCGAATATTACCATCCAGAAATTAAAATCGATTGGATATTCTGAAGCATCAGGATTGAATACTGGTTTTCGCATTTGCACGTCCTGTCGTCTTCGTGTTGATAAACAAGCTCTTTTCATCTCAAACGAGGAACAGCATGTTGCCGGAAGCTCAAAGATGCCAACTACAGTGATAGTACCTGTCATACCGAGCTGTGAAATCCTTACAACTGTACCATCAATGACATCAGTTACTTCAGTTCAATCGTACCAAGAATTCACTCAACCAGTCAACATCGAGATATTCAACCGAGGCATTGCAGGAATCCAGGTATCACCGATAGACGTGGGAAAACTCAACTACATCCACTACCCCGACAAGAAGCACCGTGAAATCAACGAAAGTATTAGAAAGAATCTTTTCAACTTCGAGCCTTAGGCTGACGAAGTGAATGAACTCAAAGAAGTTTTAGAAAACATGAAGGAAAAGTTTTCCAATGCATCCACTGCAAGAAGTGAAAAATTATTAATTTTATCGTTATTGCCTTATTCATGGTCAACACAAAAAGTTATGGATCAATTTAATGCTAGTAGATATATTGCAACAGAGGCTAAGTTGATAAAGGAAGGTCATTCGTCAAAAACCGTAAAATATGGCACAGCCTTAAGTGATGAAACGAAATTGGCAGTCATATTTTTTTTTGAAGATGATGATATAAGCCGGGCAATGCCTCGTCAAAAAGATTATGTGTCTGTACAGAAAGAAGGAAAACGACAAGCCATTCAAAAAAGATTACTAATGATGACTTTGAGAGAAGCTTATAAACGATTCAATGAAATTCACTGCAATGTAAAAATTGGATTCTCTTCTTTTGCAAAACTCCGCCCTAAGCAAAGTAAACTTTTAACCAGCTCTGGAACCCACAATGTTTGCGTGTGCACAACGCATGAAAACATCAATCTAATTTTACACAGTTTGAAAAAACTTAACCATTTAAATGATGTAAAAACGTTCACTGACAGTCTACTTTGTGAAAACAAAACAACATATTGCTATCTATGGTGTTGTGAAGATTGTCCAGACTCTTCCGCATTAGAAAACATTTTATTAAAACAATTAGAGGAAAAATGCATTGATCAGCTTTCATTTGAACAGTGGGTTACCACGGATAGATGTGATTTAGAATCTATTGTAAAGCCTGCAGACTAGTTTGTTTCATTTTTCTGCTTGAAATTGACAAGTTTGATACCACATGATTTCATAAAAACACAGCTATCTAATTTTTTGAAAACTACACGAAATAATTTGCAAGAAGGTGAATTTTTAGTTACTTGCGATTTTTTCCGAAAACTACAGCTTTGTGTTACAGGATGAAGTTCAGTCTCATCACTGGAATGTCCAACAAGCTACAATTCATCCATTTGTTATATATTTTAGAGAAAATATGCAAGGTAAACATTTATGTTTTATTATAATTTCTGAAGAGTTAAGGCAGTGGCTGTTAACTTATTTATTTCTAAAATGATAAGTTTTTCACGCATTAACCAAAGTAAAAATATCAACAAGATTTATTTTATTTCCGATGGAGCCGCGTCACAGTACAAGAACCGGAAAAATTTTGCTAGCCTTTGAAATTTAAATCAAAGTATGGAATTGAAGCCGAATGGCATTTCTTTGCAACATCACATGGGAAAGGTCCTTGTGACGCTATTGGAGGTACAATAAAACGTATGGCTACTAGAGCAAGTTTGGCCAAAGAACGTGAACATCCAATAAAAAATGCAAGAGAGCTTTATAATTGGGCAAATAATCGAAAAGAAGAAGAATTAACAAAATTATCATTAAGTTTTGCCACAACAGAGGAATACGAATGTATGGCTTCACACCTCAACGAGCAATATAATAATGCAAAAATAATTCAAGGAACTCAAAAGTTTCATTCTTTCATTCCATTTCATTTTTACACAGGCCCTTTTCAAAAAGTAGTCGTAATTCAATTTGAAAAACTGAGAGCACAAAATGGCGCCTTTACTAAAAAGGAACAACTGTGCAAAGTTTCAGCGTAATTGGAAATGATCGGTCAGGATCGATTTGCGAACCTTCGTGGAATGCCTCAGCTTAAATACGGTTTTAAAATGGATCTCAATGCGTTTATCATACAACCATTTTGAAGTAAATCAATCTTGAAGAGCTTCTAAAATATACCCTTCAGAACCTTCAACTAGACAGATTCTAGCATCAATGAGGTTTTGGTGGATGCATCATTGGCAAAGCAGTCTTGACCAGGGTTTTATTAATGTTGTTTTATAGCAGTTTTGTAGTATTTCATAAAACTTAAAATGTTACTTGGGCGGCGGTGCCGACTGGGATTGAACCCAGGCCCTTTGGGGTGAAAGGTTATTACGCTTACCACTAAACCACTGGCACCGCTCAGCGACCATAACCTTCATTAAGGAAGCACACCCAAACCTAGAATACGGATAAAAATTGTTTGCAATCAGCTAAATAAAAAAAAAATCAATTTTTTGGGTATTGGTTTTAAGTTTAACGGTGCATCAACACGCTACGACGTTTTATGTCCAACGTTTCAGTTTTTGAACTTGACCTTCTTCATGGGATATAAAGTTGTACCGTCTTCCGTTTACCGTTCATGATTTACTAAAACTAGACTTGATGAAGATCCAAAGCCCTGGATTGAAAATGTTTGATATACTTATTAATTCTTCAAGATCTTTAAAAGTCTGGATTTTTCGGAAGTTATCGAAGCATCTCTGAAGTATGTTGGTATAGCCCTAAAGATTTCTGAACTTCAATAAATTTCTCACAATTTTGTAAAAGTTCCCGCAATTTTCCTGCTGATTAGGATCTATTCAGAAGTTCCTGTAATTTTCCAAAAGTTTTCGAAATTCAAGGGCATATATCATCTATTAAAATACTTGAAGTTTTCGTTCCTCCATGACAATACCTAAATTATCAAGAAATTCTCAGAAGTTCTATAACGTTCCAACAATTTACCTGATATTCATGGAACTTTCCTCAAAACCTTGTTATATTCTTAGAAATTCTTAAAATTCCCAGCAATTAATAAAAGAAACTGCTTTGAAGATCTCTGATCGGCCACCAAATGCTCGGAACATTCCAAAAACTAATGAAAGTGCATAAAAATCTAAACCCGTCTCTGAAGTTCTCAGGACTTCTCTGAAGACTTGATAGCTATGCTAAAGATTCCCTAAGTATCTAGTTTTGTAAATTGAACTGCACAGAGGCTCTCTGATCTTCTCTGATGTTTTTGAAGGAATTTCATACAGTTCTCATAAAGCTCTGAACCTGCAGATTTTTCCTCACAATTTATGGACCTCTGTTATGTTCCTAAAATATGTATGCAATTTTTAAAAATTCTCTGGAGTTTTCAGGAGTTCCCTAAAATTTCCAGAACTCAATGAGTTTCTCGAAATTTTCTTAGAATTTGTG
The DNA here is from genome assembly GCF_037179485.1 of Ochlerotatus camptorhynchus. Lineage (NCBI taxonomy): Eukaryota > Metazoa > Arthropoda > Insecta > Diptera > Culicidae > Ochlerotatus > Ochlerotatus camptorhynchus. Next base: position 810,623 of record NW_027040575.1, on the reverse strand, counting down.
GAGCTGTCCGAAAAGTAGTATTTTTGCTAAAACGAGCTTTTGAAAGCTGGGTTTAATGAATTTCCCAAATGTTCCCGTAATTGTTTGGTGTTTATGGAACTGCCCTTAACTTCTTAAAACATTCCAGAAGCTCTCTGGCCTTTTTCAATCTTCTTACTTACCCGAATATTCTCGAAGTTTTGGTAAAGTTCCTGAAATGTTCTTGAAGTTGATGCACCTGTCATGTTCTCTGATCTTTTCAAGTTCGCGATTTTTGTTTTAATCGATGGTAGTGCCCTGAACTTTTCAGAACTTACCCTAAAGTAAAGAAAGAGAGAAGTATCGGGTCAGTAATAAAGTTCATGCTCCACAATTTGAAGCAAAACAGATTCAATTGACATAGCTTATACACCACTCACTTTAAAGCACATTTCTATACAGAGCTGGAAAAAGGGCCTATCTGCTTTGATCGATTCTCTTCATCGACTTTCTCTTTTGATAACCACGGCTATGCAGACAGTTTCCGTGCTATTTATGCCACATAACATGATAAAGGAGGGTTGTTGTTGCAGCTGAGTTTTTACCGAAAGAGATTTTTTTTTTTTTTTTATATCTTTATTAAGGAGACTTTTAGCCGTTGACTACCGAAAGAGAAAGTCGATGAAGAGAATTGATCAAAGCAGATAGGCCCTTTTTCCGGCTCTGTATAGATTTGAATGTTTAACGCTTTTTAGATTCGTTTTTTTTTTTTTATATAAAAAATACAAACAGTAGCGAAAATACCGAATAAAACTCATATTAAATACCCAACAATCTCTAACCCTCGACTTACTTTTTTAACTTGGTCGCCGTAAACAACAACAAAATATAGGTCAACCATTTTTCTTATTGCCCCTGCCAAATTGTTTCTGGAGAAGCGCTCAAATTGCTCTAATTAAAGTAATAAACGTCTTTTAATTCAATCAAACTCACCGTTAAGTATGCATGCTTTAAACGGTATAACATTCGTGGTCGCAAATATGCCTGCAGAAACTTCAATCACGATCCCAGCACACGGCACAGACGTGCGTTTGCTGCCAGCGTTTATCACTGTCGGCTATCATTTCATGCAATTCCTAGCTGTGAAGCAATTATTTTCATTTTTATACTTTGTGCATGGTGGCAGAAAATTATAACAACGATGTTTATTTTTTATTTTCATTTCCATTTGCAGTTGCTTGTTTGGATCAAATTCCTCACATCAGCATGCAGTCCAAACGGGTGCACTGGTTTGCGCCACCACCTAGGATTCAAATGGGCACCAGATTCAAATGATTTGAATAAAATGCACTTTAAATTTCTATAATTATTCTCGCAACACCCGCACTAGCCGCTTTGCACCAACTGGAGCAAATTGGACTCGTTCTCTAGCCGTCGTCGGACTCCAGCTAGCAGGACATGAATGTTGGAAACCTTGTGATTTGTATCTCCAAATCGCTAAGCCGTAAACGCGGGATTTCCAACATGCAACCACGCCACCAGGATCGCAACATGTACGTTTGAATGGTGCGACTAGCTACTCTCATCTGGACAGTAGTCCCAGAATCTGGTTTAACACTTTCGGTGTTGTTGGGTTCAACCTGCTCCGTCGTCTCTTGGTTTGCATGAACTAGATCGGTTCAATCAGTGCAGTGCCACCGACTGGCTGGTATAAGTATACGATGCGCTGTGCTGTAGATCTAAGCCTTTCGGACCGCACTGCGCTGGCTGGTTGGTGTACGCTGCTACGAGTTCTAGGAAAAAGCTTAGTCACCTCGCCTGGTTGCTGCTAGCTGAAGTCCGTCAAAAAACCGACGTTTTTAGCAGGCAGCAGCAGCGGTATAAATCCACTCACCGCGTCAGAAGGCACACATAACATGAATCCGTTATAACGCAGAGCCTATTAACAATTTTGTGCCACGCTGTTTTCCAGTATGTTCATTCAAACCATCGGATCAGATGTGTCCTCCGTGATGGAGGAGTGAAGTGGGAGCGATATTCCGGACAGGAACGCACCAAACCGTAAAGGTATCACGTTTGTACACATCTTTGGCGGACGTGGCATGAACATGAGTGATACGCCTGTGCAATTAGTGCGTGGGCCTGTCTCGTGGTTCAAACGAAGCTTTCCGGGAGGAATGCTTTCCTTGGTATGTTGGATCACGAATATGCCTATTCAGTAAATACTAGGGATGTTGTGCTATTTCGGTTGAAACTATTGACACACTTTTCATTGTTATCATTTATCAGTGTAATATTCATCGATTGAAAATAAGCTATGCTGTATATTCAAATTTAAAATCACTCTAAACTCACGTAACTTAAAATGATAGGAAAATGTACAATCCAGATAGGATAGAGAAGTGCTTCGACATAAACGATCATTTCCGTCATATCGAGCAGAAACCCTGCATCTGTTTTTAAAAACATAGATTCAAATGTTAATTTATCGAAACTCTTAGCTCGCCCACACAAACTAACACCAGGATAGGGCAAACTTTCCTCAATATTGTGGTGATATTAGTTGGCGTGTGTGAGCTAAGAGTTTCGACAGATTGACGTTTGAATCTTTGCTTACAAAATCAGATACGTCTATGTGAAAATTCACTCTTGATGCGTCATATGAAAACAAATAATCGGCACTGTACTGTATACTGCTAAATAGATCTCGACGCACGCTCACATAAATCACAGCAACTGGATCATAAGGAAACAACAGTACACAGAAAAAATTTCTGAATTTTAACTATCGCCTAAAATCTCCCTTCGTTTAATTTTGAGCTATAATTGACATAAACAGCTAAATCGTTTGCAAGCTTGCATACAATATTGCTAATTTATGCGATATTGCGCTTAAATTTACACGAAATATCGCGTAAATTTATGCCAAATCTAGCGTTAATTTTATGTGCGCTACATCTCGCAGAAATTTACATGAATTTTTCAAACGGTGTAGCTAGTAGGTTTCATCTCTTAACGCTCAACTCAACAACAGACATGCACGGTCCACGTCGGACAGTAAAATCCATATTGCAGCAGATTTTCATTTCACGGAGCGTGATAATGAATCTCGACCGCAGGATGTGGCCCTCCACCACAGAACGGTTGATTCTGCAGGTACACCTTCAAGTACGCGTTGCTAGTTGATAGCAAAGAGTTTAATTTCGTAACAGAATATTTAAAATGTCGCTTCTCTTTCGAACGGCAGCACCCACCGTCGACGCGACGGTCAGTGATTGGGCTGCGAGCAGGAGTCAGAAATCTGGTTCGCTTTAAAGTGTGAAAAATGGTAGGTAAACGGGTCGAACGGACGCACGCTTCGAAGCGCCATAGCCGCTTCGGCCTTGTCTCGGTTGAAAATTTTGAAAATTTAATTGGATTTAGGAAACGATAATAATTGGTAGGTTGCTGCTACTGCCCTGGCTACAACTATCATGGTTTTCAGCCGGATCGCCATTAACGCGACATTCGTTCAAAGGATGCCGCCAGTTCGGTCGCCATTATCCGTTGTTCCTCGGCCGTGGTGGCCAGCTGCTGAAGCACAGGTTGCATTATGCGGATGTTTTTGAAGGATGCTGCACAGTTCATGCTGTGAATGTTGCAGATATGGTTTGAATGGTTTTTAATTAAAATTTTCACCATATTTGAACAGGTTGGAAGAGAAATACTACTTGGTGCAACATGTAGCAAAATAAATACATTGTTTCTGGAAGCGATATCTGAACGATTCGATTCGAATTTCCAGAATTATCAAAAATTAACGATGTACAGCTTTGGGATCTTTTTTTTTTTCTTTATTTAGAAGATTTTCAGAATAGCTTTTAAACAAATCCTAGAACTCTTTTATTACTTGTTCATCTCAGTATTTTTTTTCCATGGCCAGTGTTCATTGGACTGATTCCAGCACTCAACATGGTTCTAGTGAAGGTGGGATTCTCATATGCCATAAAACAAACATGACATCTTTTCAATTAATATACATATAATTTGTAATAGAAATGCCATTCAAAATAACTTCACAAAGACGATGGAACATTTCTCGATCAAAAAATTGGAATGGAAAATTAAAATTATAAACAATCATTCCAATTTGACAGCAGTCATTCTTATTCTTTGTTTTGAACATTGAATACTGCGTTTGAGTACTATCGTGATTTGTTCATTGAGACTCGGAGAAGTACAGAAAAAATAATTTTTATTACATTCAAATTGTTTTTATATTACTTCATACGCGAAGTTGCGATTTTCAACGTTGGTTGGAAATGCTAACATGAAGCTTTAGTGTGATAACTTATAAGCTAGAGAATGATCTTTAGAAGAGGGTAGGTGGATAGTTCCGTTATAGTACGGCAGTATGAAAATTGAATAGAAGTTGAAAATGAGCGAAGGGCCATTAATGCGACAGTACACAGTCAAGCGCACACCTTTTGCCTAGCCCGTACGATGTAAGTGGAGATTTGAAGTATGACTTCCAATCTGCAGGCAAAAAGTGTGCGCCTGCCTTTGCTCATTACTGTCTGTGGCTGTGAAATGTTATAATGAAATTCTTCTTTACCCAACTATTGTGTTGCCGTCAACAATGCTGATGATGGTACAGTACGCAACAACCACCCTACTGCCTTCTCTCTGAGATGACCAAGTTGGTCATGACGAGAGGAGCAACACAATAGTTGGGTAAAGAAGAATTGCATTATAACACACCATCGACTGGAAATGCTCTCGCAATGTGGGGATTTAGGTAGTGATGAAACGTCGCTAGAACTATTCCAGAGCCTCAGAAAGTAATGAGCAAAGGCGGGCGCACACTTTATGCCTGTAATTTTTTTCAAACTTTCGAAAAACTGGCAGCGATAAAAATACAGTGTAAACAATACACTCTAATCTACTTCTACCCAAATTTTCAAGTAAAAATACCCAATGTGTAATTTTCTACAGCGTTTTTTCCGTGATTCAATTTGATGTGGGACACCCTTTACGTTGGCTGACGAAATAAATAAATAAATGAATTTATTTTGATATTAGGCTGTCAATAAAATACGTAACATTTTTTTAGAGGATTTCAAACATTTTTTTTTCCATTATAGGAAAAATTGCAAATTCGTCAAAATCTCAGAAATAACAGCGTCTTACACACTTAGATTTTTTCCGAGATGGGCACCATCGAGCAGCTCGGTATTTTGTTTTGCTGGATCTCAGTTAAAAACTTGTCAGCTAACAAACGGGAATTTTTTCCGACATCTCAGCTAACAAATACATTTTTCACTGAGATTCAGCAAAATAAAATGCCGAGCTGCCATCTCGACAAAAAAATCTAAGTGCACACTAAGAAATAACTAATTTTTCACGTGATGGAATCCGTCTTTGACATAACGTAAACAAACATGTCATGTAATATTAAGTGCTCCGAGACTGAAACCTGCGTTGCTCTACGAAAAGTACGTTTGATTGTGTTGAATTTCGCGTCTGTTATGACTCAAATTTATGTCAAAATTGACGCTCGTATATGTCACTCTCAGAGCACCTAAATTTACATGAACTTTTCTTAGTGTGTGTAGATACTACTACCTAGCTTGTAGTGCTGTTATCGTAAAAATTTAGCAAAGTAGTCGCAATTTGTTTCACTTGGTACCACACATACAATATCAAAATGGGGACGTAAAGAAACATATGAGCTTTGATTTTCTCACATTTAACCATTAAGCAGTTTCACGCCAATTTGCATGTTACTTTGAATAATTGTTTGTTATTGGCAATGCACAATGGTGCAGAATGCAAATTTAGGTGGAAAGATATGTTTTAATCCTGAAATTGAAACTTTAGACTAAAAGTCTCTTGTCAAAGTTGTTCCTTCAGTGGTTACTCGGCTGTCGCCAGAAGCAGGGCACTCTCGATGTGTGTCACGCGATCGTCTGTTTACTCGGCAGCAACCATTGTGGTGTCCTCCTCATTGCTCTTCATCAGCAGTTCTTTCAGTCGATGCGTCGTCGACTTTGGAAAGCAACCGTTTCGTGATGAATGTGTGAGTGCTAACCACGTTTTGCGTCCATTGCCGCAATAGAAGCGCTCTGACCCCCGTAGGCTATACTGCCATACAATGAAACCACTGGAAGCGGCTCCCGTTCTGATAGAGAAGGCTTATGACAATGAATTGTAGGGTAGTTCTTATTATCATTAAAAAAAATAACTTTGTTTGAAGAAATTAAGGCATACATTCTTCGGCAAAGTTAAAGCTTAAATAATTTTAAGTAACTTTGTATGAAAAGAACTTTTTGTATCTCTCAAATTCACCGATTTAGAACTATTTTCTTGAGATGAGTTAGGGTGTCTTTTAAAAAACAATTGTTTTGCTCTAGTTTTCTTATTCTCATATTTCGCAAAGGTGTCTTCAAATAACTTTTAGATCTTTGGAAGGCGCAAATATTTGCTGCACAAAGTTTGTCAATATCTTTCACCTATTAAGAGTTATTAACGTTTCTCTACTAAAAATATGCCCTTCTCAAATGTTGGGGCGAACAAATAAATTACATGGCATTTGAAAGGGCGTATTTTATTCTCAATAAAATGAAAAAATAGGTACGTTATTTTTAAACTCGTATAAAATTAATTTGAATTTATTCGTATTTTTTACTATAATTGAGTATATCTTTTTTATTAGAAGAGATAGAGACCACAACTTCACCTATACAACGTGCGTCTTAAAGAGCTTTAAGTCACGATTTGCTTTAAGTGATTCTCTAGCGGTGCCAGTGGTGTAGTGGTAAGCGTGATTGCCTCTCACCCCAGCAGGCCTGGGTTCAATCGCAGTCGGCGCTGCCAGGATGTTCTGAGGGAAGTAAAGCCGTTGGTCCCCGGTTCATGAGTTGATGGGTCGATAGGTAGGGTCCAGGTGTGGAAGCTGCCACGCTGGCGTCGGTAGCATTGGTGCTCAGCACGGAAAACAAGATTGACGGAAAACAAATCAAGGAAAAAATACATTTGGCTGGAATGCCTCCAATATGATCTTTACCAGTCAATTTTTCACTCGAATTGACCAAGAAATAGGAGATTCGTTCATAGTGACTATTTGACTACTTCTAGGTTTCAAAAAGGAAGCTCTAGGCTTATGTGGAAATATTACAAGTTAAGTTTTGGAAGCGTAGAAATCTTCCATTTTTGTAAATAAGTAGAGAAAATATCTTAACTTTTCTGCAGCTTGCAGCAAATAACACGAAGACTTCTTCCTTTAGCGGAAATGTTTGTGTCATTAGGATACAATGAACAACCTTCAGATTTGCTTGAACGAATTAAATTGGTAACTCTTAAAAGATGATGAGTAGTTGAGTTCCCATGACCAAATAACAACTGTTCATCTTTTTATATAATAATGATGGTCCCACCTCTTACCCCTACAAAGGAGAAACATTTATGTTTCGCGGACTGGTGATATGAATGATGTACACCTATTCCACTCACTGTTTAGCTCAAGATTGATTTATTTGCCTTTCCAAAATTACATGGCACCTATGGAAGGTGCCTGGAACCATCCGTACTCTCTCGATCGCATCAATCACGATCGAGCCAATAATAGTAGTAGTAGTCACATAGTCACTATGAACGGAGTTCCTATTTCCTGGTCAAACCAAGTGAAATATATTGGATTAATACTTGACCAAAAATTAACTTTTAAAGATCACATTGAGGGCATTCAAGCCAAATGTAATAAATGTATAAAATGTTTGTATCCTCTTATAAACAGGAAATCCAAACTTTGCCTGACGAATAAACTTCTAATATTTAAACAAGTGTTTAGACTGGCCATGCTTTACGCTGTGCCAATATGGTCTAGTTGTTGCACTACCTTGAAAAAAGCACTTCAAAGGATTCAGAACAAAGTTCTGAAAATGATTTTGAAGTAGCCCCCCTGGTACAGCACTACCGAAGTACATAGAATTTCGAATGTTGAGACTTTAGAACAAATGTCCAACAAAATTATTAATAATTTCAGGCAAAAATCGTTGCAATCCTCGATTGCAACGATTAATTTTCTTGATACTTAGATATGTTATAATGTATGCATCAGTTATAGATCGAAAGAGAGTGAGAGTTGTTGGTTGACAAAATAGAGGGTAATTCGAAATGCACACCCGATCGGTACAAAGTCCCATGAACTCAGTTAAGCTGAGTCATGCGTAATATGACACTTTTGTTTGTGTCGAACAGGTTTGGAATAGGTGGTTGACCATTGGCAAGATTGCTGCCGGTCAACACTTTAAAAGATGATTCGTTTGCACGAAAACAACGATCTATGACTGTTACAAAGGTTTGAGCTGGACGATTTATCTTTAAGATAATTAAATATGACATTTTAACCAGGTTGGCAAACAAAATCGAACTGGTTTCAGTTACAGATATAAATTCCCTCTAGAGTTTACAGTTGCTTCACAGCGATATAAATGTGGAAAAACTCAGGCGTCCACCTCTTAGTGGCGAACAGAAATAGTTTTTACAGTAGTACAATAATTATTAAAAAGTCGTTATGACAACTATCCATATAAAATAATCCGTTAGAGATAGCTTCGTCGTTAACGGCGCCGGTGGTGTAGTGGTAAGCATGATTACCTCTCACTTCAGCAGGCCTGGGTTCAATCCCAGTCGGCGCCGCCGGGATGTTCTGAGGCATAACATCTCTGATCACGCTTTTCAATCGACATAGAATTTCATACTTCTTGGCAATTTTCTTGATGACATTGTCAATGTGAGGGTTTGGATCTTGGGTCAAATTTAGAAACATTATTTTCAAAAGTTTTACTCCTCATTGCAGCGAATCGCTTTTTAATTGTGTTTTTTTTTGCATATCCCGCCAGATAACTTTTATGGCATGTTCTTTGATATTACCTCCTACGGACATTTTTAAGACGGATCAAGAGCTGAAGATTATCGAATTAAATTGAATTTAACCTCGTATTTTGGTTCTGAGGCAGCTATTGCTTCAACTATAGAAGTAGTCAGAGATTCAAGAATTAATTTTATCTTTGGTTTGCAAAGGAATGTTTGGATCGAAGTTATAATTCATAAATGTTCGAAATTGCTCCCAATCAGGTCTATGGTAATTGAAAGTAGAGCTGTTGGGATTAAAAAATTATTTCTTGGGATATTTCAAAAGTTACTGGAAGGTGATCAGAACCCAAGTCAGCATGGGTAACCAATTGGCTACAAAGTTGAAATGAATCAGTTAAGACCAAATCAATAGTTGAAGGATTTCTTGCAGAAGAAAAGCATGTTGGGCTGTTTGGATATTGAATAGTGTAATAACCTGCAAAACAATCATCAAACAGAATATTACTATTGGAATTGCTTTGAGCATTATTCCATGAGCGGTGTTTTGCATTAAAATCACCAACAATGAAAAATTTAGACCTATGACGGGTATGTTTCTGAAGGTCACCCTTAAGAAAATTCTTTTGCTGGCCTACGCATTGTAATGGCAAATAGGCAGCTATAAACGTAAGTCGTCCAAATTTGGTTACGACAGAAACTCACAAAGCTTCAAAAGCTTAGATAAAACTTAAAGATGTATGTTCACAAGAATTTTCGCGACATTAAATCTTCGTTCCATCATGAGTGGGCTACAAAAATAAATACATGTATAAATCACATATTGACATCCAATTCATATAGCTCAATCCATAAATTACATCACGACCTTGTATTTGATGTATTGAAAAAGCTTGAATTCACTAACTTTACTAACCCCTCCTCATAAAACTCTATCTTAGACTATGTTAAAATAATTTATTCATCTTCAAAGTACTATGTTTACGAAGCGTTACGATTTATAAGATGATCAATTTCTTAAAATATGTATGTACTATATTACTTATACATATGACAAAGTATGGATACTGTTATCATCCATCCATAAACTCCATTTTTCCATTCCGGTGAATGAGCAAAGTGAGACCTTATGCGCATGTTTTTGTGAAACAGTTTCTATTGGATGGCACACTCAACTCAAATAATTCCTCGGAAATTTGCAAGGACAAATAATAAAAAAAAATCTATTTTGAATGTAACATGTTAAGTGCATTAGCTTTTGGCCCAAGAGGTCCCCTAATAGGCCTTATCAATTTTAATTTTGTTTTACTAATTTATTTCAATGCATGATTAGATCAGGGGTAGATAAGATTAAATGCAGGGTTAGAACGTATACTTTGTCATGTGTTTACGTGAATGAAGCCATGAAAATTTATTTCAAAATTGAGTTAGACCCTATTGTTAAAAACTGGATCACTAGTATATATTAATGGTGTTAGAACTTTTAAGATTATATTTTTTTTCTGTCATGAGCGAAATCAATTTGAGCAATTATTTTTTGCTAATGACCAACAACTGTTCAAAGATCATTGAAACAATTTTATTAATTCATGCTAAGATCTAATTATTACCACGCAATTTCAAGAGCATATCGATTAGCTATCATAAGAAATATAGCAATAAATCTGAAACTCAATGCTTGCTGGAGTGCATGAGTGATGTCACAACAATGTCCGAGATTTGTGCTCTAGAAAACTAGAAGTGATAAGGCGTATCAGTCATCATGACAGCCATTTTCGAACTGTTCAAGGAATCACCTTAAATCTTATGCCATCTTGGAATACAACAGCTCCGAATCACGCAATCACCATCAATAAAAGTGCTGTCTCGTTCGCCTTCCTGACGAACAACTTTACCGGACATCTTGAGACTGCGCAGTATCTGGCAGCACTCATTTCAAGCCAATAAATTAAGGAATTAAAGTCAGATATACGGACTCACTAAATAGTTATCTGTTTTTGCTCGGACTGTGCTTCATTCAACGGTGAAATATACAGACTGATGCCAAAAACGCCACAAACTGCCGGTCGATCTGGAGATTTACTCTGCGAAACAATATATTTATTCTACTTTTGGCAGTGCTTTAAATTCCTCAAACGGAACGAACGAAAACTGCTAGCAATTGCTGGAAACTTACCTGGTTAAGGAGCCTGGAGGTTGTGCAGAGGTTTAGCAGATATCGGTTTTGGTGCCTTGAGCTATAAAAAAATAATTATAACAGCGACCACAACTCGTGAGGGCGAAGAGATTTGTGGTTTTCCGGTTAGAAAAGGGCGTCACTAAATATGAAGCGATACTGGAACGATGAAATGTTTGATTTAAAAAATGAATTGGTGTTCTATTATTAGGTTTGATAAGACATTGCCACTTTGCGGTTTATTGATATCTCTTTATATTTATGGTGAGTATTAAACATGTTGGATGCTGAGCTTCTTCTCAAGGAAACCACTTGCATTGAAGTGTCTTACAAATATGATACATTGCTCTTCCATACACAGTCCGAAAATGTTGTTAGATTATGTAAAGTTATGAAATATCTCAAATAATACATGCGACCGTCCATCTTTGTAAAGAATATTTCTTGTAAATTGATAGTTTACGTGAAAAGTAAGTTATCATCACAAGTAAAATTCATAATAGTTATGTGTGTAGGTTCGTAATGCTGAGCACTTTCCGACGTGATACAGTTCCGTCAGCCGATTTGTCCAGGCTTAATCTCCACACCTGTTTTTTTTTTCTCAAATTCATAGACATGCCTGCAGTAACCTTTTGTTCGCACCAGCTCAAGGCTAACCGTTGCCAGTTTCTACGCTAGTCATAATTAGAGCCTTCAAAGAGACGTAATCGTTCGATTGTCAATTAAGCACGGCGGCGTAGGTTAGTGATTTCGCAATGCTATCTTTTGCAAGCGGTGTTCCACCACCTGGGAGAGCTTGATTTCCTCTGCCACAAAGTTTCTAGCAACGGTCGCACCACACTTGAGAGCAGAATAAATACAATAAATCCTTTGTTAGCAACGGTGGCCGCAGAGTGACCGCATTGAAGCTAGAGCAAACCCATTGGCAAAGGGGCATTTTTTATTATTACACACCGCCGCAAAACCATTTCAATAGATAGCGAGGTCGGTATATTACGGACCGAGACCGCCAACGAGCTTATATCTCAATTTGTGTGCATGAATCAGTCCAGATCGGTAGGTTGCTGCGGCTGTGTGTTGATCAAAGCGTGAACTAACTTCAATCGAAGTCTCAAGACAATTAATAATACACACTCTCCCGTGAGGTCCCCTCCTTCCGTTCGGGGCAGCTCCGCAAGTGGACCAATCCAACCTGCCGGCTGCAGCTGCCTGCTTCAATCACGTATGAAAATATAATAGACCAAGTGTGTCCAATCGTCATAAAAGCTTTGTAAATCAAAGCTCCCTGCTAGATGTACGGGGTTGTGTAACGCCATGATGGCGAAGGAGAGTGGTCGCATAGTGCAGCATCAATAAAAATACCAAATAAACTGACGCGATTAATCAACTTGCTGAATATTCAAATGGCATTAATGTCGCAGATCGTTAGGTGTGACTTGTTTGCCTCAGTCTACTTACCATAGTACTATCTCTTGAATATTGTCGTCGGTGGCGGTGAGAAAAGTAAGACCATAAATCGAGATCATAAAAGCATTTCACAAACAGAAAAAAAAAAACAGGCTAAGAGATGTTCACAGTCGCTATGTTTGGCTGAAACAAGCCAGTTAACGATTCTGTTTGAAAATTATAGGATAAAAATGTACCCAACATATCTTGTAAAGTAAATCCAAATTTGTCATTTTTAGACGTAAATAACTGAAAACTTATTACTGTTAACGCTTGATTAAAAAAAATACGATAATATCTGTTCAAAGTTTAAATTTCTGTCTTGAAGCTAAACGCTTTATCAGCCCTGAAATTTGTGTAAGTCAAGGCAACAGTTTATGTAAATTCAAGCTAAAATGCATGTAAATCAACAATATTGCACGTGACTATAACATCGTTGTTAAAGTAAAACGTCGCACAAAAAATATCTAGATAATGGGTCGTATTCATAAATAAAACCTGTAAGTTCTGTAAGTATTTATTACAATTCGAGTAGTAAATACTACGTTCGACCCTTTTTGGAATAAATAAAACCTTACTACAAACGCTATAGTCGGCTATCGAGAGATTAAATAAGCAACAATAACAATATATTCTTTTGGTTGCATCTCCCATTTGAGGTGAATCCTAACCAAATACCCTACCCAACCATCCAACTCCATCAACATCTCCTTTTTTATCTTTCTAGCTAAGATGGGCGTGGCCTGGAATAGCGACAGTCATGCTTCTGGTATTTTTATTTAGATTGGAATCCATGTTTATTCCCCAGCATTATTCCTGTAAGTAGTCTGGCTGAGAATTTCAAAAGAGTCGTGAGTGTTGTTGGTATTCGATCTACGAAGCATATCAAAAGAACACAGCAAAAAATAAAGAATTTTATATGACATGTAAACCAAAATCATTTTAAAATTACTTCGCTTTACCGTATGCGTGATAATGTTTGCACCATTGAGCCATGTCAAAATTAAAAAAATTCTCAAAAATTTCGTTTTCGAGTTTTTTTTTTATTTATTCAAAGGGGGAATGTTTCTCAGAGTCTTAAACTATGTTAATCATCGATCGAGTTTCCACTTGCTGCAATTACGGCCTGCACACGTTTCCGGAATGCACTGCAGATTCTAATAATGTAATCAGGATCAATTTCTCTCCAGGCTCTCCGGGTCAATGTTTGCCTGAGGCTTGCTGTACTCGGGTGGCGTTTAGAACAGGCCTTGGCCTTCATGACGCGCCATATTGAGTAATCCAGCAGATTAAGATCGGGGCTGGATGGCGGCCACATATCCTTCGCCCAGAACGGAAGATGTTCCTGCAACCACTTCTGTGTGCAGTTCGAGGTGTGGCACGGAGCCCCATCTTGTTGAAATACAACATTTGGCTTCGGACCGTACTGTTCTTTGATCCACGGAAGAACATACTTACTTAAAATCCCGATGTAGACCTCCGTGTTGACCTTTTCGCCTTCTGGAATGAACACCGGGTCAATTTTTTTGCCATCGGAAGCCACCAATCCAAACAGCATAACGCTAGCAGGATGCTTGGTCAGATACACGTTCTTGTGCTCGTCGGCCACGTCTTTTACCGGAAGAGAACTACCCAAGTAACAATCTAAATGCTTGGAAGATTTATTCTTATTTTATCATTGTTTTATCATAGCATCCCTTCCAGCCTGTGGTTGTATTACGGTTTTGTGTGCTTGACATAAAATCAGGCTGTCAAGTCGTCTATAAAAATGTTTTATGACTACTAAATTAAAACTCAGACTTCATAGTTTTGACGGTAGCTGTAAGGTGGTTCTGCATCACTACTTATAACTGAAGAATAAAACCAAAACAAAACATACAATTATGTTTTATGGTACACTTTTTATGACCGATATAAAACTTGAAGCAGTCTTAGACCTTCATTAAAGCTTCATTACAACTATCATCTTTATCAGAGGCCTAAGATTCACAGATAAGAAATTTACTGCTACAACAAAAAATACTCTGAAATTTTTTGTCATTATAAAAAACAAATCTATTCAGATATATGAAATGAAAACCCCTTCAGTGCTTCTGAACACGATGACGATGAGACGATCGACAATATGAAACTCCTGGAGGAACTACAGTTATACGATCCCTACATAAGGCACAGTGCGGTGAAGGAGCTCTTAAAAATATTGAACAAGCGGCTTTCCGATACACTTCCGAAAGATCCACGAACCCTTCTTAAAGCAACGCCGACAGTTTCACTAAATCCGGTTGGAGATGGCCAGTATTTGCATCACGGCTTTACACCTTGTATTGAAAAAGCTTTTAGTGGATCCAATAAGCATTTCTTACATCTTGATTACAAGCGAAAATAGGAGGATCGCTTGGAATGTTGACTTTTTGACAGGTGGTCGTGGTTTTTGTTTTGTTTTGATTCGCTGTACCGAATAAAACCAGCAAGCTAGTTATATAGCTTAAATATAACTTAACGCTCTCAATTTGGACTACGAAATGCTAAGATACAACCATTAGGTTTATGTTATGCTATAGAATTCCAATCTAGGAGAATATGTTATATTGAGGTATTTTTAAGGAGTAGCAAGTTATAACGAAAAAAAATGTCGCCGTATGAACAAATTTCACACAGTTTGAGTAATTACGCTTTAATTGATAGGCAATAAAACACTTTCATACATCTATGTATAATTAAATAATATGTGACTGGTTATTGCTCAACAGTAGTAACAGTTTTGTACTAAATAGATAATCTTTGAATGACTCTTTAATGCATGGTGCTAATGCAGACAAATTAAAAATATCCCTATATTGTAGTATTCATATGGCGCACTAAATTTATGCTCCTATTTGGTATAATAATCACCATAAATATTGCACGGCATGCTTTGAAGCATATACAGATTGGTTTAAAATTATAATAAAGTCGTCTTATTTTCAATGTACAATAATATCAGCCATTATTACCAACTGACAAGGATCATGATTTCACATCAAACATCGAAATAATAAAACCACAATAAAATATTTCTCAATATTAACTATCATCCAAAAACCCCAACTTAAAACCTTCAAAGTTGTCAAAATGTTTTGCGCATCATGTTTTATCAACTTCTTCAGGAGCGATTTATGCGGTTGTAATATAGTTTTATGGTAGTCATTAGAAGGCTGTTAAAACTTTCTGACCTGGAGGAGGTTTTATGTTTTCATTTTTAACAATCACGTCTAGAGTGTGATAAAACTGACATAAATCCTATGCTCCTAAAGTAGTTCGCATATCAAGTTTTAATGACTGCATTAAAACTGGGCCAATTGGCCATGACATGGCTGTATTGCGGTTCTCAGGAGATTGTTAAAGCAATGTGGTCGTCAGTGAAGGTTTTATAATTTGGTTATATCAACTGCTATAAAACTTAAATAAAACAAAAATTGTTGCTTGGGTAATATACCGGTCAGTTCTGGAATCCGGGATCGACGGTAAACATGCTCCCGTCGGTGAACAGGATTACCAGATTTTTTCGCTTAAAGAAGCTCAAGGTTTTCTTGCATCGTTCGACTCGTAGCTCCCGGATGCGGTTGGTAATCATGTGAGTTTTTTTTCCATGCCCTCGACACGGCCCCACAATCTTCCTTTACGATATTCCGTGTCGTAAAGTCACTGATCCCGTGTTCCTTTGCCATTTTCCTTATTGAACGCACGGGATTCACCCGAATCTTCCTTTTGATAGCAGCGATAACCCTCGGAACCTGAGCTGACCTCGGACGACCTGTGGCCGCCTTCGCGGATAGTTGTCCTTTCTTTTCTCGGTCTAAAACCCTTTTGACGGTCCCCCGGGACACTCCCACGGCGATTGAAATGTTTTTTTGCGACATTTGCGCGTGGGACAAATCACGAATACGCTGCCACTTCGTCATGGTGCAACTGTCAAACTAAGTAAATCATTTTCTTTTATACGCAGCCTACTACGGTATGAACTATAGGTTACGTGCATGCAAAGAAAACCAAGGCATTGTACATTGCACTGTACATTGTGCACAGGTGAAACGGGAAACTTATTTGTAAATATTGGGTATCCAAATACATAGAAGTTGGTACATTACAGTAAATACCAATTAAAATGCAATTATTAATGCATTCAGTTAGTAATTTAAATATATATGAAAGATGCAGAGTGCTGAATACATTCATTCTATCAAAGCTCTGGTATCTTGGTCAAGTTTTTCCTCCATTGAACCATCATATAGGACAGATAAAATCCACTTGTGGTAATTTTTTTTGGCATGGATACATTTTTAAAGTAGAGCGTAACCAACTGTACTTAGATTTTTCGAAAGGAGGTCTAGGTTTAGTTGATCCAGAGTCAAAACTTAAGGCGCTCTTCATTAAAAATATAATGTATAATTTAGATAACGAAGGAAACTTTAGACAAGAACAATATTTACTCGAACTCAATACACCGATGAAAATTACCAAAAATGCAAGAGAATGGATTGTTGAGGCAAAAGAACTAAAAGAAAAATTCTGTTTGAAAACGACGAAATTTCTATATGACTATTTTGTTGATTCAAGAAAGGTTATTCCGAAAATAGAAGGTAAAATTGATATTAATTGGTCTATAGTATGGGAAAACATAAACAAAAATTTCATTTCTATGCAAGATCGTGCAATGGTTGATAGTTTTGTAAATGATTTGATACCCAATCAAATGAAACTCGTGGCCCACAATATTAGAAGTGATGAACTATGCAAGAGATGCGGATAATTAGATAACAACAGACATAGAATAAAAGAATGCCTTGCTTCTAAAAAATCTGAGAGTGGTGTCACTGGCATGCGAGATCACATTGCTGCTCAGATAGACATCGCATTAAAGACCGGGATGGTAAATATGTCACTGGAATCCGGAACCTTCCCGAAAATATGGAAAAGCTCATTTTTAGTACCTATTTTTAAATCTGGCCGAAAATCTGACGTACGTAATTATCGTGGAATAGCCATTATCTCTTGCATTCCAAAGCTTTTCGAGGCAATTGTAAATGAAAAATTATTTCTTCAAACCAAAAATAGAATTACTGACATGCAACACGGCTTCTTTAAAGGACGTTCGACCTCGACAAATTTACTTGAATTTATAGACTATTCATTAAATGCAATGGATAATGGAAACCACGTAGAAGCTCTCTATACAGACTTTAGCAAGGCATTTGACCGAATTGACATACCAATGCTTCTTTTCAAATTGAAAAAAAATAGGAATTGAGCCAGGACTCCTGAAATGGCTTGAATCATATTTAACTAACCGCCAACAAATAATTAAATTCAACGGAAAGAAATCGACCCCAATTCAAGTCACCTCAGGAGTCCCGCAAGGCTCTCATCTGGGACCTCTTCTTTTTATTCTGTACGTAAACGACATTTCCTTCATTCTCAAAAAAATAAAATTGCTAATCTATGCCGACGACATGAAGCTCTTTTTGGAAATAAAAAATGATGAAGACATCAATATATTCCAGAGTGAAATACACATATTCTACACATGGTGTAAAAAAAGCCTATTAGAACTGAATGTAAAAAAATGCAACTTAATATCATTTAGCAGAAAAAGAACACCATCAAACATTTCAATTGCATTAGGAAATCAGAATGTAGAAAAATGTGAAAGAGTCAGGGATTTAGGGATTATCTTAGACTCCAAACTAACTTTCATAGACCATTACAATACAATTATTCACAGGGCAAATAACATGCTAGGCTTTATCAAGCGCTTTTGCTATAACTTTCAGGACCCATACACAATTAAAACACTATATATTGCCTATGTGAGGTCAATACTGGAATATTGCAGCATTGTATGGTCTCCATTTTCAATCACGCACGAAGAAAGATTAGAATCAGTACAAAAGCAATTTCTATTATATGCCCTTCGTAAATTAGGTTGGACATCATTTCCTCTTCCATCATATGAAGCACGCTGCATGCTTATAAACATACAAACATTAAAAGAGCGTCGTGAATATGCAATGGTTTCGTTTGTAAACGATATCGTTTCGCAGCGCATTAACTCAGCAGAACTTTTATCAAAATTAAATTTTTATGTACCTACTCGACAACTCAGAAATCGAAATTTATTTGCCGTAACCCATCATCGCACAAATTATGCAAAATTTGGGCCATTAAATCGCATGATGGCGTCTTACAATCAATACTGCGAAACCATTGACTTTTCAATGTCTCGGCATAAACTAAAACAATATTTTAACTCCATACGGAATCATAACTCGTAGGAAGTAAAAATATAATAGCTGACAATATATTTTTTAATATTCTTAAGAAAAACAAATTTGTATATGTATTTGTACTAGTCTACATCGGTTGATGAAATAAATAAATAAAACATTAGCCGAAATGTAAATGGTATTGAAAAATTAATTTGTGAGAAATTGGACAATATGAAAAACTCATTTTTTTTTTCAAATTACTGCGGAGAAACAATATACTGTAACGAATGACCAGCGCAGTGTATCTAGGACGGTTTAGTAGGAATCTGACCAAAATACTGGATGCAAAAAACCTTAATTAGTGATTAGTAATAGTGATAATGATGATGATGTTTTTTAAGAAAATGCGAGTTTTGCGGATGTTGTAAAAAGACATAATCGTGCAACTTAAAATAAAAATATTAGTAACAGTAACACTAACAAACAGAGTAATCGTAAGACTCGTCCGGTCATTGTGATTAAACCAAAACAAGCTTGCGAAGATACTCATAAGTTTTTGAAAACACAGTTAGATCCAAAAACACACAAAATCAGCAATTTCAGGAATGGTAAAGATGACTCCATTATTGTTGAGTGTGCAACAGGAACTAATCTAACTGATGTGAAAAATGGTATTGAAAGCAATCTGGGTGAAAAATATAGTGCTGTTGTTCCCACTTCGGTGCCAAAATTGAAAATAGTGGGCATGAGCGATCAGTTAGTTCCCGCGATTAATGTTTTGATATACTTCAAATGTCGATAATTTGGGCACAAGAGCATGGATTGCAAAAATTGTGAGAGATGCTCTAGGTGCAGCCAACATCACAAAACGTCGGAGTGTACGTCAATTTTATTGAAATGTATTAATTGTTTGAAAATGAATAAAGAACGTAAAATGAACTTGGACGTCAACCATGCCGCATTTAGCTCGGAATGTTTGCTCTATAAAAGACTTTTTGATCAGAAGAAAAGCAGCTTGCGTTTCAATAAATAGCAACCAAGTTCCAAGAATGTGAATCAATTAGATTTATTTGTATTTTCATATTGCTAGGTTGTCAACAAACTACGTAGCATTACGTCAGATTGTTGAGCAAAAATGTTCTCTTTTAGTTTTAATCTGAAACTCATATTGTAGAAACTGAAGCTTTAGATGAATATAGTATTCCGGGATATATTGTTGCTGCTTGTTTATCACATTCTAGACACACTGGCAGTGTTGCTAATTATGTCAAAGAATCAGTTCAATTCAACCTTCGTGCCAACGAAGTTATTGATGGCAACTGGTTCTTGGGCATTACAGTTGTACGTGGCATGAAGATGTGTAATTATGGTGTTTTGTATCATCCTCCCAGTTCTAGTGACGAGCATTTTGTTGAAGTTTTAGAGAGCTGGCTCGAGGTATTCCTTGATTCTAGTAAATTAAATATTTTAGCTGGTATAAAGCTGAGAAGTGGCAATGGATGGCAATCGATGTCCGTCGGTGATTGACACTAGATTGCGGAACAAAGACCGGCGTTAAATAAAGGAAAGAAGATAATATAAAATAACAACGATGAATTAGTAAAATTGAAGTGCTGGAGGAAATATTCGAAACAGGCTGTTTCGAATCTTGTTGAGAGGAGCGTGGATTTTCGATTCGCGGTCGGTAACTTAGGTGAATCTAAAGCTATTCCTAATAACGCTTTGAAAACATGTACAAATCAACTAGGGGACAAGTTGGTTTCGGCAATACCTTAACCTATTATCGTCAGGGGGTAAACAAAGTCCTAGAGCACTCAAATTTGGCCAATAGTTGCTCTGAAACACAATGTATCTACATGCCAAAATTGAGCTCTCAAGGAAGTTGTTTACCCCCTGACGATAATAGGTTAAGGTATTGTTGAAGCCAACTTTTCCCCTAGTTGAGCAAAAGTTTGTTTCTTTGAAAAACTCGAACAGCTGGTATAATTTGGATCTTTTGCGTCTTAAACGGTGGTGAGTATGTTCAAAGGAAGATTGATCAGCATCAAAACAACAGCAAAGAGTTATGGAAAATTTTGAAATCTTTATTAAAACCTAGTAATTGCAAACCGCGGTCCATAACCTTAAATGGCACATTAAGTAGAACAGTCAGAACAAGTAATTGCAGCTAAGTTTAATGCTTATTTTGTAGACAGTGTTTCATTGATTAATCAATCCATTGAATTCGTCGATGAACCTGATGAAATAAAACAGGCAGTTAATAGTCGTTGTGGATTTGAAGTTTTTCATCGAATTACATTAGATGAACTTGGAGTTATTTGTTTTTCATTAGGAAAATCGGCTGGAGTAGGTAATGTTAATGATAGAGTTATTCAATATTGCTGGATATGTGCCACCAGGGGTTGAAACAGTTGACGTTTTTTACTACACTCGCTTCGTTGTCGTGCGCGACAGTCTGTTTGTATTCGAACACTCATGCTCTACCGTCGTCTTTCTTACGCAACACGACCGGTAGAATAACATTCGAGCTAAAAGAAAATTATCAAAATAGCTATCATATGACATGTGTTATTTCGTTGTAATTCCTCAATTTGGTGTAAATCAAACCATTTCTGATCAGAAATATTATAACTAGGACATCTCTACTTGCTACTTTCAGAATTCACACAAGTAAAACATCAGCAGCTCTTAATATGAGAAAAACCAAAATACATACATACGTGACGGTCTTCGGCGACAGTGTCGTATGACAGAGCCTGTCATATGACATTTTAGTTTGGTACTGTACTATGATAGCTTATTTTGCAAGTGTCGGAAGCAAAGGCAGTCAATTATCACAGAAAATGTGTCGACTACCGTGACCGCTTACAAGACTGTGTGCCACAAATTTGGTAGGAATCCTTTTAGAACTTGCTGTTAAAAGCCAGCTGTTGGAGTATTTAAATAGTAATAATTTGTTGATACCAGAACAATCGGGATATCAGGAAGGTCATTCTTGTGAAACCACGTTAAATTTGGTATTAGCGGAGCGAAAAAATAACATGGAGTGTAAAGATACGACTTTTGCTGTTTTTTTTTGGATCTAAAACTTTTGAAACAATTTCTAGGCCCTTACTGCTAAGTACAATCAAGTACTGCATATAAATGCTTTGAAAGCTATTTGTCTGACAGAACTCAATGGACTGTTATTAATGATTCTGTTTCCAGTCCCGTGGAGAATAACCTTGGAGTGCCCCCGGGAAATGTTATTAGGTCCTTGTTATTTATTATGTAGATTAATGACATGAGACGTGTTTTACGATTTTGTGACATTAATATTTTTGCAGATGATACTATGTTATTCATTGCAGCTAAGGATTTCGATGATGCCGTTTTACACTTGAATGAAGATTTACATTCTCTAAGTAGGTGATTGAAGTATAAGCAGTTGGAAGTGCATACAAGTAAAACTGAATTTATGGTAATTTCGCGGAATCGAGGAAATGAGAACGTCTTTGTTGTAATCGATGATGAGACTATTGATCGCGTTCAGGAGATTAAATATCTTGACGTAATTATTGATAACAAACTTAAGTTCAACTCTCATATTGACAATGTCATCAAGAAAATTTCCAAGAAGTATGGAATTATATGTCGACTGAAAAACGATTTAACTATTGCCAGTAAAATGCAGACTTTTGCCCTTCCATTTAGTTTTTGGTCAATGCAACACCAATATCGAGATAACAGCGCTTGCAGGATAAAATAATGTGTTTTATTTTTTAGATGTAATAGATTCACTTCCTCAAATTTGATGCTAGACGCCTTACAATGGTTGTCGGTGAACCAAAGCATTGCATATTTGATTATGGTGTTCATTTTGACGTAGGACTACGTCTTTCGGGAAGATGGGGGTACAATTTATGAAAAGTGAAAAATGAAATTATGAAAGATTTTGAACGTTAATAACTTAGCTGCCCCTGGACCAATTTCAATTATTTTATCACCAATCGATCAGAAACATTTTTACGCATCGACAACAATGCTCTTGACTGTTGATTTTCAAATTGAAACTATTGAAAAAGTGGTAAATGTCAAGCATTGTCCAAAAGCTTCTAAATAACTAACAAATCCACCAATTACGTACATGCATGTGTTGCTTCCCCAACACAGTCATCAGAGAATGGTTCCTAGATGAAACAAGTCGAAGTGACATTCGCCTACGATCTTCGGGCGTGTACGAATAGGGAGGATACAATTGCGGAACATTTTGTTGCAAATTCCGAACCACACGCCCCCAACGACCACACAAAATGCTGTTTTTTTCCTCGGATTTGTTTTCCGTGCTGAGCACCAATGCTACCCACACCCATGCTTGGCATACACAGTTTTGGTCACGAACTGCTCATTTGCTAATAACTTTGCACACAGTTGACGGAACATAGTTCTTTTTGAAGCAGTAGATAGAATAGAGTGTAAGCTTGTTATAGATATGTAAAATAAAGTAGATTTTAATGCAAGTAGTAAACTGTATTTGTTTTTGCGTTGTAAAAATGAGGTGAGAAATGCTCACTACACATCTCGGAGTTTAAGTGTTAAATTGATTAGTGTTGATTCAAATGTTAAGCTTTACATAATCTTCGCATACCTATAGTAAACTATGAGCCTAATCTATCAATTGCTTTAAAGAAAAATAAATTTCAACATCTGAGTGAAAAGTTATTACCAAATGAGCAGTTGGTGTGTACAACTGTGCATGCCCGCACCTGGACCCTACCTATCGACCCATCAACTCATGAACCGGGAACCCCGAAGGAAGGCGTGATCAGAGATGTTATGCCTCAGAACTTCCCGGCAGCGTTGACTGGGATTGAACCTAGGCCTGCTGAGACGCTTACCACTACACCACGGGCGCCGCTGCTCTCTAGAGTTGTAATCTTGTAACCAAATTTGGAAGCAGGGGATAATCTATATAAATTCTATTCTAACTCTTTTCTGAAATGAAATTTGTGGCCATGAAAAGGGCCGTTTTGATACATTGATGATAAGTTTTAACGTCCGAAACCGTACAGAATGCGTCCCTGTCGCTTCAGATCGTAGATGACATCCATGGCCGTGACGGTTTTGTGCTTGGCGTGTTCATTGTAGGTGACGACATCATGCATGTTTTCTAGGAACACCTTCAGTACACCTCGGGTTTCCTCGAAGATCAGACCGGAGACGCTTGACATAACCACGTCGAGCCAGACGACGAATGGCAGGCTTGGTAGTACCCTTGATGTTTTCACCTAGAACCTTCCGATGACGCTTGGTGCCTCCTTTTCCAAGCACTTGATGCTTGTTTGTCGTTGAACGGGTGAATCGAAACCAAGCCTAAAGCGTAGTAGTAGTAAAATTTACGTTTATTTTCTGGGTTTTTATGTTTCAACATTTGATGTAACATTTCAATTGGTTAGCCTTTGGCTCTTCATCTTTGTTCTAGTTAATTTACAGGATACTCTTTGTGGAATTGTTTTGGTTTGAATTTGAAAATTTGATAACCTACCTACTGACCACCTAACTACTTAAACTAGGTTGCCAAATTACGAATGATAT
Source organism: Ochlerotatus camptorhynchus (assembly GCF_037179485.1). Classification (NCBI taxonomy): domain Eukaryota; kingdom Metazoa; phylum Arthropoda; class Insecta; order Diptera; family Culicidae; genus Ochlerotatus; species Ochlerotatus camptorhynchus. The sequence continues at coordinate 786,371 of NW_027040575.1, read as the reverse complement.
GGTGGTTTGATCGCAGACAGGCGACTCTGAACCTTTCCAGCGTGGAAATCTTTCGCTCCTCGAGTGTTTGAAGACCGGCCAGTTGATGAATCTCAGAATTACGAGTTCGCGGTGGCCTGTTAAGGATCATTCTGAGGATCTTGTTTTGGATCCTCTGAAGCTTTAAGTGGTGGCACTTAGCACAACACTCCCAGATTGGCATACCATACTCAATAGCCGGCAGAAAGATTTGCTTGTGGACAGAAAGCTTGTTTTTGAGGGACAGGGTGGACTTCCTGTTTATCAGAGGATAGAGCCAATGGGAAGCGAGAAAATATGGTACCGACAGAGCTGGTTGTCTATATAACAGGTTGCTATCTACGCTTAAGGCTTAGTTTCGATTCACCCGTTCAACGACAAACAAGCATCAAGTAAGCAAAGGGAAGCAAAGGCTTGGAAAAGGAGGCGCCAGCGTCATCGGAAGGTTCTGCGTGAAAACATCCAGGGTGTTCCCAAGCCTGCATCCGTCGTCTAGCTCGACGTGGTTGTGTCAAGCGTCTTCGGTCTAGTCTTCGAGGAAACCCGAGATGTGCTGAAGGTGTTCCTAGGAAATATGCGTGATGCCGTCACCTACACTGAACACGCCAAGCGCAAAACCGTCACGGCCATGGATGTCGTCTACGCTCTGAAGCGACAGGGATGCACTCTGTACGGTTTCGGAGGTTAAAATTTATCATCAACGTAGCAAAACGGCCCTTTTCAGGGCCACTAAGTTCATTTCAGTAAAGAGTTAGAATAGAATTTATATAGAGTAACCCATGATTCACCCATTCAATTTCTCACTAAATACATCAAAATGATTCAAAAATCAAATAGGGGAAAAGTTGGCTTCGGCAATACCTTAACCTATTATCGTCAGGGGGTAAAAAAAGTCCTAGAGCACTCAAATTTGGCCAATAGTTGCTCTGAAACACAATGTTTCCACATGCCAAAATTGAGCTCTCAACGACGTTGTTTACCCCCTGACGATAATAGGTTAAGGTATTGCCGAAGCCAACTTTTCCCCTATTTTTTTAGGGAAATAAATTATGTTCTATTTGCAGTCTTATTGGTGGGTTAATTTTTTTCCGTTTCACTTTCATTAACTGAGAAACCCTCATCGTATGCATTCTCCTGCTGCGCGACATCTTCGAAAACGTCCGAACCGTAAAAAAATTCGTAGTCCTACGTCAACAATGCGGTTGTGTCTTGTACACCACCCTCCAACTTTTTAAAGTAGTTAACGGTATTCTGCCTCGATATTTGTGTGATCGAATGGAAAGAGGAAGTGACTGTCATAGATATAATACTAGAAACGCGGTTGAAATAAGAACACCACATTTCTTGACTTGTGCTTCACAAAATTCATTATATTATAAAGGAATAAATGTTTTCAATTCGATGTCTAGGCATATAAAACGTTCAGCAACACTTATATAATTTAAAAGACACTGCATTTCACACGTTAAAACTGTCTTTTGAACGGTTATCCAGTGATATTCTATGAATTGACAAATTATGTATCTTGACGAAGTTATCTCTTAAGGATTATTTTATATGGATAGCTGTCATAACGACTTTTTAATAATTATTGTAGCACTGCAAAAGCTTCGGTTCGCCACGATGGTGAAGATGGATTTTTAATATTTGATTAAAAAAAAGTAGTCTACAAAGGTTTGAGCCTCGCACACGTATAATACGCGTGCGAGGCTCAAACCTTTGTAGACTAAGTTTTTTTAAATCAAATATTAAAAATCCATCTTCACCATCGTGGCGAACAGAAGTTTTTGCAGTGCTACAGTGATATAGAGGACTGAATTTAAAATTTGATAAAAAAAAATGCAATTTTGAAGGTTATTTGGAAGATACCTTGAGTTAGTAGTAAGTTTTCTGGCAAATGTTGGGGGTTCGTGAGCATTCCTGACATTGCTGAAAATTATGATAGCATCAGATTGCGGGGTTGCTAGTGTAATAAGATGCTTTGATGATTGTTCATTAACTCTTGATTGCTTGTAATACTTATGAATATTTTAGGAGGACAAAAAGGCGAATTTTTATTTTTCTGCAATTAGACCACTGAAAAAGCGCAATAGTTATTACTGTATTACTTCATCTTAAAAAAAATTGCGTTCATTAACACCAAACTGATGGATTACTCAGCAAACTTTAAATTCGAGTAGATGCTACAAAGGTATAACTTTACTACTTTTTATTCCTACGATCCAATGTTTGCCTACTGAGTCTTTACTTTTGTCCTCAACATAGTGTTCTTTAAACACTTCCACAGTTGTTAGTAGAGCTTTTCTTAAGTTTGTGCTATTTTTCAATCGTATTTTGTTTGACCAGCCAGCACAATGATAGGGATAAGGCAGTCGGGAAATATTTCAACCCATAACGAAATCAACGTGTACCGTCAACCAGAGAAGAATAACAAAACAACAGCACATTCCTTTGAGTCTGACCCACAACCTTCTGGTGGAATCAATCCACTTCAGCTATGATGCAATCGTGACCTCGATTTCAAACAGAGCCAACACGAACAGCAAAGTGCTCCAGTATAAAATGAGTACACACTCCCATTCAAGAAAACCTACAAAAATCGCCATACCATGCATCTAGTGAAAGGTACGGACCAAAAGTCGCGGTCATCCAAATTCGCCACGCAGCTTAAGCTTAAACTTCAGAATCACGTAGGACTTATGGTAACTAGTATGGAACAAACGTGTGCTGGCAAAGTGACACGACAAGCGCAAGCATTAATGGTCTCTGTCTCAAGCACACGCTCGCGCCTCCGATCCGATGACGACGTGGTGTCGATGCATGTCAGCGCGCTTAATTGTTCGTCGCTCTGCGGCTAAATGATAAATGACCGAAATTAATTATGTAAATTGAAATGGAACCGAATAATTCGGCACTTGGACTACGGCGGTCGCAGTGGCTTAGAGAGGTTTTTTTTTTGGTTGGTAGGCAACTTTGGACCACTCGCTTGCTCGGAACTGTTCTATAGCTAGTTGCAATTCGGAAAAGCGATGGAAGTGGTTAGATTGATGCACGCTTACCTGCTTCTACTATTGCTACAGTTTTTTTTTTGCCTCAATGCCGATTACTCCAAATTTGGCAGATCATTTTAGTGGATGGATTGACAGAGGTCAATAATAAGTAACTGGTCGTTTCTGGGTCAATCTGACTGTGATTAATTGACGTTCAATTAATCTCACCGTGTGATTGGAAATTAGATTGAGATACAAGTTTCATTTCAAGTAGAAACCATATTGGACTAATTTGAATATGAAGAAAAATCGATAAGCCAATAATTTTTGGCATTGTTCAAACGAGTTTTTACTAAAATTTGGCAAATTATTCTGATTCTAAAAAGGAATGAGGTTCTTCCAAATTCAAGAAGCGTCTCATTTTGATGGCATGATGAATGCCATCGAATTTGAAATTATTGATTTACAACCATCAGCAGTAAAATGGTAAAATTGCCCATAATTCAGTTTCCATTGGCAGTACATCAGAAATAATTCCCCTTGCCGCTCAATGAACAGAAGACACCGACCGTTTTATGATTTTATTTACTTTCCTAGCCTCTTCGGATAAGATCCTTGCCCACCTCCTGCTTATTCGCGTTGCATCGTTCCAATGGCTCATCCTGGGCTGACATTATCAACGGAATACGTGTGTCGCTCTGGGCGAAATAACAAAAGGCAGAACAGAAGAATGGCACTTATCTTTTTATTACCTCACTTTCGCCTCCAGATTTCAGGTTCATCCAATAGTTCAGCAGCCAATATTTTGGCCTCACAGCAAATCGATCATCATCATCGGCAGCCTCAAGACTTCTGTTTATGCCCTTCCTCCACAGCATCCTAGCGGCCCTAAATCTCGCACCCGACACGGAGGCTGGCCCAAGAGTCTAGTCTTCGCTTATTATCTTGGCGTGCTTCGCATTTTCCATTCCCGCACTGCGGCGGCTTACACAGACTGAAAACTGATTGTTGTTACCATCCTACGTATCAACTCATCCCGTCTCTGTTTTCCATCTTCCACCAGCCTGTCGCCGTTGCACTTTCGCCTAGCAACTTGGTGCAGACGATCCCGCAGTGGTGGTTAATCCTATGATTACTAGTTTACGACCGAGATTCGAGAGCGGTTCGATTCCTTCCCATCACCGTTGAGTAAAACGCACGATCATGGGACAGGTTGCAGATAGGGTTACCATAGAACATTTCCATGCCAAATATCAATCCGATTTAAGTGAAACTTTTCTCATATGAGCAATTCTATGTCAATTGAGCAAATGAGGAAACGACTTGTCATAAGCCCCTCCGATTTCGATGAAACTTTCACTAGACCATTTTGACACAAAACTTATTTTTAAAACGGGCGTAGTTGAATTTAAAAAAAAATATCTCTAGAATCGTTTATTATATCGAAATCATGTCTGAAAAGAAGTTTAAGAGAATTTATTGAATTTAAAGGAAGAAAATATACACTGAAAACAAATTGTTGAATTTTTGAATAAATAAAATAAAAATAAAAATGACCAACAACCTAAACGTAGCCGTTTTTGAGATATTGTAAAAATAATGTTTAGAATATTGGTATTTTCTCGAAACGAAGCCCTTTTCATAAGTTTCTGATGACTCTCCAGCTACAGCTAAATTCTCTACAGGTCATCCTTTGACACTTTTTTTTTTTTTTTTTTTTTTTTTTTAACTCTTTATTTGTTCCAAATTCAAAATAAATTACATTTCATTTTAACCTAGGTGCTCCAGTTACTGCAGTAACGTACCAGCCTTAATTGTTATGATATATATCTAAGTGTTTTTACATTGTTCATGTCTTGGCAATTCAGTATTTTAAACAGGTTTTTTAACCTGCATGTCAGTATAACAATTGATATCTTAAAACTAAAAACTAAAACTAAATCTTATCTAAGTATAAAGGGAATTAATCGTTGCAATTGAGGATTGCAACGATTTTTGCCTGAAATTATTAATTATTTTGTTGGACATTTGTGCTAAAGTCTCAACATTCGAAATTCTATGTACTTCGGTTGTACTGTACCAGGGAGGCAACTTCAAAATCATTTTCAGAACTTTGTTCTGAATCCTTTGAAGTGCTTTTTTCCTGGTAGTGCAACAACTAGACCATATTGGCACAGCGTAAAGCATGGCCGGTCTAAAAACTTGTTTAAATATTAGAAGTTTATTCGTCAGGCAAAGTTTGGATTTCCTGTTTATAAGAGGATACAAACATTTAATATATTTGTTACATTTGGCTTGAATGCCCTCAATGTGATCTTTAAAAGTTAATTTTTGGTCAAGTATTAATCCAAGATATTTCACTTGGTTTGACCAGGAAATTGGAACTCCGTTCATAGTGACTATGTGACTACTACTAGGTTTCAAAAACGAAGCTCTAGGCTTATGTGGAAATATTATAAGTTGAGTTTTGGAAGCGTTGGGAGAAATCTTCCATTTTTGTAAATAAGAAGAGAAAATATCTAAACTTTTCTGCAGTCTGCTGCAAATAACACGAAGACTTCTTCCTTTAGCGGAAATGCCTGTGTCATCAGCGAACAAAGATTTGTGGCAACCCTGAGGCAAATCAGGGAGGTCCGAAGTGAAAATGTTATACAATATAGGCCCAAGAATGCTACCCTGAGGAACTCCTGCTCTAACAGGTAGTCGATTAGATTTGGAATTTTGATAATTTACCTGCAGAGTTCTGTCAGTTAAATAATTTTGAACTAATTTCATAATATAAAGTGGAAAATTAAACTTTTTCAATTTAGCAATCAAACCTTCATGCCAAACACTGTCGAATGCTTTTTCTATGTCTAGAAGAGCAACTCCAGTTGAGTGGCCTTCAGATTTGTTTGAACGAATTAAATTGTTAACTCTTAAGAGTTGATGAGTAGTTGAATGCCCATGGCGAAATCCAAACTGCTCATCTGCAAAAATTGAGTTCGTATTGATGTGAAGCATCATTCTATTCAAAATTATCTTTTCAAAAAGTTTACTTATTGAAGAAAGCAAACTTATTGGACGGTAGCTAGAAGCTTCAGCTGGATTTTTATCCGGCTTCAAAATTGGAACAACTTTTGCATTTTTCCATTTATCAGGAAAGTATGCCAAATGGAAACATCTGTTAAATAATTTTACCAAGAAAGACAAGGTACTCTCTGGGAGTTTTTTGATGAGGATATAGAAAATTCCATCATCACCTGGAGCTTTCATATTTTGAAAATTTTTAGTTATAGACCTTACTTCGTCCAAATCAGTCCCCCAGGAATCATCAAAAATATTTTCCCGAGAGAAAATATTCAGAAAATCCCGAGCAACCTGATTCTCAATAGGACTAGTAAGACCCAAACTGAAATTATGGGAACTCTCGAATTGCTTAGCAAGTTTCTGAGCTTTTTCCAAATTTGTGATCAAAATTTTACCACCTTCTTTAAGCGCTGGAATAGGCTTTTGAGGTTTTTTCAAAATTTTTGTGAGTTTCCAAAAGGGTTTGGAACTCGGGTCTAATTTAGAAATATTATTTTCAAAAGTTTTGTTCCTCAGGGCAGAGAATCGCTTTTTAATTTGTTTTTGCAAATCCCGCCAGATAACTTTCATGGCAGGATCGCGTGTTCTTTGATATTGTCTCCTACGGACATTTTTAAGACGGATCAAGAGCTGAAGATCATCGTCTATTATAATTGAATCGAATTTAACCTCGCATTTTGGTACTGAGGCAGCTCTTGCTTCAACTATAGAAGTAGTCAGAGATTCAAGAGCATAATTAATTTCATCTTTGGTTTGCAAAGGAATGTTTGGATCGAAGTTATATTCCATAAATGTTCGATACTGCTCCCAATCAGCTCTATGGTAATTGAAAGTAGAGCTGTTGGGATTACAAATTATTTCTTGGGATATTTCAAAAGTTACTGGAAGGTGATCAGAACCGAAGTCAGCATGGGTAACCAATTGGCTACAAAGTTGACATGAATCAGTTAAGACCAAATCAATAGTGGAGGGATTTCTTGCAGAAGAAAAGCATGTTGGGCTGTTTGGATATTGAATAGTGTAATAACCTGCAGAACAATCATCAAACAGAATATTACCATTGGAATTGCTTTGAGCATTATTCCATGAGCGGTGTTTTGCATTAAAATCACCAATAATGAAGAATTTAGACCTATGACGGGTAAGTTTCTGGAGGTCACCCTTGAGAAAATTCTTTTGCTGGCCTACGCATTGGAATGGCAAATAGGCAGCTATAAACGTAAGTTGTCCAAATTTTGTTTCAACAGAAACTCCCAAAGTTTCAAAAACTTTGGTTTCAAATGAAGAAAGAATTTTATGCTTGATTCGTCTATGAATAATGATGGCAACGCCACCACAGGGTCCATCAAGACGATCATTTCTATAAATCAAGTAATTTGCGTCCTTCTTAACCTTATGGGCAGGTTTAAGGAACGTTTCAGTTATAACGGCAATATGCACGTTATGAACTCTTAAAAAGTTAAATAGCTCGTCTTCATTATCTTTAAGAGATCGAGCATTCCAATTTACAATATTTAATGCTTTAAAATCCATTACTGAATTTTAAAGTCATGACAATATTATTTGCAAATTTTACTCCAGTTTGAATAGCATCAAACATGGAGTTAGATTTAAGCATATCAGAAATCATGTCAATTAATGAATTCTGTAAAAATTCCATTTTGGGGGCAGTAATGCTTCCTAAGTCAAAATTGTCAAAATTTCCATTAGAACGTTGGTTAGTATTTTGATTTCTACCCGCTGCAATAGCAGCATAGGTAGCTCCATTAACTCGCTGAACATTGTTAGCAGCGAGGGGAGTAGGTACAGATGAAACATTTGAAGCAGGGGAGATATTTGTACCTACGGGTACAAATGTAGAATTTGTTCCTCGCTGACCGTTGTTAACAGCAGAGGAATTTGTACCTGGTCGGAAACGTGGAGCGTTTCCTACCTGACGGTTAGAACGAGATTGTAGGATCGCTTTGCGAGTCTTACATTCCCAAAAATTGGATTTGTGGTTTTCACCACAATTTGAACATTTAAATTTCTTAGGATCTTCCTTCACAGGACAGTCGTCCTTTGCGTGAGAGGAATCACCACAATTCATGCATTTAGCTGGCATGTAGCAATTTTTAGTTCCGTGACCCCATCCCTGGCACTTACGGCACTGGGTGAGGTTTTGGAAATTTCCTCCAGTCTTCCTGAAGTGTTCCCACTTCACTCGGACATGGAGCATAAGGCTAGCTTTTTCTAAGGCCTTAAGGTTGTTTAGTTCACTAGACTTGAAGTGAACTAAATAAAAATCATTAGAAATCCCGTTGCGCGAATCGCCAGGACGGGATTTCATTTTCATTTTGATTACTTGGAGTGGCACAACTCCAAGTAATTTTGCCAGTTCATCTTTGATCTGATCCAGGGATTCACCACTGGGCAGTCCTTTCATGACAACCTTGAACACACGTTCAGTTTTGGTGTCGTAAGTAAAAAAATTGTGCTTCTTCTCAGTAAGATACTTGAGAAGACATTTAAATCCGTCCAAGGTTTCAGCCAATACACGGCATTCACCCCGACGTCCAATTTGTAGTGAAAACTTAACTTTCACGAAATTCAAAAGTTCCATGCGAAGAGCATGGAAATCGGTAGTGGTTATCACAATAGGGGGAATCTTTTCCTTCTTGGCATTAAGCCGGGAAAGTTTACTAGAATTTTTCTTGGATGATGGATCATTCTCATCATCCGTGAGCAAATCAAATTGATTACTCAAATTAATTTCATCAGAAGGGGGGTCAAGAGTTTGCCCCTTTCTTTTGCGTTTAGGCGCCATGGCGGCAGTAAATTTTTATCCAAATCGACTTCCAAGCAGATTACTATAAGAATCTGAAGGATCGAAGAGGAATTTTCCAAATCGATATCCAAGAAGGATTACCTCGGGTAGGGTCCAAACAAGGATCGAAGAGGAATAAGAGTTGAACAAGGTAGAAAATTTTTTTTTTTTTTTACAGGTTGAGCACTGAAAAGTGCTGTTTAAATTTGTTGCAGCTTTAGGTAGTAGTAACACTTCCTTCAGCAAAAAGCAAATAGATCCGCACGGCAAGAGAGCACGATGCGGACTGTCATCCTTTGACACTATTGTGCGTATTCTTCGGTTATGTTTATCTCAATTGCAAAAGATCAATTATAGTTTTTTTAACTCATCATTTATGGGAATTTATTTATTTATTTATTTATTTTATTTGATTCTAGGTATAATATAATACGTTCATATATGTTTACATGTTTTTTTAGAGCCTTATTTTTAATCATTCTATAGATACTATCTAAACTCAGAACCTCGCTAGTCGAAAATAGTTTCGCACAAATTTTATTATCTTAAATTGGAATGTAGCAGTGATATTTGTATGTATCTGGAATTGATTTTGTTTGCTTATAAATTTCATCCCATTCTGCAGCGCCTTTTTCATATTCTACTAGTGAAACATTACAAAATTATTCATTTGAAAGACACAGATCTCAAATGTGCCAATTGCGGGCAGCACATAGAGCAACCAGCAAGACATGCCCGAAGAGAGCGGAATTCCATGCTATCCACACAAAAAGCCTCAAAGCAGAATCAACTTGTCCGCAAAACAGTGCCAGAAAACAACGGGCAAACCTTTCCAGCCATCCCCTAACGGCGCCAAATTCCGGTGTTTCCGCCATTTCCACTCCACAACCTTTTTACTGCTGCTGCATCGGTTTCGCCAACAGCTGGGGTGCCAAACACTCCGGAAAACTCAATTCCTCAGTCATATGTGGCAACCTCTGCATCCCGAAGTACCTCTCCATGTCGTTACAGCATGAAGGTGCTCCCCCAACGATTGAGAACGCAGACCCTCTTAACTTGTTACATTCGTGACCGAAGTCATCATGATCCAGCGTACCTGTAGGACCCGAACCGAACAGCTTCATGCTGCCGTATCCCTCATCAATAAGCATGGATATTGAAGCCATCAAAATTGCCAATTAGACCCCTTGATCGCTTAAGATCAAGAGCATCGAGTTTGTTGAATTCCTCAATGAACAAAACAGCGCTAACGTCATCACACCGAAACACCTCTGAAGCCCAAGATTGACGTCTTTCTTCCCGATTTCCAGCTTGTGAGGCTGGATCGAACCAGCTCCGGGTGAGGAGGAGTGGCCATCGCTCTAAGGAAGAACATCTACAGTTGACTGCTGCCGAACTTCCAGCTGAAGACGATCGAAGCCGTAGAGGTGGAAGTTTGTACACCATCATTGCGGCTTACTGCCCTAAACAAGTCAACATCAGGGACAGGTCGGCAGCAGACTTGCGAAGAAATATTTTCAAGCTAACACGACGGTGGGAAAACTTCATCATCGCTGGTGAGTTCAACGCCAAACATTAAGCTTAGCGCAATCAAATTGGCACCATCCAGTACAATGACCTGCAGTACAACATTTTGAGTCCGGACACTCCCACCCGGTTTAGTAGGTCCGGTGCGAGTGGGCCCAATTATTTTACTTGATTCCATTGGTTGGTTCTAAACGCGTGTGGACAGAAGGTTGAATGGAGAAAACGTCGAATGAACAAAAGTTCGAATGAACAAAAGGTCGAATGAAATGGCCCATTGGATGATTTGGTATAAACGGTTGTAATTGGTCTTCTGGTTAGGCAGACCAGTACGCTGGTACTGCCTACAAATGGTGTTTTCTAATGATGTCTTTAGTGGGCCTGTCAAAGTTCAGAGTATTACTCCTGGATGAATACTGGCATTAGGGGCGACCCCGGCGTAGTGGTTAGAATCCATACCTCTCATGCCAAAGTCACGAGTTCAAACCTCACCCCCAGACAAGTCACGAATGACCCAAGAACGTTAAAATGACTATAATAATAAAAAAAAAATTATAATACTGGCACATGTTCAAACTGCGTGGTGATAGTTGCGTCGGGAACCTTCGAATCGGTTCTCGGAGCAACTCACTTCGGCCAAGTAGCTTCACGTTATGGAAGACGTTTGAGAGTTTGCTAATTATGTTATAACTTTTCTAGTACTGGAACAGTTCCGGTCTAACCATCATACTTAAGCTAAGAACAGAATAGCCAGTTCCCACAAACCTGCTAAGTAGTGGCTTGTAATCTAACAGTTGTCTGCATACAGTGTTCACTCGGCTGTCGACAGAAGCAGGCCACTCTCAATGTATGGTCCTCCTCATTGTTCTTCATCAGCAGTTCTTTCGGTCGATACGTCTTTGGAAAGCAACCGTTTCGTGATGAGTGTGTCAGTGCTGACCACGATTTGCGTCCATAGCTGCCATGGAAGCACCCTGGGAGGGGGTGGGGGAGAGGTTGACGATACTGCCATACAATGAAACCACTGAAAGCGGATCCATCAGAACGGCTTATTGGATAGCGAAAGGTAAAGAGTTTATCGTATTGTACCTTTTAAGTAACGGGTGTTCAATAAAAAATGAAAATTTTGTCAGTCATATGGCCAGAAAAAAAAATTTCAACGAATTCAATATTTTTTATTAAACACATTATGTTTATTCTACAAAAACAAAAAAGTCAATGAATATTGAAGAAGGGGCCCTGGTCAGCCGTACGACGCAAATTAGTCGTGATGCTCTCACAAGAGCGCAGGACGGCACTGAAATCATTCTCATTTTTTATTGAACACCCGTTATAGTTTTAAGTTATGTTGCAGTAAACAAAAATCCTCGGCTCTGCAAAGTTAATTCGATTGAGCCTTATCAAATAAACTAATAATAAACAGTTGTCTACATACAGTCAAAATATCTGTGAATTTCTGTGTACAGTCGAAATGTACAGATTATCTGTGACAATGTGATCATGATCTATTGACAACTTCAAGATGTCCGTATAGACAAATTGGACTGTTTCTGAAACTGTTCTGCAGAATTTGCCTGTCGACTTCTATGCTTGACCATCGTGCAGTTTAGTTCAGTGTGTTTCTTTGTTGCCCGGTAGGACCTCTACCACGCTGATCTATTTCTATGTTGCTGTGATGAGCAACGTCTTTATGTGGTGTAAAAGAACAAAACCGAAAACACGTTTGATCACACCGTGTTTGAGCTTGGAATTTGACTGAGCGGAGTGAATGATATGGAAGAAAAGTAAATCATATCTAGTTATTGTGTGGTTGGAATCACTGGAGGAGGATGTGCGCGGAATGATGGTCATGCCAAATTCAGAATGTATATGTTGGACGAGTTCAAGTTCTTTTTATGTCATTGCTGAATCAAGTGCAATTTGAATGCATAATGTATAAATTCGCACCTTTGGACAACGATCATAGTTGGATTTGATGAGTTTGTTCTAGTTGAAGAACGTTCTTATACATTTGCTATCGTTGTTCTTGATTTCTTGATTTTGTGAGTTTTGACGTAGGACTACGTCTTTGATTTCTATATGGGGGTACACTTTGTGAAAACTGACAATGGAGCATGTAACAAATTATGAAAGATTTTGAACGTTAATAACTCAGCTGCCCCTGAACCAATTTCAATAATTTTATCACCAATCGATCAGGGCTACGCTTACGCATCGATATCAATGCTTTTGATTGTTTATGTTCAACAAGAAACTATTGAAAAAGTAGTAAATGTAAAGCATTGTTCAAAAGCGTCGAAATAATTAACAAATCCACCAATTACACGTACCACCACGTACATGTATATGCTGCTTCCCCAGCACAGTCGTCAGAGAGTAGTAAGTAGACGAAACATGTCGATATAGCATTACGACGAGGTTCGGTAGTTCAGTGGTTACTGTTTCGGCCCCCTCCTCCTTGCAATTTTTCACTTTGCCTTATTCTATCCCCACTAGATTTAAATAAAGAACAAATTCTGCTTTAACCGATCGCATCACTTACCACAGTGAATCCTCATCTAAAAATAACCTACCTCACTTACACTACTATCCTTCCCGAGATAGCCGTGGAGATGTAGAGGTATTCTCGGTCTCTAGTAACAACCGGACGTCGAACTAATCATCCTTCCCTCCCCAAAAGACCGGGAGGACGTGGCCGTCGCTGTGAACTGATCTATAGATTGAATTAATGTGCTTGTACATTGAAGATGGAAAGCTTATCCCATGCACCCATCTATGTAGTTCTCTGTGCAAGTGCATTAGTTGTGATCATTCACGGAGGAGCAACTACGAAGTGCACGGTCAGATAACGTTAACTCGACGGCAAACACATTCATTGATACGTTTATTGTTGTGGATGATAGAAGAGCATAGCAGAAATAGTGCGAAGTAGGAAGCTATGGTCATCACAAAAGAGGAAATCAAAAAAGCGAATTGACTTTCACCCTTCTGCTTCTAAGCCCCTTACAGTCATCGTCATAGCACTAGCTCCAAGTAAATTCGTACCATCCAAACAATCAATCGGCCCTTTTCAGGGCCACAAATCGATTTCCAACGTGAAAGAGGTTTTGATGATTTATTGAACTTTTAAATGTTCGAAAACAGCGTTAGTAAAGTTCGCGATAAGAAATCAGTTGATTTGCCTTATGAAAAAAATGTTGACAAAAAGAATAAGAGGTTGTATCCATGACACGACCGTTCGATTTTGACGTAAGACGTCTGCGATTTCTATATGGGGGCACACATTGTGAAAACCGAAATGGAACATGAATTAATTGTGACACGCTTGGCATGGATGGCGAACAGACCAACCAGATAGGCCTCGCTAAATTCCTGTAGGGCCATTAACGGCCGAGCTCAGGAAGCGCTTTCTGTCTTGAAGTCCTGGGCGATTTCATGGACCAGACGCTTGAAAGGCAACTTGCAGTCAGCAGCTCGGTCGATTTCTGGTAACGACGGATTTCACGCAGAGCGACAGTACCTGGCTGGTAACGATGAGATTTCTTCACTCCTCCATCTGTTTGAGAGGAGCCTTTCCTCCGGTGGACTTACGAGCGGTCTGCTTGGTGCGGCCATTTTACGATGTGGATACGTTGAACGCAATCTGTTCGCAAAATCGCCTTCCCTTCCAGAAACTGCCGAATGCACGTTTTACAATGTTTCGATCCATAGATGTAATCACTGCCTTAAATTTAGTTTTTAGCAACTTCAGTGTGATGTGAGGGGTTCTATTGGTATCCCGGTCCACGCAGCCCCAATCAAAATAATCCAAAGGATTGATATTGGGACTGGTTTTAAATATGCATTGGAACGGTACTTATATTTCGTCCGGCTAAGTCATTTTATAACTTTCTCACTTTTTATATAATACACTGTTTTTTACGACACATTTACTGACCGAATTATCTCTTGTACGCTTACTCCGGTGTGCAACAAAGCGACAACGGCTGACCGATTGCTCTCTTGTTTCGACAGCTTTACGTTTACTAAACACTGTTTGTTTACATCTGATGCCTAACAGCATAAGCTATCCAGTGCTACCAAATATATCTAAATCATGAGAAATTACTATTTGAAATATAATGCAAAAATTCGTCACGCACCCTGTATATTTTTTAAGTGGTGAACTTAGTAGAACGATTGATTTTAAGCTTATGAAAAATTGAGGGCGGCTAATTTCAGATCATTAGTATGAGATCCTTTCCAGTCACTTGTTTAAATTTAATTCAATCTTTACCAAATAACGTATCGAAAACTAAATTGAGGAGCTCGGCTAGCTAGATGGCTGGCACTTTTGCTTACTTAATAGAAGAGCGTCTGTCGTCTTCTGTGAGGTTACCACCGGGACCGAAATCTAGTAACAGCAAGCTGAACGGGAATTTTTTTTTTTTTTTTTTTTAATACTTTATTATAGAGATTTTTAGCCATAGGCTAGTTCATCTCTTAGCTGAACGGGAACTTGATCGTAGCTTTTTAATAAGGATAGAACTCGGTGGCCTAGTGGCGACCGATTTTGCTTATTGAGCAGAAAATTATGGATTCAATCTCAAGCTACTTCACATTATAGAGTTTTTGTGTGAATCGGACTTTTATTTTTAAAATAAGATATAGAGGAAATGGCTCTAATGTTGGCCTATGGATCTAAGATTGGGCCCATCGCTAAAAATCTGCTATTTATAATTTTTTAGGTTCTAGATGAACCTAATGACGCAAGATGGTACTTTTCGATATTTTTGGTCGCTATTGAAAATTTAGTAGATTGCTGAATTTATGTATGGGCTCAAATTAGGGGCATATAGGCCGACATTACATTAATTTCCCCTATGCAGCAAAACATAAATTTTATTATTACATGCAAGAGGATGCACTTCAATCATGTTGGAAATGTCATGTAATTTTTATGGCCACAATAATAAACAAATGCAGTAAAATCAGTGTCATGTAATGTCAGTTCATGCACTGTATCAATGATAATTTTGTCCTTTTTGGCAAGTATATTACACCATATTTTCGACACGATTGAAGTGCATCCATTTTTATGATAAATTTGTTTTGTGTAGCGTATTGCTATTAGGTTGGAGGAACGAGTAGGTTAAATAAGTAAAATTCGAGTTTTAGGAAAGACCTGTTGATCGAAAATCTATAAAAAAAATCATTCTCAAGAGTAGTTTTTTATCATAGTAACAGAAAGTTGAACAGGAACTCGATCGCTTTTTTGTGAAATAAAGAGCTCGGTTGTGATGTGACTATCAATTTTGCTGATAAATGCCGTAATAAAACTTTTTTTCTTGTTTGCCCCAGCCAGAGATATTAACATTTGAAAAGGGCATATTTTTAGTAGAAAACGTCAATTCTTGATTGGCGAAAGATATCGACAAGCTCTGTGCAGCAAACATTTGCGTATTCTAAAGGATTAAAAGTTATTTAAAGATATCTTTGACGAGAAATTTTAAATAAGTAAACTAGAGCAAAACAACTGTTTCTTAGAGACACCCTTACTCAATGCAAGAAAATAACTCTTAATCGGTCAATGATAGTAAGAACCATCCTAGAATTCATTGTCATGAAAATAAGGGCCTAACTATAAGGAACAGCTTTGTAGAAGAGACTTTTTGTCTAAAGTTTCACACACATCCTTCCATCTAAATCTGCATTCTGGACCACTGTGCACTGGATTATTTTTTTCGCTGCATTTTAATTTCGTTTGAGTCTAAGATTTCGTAAACAATTTCAAATATCATTCTTTTGCTATTTTTCTTCGTGTTAATTACCTATTCAGCATGATGGTGTTCTTCCTTTTGACATCCGGCATGCTTTTTTTCCTTGATTTGTTTTTCGTCGATCTTGTTTTCCATGCTGAGCACCGACGCCAGGGAGGCAGCTCCCACACCTGGACCCTACCAAGCGACTCATCAACTCATGAACCGGGGACCAACGGCTTTATTTTCCTTACGAAGGAAGGCGTGATCAGAGATGTTAAGCCTCAGAACATTCCGGTGGCGCCGACTGGGATTGAACCCAGGCCAGCTGGGGTGAGAGATAATCACGCTTATCACTACACTACCGGCGCCTCTATTCAACATGATTATCAAAATCTTTTTGTCCGTTAAATACAGTTTGTTTATCCCGAATAAATGAGAAAACCTTATACTAGGGCACTTAGAAAATGAACTCTGTGAGAATTCTGGGATTATTCTAAGAAGATATTCTAAGAGATTTGAAAATTCAAAAGAAATCTTTGGAAGGGTTCAAAGGAAATACATCCAGGATGTGGTATATAAACCAGTTTTTTTTATATAATGCGTCTATTTTTCCAGACTAATTTGCTGTAGCTTTGCAGAGCCGAAAACCAGGTTTAATAGACTCAGGATTCTGAAAAAAAAACTTGAAACTTGAGCCTTTCAGTCTAATGACATTGATCCTGTTGATATCTGGCCTTATATTCCATCATCAAATTGTTCAAAAAATTCCCACACTCCCTATTTCAAAACCTGGCTATACCGTTGAACCACCTTAATAATCTTTTTCATGAAAATAAGGACGATTTAATTTCAAATAGCTTTTAGGAAGACACCTATCGCTTTAAAGGTAATTGCTGCTATTTTATTCCCACTAAACTACACTACAGGGGAACATTTTCGAATTTACTCAACCTACCTCAGAAACTCTTCAAACCAAATTTACCTCACCTTCGTTTTCTTAACAATTCAACTTCTGGTAGCCCTATTGATGCATCTTTGCTGGGTTGGTTGATGATCGTGCAACAGGTCCTAACTGCATGCTGGCTGCGCGTCGCTTTAAGGTTTTGTTTTTACTTTTGTTGCTTCCCCCGGTGATTATATAATTTGGGTTAATTTATATCTTTTAACCAAAAAATTTATTGATTTTCCGTTTCTGCCTTCAATGGAAACGATTTGACGAGCTTAGGATCTGCTATTTTGTAAACATTCCGATCCAATTTCGAGAACGTTAATTCATGTGATTCGTTAGAGAGAATAAATCTTGTGATGCTGTGATTCACGCTATGGGCATGTAAACCCCATGCATCCAAATCAATACGGCTTTTAAATAACGTCTCTATTTCGCTACCATTATTAAACCAGCAGAAAAACTTCATCAATTGGGATTGAAATATAAGCCGCTCATGGTACTAAAAATCGTCCGCCTCGATCGAGCCAATCCCCGAAAGCAATGCATTTTTGTTATGGAAATAAAAAAAATAATACTGGGAAATTGTACGACACTTTGAATGTAAATATTTCTTTATGCAACTCGTTTTGCCTGTATTTTGCCACTTGGTATTACAATGGTTTTCGTGATGGTAAATATCACTTCGGATTTAACATTTCCATAAGGGTGTTCTCGACCCAAACACACATAAAACAGCCATAAGTAAACGAACAGACAGAAGCAGCCACCGAGTGCAATGCAGCGAGCACCATGCAGAGTGGGAGTGATTCAAGAAAAACAAAATCTGACATCGTCGTGAGTAGTTTAGGGTAGAAGTTTTGTTGTTGTTCACTCCAATGGCAGTAGTATTTACTCTCTACCTGTGGTACTTGACACTTGAGGAGCGTCATGGTAAAAACTTGTTTGGCAGTAACATGTAGTACATATAAGCGAAACATTTTCAATTGCATGCATATTAAATTATCTTGAACATTTAACAGAAAAGTTTAACCGATCATCTCCGTCCGTTCCCAAAATCACCCGCCAATGACATTAAACCACTTTCCGAAGAGCGCATTCATGTCGACCAATCGCTTCAAGTGACCGCATTCAAATCTGCTTAGCCTCCTCGCCAGATATTTCTAATTCAATTGCCACTAATATCGACCTTAGCCTGTCGGATTCAAATGTACCTCAAAAGCGAAATAAGCAGTCTCACATTTAACTTAGAGCTCAACCGAAACGAATGGCTTTGCCAAGATTTGGCAACTTTTGGACTATAGAGCCTGCAACTATGGACCATTATTTTTCTCACCTCCACCGTCCGGCGAGCTGCTGCGGTCCGAATGCTTTATTGTGTGATGAATGTGTCGGCGGCGCATGTTTCAAATTTAATTAATGGATCTGTTTAACGAAAGGCTATGGATATGATACGCATTGTCTAAGTGTCAATAAGAGCGCAACATTCGAAAGGAGCAAGACAGAAGGTACGAATCATTCGGGTGTCCTTGTGGTTATTGGCATGTCATGCCATTTCAGCGGCC
Source organism: Ochlerotatus camptorhynchus (assembly GCF_037179485.1). Taxonomy (NCBI): domain Eukaryota; kingdom Metazoa; phylum Arthropoda; class Insecta; order Diptera; family Culicidae; genus Ochlerotatus; species Ochlerotatus camptorhynchus. Next base: position 767,712 of record NW_027040575.1, on the reverse strand, counting down.
ACGGTGGCGGTGAAGAATTTGGATTTTGACCGTGTTGTCGTTTTTGTTTATGGCAGGCATAGCTCGGCGGTCCAACAACGGTGTGAAGAGTTGTCCCGCGGAGCACGGTTTTTCGGGTGATTGATATATATCTGTACCGGCATAATGTACACACGAGGCGTAGAGGCGGCAGTCGAAACACAAGCCCTAGACTCTATCATTTGATCTCCATTTCGGTCGTACATGTCTCATAGCTGCTATATGGCAGTCAGTGGTGGTGTTTTGCTTTGGTTGCTGACTTCTCGAACTGACCTTTGCTATTCATCTGTTTCCGTCAATCAGATGCCGAATGAGCGAATGGGTTCATTTGAATGTTTCCAAAACAAATTCCCCTCGGGTGGAAATCACGATGCATTCAATCCGTTTGGAATGTCTGGAACTGATGCGGAACCAAAGACTTCGAGACGTGATATTCAAAAGGCATGTCAGAGAACAATTAATAGCTTTGAACTGATCGATGCGAGCTGCAAATTATATCCTATGAACGGATGTATTACAAAATATTAGCAGATAATTGGATATGATGTGATCTGTTTCAGAATTTGCAAAAAGTAATATTTTCTGCTAACCTAAAAGACACCTTAACTTCTATCAGAGAACAATTAAAAATTACCTATACAAATTGTAGCTTTCAATCTCGATCCTCCATACAAATTAAAAATAAAACCTTATCAATCCACCTACCGGTGAGCCGGCACCGGTGATAAGCGTTACTGCTTTCTCACCCCAATGTCTTCCTTCGGAAGGGAAGTAAAGCCGCTGGTCCCGGTCCATGTGTGATTTGAATGGGTGCGATATCCTACGCAGATCTGGCAGCTGTCTTCCTGCATATTCGATTGCCGTCAATGGATGGCAATCGATGTCCGTCGGTGATTGGCACTAGATTCCGGAATAGAGACCGACATTAAATAAAGGAAAGAATACCTACCGGTGACAAATGCCTTTCTCGTAGGATATTAAATAGCTTCTTTACATATTTTGATAACTACTTTCAGTCTACCTTCGATAGAAATGTTGGAGTACCATTGTAATCCTTCAATCTATAACCTCAGAATTAACAATCTGAGCTCCTAGATCGAAAGAGTTTAACTAATATTTCCATTTCTCGGCCATTTTTAGCATCCTGGCAAACGGAAAACAGCTGATGGCTCTTCCCGGGAATTTCAAGGGAAAGTGCAGGAAGGTAATAAGTTGAATTCATCAGAGTTACTATTTCTTAACTTCCGCATAGCAGCGGCACCGGTGGTGTAGTGCCTCTCACCCCAAAGGGCCTGGGTTCAATCCCAGTCGGCGCTGCCGGAATGTTCTGAGGCATAACATCTCTGATCACGTCTTTTTTCGGAAGGAAGGAAAGCCGTTGGTCCCCGGTTCATGAGTTGATGAACCGATAGGTAGGGTCCAGGTGTCGGTAGCATTGGTGCTCAGCATGGAAAACAAGATCGACGGAAAACAAATCAAGGAAAAAAAAAACCCTTCTACATAGCGATTTATAATATAGAGAATAGGTTAACATTTTTGTTTAAATATTTTAGTGGTAAATTTTCACAAGCTTCCAATGATTTTTCTTCTAATTGCTGGTATTTTTATACGACCAAGGGCCGTCGGAATTTTTTTTTTAGACCCAGATTATATTACCGAATTTTCCCAGAAGTCTCTTCCAATTTCCCTAAAAATAATCCTAGCTTCTACTGTGGCTTCTTTTGATACTACTGGGTGGTTCATTGGGCTTCTTTTGCTAGCTTTTTTTTAATTTATTTGTAGTTTTTATTTAATCATTGAGTTGAATTGACGATTTTTTTTTGGCTCAGATTCTGCTGAAATTTTTCACAGTTTTCTTTTCTTTTTTTGTACAGACGATATATTTTGTTATCCATTCTTCATATTGGGTACGAGTACTTTTCAAACTGTGTAAAACTAAAGTACTAATGAGTTAAATGTAAATATTGTCGAAACGGTTTGTTTGATTGATATGCAAAGTTGTAGTTATTAATTTGACAATTCCGTCAAAAATTAAACACTGTGATAATTTTTGTTTCTTTCAATGGAAAAATAATAGATTAGAATAAATTTGAATGGAAAATTTTCATTTTAAGTAGCATTGAAGTTCATAAAATCTGCAACCAACTGGCAGAATTTGCTTATGGTAGATGCTTTAACATAAAAGTAATGTTTTTTTTTTTCTAATTTCATGTTTTTAATTTTTATTTAAAATGCATTTTTTAACAGTGTACATTAGACAGATGCAAAATTTGACTTTTTCGCTCCACAGTGCTTAAATGGTTTCATATCGGGTCCTGATTAGCCTCTCAAAGTTACAACTCATTTGGTTCGAAGCAGAATTCGCACAAGTCATTTAAAGTTTACATGTAAATTACTATGGGAAATCTCAGCTTTTTGTTCATTGCCTTCTAGTCTTTTTCCATATTGAGCTGCGGAACAGTTCGATAGCCATTATTATAGAAAATTTTCTCAGCTAGAACTTTGCTGAAGATTGTTTCTATGTAAAACGAGACAAAAAAAAGTTATTAATTATTTAAGAGGTTGGTACAATTATGACATGATCAAGCAGCTGCTCTGTAGGCAACACTGTATTTTGCAGTGTGACATAGTAGCTATGATTTGTGTGTCCTATTCAACGCCTGTTGCCTGCTGAGCAGTTGATTGAGCATGATCATAAGACATCAGTGCATTGAACCATTGATAACTTTCGATCCTTGGATTTAATTAAAAAGTGGTCTCGAGCAAAGTTGTATCTGGGAAAATTTCCTACAAGTACAGTTGAAAACTTTTGAAGCAGACCAATATGGTGAATTATTAGATAGACATGAAAAAAAATCTTGGTTTTACCATAGTAATTCCCATACAAACTTCAATTGGTTTGCGCCATCTCAGTTTCTCACCAAATGGGTTCAAATTTTGAGAGGTTAGTCAGGATCCGATTTGGAATCGTTTAAGTATTGTGGAGAAAAAATTTCAAATTTCGCATTACTCTAGTGTACATCTTTACAAGAACCGAATCATAATTTTGCACAACATTCTTGAAGACATCATAATAATCAAATAAGCCGTTTTGTAATGTCAATTTCATTGGCACTTTTCTACCCAGGCTACAGGAAAAGTAATAGCGGTTCCGTTATTCAATGCTTCCTTTACGATAATAAGTCCAATGCTGAACGCTGTAGTAGTGAACACCAAAAATATATGTATGTACCTAATGTAGAAACTACACCTATCAATCTGATACTTGAAGGAGTTCGGATGGTGAAAACAAGCAGTTGGTCACAAAGATTGCTTACTTCCGCGTACATCTTGAAAGATATAACGATTTTAAAAGAAGTAAGTGTTACTGTTAGCATTGGAGGATGTTACGTGCAAGCCCCTCGTATGCAAGTGAGCCACTGCGGTAACCAACGCCTCGCAGATGACCGCGGTGACGTTTAGATGACAGCCATGTCATGTCATGAAGATGTAGCGATGACAGACTGATGATTAGGTGATAGTATAATAAAAGTTTACATTTCGTAAAGAGTGAATGCTATTCCACAATTAGTTCTAATAAGATTTTTTCCGTATTTATACTTTAATTAAAATTAACTTAACTATTGGAATTGCAGTATTTATACCTAAGTCTACTTATAAAAATATTATTTGTTCGGTTAAAACTAAGCGGCGACTAAAATGTAAGTGGATTTAAATTACAACTATTGTTCTTAAACTAACCTAACAAAAATTGCAGCTTGAGCAACAACTACTACAAACACAAAAAAAGAGTTTTGCTACAAGACTCCGAACTAAAGCGAACAAAAACTCAAGATTTTATCTTGAAATGACCCGGAGAACGCGTGCCCAAACGAAAGCCAAACAAATGGCAGCAGCTGCGGCTAACCAGCAGAGCCATGGCGTCGTTCAGGGTAATTCTACCATTCCGGCGTCTAACAATGCACGAGAGGCGACAATGGCTGACATTGCTCGCGGAGAAAAGACAGTTGCGGAGGCCAGACGTGCGACGTCAGCGGTCGATGTCGATAATGGAGAAGCCAAAGAGTGTCCTGGATGTGATCGCACAAACAACGCCGAACGTTGTAGGGTGCAGTGCAAAAAGTGTACCAAATGGTATCACCTCACTTGTGCCAATGTGAGCAGCGAGACAATGCTAACAGATTTGTTTACGTGTGTTACATGCTTCGCTCGTAATCCTGCACCACCACCGACCTCTGTCACTGGACGATCAAGTACTTCGAGTACACGGAGAGCTAGATTGGCCCGTGAATTGGAATTGCTGGAGGAAGAGAAAAGGATGCAGGAAGAAGCTCAACGGGAACAGCTAGAACGAGATAGGCTGATTAACGAAAGGGCTGCAAAAGAGAGGATCGAACGGGATAGGCACTATCTAGCCAAAAAGCGCGATTTGCTCATCCAGCAAGAGGAGGAAGACGAAATAGCGAGTCTTAGGAGTCATCGTTCGAACCGATCATCGGCGAAACGAGTGGAAGATTGGGTCATCAAGCAGGTGAAATCAACCAGCCATACTGGTACCGGCGTCGTTGTAGAGACGTCCAAGCCAGTCGAACCAATTCGCCATACGCCATTAAATTCGGGCGAAGCTCCAGACAAGCAACGAACTTCCACTCCTATCCAATGCGAAATGCTAGGATCTTTCCCTGTGGAGAACGAGCCTGTTAACTTCAACGATATTGACCTTACAACCGGCAGTATCACAATCGGTGAAAACGAGCTTGACGGAGCTGTTGGAGGAGATGTCATTTCGTTGGTGGACCTTCATTCGTTGCAGATCATCCTGAACGAGCCAAAGCCTGTCGTGTCACGCACTGGGACAGTACCAAAACTGGCGAAAAGAGCAGTGGTACAATACGACCAGTGGCAAAGCGAAACGGGTAATCGTCGTAAAACGAACGAGGTAGAATTGCGGCATCAGCAGGACATCGAGATGCGAAGGAAGCGGGAGCTGGAACTCGTACAGCAAATTAAGCGTTTGCAGCTACAGAAGGATGCGGATGTGGAACACCTCCGCAAGAAGGAAGCAGATACGAGAAAGCAGTTGCAGCACATTACTGAAAGGCAGACCGCCATGGAAGTGAAACGACAGCAGGAATTGAAGCTACGTGATGCAGAGCTAGATCGTCTACGAGCTGCAGAACACCAGCTGAAGAACCAACTTGAATCGTTGAGCCAGCATCAGCCACCCCCAGTGCGACCCGACCCTCACGCATACCCACGTTCGCAACAGGAGCAACATTCAGCGCCGGATGAGCTCTCAGGGATTAGGAATGACAGGTTTGTTAACAGTCCCTATCCGGTAAGTGATGCACCACCTATTCCTAGTGTAATAAATATAGACCCTCAACCAAACTACCTCAATTATGGCTACCACCCCTCAATATCTCCGACTCCAATCGGGGGCCGCTCGTCATACTCTGTACCAATCTATCCACCGATAATACCCCCACCTATTCCTCCACGCGTGTGTCAAATGGGGAATTCCATTCCCGGTCCTCCAAATCCCGCGTTTGATGGTCGCGGTTTTCAACCCGATGTGATTCGTCTGACACAGCAACAGTTGGCTGCACGGCAGGTACTTTCGAAAGAGTTGCCCATCTTCGCTGGGGATCCCATTGACTGGCCGCTCTTTATTAGCAGCTATCAACATTCCTCGGAAGCCTGTGGATATTCAGACTCTGAGAACCTTCTGCGTCTTCAACGTGCATTGAAAGGAGCCGCTAGAGATGCAGTGAGCAGCTTTTTACTTCATCCATCCACGGTTCCGCAGGTTGTGTCAACGTTGCAGATATTGTTCGGACGTCCAGAGCAGATCGTGCACACCATGGTTACAAAAATAAGAGCTACTCCTTCTCCAAAACCTGACAAGCTGGAAACACTAGTGAATTTCGGTTTGGCCGTACAGAATCTGTGCGGGCATCTGAAGGCGGTTGGGTTGCATTGGCATCTGTCAAATCCCACATTGCTACAGGAGCTTGTAGATAAATTGCCAACAAACGTTAAGTTCAACTGGGCGATGTATCAACAACAGTTTCCGGTGGTGGATCTCAATGTCTTCAGTGAATACATGACCCGTGTAGCATCAGCAACCAGCAGCGTGTCGCTATTCACAGTTCAACAGAAGAATCCCAGAGATGAACGTGCTAGAACCAAGGAGAAAGCTTTCGTGAACGCGCACTCGACGACGACGAGAGACGGTTCCACGTCGGCGGCCAATGCAGATAATAGTGCGGGAAGGAAGGAACGATACGTGAATGTGAGTGGAAAGAGACCTGAAGATATCAAGAAATGCCCAACGTGTAATGCGCTAAATCATCAAGTTGGTGAGTGCTCAAAATTTAAGGGGCTCGCTCTTGATAACCGTTGGAGCATTGTGAAGGAGCACAAACTTTGCCGACGGTGTCTGAAGCCACATCCTCGTTGGCCGTGCAAAGGAGACGCATGCGGAGTTAACGGATGCTCCAAGTTACATCATCGTTTGCTGCACTACGAACCATCGGCGGACTCAAGCACAACCGACCGGACAACGAATGCTACGGTAACTGTGCATCAGAAATCAGCTCCACTTACACTATTTCGAGAGCTTCCTGTCACACTATACGGAAAATACGGCAAGGTCAACACGTTTGCCTTTCTTGACGACGGGTCATCAGTGACTTTAGTGGAACGCACAGTTGCTGATTCTCTAGGTCTGGACGGGCAAACGGAGCCACTTTGCATCCAGTGGACTAGCGGCATAAACAAGAAGATATCGGACGCGCGTATGGTACAGATGGATATTTCCGCACAGGGCAGCAACAAGCGTTTCAAACTCGGAGGAGCCTTCACAGTGGATGGTCTAGGGCTACCAGAGCAATCCCTGAACTACGATGAGATGACAAACCAGTATAAACACCTGAGGAAGTTGCCTGTACAGAGCTTCAAGTCTACTACTCCAGGGATACTGATTGGGCTCAACAATTCGCATCTCCTTGCCACGCTGAAGCTGCGAGAAGGTCGTCCACAAGAACCTATGGCATCGAAGACTCGTATTGGCTGGGCCGTATATGGAAGCATACAAGGGGGAGAACAGCTGAAACACCGGCAGATGCATATTTGCGCTCATACTGCGACCGCTGATCTACACGAATATGTTCGGGAGTTCCTTTCGCTAGAGAGCCTCGGGATTGCGTTGGCACCTAATTTGGAAGGTGTCGAAGCGGAACGGGCCCGAAAGATATTGAAAGAGACTACAGCAAGGACTGAGAGCGGAAAGTTCGAAACAGGGTTGTTGTGGAAACACGACTATATCGAGCTACCGGACAGCTGGCCTATGGCAGAAAAGCGTTTAAGATGTCTGGAGAAACGGCTACAGAAGCATCCAGCATTGTACGATACTGTACGCTGGCAGGTAGCAGAATTTTTGTCTAAAGGATATGTGCACGAGGCAACCGAGGACGAGTTGAATGGCTTCGACCTACGACGTACGTGGTACTTGCCTCTCGGTATCGTGGTGAATCCACACAAACCCGGCAAGGTTCGTCTCATCTGGGATGCGGCGGCTAAAGTCGAGGGCATTTCACTAAATGACCAGCTATTGAAAGGCCCGGACCTTCTGACTTCACTGTTGGCTGTTCTATTTCAGTTCCGTGAACGCGAAGTAGCAATATCGGCGGATATCATGGAGATGTTCCTCCAGATTCTTATCCGCGCTGTCGACCGCAGTGCTCTACTGTTTTTGTGGCGGGATTCTCCGGAGCTGCCTATCAAGATAATGGTAACCGACGTGGCCATATTCGGAGCGACCTGCTCACCCGTTCAATCGCAGTTCGTAAAGAACCTAAATGCAGCAGAACACGAGGAGCTGTATCCAAGAGCGGCCTCGGCGATACAAAACAAGCATTACGTCGATGACTACCTCTACAGCGTCGACACGATCGAAGAAGCGGTTCAACTAGCAAGCGAAGTGGCAGCGATTCATGGAAAGGCTGATTTCTTTATCCGGAACTGGACATCAAACAGCGTGGAAGTCCTCGAGCGCATCGGAGAAGCCAATCCTGCTGCGGTTAAGCGATTTGCGGTGGGTAAAGATTGTAGGTTTGAGCGGTTGCTAGGGATGATTTGGTCTCCAGAAGAAGATGTATTCTCCTTTGGTCTGCACTTTCGTGAGGAACTACGGCAGCTCATAGACGGTGAAGTTATTCCGACTAAACGGGAGCTACTGAGCGTAGTGATGAGTCTCTACGATCCCCTCGGTTTGATTGCAGCTTTCATTATCCACGGTAAAGTTCTGGTGCAAGATACGTGGAGAGAAAACATCGGCTGGGATGAAAAGGTTTCATCTGATATATTCTGCCGCTGGAATCAGTGGTTGATAGCTCTGCGAGAGATGACTAAGGTGAAGATCAGTCGTTGCTATTTTCCAGGATACATGCCAGCCAGCTACGAGTCGCTCCAACTCCACATCTTCGTCGATGCGAGCGATAAGGCCTTTGCTGCGGTCGCATACTTCCGAATCGTCGACAGGGGAGAAGTTCGATGTACCCTTGTCTCATCGAAGACCAAAGTAGCACCCCTGCAAACACTTTCGATGCCGCGACTAGAGCTAATGGCGGCCTTAATAGGAGCTCGTCTGAGACAAGCCATCATAGATAATCATTCCGTGAAGATAACTCGCACCTTTTTCTGGAGTGATTCTACAACAGTAATTGCTTGGATAAAGTCGGATTCACGTCGCTACCGCCAATTTGTCGCTTTTAGAGTCAACGAAATTCTTAGTTTGTCTACGGTGGATGAATGGAATTGGATAGGAACGAAAACCAACGTAGCTGACGAAGCAACAAAGTGGGGAAAAGGGCCATCAACCGAAACCGAAAGCCGGTGGTATCGCGGACCTGCATTCCTGTACGACCAAGCCGGGGAGTGGTTAGAAGAAAACGTGGAAGATACAAACGAAGAACTTCGACCAGCTTTCGTCTGTCCGCATTTCATCGTCAAGCCAACAGTTGAATTTGAACGGTTCTCTAAGTTCGAGCGTTTGAAGCGATGCATTGCGTATGTCCATCGATTCCTGGACAATCTACGTCGAGTGTCCACGGGTAGTGTTCGAGTTACAGCGAAAGAATTAAGCCGAGAGGAATTGCAAAAGGCGGAGTGCACTTTGTGGATACTGGTACAGTCGGACGCATATCCTGATGAGGTGGCAACGATGAAACGTAGCAGAGAACCCGAGAACGAAGTAAAGAAACTGGAGCGTTCGAGTAAAATTGCGAAGCTGTCGCCGATGATGGATGAGCACGGAATCCTTCGAGTAGATAGTCGGATCGGTGCAGCAGAGTATTTGCCGTACGATGCAAGATACCCGATCATCCTACCACATGATCATCGTGTGGTGATGCTACTGCTGGATTGGTATCATCGTGACTTTCGTCATGCCAACGATGAAACAGTGGTGAACGAAATTCGCCAAAGATTTTGCATATCTCAGTTGAGGACACGCGTACGCCTGACGAAGACTAGCTGCATGTGGTGTCGAGTGTACAAGTCCGTTCCAGTGGCACCGAAGATGGGACCGCTACCAACGGTAAGATTAACGCCGCATGTACGTGCCTTCACTTTCATCGGGGTCGATTATTTCGGGCCGTACTTGGTAAAAATTGGTCGGAGCGTAGCTAAACGTTGGGGTGTGGTATTCACGTGCTTGACTATTAGAGCCATACACATCGAGGTAGCAAGCAGCCTGTCATCCGATTCGTGCAAAAAAGCAATGCGCAGGTTCATTGCGCGACGTGGAGCCCCTCAAGAGATCTACTCCGACAACGGTACCAATTTTGTCGGGGTCAGCCGGGAGCTGAAAAGGGAAATCGAGGGAATCAATGCGAAGTTAAGCAGTACCTTCACGGACACCTATACGCAGTGGAGGTTCAACCCACCCTCAGCACCACACATGGGAGGCTGCTGGGAACGGATGGTTCGGTCCATCAAGTCGGCTTTGGTCATGGTTCCCACGGAACGTAAGCTGGATGACGAATCGCTGGTGACAGTCTTTGCAGAAGCGGAAAAAATGATCAACTCTCGGCCTTTGACCTTCGTTTCGCTGCAGACGTCAGACCAGGAAGCGATAACCCCAAATCAATTCCTGCTGTTAAGTTCAACTGGAGTACAACAACCGATAAAGCAGCCTGTAAGCGAAGGAGAGTCATTGCGGAGCAGTTGGAACATGATGCATTGGATAGGATCTGGCAAAGGTGGATCACCGAGTATCTGCCGACGATAACAAGGAGGACCAAGTGGTTCCAAAATGTGCGATCAGTCAAAGAGGGTGAGTTGGTAGTCATAGCGGATGAGAAGGTCAGGAATAGATGGTTGAGAGGTCGGGTAGTGCGTACGTTTCCTGGAAAGGATGGGACCGTGCGACAAGCTGAGGTAGTGACTTCGGGTGGTACACTACGGAGACCAGTCATTAAGCTTGCACTACTAGATGTGGAACCGGAAGATGACGCCAAAGCAGAAACTGAGGCGACATGAGGGGGAGGATGTTACGTGCAAGCCCCTCGTATGCAAGTGAGCCACTGCGGTAACCAACGCCTCGCAGATGACCGCGGTGACGTTTAGATGACAGCCATGTCATGTCATGAAGATGTAGCGATGACAGACTGATGATTAGGTGATAGTATAATAAAAGTTTACATTTCGTAAAGAGTGAATGCTATTCCACAATTAGTTCTTGTAAGATTTTTTCCGTATTTATACTTTAATTAAAATTAACTTAACTATTGGAATTGCAGTATTTATACCTAAGTCTACTTATAAAAATATTATTTGTTCGGTTAAAACTAAGCGGCGACTAAAATGTAAGTGGATTTAAATTACAACTATTGTTCTTAAACTAACCTAATAAAAATTGCAGCTTGAGCAACAACTACTACAAACACAAAAAAAGAGTTTTGCTACAAGACTCCGAACTAAAGCGAACAGTTACTCTTTTTGGTAAAAAGGTATGCAATAAGTATTTCAATGAAAGTTAAATGCTCGGAGTATTTCGGAGAGTACCATCCAGAAATCCATTCGATATTCTAAAGCATCAGAATTGAGTGCTGATTTTTGCATTTGCACGTCCTGCCGCCTGGAATTTGTTTTTCAAATAACTGTCTGAAGCTCACGAAGAAAATGAAGTCAACGAAGTTGTACAAAGCATGAAGGAAATGTTTTCAAATCTAACGATGATAAGTGAACAATTATTAACTTTTTCGTTGTTTCCAAAGTCATGTAAGCTCTACCACTGAATCCTTGTCCTGACTGCATCAATCTTAAGAACAGGATTTTTGAGTAATCAAAGGAGCACATCTTAGTCCTTGTTGATACACACAACCCAAACATTTATTTCAATAAATGTTAGTTCCATTTCCTATCATCCTCTGTTCATAAAAATCGCAGCGAATGTTAGAAGTTGACCTTGCAGACGATGTAATGATTTTTAATCTTTTTTTATTCCGTGTTCTGCACATGGGTCATTCCAACTGAAGTGGGTACACCACCTGTGGTCGATGTCACGTATTTGTGCCAAACTTGGCCAAAACCCTTATTTTGGCATTCTGAACAAACGCCTTTAATGATTTTGCTCGTAATGGACTAGATCCCTCTCGGCTACAACCCTGGATTTTTGAGATTAAAAAAAATCATCTTTCAGAAGAGATTACTCTACAAACAAATAAGCTCTTCGTAATCTTGAACGTCAATTTGAAGGTTTTTTAATTTAGATTCTTAAAGATGTATCCACGATTGTTTTTGTTTTAGTAACTACAGTAAACAACATGATTAACGGCAGGTATCCAAATTCTCAAAAAAAGGTCTGTTTTAACCATTGACTGGATTTTTTATTTTTTTAAAGTTGGGTTCAAATTTTCACCACATTTTCAAAATTCTTCTACTTGATGTGTTTCCAAGGGCAAATGATTTGGACAAATAGTTTTTGAGATATGACCCGATGAGTGAGTGGTAGTTTTGAGCTTTTCTGGTGGAATATCAATGGAATTTAATATTTTTAATTTTTTCTTGAATTCCTTAACGGCGATGGCACAATAATATTTTTATGATATTTTTCAGATGTTCTGGACAGAATTCTTTTTATATGAAATCATAACTAGCTCATTTATATACTTCTGTCCATAATTTAATTGTGGTCATAAAAGTAAAAAATACTTTCCAATGGACAGGGCTGTCATCTGATCATTCAATGTGCGCAATGTACTGATTTTAAGAAATAAACAAAGTGAGAATCTTTGTCGAGTGTTGTGAGATGCATGCACAAAGTTGAATTTGATTTGTTTTCCGTGCTGAGCACCCATGCTACCGACGCCAGGGAGGTAGTTCCCACACCTGGACCCTACCTATGGACCCATCAACTCATGAACCGGGGACCAACGGCTTTACTTCCCATCCGAAGGAAGGCGTGAATAGAGATGTTATGCCTCAGAACATCCCGGCGGCGCCGACTGGGATTGAACCCAGGCCTGCTGAGGTGAGAGGTAATCGCGCTTACCACTACCCCACTTGATCGAATTACACCAATTTTGGTTGATCAGCATTATGACCCAGCACATATGTAAACAGCCCATTAGTGTATTTTCTCTTCCATGATGTGTTTTATAAGCGTTAGCGTTAGCGTTGCTATGATATAGCATAATATAGCATGATATAGCGTAGATTGAATACTAGCGACACTCATTTCTCTTCTGAAATTCTCAGTTAGACTACTTTCAGGAATAATGCTGGGGAGTAAACATTGGTTCCAATCTAAACAAGAGTAACCGAAGCATGACTGTCGCTATTCCCGGCCACGCCCATCTTTACCATAACTAGTAGACTGATGCAAAATTTGAAATTTTCGCTCCACAGTGCTCAAACGGTTCCAAATTGGGCCCTAATTAGCCTCCGAAAGTTTAAACTCATTTGATAAGAAACTGACTTGGCACAAACCATTTGAAGTTTATATGGAAATTACTATGGAAAAACAAAACTTCTTGTTCATTGTCTTCTAGCCTTTTTACATATTGTACTGTTAACAAATTCTATTGCTATTCTTATGGGAATTTTTATCAGCAACAACTTTGCACAAATCGTTTTTCAGCTAAACGTCAAATTAAATAGTTATTAATTGTTTAAGAGATTGATAATCTTATGGCAAGATTAAGCAACTGTTTTGTGGGCAACACTGTATTCACACAGTGTGACATAGTAGCCATGATTTTTGTCCTCTATTCTACGCGCCATAAACACCAATGTTGCCTGGTGAACAGTTGATTGAGCATAATCATAAGACATCAGTGACTTGAACCCTTAATAATTTTTGTTCTTTACATTTGATCGAAAAGTGGTCTTGAACAAAGTTGTAGCTGAGAAAGTTTTCAAAAAGCTCCGTTATCATTGTTTAAAGTAAAGTAAACGAATGAATTTTGAGATAGATATGAACCGAAATTATGGTTTCTCCATAGTAATTTCCATATAAACTTCAAATGGTTTGTGCCAAGTCAGTTTTTTACTAAATGAGTTCAAATTTTTGGAGGTTAATCAGGGCCCAATTTGGAACCGTTTGAGCACTGTGGAGAGAAAATTTCAAATTTTGCATCAGTCTAATAACTAGGGATAGGGAAGGAAATTTTTATGTAGTACTTACCGCTGTTTCTTAATCACTTTTGGAAACTGAGTCAGCATGACTTTCGCCTGTGACCAATGCGCTAAACCAGTTAAAAGCGACGAAGAATCCGTCTTATGCATGGCTTTTTTGCGACAGGATGATTCACCTAAAGTGCGGGTGCAGTTTCGAACGCCTTTGGATACGGTTGTGTTTTAAGTTGGTTCTCTGTTTTGTGCGTGCGTTCGCTCTCATAGTTTTCGGCTGCAATTGCCGGATTATCGGTGGCGCTCTACCTCCCGGACGTTTATACGTGTGTGACTGGTAGTTTTCTCGCTTTCCGGGAAGTTTTAGAATAGAGAAAGAAAACGTGATTCAACATGTTTGCAAGCATCAGAAGAGATGTCGCTATCTGCGTTGTTTGATTTTCTCCCGGACCAGAAATTAGTGGCATCGCGAGTGATAATTTTTAATTTCAGTTTATTTACGCGCTGCAAGGTGCGTGAAAGAGCTCGGCATATTCGGTGTTGATGTTGGCTCGCTTGTAACTTTTTTGGTTGTGTTTTCGAAAGAAATTGATCGAAAGTGTACCAAAAGTGCTTCTGAACGTGTTTCGCGGTTGGGAGTGAAATTCTTAAATTCGCGGTTTATGTTCAGTGAAAATTCCGTACCACAAAATTGCTCACCTTGCACTCTTTTTTTTTGCCGTTCGACGACGACGGACATGCGAGTGAAAAATAAGCATCGGGAATGTGCTCCCGGATCGAAACGGCTAATACATAGGTGCCACAGTCGGAAGAAGTGTTAGTTTGTTTTCTTAAATGAACCATGCCGATTTTGTTATGGCATGTTTGCTATAAGAAATGCGCCTCGTGTTTATTAGCGAATTTCACATCAAAGATTGATTAATTGAGTAGGAAATCAGTTTGGCACGGCATTTGTGACCAGCATACACCTTCCGGTAGTATGAAACAGGTCAAAAACTGTTCAAATCCGCAGATAAAATTTTTTGTTTTGAATTTCTGAATAGCAAAATAGTGAACTTTTCGTGAACATTAACGGCAAAGAACTCACCAACACTGGGAGACTGTGAGTTCCTTCCCACCTGTCATAAAACCGTCTTGCTCCCGGATGTATTGATTTGGTGAGTACGTTCTAGTTGAAGATTGTTCTTATACATATCTCGATTGCATTTTCGAGGGGACGTCCGGAGAGCTTCGAGATTTAGGCGTTGTTGCTTTTGCGGGCAGGTGAGTTGGTCGCCGGTAAGGGCCAGTAAGTGCTGCCAGCAGATGAATCAAGAGGTATTCGAAACAAAATTGGTAAGAAATGTCCATTCAAATCGATTTAATACAGTTGAACAAATTTCAAAGCTATATACGTGCCAGATTTGGAAATAATATTTTTTGAATCTGGAAGTGTGTTTATGATACCATTATCCATTTGATAAAGGTAGAGTGAACATGCGGGGCTTATTGTAAGTAAAAGTGACCTCGGAGTGGTCGTGAATTACCAGGCATTCTGAAATGGGTCACTGGAGCTGCAATGGAGCTTACACCTTCTAACTCCCGGACTAAACTTGCTTTAATTAAAGGGTAATAAAAAGCAGTTTTCTTCCACAATAACACTGCCGGACAGTGGGGGTTAGATTGTACCCCCACACACACACACACACACACACACACACACACACACACACATACGCACACACACGCACACACACACACACACACACACACACACACACACACGCACACACACACACACACACACACACACACACACACACACACACACACACACACACACATACACACACACACACACACACACACACACACACACACACACACACACACACACACTCACACACACACACACACACACACACACACACACACACACACACACATACACACACACACCCACACACACACACACACACACACACACACACACACACACACACACACACACACACACACAGGGCTACAAATGGTGAATTGACAACCTGGGAAGAGCGTTTTTCCTATCTCTGGTCCTCACAAGTTCCTACCTCACACCTCCCCGTGGTGTAGCCTGGGCAATGTTGTCCTTCTGACAATAGCAAAGTGAGGGGGTGCGACGCGAACACTGGCGCGGTAACCATAACACGGCGATCGAGGAAATGCTTCGTCAACCCGCAGGAGTGCCAACCGGCACATTAGGATCGACGCCAGAAAGATCCTTATTATGGCATACTGGATACGGCATGGAACTATGGACACGACACGGTACAATGGATTGGATACCACGCTACAGGGCTGACAGTCGTGCTATTCTGCTCCCTAAGTAAAGAAGGGTGACACCTTCTTGAAATGGCGAGTGGGCTAATAGTGCGGCTGCCCCCGTCCCGGTAAAACCTTGGCAGGCCTCCGGATACGTTCAAAACTCGTCACCAATTGGTGATTGGTGAGTAGTAGACTCAGATGTAACATTCCTGACTTACGCCGATCTGGCTCTGAACACGGCCCCCATGAAGGACCGTGTCAACCCTAGCATGGCCTCCCTGCTTGCATAGATAACCATGGGATCACGATAGGCGACTACATACAACGAGTGGAGATAGCGGCCCGGAGGGGGGACCCAACAGAATGGAGAAAAACGGAGAAAAAAACAAAAAAGAAGAAAATGAGAAAACCCAAAAAAATATGAAGGACGACGGCAAGACGCCAGAAATTGAAAACGGAGGAGCGAACGTGTTCGCAAGGAGCGGGATATTGCAGAGATCACCAGTGTTGAACCTGGAGGCAACAGCGAGTTCCAACAGCAGCAGTAAGCCCCAAGGTGAGCAGCAAGGACACCAAGGAGAGCTAGGTCTTATGCTAAGCCAGGTGTTCACACCGAAATCCAGCAGTAGCACACCCCAAGAAGGATTGCAGCTTGGGAAGACCAAATTGATGGAGGTCAGGAGGAGGATCAATGAACTCCATGACTTCATCAAGGATAAGAGCAACGTCCACAAGGCAATAAAGGAAATGGTGACGGGCATCAAATCCGCCATTATTGCTGCCGAACGTGAACAGGATGCGCTGAGGACGAGGTCCGTAACTGCCGAAAGGGCACTGATCAAGGCCAAGGAGAAAGCAGCAGCTGAAATACAGGAGACGCCAAAGGGACCTCGAAATCCACGCTCGGAGAAGAGGAAAAGGGAAACTCCAGGAGAGGAAGAGGAGTTGAAAAAAGTCAAGAACGACAAAGAAGACAACAAGGAGGAAGGCTGGCGTACCGTCGAGAAGCCAAAGGAGAAGTGGAAAAAACGGAAGGAAAAAGACATGAAGAAGAAAGCTGAACAGAAGAAGGTGATACCCAGGACTCGTCGGGAGCGAAGTAAGGGCGATGCTCTGATCGTCGAAGCTAAGGACAAAACGTCGTATGCAGCACTCCTCCGGAAGGTACGAGAGGATCCGGAGTTGAAGCAACTAGGAGAGAACGTGGTGAAAACCAGGCGAACCCAGAAAGGCGAGATCCTCTTTGAGCTGAAGAAGGATCCTGCTATCAAGAGCTCAGCCTTCAAGGAGCTCGTCGAAAAGTCTCTTGGCGAAGGGGCGAGCGTAAGAGCTCTATCCCAGGAGACAGTGGTCGAGTGCAGGGACCTGGACGAGATCACCACAGAAGAGGAGCTAAGAAGTGCGTTGAGAGTGCACTGCGATCTGGGAGATGTCCCGATGTCAATCCGCATGAGGAAGGCGTACGGCGGCATGCAAACGGCGGTTATACGGCTTTCGACAGCTGCAGCGAATAAGCTGTTGGAGACGGGCAAGGTCAAGGTTGGCTGGTCATTGTGCTCGCTGAAAGCCACTCCTCGGGTTACCAAGCAATTAGAGCGATGCTTCAAGTGCATGGGATTCGGTCACCAGGCGAGGAACTGCAATGGCCCTGACAGATCTGATCTGTGCAGGAAATGCGGAGAGAAAGGCAATATTGCAAGAGGCTGCACGAAGCATCCGAGGTGTATGCTCTGCAAAAAAGAGGACGGTAACGATCATACGACGGGAGGCTTCAAATGCCTAGCATACAAAAAGGCGATGGCAGGCCAACAGTAATGGAGGTAACCCAAATAAACCTCAATCATTGCGACATTGCTCAGCAACTGTTGTGGCAGTCGACAACAGAAACAAAGTGCGACGTTGCAATCATTGCGGAACCGTATCGAGTCCCTCCCGATAACGGTAACTGGGTTGCGGATAGAGCTGGGATGGCAGCTATACAAGTTATGGGCAGATACCCCATTCAAGAAGTGGTTGCGAGCTCATACGAAGGCTTCGTCATCGCCAAAATCAACGGAATCTTCATGTGTAGTTGTTACGCACCCCCCAGATGGACGATTGAGAAGTTCTACGAGATGCTTGATGGACTTACCGAAGAGCTGGTCGGACGACGACCGGTAGTCATCGGAGGAGACTTCAATGCTTGGGCAGTGGAGTGGGGAAGCAGGTGTTCCAATGCAAGAGGGCACAGTCTGCTGGAAGCTCTGGCAAAACTGGAAGTTATGCTGGCCAATAAAGGCACCAGCAGCACTTTTCGCAGAGATGGCCGAGAATCCATTATCGACGTTACTTTCTGCAGTCCGTCGCTGATGGCAAACATGGATTGGAGAGTGTGCGAAGGATATACCCATAGCGACCATCAGGCGATACGATATGGCATCGGTCAACGGAATACTGTGGCAGTACGGAGGACGAGAACTTGTGACCGAAAGTGGAAGACGAAAGCTTTCGACAAGGATTTGTTCGTTGAGGCACTTCGTGTGGACGGGAGTCCCGTAGATCTAAATGCGGACGAGCTGACAGAAACGTTAGTGAGAGCATGTGACACGACCATGCCGAGGAAACTGGAGCCAAATAACAGACGGCGTCCAGTCTACTGGTGGAACGAGCCACTTAGTACTCTCCGCGCTAGTTGTCTCAGAGCCAGAAGACGTGTTCAGAGAGCAAGAACGGAAGCAGACAGAGAGGAACGAAGAGAAGTGTTTCGAGCGGCCAGGGCCGCTTTTAAACGAATGATTAAGCAGAGCAAGTCGAACTGTTTTAAGGAGCTGTGTCAAGACGCTGATGCCAACCCCTGGGGCGACGCATACCGAGTCGTGATGGCGAAGATCAGAGGTCCAACGATGCCCGCTGAAATGTGCCCAGAGAAGCTGAAAGTCATCGTGGAAGGACTTTTCCCGAAGCACGACCCAACAACCTGGCCACCTACACCGTACGGAGAAAGAGAGGGAGATAACGTCGAAATCACCAACGAGGAGCTCGTAGTAGTGGCGAAAGGATTGAAGGTGAAGAAAGCTCCCGGTCCGGATGGAATCCCCAACGTAGCGTTGAAAGCGGCGATCCAGTCATCCCCGGACATGTTCAGGATGGTGCTGCAGAAATGCCTGAACGAGGGTCACTTCCCTGACAGGTGGAAGATACAGAAGCTAGTGTTGCTGCCGAAACCAGGAAAACCGCCGGGGGATCCAGCATCATACAGGCCTATATGCCTGCTGGATACACTCGGAAAACTCTTGGAGAGGATCATCCTAAACAGGCTGACGAAATACACGGAGAGTGAGCACGGATTGTCGGAGAGGCAGTTCGGATTCCGGAAAGGGAGATCGACGGTGGATGCAATTCGGACAGTGGTCGAGAGAGCTGAAAAGGCGTCCAAACAGAAGCGGAGAGGAGATCGATATTGCGCCGTCATAACGATCGACGTCAAGAATGCGTTCAACAGCGCCAGCTGGGAGGCCATCGCCGAAGCACTGCATAGAATGAGGGTCCCTGACTACCTGTGCAGGATCCTGTGGAGTTATTTCCAGAACCGGGTTCTGGTCTACGAGACAGACATGGGACAGAGATCGATTAGGATCACAGCGGGAGTTCCACAAGGCTCCATCCTTGGTCCAACGCTCTGGAACGGGATGTACAACGGCGTGCTAACGCTGAAACTGCCCAAAGGAGTTGAGATCGTTGGCTTTGCGGACGACGTCGTCTTGACGGTAACAGGCGAGACGCTGGAAGAGGTGGAAGTGTTGTCAACCGAGGCAATCGACATGATTGGTAACTGGATGAAAGGAGCGAAGCTGCAAATAGCCCACCACAAAACGGAAGTGTTATTGGTCAGTAACTGTAAAGCGGTACAGCGGGCGGAAATCACCGTCGGGGAGCACACCATAGCCTCGAAGCGTGTGTTAAAATACCTGGGAGTGATGATCGATGACCGGCTAAACTTCAACAGCCACGTCGAATATGCCTGTGAGAAGGCTTCGAAGGCCATCAACGCGATAGCTAGAATCATGCCGAACAACGCTGGTCCCAGCAGTAGCAAGAGGCGTCTTCTGGCCAGCGTGTCATCATCGATACTGAGATATGGAGGTCCAGCCTGGGTTCCAGCGCTGGAAACGAAGCAGAACCAAAGGAAACTGAGCAGTACGTTCCGGCTCATGGCCATGCGAGTCGTGAGTGCGTACAGAACCATCTCGTCGGAAGCAGTATACGTTATCGCCGGTATGATCCCTATCGGCATCACCCTGGCGGAGGACAGTGAGTGCTACAGGCAGAGAGAAGCCGGAAGAGTACGGAAAGTTGTGAGAGTGGAGTCATTGGCTAAGTGGCAACAGGAGTGGAACACGACGGAGAACGGTAGATGGACACATAGACTAATACCGATTCTTTCGACCTGGGTGAACAGAAAACACGGAGAAGTCAATTTCCACCTAACGCAGTTCCTGTCTGGCCACGGCTGCTTCAGGAAATACCTGCATCGGTTCGGACACGCAGCGTCACCCCTCTGTCCGGAGTGTGGCAACGTCGATGAAACGCCGGAGCATGTGGTCTTTGACTGTCCAAGGTTCGAGGCAGTGCGAACGGAGATGCCCGTCCTTAACGTGGAGAATGTCGTCGATGAAATGTGTCGAGAGGAGGACTCTTGGAATGCCGTCAGCAGGGCAGTCACACAGATTATGTCAGAGCTGCAGCGTAAATGGAGAGAAGAGCAGCGATCTAGCAACGCCAGCTAGCGCTGAGAGTACGACAAGTGCATGAGCACAGCCACCCCCCGAAGTAGTCGCTTCACAGTGGTCCCGGGGGGATCCAGGCAGAGGAGAGAGTAAGGAATGGGTTTTAGTGGAGCTGCACTAGGCAACTAGTGGATACCACACCGTGCCACCTTCACTACAGGCCAGGCTTCTTGAAGCTTTCCTAAACCTTACTATAAAAAAAAAAAAAAAAAAAAAAAAAAAACACACACACACACACATACACACACACACACACACACACACTCACACACACACACACACACACACACACACACATACACACACACACACACACACACACACACACACACACTCACACTCACACACACACACACACACACACACACACACACACACACACACACACACACACACACACACACACACACACACACACACACACACACACACACACACACATATGTAAATAGTTTCCGAGGTTAATGTTCAATATCAAATATACAAATGATGGTGGTGATTTATTGTGCTGTGGAAGAGCTTGGAGTTAAATCCATGATTTTCTGCTCAGTTAGCAAGTATTACTTACAATATTAATTTTGTTTATTGATTATGCATTTTAAGAGTCATGACGGAGAGCTTGGGATTAAACCCATGATGTTCTGCTCATACACGAACAAATTCTTTATTTTAATTGAGATGAAAACATTAATTCACGTAAAGTTGTATTTTATTTCGCGCAAACGAGCAACTTGTAAGCAATGTTGTTTACAAATATGGGCTTTTCTATACAATATTTGCAACATTGGATGAAATGTATCAGAATTTTACATGATTAATAATGTAAATAAACGCTCCATTTATGTGCATCATATTGAACAGAAATTTACACTACTTTTTCGAACTGTGCAGTAAGCAAAAACGATCCCTCCAGGGTCATCGAGCATCTCAGAACAATAACGCTCCGCGACAAAACATGACTACGTTTTCGTTTGGTATATAACGAACGACTCAAACACGCGATAATGCAAAAAGTTTTCGAGGTTGATGATTAAACTCAAATAAAGCTGAACATTGCATAAGGTCCTAAGTAGCATTGATCGATTCTCTTCGTAGACTTTCTCTTTAGTTAATAACTTGAGCACATTGCTGGGACCTCATAGCCTAGTCAGTAAAGTCACGGTACTACCAAGCCGGAGGCGGCGGGTCGAGGGAATCTTTCGGGCAGCACATTTTCTCGACTTTCCTGAGCATAGAGTATCATTGTGCTTGCCACACAATATACAAATTCATGCATTGGTAATTGGCTTTGATAGCTCTCAATTAATAACTGAAAAAGGGACTTTAGAACACTAAGTTGAGAGCACGCAATAAGCTAATATGCACTAAGCAATAAGAAGAAGAAGACATAACCGTTTCTTGTTGTGTTTGTCTTATTAGATACTAGATGAAAGCTTCTTTTATCGATATGTGTGCTGAAAAAAACTGAGAATGTCTTTACATGGCCATAGGCATACAAAGAGAAAGTCGACGAAGAGAATCTTTTATTATTACTTAGGACCTAATGCAATGTTCAGCATGAAATATACAAATGACGATGGCGATATATTGTGCTGTGGGAGAGCTTGGGGTCAAATCCATGATTTTCTGCTCAGTAAGCAAAACAATCCCTCGAACATCTCACAATCCACAGCGCTTCGCGTCAAAGTACGATTCTGTCCTTTTTAGGTAATACGGCTGAATTATTTATTATTGAATAATTATTATTTACGATAATTATATGAAAGGAATAAAATATAAACTACTGACCACTGAAATCCCAAAAAGATATTCTCACAAATGTATTGCACGCAACCATTCTTCATGATATACTTTTTTCTACCTATCTTTCTATTAGGCCTATATACATGCGTTACCTTCAAAACTTCTAACCAAAGTGGGAAATGTATCACAAAAAATTCAAATCAAAAAACTTAAAACATTTCAAAGGTAAAAAAATCAACTGAAAACTAATAAATGAAAAAAATAATCGAGCAAGTAATATTGGATCTCTTGTATCGTATGGTAGGGCTTCTTGACTGTAACAAAAATAATACGCTAAAATGAAATAAAATTTTAATAAAATGGTATGCAAAATTTACTAGAAGATCAATAATTTATTGGTGAGAAGTTTCTAATAAGCCCTCCCAGTTCCTCTGTATACAGAACAAATCTGATACTATAATCAGAATGGCTCACTCTTCATGACCCAAGCAACACATCTTCATGAAATTATGTTGAGTAAACATCTATGCAACCAAAACCAGTCATACAAAGGTTATTTAAACTGTTATAGAACTTGAGTGTTTCTTGGGGAAGCAGCCGATTTCATCAATCGAATTAATCGTTTGAGGCATACTGAAGCATTATGAAGGTGATATGTTTCACTATGGGAAATCATCATAGTTGCAAATTTAAAGGCACTAAACATAACCCTTTGCTTCAGTACCGTCAACCTCCATGTACATGGGTTTTTTTCTCTTCCATGATATGTTTCATCCTACAAAGTTCAACATCAACACTTATCGGTTATCGGTGCAAAATAATCAAGCTTAATTTTTATTTTGGAAGAATTTTTGCTTGCTCCAAACAAACAACATATAATGAACCAACAGCTCTTGACTGCTAAGGTCCCGACACTACCTGTTCACGCCACGCAATTTTGTCAATTTCTTCTGCGCTTCCCGATCGGGAACGGTTGATTAATGCCTCCACTAATGCTACCAATGAGCTCTGAAGCCCACACGAGCCATAGAATCCGGCATCTGCGCCGAGGCAATTCCAAAGGACGGTGGAGAAGATAAACTTCCATACGATCGTAAAACTAAAACTTCGAAATGATGCTGCAAAAGGAACAACAGAACAAAAACAGAAGAAAAGATTACAAAATCAACATCACTTTTATGATCGGTAATTGCCGGAGAAAAGAGTAATAAAAAATTAACAAAGACAACAGACCGGACCGGGTCAACCAGACGCACGCACACACGAAGAATAGAGAAGCAACATCAACACAAATATCCGAGGGCGGCTCCGGCTTGGCAGCAAGTGGCCAAGCTCAAAATCCGCTGGCGACGAGTGGAACACAATATTTAGCAAATCATCGGACGCTTAAGCCGTTAGAAGTGGAATTGTTCCTCAAACTTCCAGAGCCACAACCCGGTTTCCTCATCTATCCAAAATCTCCTCCTCCTCAGCCTCGTGTTTGTTGCGGCTAGAAGAAGCTGGAGAACGACATCCGAACTCAGTTCGAAAATCCCCTTTCAACAGCTAGAGATTAGTTCGGGGAAAAGAAGCAAAGAAGCAAAGCTTTCGGAGATTTGATCAATCATTTTATAGCACTGATTCCCAATTCTCAGCCGCCCTAGAGTGAGTGGACAACTGTCAGCTATCGTCGGATGCCTGTTGTTGTTGATAAAACCATTGTCCGATTCGCCACGTGTTGACCGGATTCTTCTTGTTCGACAGTTTTAACGGCTTTCGAATTATGATGACTAATTCCAAATAAGTACGGGTCCATAAAAATACACACACGCAGGTTTCGTTGGCCGTTTGATTCCAATTGTCATCTGTCGATTTTACGTTCACCGTAATTATCTGCCCAAATATTAGCCTAGCTGACAAAAGGTTGAGCTATTATTTATTTTACATGTCTTTTTCAAACGCTGGTTCGTCGGCCAATCAAGTTTTTTTTTTCTGGTTGTCAGTCTATGTCATGTGATTTCCTAGGAGATTAGAAAGGCGATCGATGGTTTCTGATTGGAAGTGGAGAAAGTCTATCGGTTGCATAAGATCCCATATGAGTCGGATGCAGCGAATTTAAAAACATCAAACATTGCGATATTAATGAACTTTATGCTGGGAAGATTGGTTTAACTTTTCAAATGTTGGGATCTATTTTTATCAATGTATGTATGTATGTATGTCTATTTTAGATCTCAGTAAAATTTATTGGTGAGCTGTTCGACGGAATTACTGAGATTCAACAAACCAAACCTACTGAGTGTGCTTCTATTCAGGGTTTTTCATAAAAACTCAACCCCAATCGAGTTCTGTCTGAATGTGTGACTTAAATGGAAATAAATGGGACGCAAAATATTGTATTGAAAATTACACTTAACGCTCTAATTTACAGACGATGGACATATCTCACAATACTGTTTGAATATATATTGGCATCTGATCCATGCTGATGGCAGCACTACATTATTTTATATGTTCAGCACAATTGATTAATTGAAGAAATGTAACGATCAGAATCGTGATTTTAAGGGATGTCCATATACCACGTAGCTAGTCTAGGGGGGGGGGGGGGGGGTGTAGGTTATCGAATATCCATGGGGTGTTTATCTATCGGGGAGGGGTGTAATATCTATAAAAAAATGTACACGTGGAATGACCTATGATGACCTTTAGTTTTGGCAACACTACTCCATCAATCAAAACTACATAATCTATTTAGTGTTTTATGGTTTTCACATAAATAATTTGTATAAAGTTTATAAAAGCAAGTTTGAACCGCAGTTCAACGGGCAAAGTCCTAACTATTTGATCCCGCTTACCACCAATGCACTAACTGATGCTAGAATACGCTTAATCATCGCAACAAGCACCCGAATCGGTATAATTCTACCACAATCCGTGTACATTGGAAGTCGGCCAGCCAGGCAGCCAGCGCGCAGCATTTTTGCTTGCTTCCAGCGTCCACGAAAACATTCCCCTGCTGATTACAGGCTCTCGGGAAACCGTCCATGGCAATTGACTGCCGGCCGCCAGTTTCGCTTTCTTGCATGCCATACCAATCCGTAACCGAACCGGCACCAATTGACTCCGCTACTGCGCTGGGTAGCAGCAGACAGTTGGCTGTTTTTATATTAAAATACATTGCACAATAAATTTAATGAAGGCAAAAATGCCCGAAGAATGAGTAAACGAGATGCAAGCGAGATTGAAAGCCGCTGCTGTGCATTGAAGGCTGCATCTACCCTCGTAGGTATACAAAGAACGCAACCTGGCAAAGGGAATAAAAATCTCGCTAAACTTAACAACATGCAACGTTTCACGGTGGTGTTACAGCAGCCTTTTTATCACAGAGGCCAGGTTTTTTTATTCAATCTACTGAGCCACACGTTAAAGCAAATATAGTTACTCTAATTAGCCTCGGGACAAACATGTGCAGTACCAGTAGGATTAAGAAATATGCTACCACTCAAGACTTCGGCAAGGAGATTGGACAGGGAGAAAAAAAAGAACTGTTTATTCTGAGTCGTTGCTAAGTGTGCACAATAAAAGTGGAATAGTTTCCCTCCAGATGGGATGAAAGATGCTTCGTCGGTTGAACTGCGTTGATTATATCTCGGTTTATGGTCTATGAAAAGGTACATCTTCCGTGGAGGACTTCCGCGGCAATGCAGGCCGGATCCAACGTAGAAAAGGAATTCTAATGGTTTCATTAACCTCGCCCATTAGCGCCCGGCGTCAAGCGACCCGGCGACGGCGGCTCACAGAATTCTGCATGGAGCGGAAATAAGTCAAAGTCAATCGGAAGAATGCAAACAATTCGGTGAATTGCGATTCACTCTGGATCAATCGAAAAGAGTGGTGTGGTCTGATCTGGAATAACCGAATTCCTCAAACTGGAGGAAAAAAGTTGTACAGCAATAAATTAGTGAGGAAGGAAAGCAGAACAACTGGGAGCGAGTTGGAAGATTGATGTTTGGTTTTTCTTGAAATGGGATGATTTAAGTAAATGAAATGTTTATCTTGCTTTGGTTTTTGTGGCTGTGGAAATTCACTTGTAAAAGGACTGGCCGTGTTTTTTTCTATTGTATCTAGCCTATTTTTTATATTATATATAAGTTTGGTCTGCTCTTAGCTATTGTCAGTTTTCATATTAGCATGGCCCATTTAAAATGTACCAATTAGCCAAATAGCAAAACAAAAATGTTTTTTTGGCTCGTCATTATCCGATTAGGATGAAACTTTGCATATTTGTTTGTTTTGAGCAATCATTTACATTTGTCCTAAAATTCATCCATTCCATGATATGTAATTGGATTTCTTGGCCTTCTCCTTGCTCTCTTGTTCTTAAATCTATTTTGAGCATTCCTGATTTTTTTTAACTTCTCCCAATTCATAAAATGCCTTGATCTTTTCTGAGATTTATTGGATGTCACCAGTAGTCTTCCTATTTTTGCTGATTATATTGGAGGTTTTGAAAACATCTTTATGTTTCTCATTATAAATTCTTCAAACATCTTTGAAGAACACAGGGTATTTGAAGGGCTTTATTCTGAACTTCTTTTAAATTTCCCGATCTCATTGAAGTACCCCTGAACGTCTCAAAAATGTTTTTCTGCAGTTCTTCCATTTTGAACTTATCTTTAGCTTTTCTGAGGACCTAGTCTTTTCGAGGATAACTTCATCACAATTTAGCTTCTTGTGATTCTCAGTTTTTTGCTAAGTTCTATGAAACTCGGTTACATATAAATTCAAGAAATTACACTAAAATTCCCTCCATTTCGATGCCATAGTCAATAAAATCGCGGCATGGGGTTAATGTCCTTTATGTCGGCGTACATTTTGAAGGAAAGCATTTTTTGACAATTTTTTTTTACCAACAGCCAAAACTATCCATATGCATTGTTACATGAAAAAATGAAGAACAGGAAATTTGTACCACTCTTTTTCGATCGGGTTTGAACAAAAAATTGAATGTTTTCATCAAAGATAAATTTTAAACTTATTCACCTTTCCATACGTACCATTGAATTTGATAAATAAGCACAAATTTTTGAGGTAGTGTTAAATATCAAACACTGTTTCTGGATTTGAATTCCGTCATAAGAGTTTCGATTCCTTCAGAATACATTAAAAAAAAAACTTGATGGATTTACTTCGGCATACGGATGAAGGTAGGAATGTTTTATGTGTTTTTGAGAATAATGAATGTTAATATTCATACGATGCGTTCTTATACATTTTTGTTGTTGCTTTTGAACTAAATTATCACCGTAACGTTGTAGCTAGCCCGGACGATCCAGCTTAAATACCCGTGGCTTAAGCGCCACTCCACAAGGGAGACCACACGTCCAAGGTTAATTTGCCCGGATGAGACTCTCCTAAGGGCGAGTCCATTTATTCCTAGATAGCTTCCAACTAAACGACCAAACGGGAATTCCCTATTATCCCCATGAATTCACACTCAAGAAAGTCACTCAGAGAAACGGTTGAGCTCACGCATACCCTAAAACTCTAAAGAGAGAGAACTTCTCATCATCGGCCAGTTCCGTCAAATGCCGCTAGACGTCTCCCTAATCTGGTAGTGGAATGTACTTCCCACCATTCAAACTCAACAAGAGGACGGGCAACGAAAACTAACACGAACGCGGAGGGATGTCAAACACATTCAAATAATTAAAGCTAGAGAGATTTGAAACGGGAAAACAACATTTATTTATAACCTGAACGACGATATATGGTGGGTTTAGACAGGGCAAGTCAATTGATCAAGTCAGTTGAATTCAACTGACTTGAATTCGAATTGAACGTGTAAACCATGCCATTCAACTGACTTGATCAACTCACTTGAATTGAAAAAAAGTTGAACCAGGCTCAACTTTTCAAGCCAATCGAATTCAACTGAGTTGATCATTTGACTTGCCTAATCTAAACCCAGCTTTACTGTTTATTTACATTTGTATAACATTCGTTTATTTCTGTTTCTGTGTGTTTGTCCCTATTCGCTCTCGTACTGTGTGCTGTTTTTCTCTCTCCCTAGCATACTCTCATTCTCGTTTTTGTCTCTCATTGGCTCATGTGCTCGGTGTTATGTGTTGTTGGGTGTCGTCACAAATCGGTAGCTCAGCTCTACCAAGGCGTGTGCTCCTGGTGACAATGATTTGCAGCGTCGAATTACACGCGCATGCTTTTAGCGGAATCGACGAGTCACGAGTTTCGGCAAGTCGTCACGAAACTCGACTCAAATTATATCTCGACTCACACTCCACAAAAAAGATAAAAGCTTGGTTGACTAACCAGATGATGGCTTGTAGTAGCTTACGTGGGTTTCTGCCAACGATCACAGTCGATGACCGATCGGCGGGTTCGACGCACTCGGTGTCGCGTTCGATGACCGCGTAGAAAACGTCACCCCTTTGATGACGGTGTCAAATGGCGGTTCGGCGTTTCACACGCCGATACGATGGCGGTTACTATGCCGTGCCGGTTTTGATGACGTGCGTGTGGATCCTGTCCACGTGGAGGTCCCTTCGAGTCTCCTCGGACAGATGTGATTACGGATCTGTCCACTTCCGGCCGGTTGGCAATTTCCGGGAAATTGTCCGACGGGGAAAAGTATCGCGCTTGGGTGAAAGTTGAACACAAGCACGAGCGCAGACAAAACAGCACATTTCGAGCACACCAAATTACCTTTTCCTTAGCAACTCTCTCCTACCGCACACAACTAATTCACTCACACTTTAGTTTTTAACAAAACTCTAGAACGAACAGCAATACTTTAATTAAATTGAATAATTGACATCACTTTATATTAGCATACTTTTCGCTAAACTAACGGACACGAACAAACGCGCACACTTCTAAATTGGTGGAAAGTCACGGACGAAATGATCGAGCCTGTGAATCCTCAGATTAAGAAAATGTAAGACTCGGACGAACCGGAAGTTCATCTTTTCCCGAAACCCATCGTCTACTTTCGTGAGTCCAAAGACACGAAAGATAACTTGGCCGATAGAAGTGCCGTTGTCCTTTTCCTACCTTATTCATAAATTAAATGGACCCGTCTTAGGAAAGATTTCAGCAAAAAAATGCTTGTGTATTCCTACTGCCTACCCTAAGGAATTTAATTCAAATAATTTAAACCTATTAAATTATACACAAATTTATACGAAATTCCTGATCGTTACAACGTGGATAGATCACGTTTTCGTGGTAAGTTACGGGAGGTAAGATCTACCACCATTTTCAAACTATGGGAACAGAATTTTTCAGTAATCAAAGGAACAGATCTTAGTCCTTGTTACTTTTGTATGCCTTGTTAATAACGATAAGTCCTCGAGTTGCCTGTACCGAAGATGACCTTGAAACAAAGAAAAACGAGTTGGTTAGTCTTCATCTATGTGATTCATAATCTTCTATTCGTTGTTCCTTAGTTTGAAGTGATTAAGACTTATTAATTATCGGTCATTATCGGTGTCATTGCTTCACGCAAACCAAAAATCTATTACAAAGAATGTGCGTTCCGTTTCCTATCATCCTCTGTTCATGAACATCGCAACGAATGTTAGAAATTGAACATGCAGGCGATGTTCTATCTACGCTTTCGACTATACCAGTAAGTTTGTAGAGCGACGCACATTGGAGAACATTGTAGAACGACGCACACACTTGCCTCGCATCTCTCCAGCAGAAAAAGCATACGAAGTCGAGTATGCGAGAAAATGAGCGCTTCATGTTTACTTTTAGGCTATCCATATTCAGAAGCATGGAGAGAGCAGTGGAGAAAGCACAGGTCTGATCGTTCGTGGTTCGAGTCCAGTCGGCAATCTGATTCCTGTGTTTTTCGACATAACTAATTTACCTCACTAATACTAATACACACTCTACATTTTTCGGTCTCCAATTTTCTTGCATTGGACCGCAGCTAGGTATATCGCATCCTCGGTTCATGCGGTCTCCACTAACATCCTCTGATGATGATTCCCACATAATTGTAAGCGAATCTTACATCCCCCGTTTGGATGTATATCAAACCCGAATTCTCCATCATTTCTCAATAGTGATTGGATGCAGAGAGAGGGTCTTCCAACCTGCTTTAGTAGGCAATGCCACGTTAATGTAGGATTACCTCTTCCTGATGTCTGTTAGAATTCCAGTGGTATTGTATGCAGCTCTTCACCTTCCATCACGGCTCCATCGGCCGACAACGCATCTGTTGCAGTTAGCACTGTAAACGTAGCTCATCTCCTGCGCCATCTACTACCACACGCAAACCAAAAATCTATTACAATGAATGTTAGTTCCGTTTCCTATCATCCTCTGTTCATGAACATCGCAGCGAATGTTAGAAGTTGACCTTACAGGCGATGTAATGGTTTTTTGTCTTTTTCATTTCGTGTTCTATCTACGCTTTCGACTATACCAGTAAGCTTGTAGAACGACGCACATTGTAGAACACAGTAGAACGACGCACACACTTGCCTCGAATCTCTCCAGCAGAAAAAGCATACGAAGTCGAGTATGCGAGAAAATGAGCGCTTCATGTTTGCTTTTAGGCTATCCATATTCAGGAGCATGGAGAGAGCAGTGGAAAAAGCACAGGTCTGATAATCGAAGCGTTCTTGGTTCGAGTCCAGTCGGCAATCGGATTCCTATTTTTTTGACATAACTAATTTACCTCACTAATACACTCTACATTTTTCGGTCTCCAATTTTCTTGCATTGGACCGCAGCTAGGTATATTGCATCCTCGGTTCATGCGGTCTCCACTAACATCCTCTGATGATGAATCCCACATAATTGTAAGCGAATCTTACATCCCTCGGTTGGGTGCAGAATGTTCGAGGACTACGGACCATGGTGAATTCGTACTTTTTGTCCGCTAGCGAGTGCGATTATGACGTCATTGTATTGACGGAAACATGGATCGATGACCGTTTATACAGTGCTCAGCTTTTCAGGAATGCCTTTTCGGATTATCGTGCAGACCGTAATGCCTCCAACAGTGCAAAATCTCGTAGTGGAGGTGTCCTGATCGCTGTTTCAACTCGTTGGAACAGTTTTATCGATTCGACACCTTTATCCGGTGCTCTAGAGCAGCTGAGGGTTAGCATCACTCGAGTTATAAGTGTAGGCGTGATCTATTTACCTGCTGACCACCGCAACGATGTCATTAGTATTCAGGACCATGTGAACTCTATCGGTGCTATTGTTTCCAAATTGGAATTCAATGACTATGTCATGCTGCTCGGAGATTATAACCAGCCTTTGCTCCACTGGAGTAAGTCGGACGATGGGTCTATCAGCTGATAGTCCAACACTTATCGACGGTTTCGCTTTACATGGCCTCACGTAGATCAATGGTGTTTTGAATAGGAAGGCTCGCTTTCTAGACCTTGTTCTGTCTAACGAAGCTGCAACTCTGGCATGCACCGTTTCGGAAGCCATAGAACCTCTGATCTTTCTTGATGCAGACCACCCTGCTTAAGACGTCCTGACGATCCTCCAATGGTTTTTGAGGGTTGTTCCGAAAATAATCGTACACTGGATTTTCATCGAGCCGACTATGCAACGATTAGTGCTGCTAATTTCCGGCATCGACTGGCGACCATTAAAATTACCTGGATGTGTTGATGATGCCGTTGAATATTTCAATCAAATGATTTACATTACGAAGCAGGAGTTCAACTGCACAAGTAATGACAATAAGAAATACAACAGATTCCTGTATTGACGATATGTTTCCATATATATACAGCCATTCCATAACAAAACGATACCTTGTTGTTATCAGAATTTCATAACAATTGGTAGTTTTGTTGCATATCGAAAAATATTAGACCCATAGTTTTTAATTTTCTCATTAGGGTGACAATTTCCATGATAGGGTGGTCCATGGTTACATTACTTACTTATTTCAATTTCTGATCCTAGACTAGAAATGGTTTCAGAGGCGCTGCAAGTGGGTGGGACAGTTAGGATATAACCTACGTACTAAAATGCACGCGAGGGACGGGAGTCAAAGCAATGTTCTACACATCACTTTATAGAGAAACTAGATAAGACAATGATCGAAAAAACCAACGCCGACAAAAAAATAATATGATAAATTGTGCTTCGCCAATATGATTCACTCCCTGGTGAGTATGCACTGGTATACTTTCAGGAGAAGCCAAATGGATCCGCGACTCGCAGCTACTTGCTAATTATGTACCTACATTATTATACACATCCCCTGAACATGGTAGATACAACAAGATACAATAAAGAAAATGCCACTGAAACGAGATGCACAGACTATTGTTTACCAGATGTCACTAAAGCACTAACTAAAGTTCTAACTTTCATGGTTTTGAAGAGTTTTATAATTCTTAGAATGAACTTTTAGCAGGTAAATATCAGGTCTGTATCCACAATAATCCGGACACATCAAAACTTAAGTAAAACTAAAATTTCACATTTTATCTCATTTTTATTTATTTATTTCAGATACATGGGATATGATTGAAAAATTCACGAAGTCAAAACATACTTATTCAGTATTTGCATAACATTTTCGAATTTTGTGCTTAACTCCATCCATTAGGGTTTGTACAGACTTCTCAGAAACCGTGACGGCACTTTGTCCAAACTTGTTGGACGTGTTTGATTTCTTGTTTGTTTCTTTCCAGAAAGCTTCAGCTTCATCCAGAGTCCAATATCTCTCGATTGGACGTAACTCTGGAAAATTTGCCGGATATGGGGTTTTTAGTACAATATTCACTTGATTTCCTTCGTACCACTCCATCACAGTTTTAGCATAATGTCATGGTGGAAAATTTGGCCTGATCAAATGGTATTTTGTGTGGCTTTTGATGAAGGGTATCAATCGCTTCTTCAGGCACTCTTTCTGTTAAATTTCTTAAGATTTTGTTTCCGTGTTCGGTAAATTTTACCGAAATCAGAATAGCTGAACGTTCGGTAAAACTTTGACCTTCATTTTAAAGGTTATTGAATTTGAAAATAATTTCAAAACATGTTCAACCTTGTTTAAATGATCAAATCTTGTCATTTAAGTGGATATTTAGTTTCAAAGTTGCTGAAAAGCAATTGAATTGAATTTTTTAAATTTTACCGAATAGTTCAGCTGTTCAGATTTCGGTAAAAATTACCGACGTCGGTGATAATTTCTAAGATTTACTCTTTCGATCACACGTGCGAATTGCTTGCCAAATAAGGTATTTTCTGGAAAATTTCAATGCATTCTTCGTCCTGAAATACTCAGCTGTACCATTTTTGGCCATAGCAGATTAGAAGATATCGACATAACGTTGATAGGATTAAGCAAAGGGTGATACGGTCAACATTTGGTCAAGGGAAAACGCGTGTAAATCGGTGAAATCGTTTATTTAAAAAATCAAATTAAATTTCTTTTTCAAGTTCAATTGGTATAAAATTCAGGAAAAATATTCAGTTAGGCTTCCGCTTTTCCAAATCCGAATTGCCGGGCCTTACGCTTGACCCCTGCCATCAGATTTTGTACAGTCACCTTGTCCACCTTCTTCGCCGCAGAAAGCCAGTTTGCCTTGAACTGCTGCTCGCCCTTAGCAGTTTTTTTGGTCTTCTTTAGGTTCCGCTTGACAATAGCCCAGTATTTCTCAATTGGGCGAAGCTCTGGCGTGTTGGGAGGGTTCTTGTCCTTGGGAACCACCTGCACGTTGTTGGCGGCGTACCACTCCATGGCCTTTTTACCGTAATGGCAAGATGCCAAATCCGGCCAAAACAGTACGGAACAACCGTGTTTCTTCAGGAAAGGCAGCAGACGTTTATTCAAACACTCTTTCACGTAAATTTTGTGGTTGACAGTCCCGGAAGCTATGAAAATGCTGCTTTTCAAGCCACAGGTACAGATGGCTTGCCAAACCAGATATTTCTTTGCGAACTTTGACAGTTTCATGTGCTTGAAAACATCTGCTACCTTTCCCCTTCCTTTTGCCGTATAAAACTCCTGTCCCAGAAGCTGCTTGTAGTCGGCTTTGACGTAGGTTTCGTCGTCCATTACCACGCAGTCAAACTTCGTCAGCATCGTCGTGTACAGCCTCCGGGATCGCGCTTTGGCCGTCGTATTTTGTTTATCATCGCGATTTGGAGTCACTACCTTCTTGTAAGTCGATAGTCCGGCTCGTTTTTTGGCTCGATGCACGGTTGTAGACGATACACCCAGCTTATTTGCGGCATCTCGGAGAGAGAGGTTAGGGTTTCGCTTGAAACTACTCTCTTTGTCGTCTCAGCGGCTTCCGGTTTTCGATTTCCCCCCGATCCAGACTTCCTGGCTGTCGACAAACGTTCCCCAAACACTTTAATTACATTTGTAACGGTTGATTTGGCAACTTTTAGCGATTTTGCCAACTTTGCGTGCGAGTAGCTCGGATTTTCGCGATGCGCGAGCAAAATTTTGATACGCGGCTCTTCTTGCTTGGACGGCATTTTGACAACTGAAGAGTGAATTCCAAAATCAAAATAGGAGCAACATTCTACACACACACACCTTCAAAATGAGGGGTGTTCAGGGTTTTTAAATGCAAAATTGAAAGAAATACGTCAAGTTGATATTGACCAAATTTTGACCGTATCACCCTTTACATGTTTTAGAAATAGTGAAATTTTTTAATCATAGATCATATTCCAAATCTCCTTCTTTCTCTTCCGATCCACACAATTGGCATCCACTAACCTCGAGAAGACCACGAGTAATCAGTTCAACTCCTTTAAGATTTAAGACATATATAATGTAAAACGAAAATTAAAAAAAAAAAAACAAAGAATAGAAAGCCAGCTCTGGAAGCTGCTTGAAATCCTTCAGGACATAAGTGGCATCGTCCTCAACAAATCATGAAAACTTCGTCAAATATTCGCAGTAAAAAATTTATACGACTTCAGCCTCAAACGCTGTTTTGAGTTTCGGGCAAAACCAGGTGACATTCCTATTTTACGAGCCACCGTTCGAACAGAAAGATTCAAGTTTTCCTTCAATATCCTCTTCACTTTCGGTGGAGATCGAAGAGTGCTGTGCTTGTAGATGGAAGCAACCAATTTTCCTCCCGTCACATTTTTGGATTTGGCGTTTTCCGGTTTTTGTTTTTTTACAGTAAAGTGATGTTGGTGATGAACGGATACTTGAATTTCCTTAGTCGAGTTTCACAGTGTGTGGATTGTCTCGGACGGCCAAGAGCTTTTTGTCAAGACTACATTCGGGACATTCCGTGCAAGCTCTACCATAAACCGGATTCGCCGGAGATGATCTCCTAAATAAAGAAAAAAAAAACAACCCGGATTATCCCGTGAAGCGAACTGTCTACAATTGCGACTTCCCTCGAACACATCAGGCCAGCTTGTTGGGTTCACGTGGCCAAATTTGGTGAGTTCGTTCCATTTTGGCCTTTATAATATTTTCAAACTTAATTTCCGAGTACTAGTACTAGTACTAGTGATACTACAAACATTTCCAACTCATTATATACGCGTCAATCATGCAATACAGCTTGATTGAAAGTTCCAGTACATATTAATGATTCCAACATTGAAATGCATTGAGGCGGGGCTTATCGTACACGAAAATAGCTTCGGAATGCTTGCGTTCTTGAAATGGGCTTTTGGAGCTGTCACCTTCTAAATCCCGGATTTAAGCTTCTTGCAATTGTTTATATAAAAGATAGTTGCAGGAGGATTCTATCCATAATACCACTGCCAGTCAGTGGGAGTTAGATTGTAAATACACACACAAACAATATCCTCTTCACCTTTCGGTCCATCCCAAGTTACAAATCTAGAGCTGCTTGGCTATATTCAAAATTTATAAAGGTTTTATTGCAGCTGCAACCATTACCTACAGCTTTATCACGGTCATATACAGTGCAAGTCATGAAACATTCTTATAGCTATCTACAAAACCCCTATAAAGCTAATTAAAAAAACCAACTGAAGCTTATGCTATTTTCACTTATGAAATGTTTTATGATTGCTTTGAAGTATACAAAAAAGTAATATGAATTGCCCTTATAAAACCAAAAAATAAATCCTTTCGTTGCTTTATAAGTAAGCGCAATAAAACTAGTTGGCCATGAAACAGTTATTTTAAAACAATTATAAGCATTCAGTTGCATCTTGTCAGAAATGTTAATAGGTGGTTTATTTATACAACATAGAAAAGAATCAAAACTTTCCGGTACTTCCAAGCGGAGCGCAAAGAAAATCAACTAAATTGTTAGCATGAGCATGAAAACATTTCGACGTAGTGTGCGTAAGAAAAACGTCAGCAATCTCCATGATTCTTCCGTTCTCGCTCGCATATACATGGGGTGACACGGTCGAATCTTGGTCGAAATACATGGAATGGTGACAGTTCTAGGGCAAAAAGGTTGAAATCACGCATAACTTTTCATAAAGGTTAATGTACCATTCAAAACTTTTCTAAATGTTTGTAAAATTCATCGGTTGCACCCGTAGAATAGGAATATACATTTGCCCTCAAATAAAAAATGAATTCAAGCTGAACAATGCATTAGGTCCTAAGTAATATTGACAGATTCGCTTCGTCAACTTTCTCCTTGCATCCCCACGGTCATGTAAAGACATTCCCAGGTATTTTCAGCACATAAATCGAAAAAAGGAGCTTTTATCTAGCTCCAATACGACAAACACATCAATAAACGGTTATGTGAATAAGTTATTAACGAAAGAGAAAGTCCACGAAGAGAATCGATCAATGTTACTTAGGACCTAATGGAAAGTTCAGCTAGAATTGCTCTTGTAAAAAGAAAATAGTTCTCGTAATAAAATCATGCATTATGCTTTTCTGTTCTGCTTTCATCCCATGCACACTGGGCCAGGAATGCAACCTAGAGGAGCAAAATTAAGAACTCCGAAACGAAGCATTTCCGCGACTTGGTGTCTTCTGCAAAATTTCTCGTCATAATAAGGACCATCTATTGACATAAACAAATAGTTCAAAACTCTTCCGCAAAGATGGTGTCATAATTTAACTTCTTTCTCTGACGTTTTGGAAACTAGATGTCTTGGGCAAAGTTGTTTATCTTGACAAAATGAACAGCTCTTTCAAAGACGTTAAATTTCCACAGTCTACTGGTTCCAAGTTATATGGAGTTAAAGAAAAAAATGTCGAAAATATGGTTTTTTTTCTGTTTTGGTTTTTGAAGGCGCATTTATTTAACGCTCATATTATCCCAATATACACGATAACATTTCAAGCGCATATGTTTTGAAACTTCTAAAAAGTCATATATTTTCTTTAAATTTTTCACTAATGTTGCCATGAAACAAAATTGATTGCATGGTGATCTTGACACCAACACTCAAACCTATTTTTACCGCTAAAGATTTCCATTTGGAAAAAAAAGTTTCAGCAGAACAGAACAACAACAAGCTAATTCATGGCAGTTGCTTTGAAGCCAATACAAATTAAATTGGCTTTATAACTGATTTTCACCAAAGCGTAATAAAACTGCTTGGATACAATATTACTCTTATAGAGGCTATGAGAACCTTTTGTAGAGTATGAGGCTTCCTGACGAAAGGTTTTAAGACAGCTTTATTGTGATTCTCAAACATGCTTTATAAACCTTATCAAGAGTGGTCCACTAAGCTGTATGACGATCTTATAGCGGTTATCAAAAGGTTTTATTGGCGGTTTTATGAAATTGATCTCAATAACCACTAATAGAGTGCAATAAAACAAGAAATGCTACTTGGGATGACAGGATTTTTATCACTTCGTGGTTTCTTCTCAACCGTCAAACGTTGCGAAATAGTTTGAGCACACCGTGAACAGTGGATTTAGGTAAATCCAATTTTTTTTGCAAGTTCCCGCTCGCGCACGTGTTTTTCTCGTCTTGAACACTTAATATGGAATGTAAACACCAATCATTTTTCATCAATGACTCCCAGCTATACCTCAGCAAAAATTTTCCTATTTTGTTTGACTACTTTTGATACATTTGCATTAAAAAAATTGATCCCCTTTTGAATGGAAGCAACATACATGACTGCTGAGGATAAATCCATTTTCATAAGGTTTAAGTCTGAAGAATCGATGCTTCATATATTGACGTTAAATTCGAACGATTTAGTTTTCATGGATGTGCGCATGTCGCATGCGGAGGATCAGTGTTGCCAAAATCATCAATCAAATTATATTTTTCCGCTCACATACGCATGATATTGGAGCAAAATTAATTTTACAAGTTCCTTTTATATTGCAAGACTATTCACAACATGTAAAAATGAAACTGAAAGATGACTCGACACAAAAATAATTCAATTGCCTTTCGTTTTCTTAGAAAGAGAAAGTAAAGATTGTATCTCTCTTTACTCTTCACCGATGGCAGACATGAATCTACATATGCCAGCAGTGACGCTACTTTCGGATCGCGTTTAGCAAAAATCATGAAACTCACACTCACCACAGTTTGGTTAGAATCGTAGCTGGTGAGTTTTGCTAGCTTGATATTCGTTGCTACGATATCACAGTTTATAATACCGCATCCACAGTTGCTTGCTTGTTGTTTTTTGTCCACGAATATCGTGATATGCGTGACCTTGGGCATTGGTGAGATTTAATATTTTGATATTTTACCAACACTGCGGGGGATTGTGTTCAATATGTGCGAGTCTATGATCTTCTATCAGATGTTCATAGCCGCGTTCTAGCGTTGGTGCTAGGGAAATACGGTAAAGTGAAGCGTGTCATCCTGGAAAAATACCCAGCAGAGCTGTGCTCCGACATGTACACTGGTGTACGTGGTGTATATATGTAAGTGAAAGAAAGAAATTACCACCTCACTGCATTTCCTCAATCGTAAGGGAAATATATCCTACCAAGGGATCCAAACATATTTTTGTGTAAGCAGAAGGGGCACCGAATGAATTCCTGTCCCAAGCGCAAGGCTCAGAAGTAGTAAGAAAAGCATCAACAGGACTAAGAACGAAAGCAGTATGAAGAAAACCACGGTCAGGGTGAAGATCGGTCCAGTAGCAGTTTCAATAATATGTCGTTCGAAGGTATGGTAGCCAGAGGTACCACAGCGGAAGCAATTGAGGTGCTCAATGAAGTAGTGATGGAAATTGGTTAGATGACATTGAAGGCCGAAGAGTGCAAGAAAGGAGAACAAGCAAGTGGAAGCCAGCAACAGCAGCGACCGTTTTTGAATACCGAAAAGTCGCAACGTATTTAGCGGAAAAGAAGCTGTCAATCTGATGTATTTTCTGTCAAGGGTGACATACAAAAAATGCGAATTAATAGAGTTTATGCACAGACGGAACTGTTTGAATACGTTTTCCTTAAATATATCGTCTCGGCACTCACTAACTACATCTCGCGAGCTATTCGAGGAAATAAGCTTGCTTGTCAAGTCTCAAACAATGTTACATACAACTTCGATAGCATGTACATAATCGTCAAAGTGATGTCGTTGTTGATCCTCGGAAAATTCATTCGTGCAATTTTCAACAGCCATTTTGAAAAGTGATTTCCTATCGATTGGCGTATTAAGAAATAAAATCCATCATATCTTAATCAAAATCAGAGCATTTTCATGCCGCGACCGACTTTGGTTTTTGAAATTGCACCCCCAATGTTGCCATAAAAATACATGGTATTTTAGATTTAAACATATGGGAACTGACATCCGATTGATGACATTGACAAGTGTCCAAAAAATACTCTTTAACTAATGTATGGTGGTCCTGAAAAGGACCGTTTTTTCGTGATGGTTGAGTTATGCTATTAAGGTGTTCAACACAGATGAAGGAGCTGTATTTTGTTTGGAGCGGTGACGCGCTTGGCCCACAGCGGCTTTCGACGAGCAGCTGGAATCCGATCAGTAGCGGTGCAACTTCTTCCTCATTCTTCGATTAATGAACCGCTCAGTGGGCTGCAGCTCGCGCTTGCGGGCAACCCTTCGTCGTGTACTGGAGAACAATTTACAACGCCACCCGCCGAAAGCACTGCTGCTGCTGATGATGATGATGACCGGACACCACCACTCACTACACGAGGTGATTGAATAAACACCGTTCGGTGAGACCGGACTGAATTCGATGTTTAAAGCTGTGTTAGGGAAGGCACTTTTCGCAGTCAATCGGTGATAACTTTCATTATTATAGCAACAGTTGCACATTCGTACAGTTTTCAATAGTGACCTTTTGAAAAATGATAAAGTTTTCATTTTAGCAGATTCCTAGGTGACATTACAATCAATTGGCTTGTTTAGAATTAATATCCATCCGTTATTGACAGAGTAATAAGTGGTCAAATGCTAACCACTTTTCGTA
This sequence comes from Ochlerotatus camptorhynchus, assembly GCF_037179485.1. Lineage (NCBI taxonomy): Eukaryota > Metazoa > Arthropoda > Insecta > Diptera > Culicidae > Ochlerotatus > Ochlerotatus camptorhynchus. The sequence goes on along the minus strand of NW_027040575.1, from coordinate 726,922 downwards.
ACGCGGTCGATTTTGGTTTTTTGAAATTACACCCCTAATATGTTGCCGAAAGACGTGATCCTACACAGCAAAAAATAAATTTCAATATTTCATCCAAGAGGATGCAATCATGTCGAAAATCTCATGTAATTTTTATGGCCAAAAAAATAAACAAATGCAATAAAAGCAGCGTGATGTCAGTTCATGCACTTCATACTAATTTAAGCTACTTTATTGAAAACATTTTTTTTGTATCTCTTAAATTGGCCGATTTAGAGCTATTTCTTGAATTGAGTTAGGGTGACTCTGAAAAAAAATAGTTGTTTTGCTTTAGTTTTCTTATTTTGAATTTCTCAGCAAAGTCTCTTAACGTTCTCATTTAAGAATAATTTTTCGGAGCTGACTTAGGGTGTTCCTGGAAAAAATAGTTTGTTAGCACTAACTTTTTTATTTGAAATTTCTCATGAAAGTCATCTTCTAGAGACTTTTAAAACTCTTAAAAACGAATGTTTTAAAGCGAAATTTTTTGCGTAGTTCTCTTCTAATAAAAAAGATATACACAAAAACAGTTAAAAGTATGAATAAATTCAAATTGATTTTATACGAGTTTAAAACATAAAATACCTCCAAGTTTTTCACATTATTGAGAATAACACACGCCGTAATGACGGAAAAAACTTTTTTTTAAGATCTAAAAGTTATTTCAAGACACCTTTGCTGAGAAATTCGAAATAAGAAAACTAGAGCAAAACGAATGTTTTTTTTTAGAGCCACCCTAACTCAATTCAGGAAAATAGCTCTTAATCGGCCAATTTAAGAGATGCAAAAAAGTTGTTTTCAACAAAGTTGCTTAAATTAGCTCAGCTATGACTTTGCCGAAGAATGTATACCTTAATTTATTCAAACAAAAAAGTTAGATTTTTGATTTTAATGATAATAGGAACCACCCTAGAATTCATTGTCATAAAAATGAGGGCCTAACTATAAGGAAAAACTTTGTAGAAGAGACTTTTAGTCTAAAGTTTCAATTTTAGGCTCAAAACATATCATTCCACCTAAATCTGCATTCTGGACCACTGTGCACTGTATTTATGATAATTTTGTCGTTTTTGGCAAGTAATATTACAGCATATTTTTGACACGATTGAAGTGCATTCATTTTGATGTGACATCAAAATTATTGTTTTTTTGCTGTGTACGTCAAAAAACATAGATCCCTTCATATATTGCACAATTCGTTCTTAGTGATTTTTATAAATTTTTGGGAACTTAGAATAAAAATTGATATCTTGAGCTTAGCAAAGCTATAATTCCGAATTGCCCCGCTATTTCTAAAACTGGTGCTTGGTACAGATTGGTTTCCTATACCCTTGAAGCGAATTTACATCATACCATTTACTGTAACGCTACAGGCTTGAACGGTCAAATTTCATTGATTCGCTCCAAGCTTTAACCAATGACAATTATCCGCCACCACAAGCCTGAGATTTTCTCATCGACGGCACAAAAGGCTTCATTCTGTTCGGTGAAACCGCTTCCCATCTTTTTAGAGTTTGGGTGATAATTATTTATGTAAATACCGCAGTGGTGGGCACCAAGAGCAGCTAAAGTGCAAGCTTTACCGAAACTGAAATGCGCTACCGTGTCGGGGCTCTGTGCATCGCCGACCGGGGGAGACCGCACCGCGACTGATTTTGTCATTAATTAGAAATTCCAAAGAAAGAAACCGACCCGGCCCGATATGAACCCGGGGGGACACAATCGAGATATTTTATTAAAGAAGTTGTTTGTTTTTGCACCCATCCATGAGCCTCGGAGTGCTTCGGATCTGGTCATGGGATGGAATTTCAATTGATGTTTGCCGCTACTGGCTACGACGACGCCGACGCTCGTACACTCCCACTTACCATATGCCGATGATGATGATGATGATGATGATGATGATGGTGGTAACATTTTTCGCACGATTATGCAAAACAGCGTCTCCCTTCCGATACGAGTCTCTTACTACACGGCCAAGCCATTGGTGACCTGAATGAGTCGTGCTTATGTCTCATTTAGCTAACTACCGCAGCGCTTAAAATTGCGAGCTTCCAGATTAACGATCCTGGCTGGCTGCTGGCGTTCGCGAAGGGTCTTTGACATTTTTGGGTATGAGAGAACAGAAAAGGCAAAATTAGTGGAAGAAATGACGTCGAAAATCTGGATGAGACTAATTGGCTTTCAAGTTGAAGCCTAAATAAGGCAACAGCGAAGCCATTAGGGGCCTCCGATAGCCTAGTCAGTAAAGGCACGGTATTACCAAGCCGGGAGCGGTGGGATCGAATCCCCGTCAGGTCGAGGAAATTTTTTTGGTTGGAAATGTTCTCAACTCCGGCTTGGAGTATCATTTTGTAAGCATGCATTAGTTAACCTAGATAGTTCTTATGGGATTGATCTAGAATACTAAATTTTTTGAGAGCCGGCAAATCGCTCACTACAGAAGCGTAAAAAGCCTAGAAGAAGAATAACATGCGAAGCAATTCGAAAAGATGGGAAATATCTGCCAGGCTGTTATGAAATCTCTGAAAATTCTCGGTCAGAATCGTGAGAATTTGTAACCGGTGTCGTTTCGCCTTCGGCAGTTTGCATGTGTTACTGTTGTTTTGACGCTTAGAGCAATAACTTAAATTTGGTTGCCCAATTATGATGCTACTTGTGTGCTTGAATTCCGATTTCCAGCTGTCTTGGATTTGTTCAACTGATTTCCTTCGCAATGCCAAATTTTGTTTGAAAATATGTCAACATTCCGTGGATCGTGTCTACTAGGCTGACCTTTAACTCGTTTCTCATTCAATAAATATCTCATCATTAGCGAGACATGCTATGGCATCGTGATGGGGCCTCCCTTAGCTCAGTCGGTAAAGGCGCAGCTACAAAGCAAGACCATGCTGGAGGTGGCTGGGTTCGATTCCCGGTTCGGTCTAGGAATTTCTCGGGTTGGAAAATTTCTCGACTTCCCTGGGCATAGAATATGATTGTACTTGCCTTGCCACACAATTATACTAATGCAAAAATAGTACCAGGCATCGGAGGCGCTCAATTAATAACTGTGGAAGTGCATCTAGAACACTAAGTTGAGAGCACGCAATAAGCTAATTTGCCATAAGCAATAAGCTTGAAATGCGAGAAAGAAGAAGAAGAAGATGACATCGTGCTCATTGGCCAAATATAAATTATATTTGCTAGTGTGATCGATATTTTCCAATTCTTCAAACAAATTACAACACTTTGAGTTCAGATTAGCATTTTTCGCTCCTAATCGAGTGTAGATTTATTTGTTTTCTGCCATTCAAACGAATGGATTCGTTTCCAGCGAACTTTGCTATACGTCCATTATTCAATCGTTAAATGTGACTAAATACACGCTTCGATGTCGCTCATTAATTTTATGTTTCTCCCATCGTATATCACACACATCAATAAAACATGCACTAAATATCGTTTCTATGAGCCCGGTAGAGCGCAAGTTCTACTCCTGCCGTCCCGCGATGATGGATGTAGCATCAAACATTTATATGCGCGTTCATAAAACATGCATACATACATACATACATACATACATACATACATACAAACATATTGATGATCGTAAAGCTGGTGAGATGTTGATTTTGTTTTATTGCGACGTGCTACAGCCATTTTTGACATCATGACCCTCATTTCAGATATGATGTCCTACGATGAAGAAAAGACGTCTCATTTGGCAAATTGGTGGACATGAGATTATTGATTACCGTCATACAATATGAACGACCTTCAAAAATGGAACGCAAAAACAATCGACTTTTTTAATTTGTGTACCATAAAAACGGTTGTGATAATCACATTAAACCAAAAGAGATGTTTAAAGATACCCGCCAGGTTTGTCAGTAGCAAAGTTTGAACACTACAATGGTTCACTGTTGTGTAGGAAAGTCAATATGTAGTAGATCCCAGTCGGCGCCACCGGGATGTTCTGAGGCATAACATCTCGAATCACGTCTTCCTTCAGAGGGGAAGTAAAGCCGTTGGTCCCCAGTTCATGAGTTGATGGGTCGATAGGTAGAGTCCAGGTGTGGGAGCTGCCTTCCTGGTGTCGGTAGCATTGAGCACAAGATAGGAAACAAGATAGACGGAAAACAAATCAAGGAAAAACGAAATATATGTAGTTTGAAATATTTACTGTGTAAGTTTACGTTTCGAAAAATATTTCATATAAGCCATTACATTTTATATCGATTAATCTACACGCGCAGGTATAGCTCAGCAATCGTGATCTGTACACCCGAAGGCAGTTACAGATTCAAATTGCTGTATCAAAATTACCTGTCGTGGCTACTGTGGGGCCGCTTTCAATGTTATATTTGCGAGAAGTTGATTATGCGCTGAAAGATCAACTTGGTCTACAGTAGAAGAGAAATGTATTCTGGATGTCCGCTGATTTTCTTTTTCAAATGGAAATTTTCGGAACATTGTCACTTGTTACGATTGTAACTATGCGGGAAACTCGAAAACGTTGGATGGCTTGAAAAAAGATGCCACCTAAGTTGACAACAAGAAACACGATTGAGATAATCCTCTCTGTTAAAATCGCATGGGCTGGTAATATTTAAGGTGTTTCGCTGTGAGATCCTTATTCTCGTAGCCACTTCGAAACTTTAAGAGCACAAATACAATACGTACCACAATGAAACTGTTACTCCGCGGTTCCTGTAAGGCAGCATACATGAAGTAGCAATTTCAAGTGAAATGGGATGTGTTTAATTGAAAATTCGATGTGGAACTGCATGTATTGCCTCTACAAGGAATCACCTTAACCGGGTTCAGCCAAATTCCGTTGGAGAGAAATACTTATGGTTTAACTATGAATCCGTGTACAACAACACGAACAAAGACTACCGCTTGTAATTCTGTTGGATATTTCCTACTGTGGGTGTATTCATTTGCATTCGACGCTAGCAATATACAGCAGATGATTTCGCAAAACTGGCAAGTGAATGTTAGCTAAAGCAAAGATGGTTATGTGGGTAATTTTGCCATACAAACATGTATTTTTTGAAACCATGCTGTTCCTTAGCGGACAAACGTAGAACTGAAGATAGAATTTATCTCAATGTGTTGGTAGACTGCACAATATAGTTATGTTTATTTATGAACTCTCACAGATGTTCGAAGGGCAAATTAAGCCAAAACAGATCAGAAAACTAGTTGATTGGTTGGTTGGTTGACTTTATTAAGGAGATTAAGCTCAGAAAAATGTGAAAGCTACAACTTATTAAATTTAACAAAAATGTCCCTAAAATAACCCCATATAGATTGTGAAAAAAAATAAGAAAAATAAGCAAAGCCCATAAAAAAAATATTTTGTAACAGAAGGATGAAAGTAATTCTGCAAATAATTCGCCCAGCAGACCGCTCGCACTTGGTTTTACATTCTAACTTCTATAAGCCAATTCGTTTAAAAGAATAAGTTCAGATTCTCCGTGAACGATCGCCTTCGCAGTTCTTTGCTAAAGCAGCTCAAGCCTGCAAGGATTCTCATATTTATTTTAGTTTGGTCAGTATCCATTTATCGCGTGATTGATAAAGAGTTATTTTTTCATGCATCTTCCTAATATTGTTTTTGACATGAATGCAAAGGTTTCCACGGAAGTTTTTTGACGTAGGACTACGTCTTTAATTTCTATAGTGGGGTACACTTTGTGAAAACCGAAAATGGAACATGAAACAAAATTATGAAAGATTTGGAACAATAATAACTCAGCTGCCCCTGGACGAATTTCAATCATTTTATCACCAATCGATCAGAAATAATACTACACAATGCTTCCATCAGATGATTTTCGACACGAAACTATTGAAAAAGTGGTAATTTCAAGCATTGTCATGTACAAATAAAAGCGATAATTGTATCACTGTTTTCATGATATAAACGTTCTTCCCAAACCCAGTCGTCATAATTGAGTACCACTTGGTTGCACATCATTCTGTTTTAACCTGAAAAATATGAAACAACGCTGCTCTCTAGCCTCAACTCATTTTCGCTTCGGACGCCGTGTAGCAGAAAAAGCAGTCGTCTGGCCCACCGTGGTGTTGTCAAACGTATCTCCGGTCTACGAGGTGTGCTGAAGGTGTTCCTGTAAAATGAGATCCATGATGCTACCACCTACACTGAACACGCCAAGCGTTAGTGGCCATTAGAGTGATGCAAAATTTGAAATTTTCGCTCCACAATACTTAAACGATTATAAATCTGATCCTGGCTAACCTCTTAAAATTTGAACCCATTTGGTGAGAAACTGAGATGGCACAAACCATTTGAAGTTTGTATGGGAATTACTATGGTAAAACCAAGATTTTTGTTCATGTCTATCTAATAATTCACCATATCGGTCTGCTTGAAAAGCTGGAAATTTTCCCAGCTACAACTTTGCTGAAGACCACTTTTTGATTAAATGAAAGGATCTAAAGTTATCAATGGTTCAATGCGCTGATGTCTTATGATCATGCTCAATCTACTGCTCAGCAGGCAACATTGGTGTTTCTGGGGCGTTGAATAGGACACAAAAATTATGGCTACTATGTCACACTGCAAAATACAGTGTTGCCTACAGAGCAGCTGCTTGATCATGTCATAAGTTTACCAATCTCTTAAATAATTAATAACTTTTTCCTGTCTTGTTTTACATAGAAACAATCTTTTGCAAAGTTGTAGCTGAGAAAATTTTCTATAAGAATGGTTATTGAACTATTTCGCAGCTCAATATAGAAAAAGACTAGAAGGCAATGGACAAAAAAAATTAGATTTTCCATAGTAATTTACATGTCATCTTCAAATGGCTTGTGCGAAGTCTGTTTCTAACCAAATGAGTTGAAACTTTGGGAGGCTAATCAGGACCCGATTTGAAACCATTTAAGCAATGTGGAGCGAAAAAGTCAAATTTTGCATCAGTCTAGTGGCCATAGATGTGTCATCTACGCTTTGAAGCGACAGAGACGCACTCTGTACCGTTTCGGAGATCAAATTATCACCAACTTTGGCAACAAACGACCTATTTCAAGGCCACCAAGCTTATTAAAGTAAATAGTAGGAATAGAACTTATCTACCTGTTTGTCGATATTCAGAATCACACGCCCCCAACAACCACATAAAATGCTTTTGTAACCAAACTTGAAACCAGGGGTGCAAATGATTTTGATCGATTCTCTTCATCAACTTTCTCTTTGAAAACAAAATACCACGAATTTGGAACGCCTACAGTTTAAAAAAAACGGAAAAAGAGAAGATAATCATGACCGATCAATTAAAATTTTTGTCAAGTTTCTGCATTCATGTGACGTCTATCGAAAACTACGCACAGTCTGTTTTCTTATTGTTCACAGAAGACAGCGAAGTGCAAAACATGTTTGGTACCTCTATATCTGCATTTAGATTAACATTCGAAGTCCTCCTATTTTAAACATTCAACACACAAAATAGCTCACCCCTCACATAATTTCCCGCTGAATTTTATGAATGGAGCGGGGCAAAAAAGTATCATTTGTGCAGAATAGTTAAAAAAGGAGGGACTTTGGATGTTAATCTAAATATATATAGAGGTACCAGACATGTTTTGTAGTGTCAGGTACTCTATTTTGTAATCTATGGAAGGGAAATCACAAATCGAGTGTCATCATTTAGATGCATTAAGACATGGCATGTTGAGAGATTGAGCTCGTGAGAAAGAATTTTCTCTCTCGAATTTGAATGTTTTTGGCTCACTGGGGACTGGTAGTAAAGCAGTTTAAAAATGACACAGAATTGAGTCATAACAGACGAGAAATTCAACTCAATCAAACGTACGTTTCGTCGAGTAATGAACTTTTCAATCTCGAAGCACTTAATATTACATGACATGTTTGTTTACGTCTCATCTTTTATGTCAAAGACGGATTCCGTCACGTGTAAAATTAGTTATTTCTAAGTGTATACAGGGTGTTCAATAAGTTCGAATACACCTTTTCATCGTTGTGTAGGTGCGCACCATGTGCAGTCTGTGTATTAGTATTGATGTTAACTTTAGCCTCATATATAGGCTAACCGACAAGTACGGTGTCGACTTGCTGTCATTTGTTGTTTGTTTACCACGCACGATAAAGGAGTACCGCGACGTCGTAGTAAAGATGTTTGCGAGAGGTGAGCAACGCGGCGACATATTCCGGCGGTTGAAATCCCACGGGGTGAAGCGGAATTTTATCCATATCACCATCCGTCGGTACCAGGCTGGACAGGGCCAAACTGATACTTTCGCGGCACGCAGGTCAGGAGTTCATGTTTTCTGATGAGAAACTCTTTGTCTTGCAACAGCCGCACAATGTCCAAAATGATCGGATGTGGGCGCCGACGTTGGCCAGCGTCCCCCCGTCGCAAATAAACATCCCGCGACATGCTTGGCATACACAGTTTTGGTTACGAACTGCTTATTTGCTAATAATTTTGCACATAGTTGACGAAACAAAGTTCTTTTTGAAGCAGTAGATAGAATAGAGTATAAGCTTGTTATAGATACTTTAAAAAAGTCAATTTCAATTCTAGTAATAAACTATATTTGTTTTTGCGTTGTAAAAATGAAGTGAGAAATGCTCACTGCACATCTCGGACTTTAAGTGTAAAAATTCATTGGTGTTGATTCAAATGATAAGATTTAGCTACTCTTTGCATAGTTATAGTAAACTATGATCCTAATCTATGAATTATTTAAAAGAAAAACAAATTTCAAGAACTGAGTGAAAAGTTATTAACAAATGAGCAGTTGGTGTGTACAATGTCCCGCGATTCCAGAGCGCCACGTCTGTGATGGTTTGGAGGTGCGTATTCAGGCGTGGGAAGCTCCCACTGGTGTTTATAGAGAAAAACGTGAAAATCAACGCCGCGTACTATAAGACCGAGGTTTTGGAGAAGGTTGTACGTCTTTCAACAGGACGGCGAACCATCCCACACGGCGAATATCGTCCAAGCGTGGTGTCGGGAGAATTTGACTGATTTTCTCGATAAGAGTTTGTGGCCTCCCAACTCCCCGGACCTTAATCCCCTGGACTTTTATGTATGGTCGTACATGCTAGCCAAGCAGAGCGAACATCAAGTAAGAACTATGGACCAATTTAAGAAGCTCATTTCCATGATCTGGGACGAGATGCCGATGGACCAGGTGCGTGCCGCGTGCGATTCTTTTGAGAAACGTCTCAAGCTCGTCATACAGCACAAAGGGGGGAGTTTGCTCCCAGCTAATATGTCATAAAGGTTCTTAATAAATATTGCTTCAACAATTTAATTGACTCAGAAAACAATATCTAGAATTTTCATTTAACACATTTTTAAAGTGTATTATTATTATTATTTAACTTTATTAAGGAGGCTTTCATTTTTTTTTTTTTTATTTTTTTTTTTAAAGTGTATTTGAACTTATTGAGGGTGTTCAGCATCACAATACGACGAAAAAAAAATCAGTTTCACATTGAAAAACGTGACACACAGTACATGTTTAGCTGTCTTTGTTATAATGAGTAATTGACCCTTCCGGCGACAACCAGCGCCACCTTCAAAGGCATCATTATTCGAGGAAACGTGTTAATTTCGCTAATTAAACCTACTCTAATGAAACCACCGAAAACACCATTCATCGTTCCATCCTATCATCGGTAGAATAGCTGGCAGTGTTTTTTTTTCTGAATCGCTTCCCTGCGTTGTGAATTGCAGGAATACCTACCCCTTCACAGCTTCCTCCTCACAAATTGTCTTCCTCAATCGCTATGCTACTCACACAAAAGCAGCTCCCCATTAGAGCATGAGGAGGTATTCATTTGGGGGCACAAACCTGGAAAGACTATCGATACCGAACAGCAACACTCACAATTATTTATGCGCGGTAAATTTAATGATAATAGACACTTAAAAAGCATTCCTCAGGACATAATTTTAGCTTTTTTCCCTCACTCACAGTTTCTCACCCAGTCGGCCGGGCGAGCGGCGGCATTCTCAATTGTGTCGTTCTGTTTCGTGCTTCTCCTATGCAAGGCAAAATCGAAGGAGCTCTTTTGGTGCATAAAATATGCTCCCTCCGATCGTCCCCCGAAGGCTGGATGGCGTTGATCATCTGCACTGCGTTCACAACATCGAATTACCCAGCAAACCAACACGTATCAGTATTTCTTTACGTATGAAGTTTCCTTTGCAAGAAACCAAACGAATACGACGATGATGAAGAATGAGCCTCTGTGCGGACTTCTGGTGTGAGCGTATTTCGTAATTCTTCGCGATTTTTCCTCTAGGGCCGATAATTAACTTTGGATTGAGTGGTGTACAAGAGGACTGCAAAAGATCGCTGTGAAGTTTGTGGCATTCGATTTTTGTTCCGTGGGAGGTAATTTGATTACTGATGCCTGTCTGTAATTGGATGACGATTGCACGGGATGTTTGGAAGCAATAACAAGTTTACTCTGGTTATCATCAAATGATTGGTATGATGGACATGATGACATCTTCCAATATGAGCGGATTTTCTATACTTTCATAGCTAAATCAAACCTACCCTCACTGAATTCTGACAAAGTAACACAAACACAACGAGCGTCCAGTTTAATCTCTTAGCTAACCAATTACGTCGCCAAGGCGTCGTTAGGCGACCATCGTTGGCGAAATGAGCCAATAAATTGCCGTTCGTCAGCCAAATGTTTTCAACATTCTAGTCAAATAAAACATCCATCAATAGAAGGGAAAAACGTCTCGAAATAAAATATTATTGATACATTTATGTCACTGGCGATCCAGAAAACAACGCCGCATAAAAAGAGTAGCAGCGATCGTCCGGGCGGCTTTGATGGCCACCAGACAGTCAGTGCCGCCTCGTGGCGCAAGCTTCTGGATTTTATGTCCCTGCCAGCGTCCATACGAATGGTAGTTACTGCCAGAAGCCCCACCGGTGCTGGTCGCCCATGGTGGCGAGCAATTTAGAAAAGCCGTAAAATTCTTTAATTGTTTTCTTGGAAAATTTTCATGCGCGGCATACACACAAACACGCTTACAGTCCCAACTGGGCGTTGCAATTGGAGATTTTGTAGGTATGTAGGCAGTTTGTAAGCCATAAAAGATAAATTTAATATCGATTGGCCTCGTGTGCTTGGCACAAACAAGGCAGATGACAGTGATCCAGATGACTGATTGCGGTGGCAGCTCACTTGAGCTTGATTGGCTTGAAGGCGTTCGGAATGTGATACAAACGGTTCTTAGGGGAGTGTTCGAGTGAATATGATTGTTGGGGAACATGGTGGGAAATATGTATATCTGCGTGGCTAAAGTATTTCGATAACATACATTCCGAGCATAGATCTGAAAAATACAGTATGTAATCGCATTACTCGTCACTACTGGGTAATTGGGGATGTTATTGGTATTTCATTGTGATCGATTTGCCCCTGTTTTATGGCACCTAAATTTTTGGCTATTTGTTTATTTGGTAAGGCTTAACCGTAAAAAAATATTAAAGGGTTGTTTCCTAGACACGACCGCAGTATGACGAAGAACTACGCAAATTTGATGTATGTCATGCATTTTTGACTATTATACTTTATCTTAAGTTTTTTTATGTATTTCAATTTTTTCGATCATGGTTTGTTATTGGTTCAAGTATTTTTCCTGGAAGTAATAAATTATTAAAATTTAAATGTAGGGTCCCTAAACAAGCCGTATTTTAGCAGATTTCATCTATAAACGAAAAAGTTATAATCGTTCAAAACCTAACACTATTTCACCATATATATTTTTTTGATTTGCACCCCAGTATAGTCGACAAAGACGTAGTTCTACGTCAAAACTTAACGGAACAGATAGTCTTTGAAACAAAACCGACCAAAAAAATGGTTGCATTTCTAATTACCTTTGTCACCAATCAAGATCAAACATTGAAAAGGTGTCATCAAGTTTTGTAACAATACTACTTGCGACCTGATACCAAAATAAGTATTGGCCAGCATGACATAAGAGGTAACATACCAAAGTATAATACCAAGAAAATGACATGAAAAATACTTTATAAATAACAAAAATTGATATTTGGATACCAAAAGAATACCAGTGTGGTATTGCATTATCATAATTTGGTATTGGAATGGTATTGTGGGAACATTTTTTGGTATTATTGTTTGGTATTTTGCCTTTTATGTCAGGCTCATCCATACCAATTTAAGGTATCGAGATATTCGTTTCTGCTCGGGATACCAACCAGTGCCAGATGTAGGATGCGGGGGGTAATCAGATGAATCTCAAATATAAATATGGAATTTAGACCTGTGCGCCGCCACGCCACGCCGCCGCCGCAGACGTTTCTGAGGCTGCGCGTTGCTGTGATGATTTTTGATACGCCGCCGTTAAAATTTTTGATACGGCGGCAATGTAAATATGTGTTTCATACTTTTAAATTTTAGAGGACGACTTTCTTGCCCACCACTGCACATAACTATACAAAAAGAACCAAATTAATGGTATTTTTACTATAGACCAGATTTTATGAATCGGCCAACTGGTTCCGGAGATACGGACAACACATGTTAAGGTTAGTATGTATCAAAAGACTATAATATATCACATGAGAATTCAAACACAAAATTAATGGAAGTCACAATGAGTATCCAAAACTATTTTTTTGTTTCATATTCAGACATGTTACAGGCAGGCTTGAACATGCTCATTATAGATAAAATGCTATTTTTGAAATTATGAAACTATGAGATAGAGGAAATAAGTGTCCTAATTTGGGCCCATACATAAATTCAGCAAACGACCAAATTTTCAATAGCAACCAAAAATATCCATAAGTAACGTCCCAATAACGCGTTCATCTAGATAAAATTGATAAATAGCAGATTTTTAGCGATGGGTCCAATCTTAGATCCAAAGGCCAACGTTAGAGACATTTCCCCAATTATAAAAATATTTTTTATATGGAAAATGCAATAGGAGGAGAAGGTAAGTTTGTGGATGACAAATAAAACCTGTCAATTACGCTACCAGAGTGTCAGTTATCGATTTGCTATAACGAATAGAACTCACTCATTGCGATTACTCTTTACAGATTAAATAGCTAATTGACCTTCTGAAAGCAAAATTGATGTGTGTGTGTGTGTGTGCTTTTTTTTTTTTTTTTTTAGTTAGGAAAGCTTCAAAAGCCTGGCCTGTCACTGTGTTGCGTGTTTGTTCTCCTTCTGGCACAGTGTGGGACTTTTAACCACTGAAACCTTACTCGCCTCTAGCCACTATCCCCCCGGAACTCCCCTAGAGTATTTCGTCGGGGGGGGGGGGGGGGGCCAAGTAGCATTTCTTGTTTTATTGCACTCTATTAGTGGTTATTGAGATCAATTTCATAAAACCGCCAATAAAATTAATAGCTCCAGCACAACCTTTTGATAACCGCTATAAGATCGTCATACAGCTTAGTGAACCACTCTTGATAAGGTTTATAAAGCATGTTTGAGAATCACAATAAAGCTGTCTTAAAACCTTTTGTCAGGAAGCCTCATACTCTACAAAAGGTTCTCATAGCCTCTATAAGAGTAATATTGTATTCAAGCAGTTTTATTACGCTTTGGTGAAAATCAGTTATAAAGCCAATTTAATTTTTATTGGATTCAAAGCAACCGCCATAAATTAGCTTGTTGTTGTTCTGTTCTGCTGAAACTTTTTTTCCAAATGGAAATCTTTAGCGGTAAAAATAGGTTTGAGTGTTGGTGTCAAGATCACCATGCCATCAATTTTGTTTCATTGCGACATTAGTGAAAATTTTAAAGAAAATATATGACTTTTTAGAAGTTTCAAAACATATGCGCTTGAAATGTTATCGTGTATATTGAGATAATATGAGCGTTAAATAAATGCGCCTCCAAAATAATTCAAGTTAACAAAAAAGATTGTTTCAGAAATCAAATGAATTTGATGGAATTACCTTAATTTTACAGAAAATTGATCTCAATACATAAATTCATACCAATGCACACTGGAAATCATTTCGGATCTCTTATTTAGCCATTATTTTATTGAAATTTTTGGATTATTGGATTTTATTCCAAGGCTAATGGCATTTTCATAATGACAATATGGCGACAGAGGACAGCAGGCAAGAAAAACACCAAGCGCAATTTCTTAAAATGTCTAATGCTTACATTGCACACTGGGTCAGGAATGCAACCTAGAGGATCAAAATTAATAACTCCGAAACGAAGCATTTCCGCGACTTGGTGTCTTCGGCAAAATTTCTCGTCATAATAAGGACCATCTATTGACATAAACAAATAGTTCAAAACTCTTCCGCAAAGATGGTGCCACAATCTAACTTCTTCTTTCATTTTGTCAAGATAAACAACTTTGCCGAAGACATCAAGTTTCCAAAACGTCAGAGAAAGAAGTTAGATTGTAACACCATCTTTGCGGAAGAGTTTTGAACTATTTGTTTATGTCAATAGATGGTCCTTATTATGATGAAAAATTTTGCCGAAGACACCAAGTCGCGGAAATGCTTCGTTTCGGAGTTATTAATTTTGATCTGCTAGGTTGCATTCCTGGCCCAGTGTGCATAGGATGAAAGCAGAACAGAAAAGCATAATGCATGATTTTATTACGAGAACTATTTTCTTTTTACAAGAGCAATTCAAGCTGAACTTTGCATTAGGTCCTAAGTAACATTGATCGATTCTCTTCGTCGACTTTCTCTTTCGTTGATAACTTATTCACAGAACCGTTTCTTGATGTGTTTGTCGTATTGGATGCTAGATAAAAGCTTCTTTTATCGATTTATGTGCTGAAAATACCTGGGAATGTCTTTATATGACCGTGGGGATGCAAAGAGAAAGTTGGCGAAGCGAATCTGTCAATATTACTTAGGACCTAATGCAATGTTCAGCTTGAATTCATTTTTTTATTTGAGGGCAAATGTATATTCCTATTCTACGGGTGCAACCGATGAATTTTACAAACATTTAGAAAAGTTTTGAATGGTACATTAACCTTTATGAAAAGTTATGCGTGATTTCAACCTTTTTGCCCTAGGACTGTCACCATTTCGACCAAGATTCGACCGTGTCACCCCATTTATATGCGAGCGAGACGTATACACGAAATGTTTTCATGCTCATGCTAACAATTTGGTTGATTTTCTTTGCGCTCCGCTTGGAAGTACCGGAAAGTTTTGTTTCTTTTCTATGTTGTAAAAATAAACCACCTATTTACATTTCTGACAAGTCGCAACTGAATGCTTATAATTGTTTTAAAACAACTGTTTCATGGCCAACTAGTTTTATTGCGCTTATTTATAAAGCAACGAAAGGATTATTTTTTTGGTTTTATAAGGGCAATTTATATTACTTTTTTGTATACTTCAAAGCAATCATAAAACCTTTCATAAGTGAAAATAGCATAAGCATCAGTTGGTTTTTTAATTAGCTTTATAGGGGTTTTGTAGATAGCTATAAGAATGTTTCATGACTTGCATTGTATATGACCGTCATAAAGCTGTAGGTAATGGTTGCAGCTGCAATAAAACCTTTATAAATTTGGAATATAGCCAATCAGCTCTAGATTTGTTACTTGGGGGGGCTGTGCTCAAGCACTTCTCTTTAGCTCAGCTAGCCGGCGTTGCTGACTCGCTGATCATCTCTCCATTTTCACTGCAGCTCCGACAAAATTTGCGTCACTGTCCTGCTGACGACGCTCCACGTCCTCTCATCCCGGCACATTTCACTGACGACATTTCTCGCGCTAAGGGCCGACATCTCCACTCGCACTGCCTCAAATCTTGGGCAGTAAAAAACCACGTGCTCCGGCGTTTCGTCTACGTTGCCACACTCCGGACAAAGAGGTGACGTTGTGTGTCCAAAGCGATGCAGGTATTTCCTGAAGCAGCCATGACCAGACAGGAACTGCGTCAAGTGGAAGTTGACTCCTCCAAGCTTCCTGTTCACCCAGGTTGAAAGAATCGGTATTAGCCTGTGTGTTCATCTACCGTTCTCCGCTGCGTCCCACTCCTGTTGCCAGTTAACCATCGACTCCGTTCTCACCATTTTTCGAACTCCTCTGGTATCTCTTCGCATATAGCATTCGGTGTCCTCCGCCAAGGTGATGACGGTGGGTATCATACCGACGATAACGCATACTGCTTCCGTCGAAATTGTTCTGTACGCACTCACGACTCGCATGGCCATGAGGCGGAACGTACTGTTCAATTTTCTTTGGTTCTTCTTCGTTTTCAGCGCTGCATCCCAGGCTGGACCTCCATACCTCAGTATCGACGACGAAACACTAGCCAGAAGACGCCTCTTGCTGCTGCTTGGTCCAGAATTGTTAGGCATGATTATGGCTATCGCATTGATGGCCTTCGCCGCCTTCTCACATGCGTAGTCGACGTGGCTATTGAAGTTTAGCCGGTCATCGATCATCACTCCAAGATACTTCAGCACGCGCTTTGATGCTATGGCGTTCTCCCCGACGGTAATTTCTGCTTGCTGAACAGCTTTGCAGTTACTGACAAATAGCACTTCCGTTTTGTGGTGGGCTATCTGCAGCTTAGCTCCTTGCATCCAGTTGGAAACCGTGTCGATCGCCTCGGTTGCCAGCATTTCAACCTCTTCTATCGTCTCACCTACTACCGCCAACACGACGTCGTCCGCAAATCCTACGATCTCAACTCCTTTGGGCAACTTCAGCGTTAGCACGCCGTTGTACATCACGTTCCAGAGCGTTGGGCCAAGGATGGAGCCTTGTGGCACACCCGCCGTGATCCGGATTGATTTCTCTCCCATGTCTGTCTCGTAGACTAGAACCCGGTTCTGGAAGTAACTCCTTATAATGCTACACAGGTAATCAGGAACCCTCATTCCATGCAGTGCTTCGGTGATGGCCTCCCAGCTGGCGCTGTTGAATGCGTTCTTCACGTCGATCGTTATCACGGCGCAGTATCGATCTCCTCTCCGCTTCTGTTTAGACGCTTTCTCGGCACTCTCGACCACTGTCCGAATTGCATCCACCGTTGATCTCCCTTTCCGGAATCCGAACTGCCTCACCGACAATCCATGCTCACTCTCCGTGAATTTCGTTAGCCTGTTGAGATGTTGTTGTGATTCAAAAAATATTATTTCCAAATCTGGAACGTATATAGTTTTGAAATTTGTTCAACTGTATTAAATCGATTTGAATGGAAATTTCTTATCAATTTTGTTTCGAATATCTCTTGATTCATCTGCTGGCAGCACTTACTGGCCCTTACCGGCGACCAACGCGTCTGTCCGCAAAAGCAACAACGCCTAAATCTCAAAGCTCTCCGGACGTCCCCTCGAATATGCAGTCGAGATATGTATAAGAACAATCTGCAACTGGAACGTACTCACCGAATCAATATATCCGGGAGCACATTCCCGATGCTTTTTCTCTCGCAAACCCGTCGTCATCGAATGTCAAAAAAAAGGGAACTCGGTGAGCAATTTTGTGATACGGAATTTTCACTGAACATAAACCGCGAATTTACGAATTTCACCACACCCAACTGCGACCTAATGCTAATTGTGACCTTCTGAAAGCAAAATTGATCGTTTTATGTGTCATACACAAACTTTACCTCCTTTTCGTACATCTTAGATAGGGAAGAGCGCTACTTCATCGTAATCGCCCATTTCCGTTCTATCGAGCAGAAATCATCAATAATATCAATGATTTCACCATGCACAAAACAATCATACGTTTGTTCCGATGCGTTAGTTCATTAGCTACGACATAAATCCTATTAGAGCGCATTGTATGCATATTTACGCTCATTGTTCTTAAAACAAAAGAAGCGCTCCTAGCGCATCCCCTTTTTCTCCGTTTATCCGTAGGACGAAGAAAATCTAATGGCGTTTCAACGGCGTTTGGACGGAATTGAAACGCGTAGGACGAATTAAGAAGCAAGAAGCAGTGTTAGATTTTTAATAATATCTCAACATTGTTTGACTCTTTATCAAATCCAACAGTACGTATGGAAAGGTGGATAAATTTAGAAGTTATCTTTGATGATAACATACCATGTTTTGTTCAAAAGCTTTCCAAAAAGCGTGGTAAAGTGCGGGATGTCCTTAGTGGGTGGAAATTTGATCAAAAACCCTACACAAATTATTATAATATCTCATAGTTTCATAATTTCGAAAAGTAGTATTTTAGCTGTAATGAGCATGTTTAGGCCTGGTTGCAGGTACTTAGCAAGTGGTCAGACTCCCTAAAATTGTTGTGAGAGACACCATAGTAAAGGCTCCTTCATCTTCTTTAACTTTTCAATAAATCATTGTTGTTGTTGTTGTTCTTTATAAGTGACATTTTACATCCTGCGGATACATTCATGTCTGTATATTTCTCCGTTCCTTCCTTGCGCTTCATCTCTATCTTCATTCTTCTGCCCCAGACAACCAGAATGCACGTATATTCAAAGTTGTTTTCGTGATATACAAACATATATACAAACAAACAATTCGTTCACAATGCAAAGAAATGGCTTGTACGTATAAAAGTGGAGGCCATATACGTGCATATTTTCATTTAATTTTAAACGAGTTGTTTAAAAATCATATACGAACTAATCTGTAATAAAAAAAATTCATTTTTGAAAGTCTTACGATGTAATCCGATTTAATTTGTGATACAGTACGACGGAAAAATGAGCCATCGCATATTAGTCGGAATTTTGCATTCTATACGATTTCACTTAAACATAATGCGAGGTATGCCATTCTTATATGCGATTTTGACTTAACCTGTAGCAATTTACGATACTGTCTGTACATTGTTATACGACTTCTGATTGTCTGGGTCTTCATACTCATTCACATTTTCTGTCGTATTTTCGTTTTCTGCTTCATCTTCATCCTTTTTCACTCCATATTCTTCGATTTCCATGCAGCATTTTCTTCGTGATCTCACTTGCTTCCAGCATTCATCGGTAACTTTCTTTCGCTGCATCTTCTTCCAGATGTCCGACATCTTCTTCCATTCAGACTTCGTTTCTTCTTCTGCATCGCTTGCTTTTTCTTCATCCATTATTTCAGCGGTCTTCCTCCGCTCCGTTTTCTTCCTACATCATGCACTTTCTTTTCCATTCTATCTTCGCTTCCGATAAAGTTTGGTTTCATGCAGAAACTTCAGCAACCGCTTCTCAGAATTCTCGTCGTTGCGTAACGCCGTAAAAAGGCTTGTTGAATCGATTCCGTACTTCATCCTGGCCGCTTTAAACTTCCTGCAGTGCAAAATAATGTGACGAACGTCAACACCGGTCCCACAGCATTCACATGCTGGCGGAGCTGTTGTCTACAGCAGAAATTTATGCGTAGCCCTTGAATGACCAATGCGCAGACGAGTGAGTACGCGCAGTATTGGCAGAGCTGTACTGACCGATCCACTTCTTCGTTTCCCTTTTGACTTTCTTCAGCTTGACATCTGTCAATTGTGCCCAACATGCTTCCCATAGCTGACGAAAGACTTGGTTCATGTTCTTGATGGAATCAATCCTTGATACGGCGACGTTTATTGGTGGACTGTTTCGTGCTTCACTGGCTATACGGTCTGCTTCGTGCTTCACTGGCTATACGGTCTGCTTCGTCGTTACCGCGAATTCTGACATGACCAGGGATCCAACAAAGGTGGACCGCCCGTCCACGTAATAAGCGCTCGATTTCCTGGATCCACGGATGCTGCGATCTTCCACTCTACATGGTCTAAAGACATCTGGCCGAATCAGACAGAATGATAACACATTCGGTTGATGCTCTCGCAGCGATGACGGCCGACTTGATTGCAAAGGCCTCCGCCGAAAACACGCTACATTGTGACGGAATACCCATTGCTTGCTGAATGCTGCTGCTAAATACACCTGCTCCAACTATGTTCTCGCATTTAGAACCATCCGTATAAATAGCCAAAGCACGGTTAAACCGGTTAGCCAGCAACTCCTACTCGATGGGACGCACCGTATTCGGGGGATCCCCAGCTTTCACCTGCCGTTTCACATCCCAAACAACATGCGGCTTGGGTTCATACCACTCTCGGTTGGCAAGACGTGTCCGTACAGAGGTGTTTGGAAGCTCTACATCAACCGTCGTCAGGCGATCGGACGCTCGTTCTACAACTGGAAGATCGACATTCCTGGAATCCTTCTCCATCAAACGAATTGCAGCACGAATTATGGCTTGCATAACCATTAAATCGAACGGCAAAGTGCCTGCTTCAGCCATAATCACTGGAATCGGACTGGTGACGTATGCCCATGAGGCGAACCGGACCATTTGGTTGTAGATGGGTGCAAGAGTCTGCACCACCGAATCCTTCGCTCTACTAACAAGCCCGATACCGTAGATAAGTCGTGACATGACGATTGCTGATCCGAAACACAACAGAAAATCGCGTTGCCCTCGCGTAAGTTTACCCCCGATCATCTTCAAGATCCGCAGCCTAGAGTCGCACGTGGTTTTGACTATCTTGCAATGGTGTTTGAAGGACAGAGACCGGTCAAGATTGACGCCAACAGCTTTCAGTTGATTCGTCTTCGGTACAGCTGTACGGTCGATGAATATATCGTTGCTGGGTTCTCGCCGGGCGTTGGGACGGCCGTAGAAATTTGTTGATTTTGTCGCGGAAATTGTGAAGCCCACGCTTTTTACCTGTAGATCTCTATACCTATGGCGCTCCTTACTCCTTCGTATCACCACCAAAATATCGTCCCCAAAGAGAAGCACGGAAACAGTATGCGGTACCAGTCTGAAAATCGGCTGCATCGCTATAAGGAATAACGTGACAGACAACACTGACCCTTTGGGGACTCCGTTCTTCAATGGCATTTCACCCGATAAATGTTCTTCCACGTTCACCCAGAAAGATCTGTCGGTGAGGAAGTTGTTCTGCACGTTGAACATGCGCCCACCCATCTGCCAATTACGCAGAGTGCGCAATATACCGTACCGCCAAGTGGGGTCGTACGCTTTCGATAGATCAAGCGATGCATTCAATTAGTGTTCGTCCCAATTTGGTAATGACCTATCCAACTCCGCCAAGTATGTATCGACACCTATCCCAGCTATAAAGGCGTTCTGCCTCTTGTCCAGTCGTCCATTCGACTCCAACTCAGTCGTCAATCTGCAGTTCACGATTTAGAACAGTTTCAGGTCCAAATTCAGAACAGTTTGGCTTCGGAATCGGCACTATTATGCCGGTTCGCCAGCTGATAGGGTAAACGCCACTACGCCAGACTCTGTTAAGAAGCTGCAACCAGGGCTCTACATTTTCGAAGCTCTAAAATGAACTCGAGTTTTGTTTCTCTCATACAAACGTGTTCAACGCTTCATTTCTATAACGCCTATCTAGACTATCAGTAAGAAATGATAATGAAAAAGAAGCACGCTTAGAAGGAAACGCTGGCTGTGGATCTTCTCGTCGTTGCTTTGCTCATTGCTTTCAATGTAAGTAGGGTAGAGAACTATAACTCAATAATTTGAAAAAAAAAATTGAGGTATGTTATTTTTAAAACTCGTATAAAATCAATTTGAAATTATTCATATTTTTTACTAAATTTGGGTATATCTTTTTTATCAGAAGAGATAGAGACAACAAATTTCACTATAAAACATTTGCCTTAAAGAGTTTTAAAAGTCTCTAGAAGATGACTTTCATGAGAAATTTCAAATAAAAAAGTTATTGACAAAAGATGGATTTCATAGGACCACTCTAGTGACAAATTTAAATAAAATGTGCTAGTACATTTGTTTCAATATTTGGACATTTAGTGTCTTCGAAGAAGTTTTTGTTCTTAAAAGTCCCCTTTTTTTAGTGTTTGAAAACGTCAGGGTGGTCCTCAAATTAGGGAATTTTTAAAACTAACTTTTTTGTTTTACAAAATAAAAACATGTGTTTGAAAAAGTTGTAGTTAAAATGATTGCTAGCAACTTTGTCGAAGAAATTTTTTTTCTATCTCTTAACGTTCTCATTTTAGAGTAATTTTTAGGAGTTGACTTAGGGATTTCCTGGAAATAATAGTTTTTTAGCACAAACATTTTTATTAAAAATTTCTCATGAAAGTCATCCTCTAGAAACTTTTAAAACTCTTTAAGACAAATGTTTTGTAGGGAAATTTGTTGCCTGTATCTGCCTCTTCTAATAAAAAAGATATACCCAAATATAGTAAAAAAATTAATAAATTCGAATTGATTTAATACTAGTTTAAAAAATAACATGCCTCCATTTTTTTCATATTATTCAGAATAACATACGCCCTTTCAAATGCCGTATAAAATCTTTTTTTTTTTGTTTGCCCCAACCAGAGATATTACCATTTGAAAAATGCGTATTTTTAGTACAAAAACGTCAATAACTCTTGATCGGCGAAAGGTATTGACAAGCTTTTTGCAGCAAAAATTTGCGCCTTCTAAAGATCTAAAAGTCATTACAAGACACCTTTGCTGAGAAATTTGGAATAAGAAAACTAGAGCAAAATAACTGTTTTTTTAGCGCCACCCTAACTCAATTCAAGAAAATAGCTCTAAATCGGCCAACTTAAGAGATACATAAAAGTTTTTGTCAACAAAGTTGCTTGAAATTAGCTCAGCTATAACTTTGCCCAGGATTGTATACCTTAATTTATTCAAACAAAAAAGTTAGATTTTTGATTTTAATGATAATAAGAACCACCCTAGAATTTATTGTCATAAAAATGAGGGGCTAATTATAAGCAACAACTTTGTACAAGAGACTTTTAGTCTAAAGTTTCAATTTCAGACTCAAAACATATCATTCCACCTAAATCTGCATTCTGGACCACTGTGCAATGGAGCGACGGGAGAAAGAGAGACAAGCGATTGAGGTTCTTCGTCGCATCGATTTGGTCGATTGAAGCTTATATTGTGACGCCCTGGCTGCAACAGCGCGATTTTGACGGATGCAGGCAGACGTCGGATCATCGGATATCCTACCGAGTCAGGACCTGTAGAGACACTACGTCCTTTGTCGAGTGCCCACAGAAGCTCATCCAGGGTGAAGTCCACGTTATATATGTTGTCGGTGTCCGGAAGAAAATCAACGCGATCCCGTTCCGCTCTTTCCTTCGCTGTTTGAAACAGTTGAGGATATTTAGCTTGAGGTCGCCGATCTCTCACAGTAGTGCTTTTGATGACATGCATTGTGGACTCAGGGACTTTATAGGATTTTGATAAATTATTTCAAGGCTTTAATGACTATTCCTAAATGTACGGTTTTCAAAAATTTAACAGAATACACAATTTTAGGAATTGGGGGACACTTGATGATATGTATCCTAAGGATGAATTTGTGAAAATTCAGGCAAATCAGAAACAAACAGCGTTTTTTTTTAGCTGTGTGTGCAAGCCTTGGGGGATAAACTATCCTCAAATAGAGTTTTCAACTTCCTATCAAACTGACCAGCATCAAATAAACAGCAGCAATTCAAATATTTTAATTTATTCTTCTTATTCACAGCTTTGAGCTGGGAAAACTGCATTCGTTTTGGTTGAAAATTCAAAAAGTTATTAAGAATTTTCAAGCTGTCTAAAAAAAAGTCTAAGAGAGTGAAAATATACGAACTATCCACAGGGATCAAGTGTGTTCAGACTCTTCTAATGGTAAACATTAGTGATGCACCGATTATTCGGCCGAATACTTCGGCCAAATATCAAGCTTTGCACTATCATAAGTTCACCCAAACAACTTGTCGGCCAGTTGTTAAATGGGAAATGGTCTTATATCAATTTGAATTTTGGTAAAAATACCGAATACCTGGCCGAATAGCACTACATCAAAATATGCTACTATCAAAAATGAAAAACCTAATAAAACGGAATGAATTCACAAAAAAAAAACTGAAAGATTTCAAACCTTATCAGTTTGACTGGATGCGTCCAAATAAACTACTGTTTGCTTCACTGATCTCCTGTATGACTTTAAATACAAGGCTGGCGTCATTATTGATCTTGAAATCAGCGCTGCAAATTTTCAACTGCTCGCGACGATATTGACAAATCAGCATTCGTCATTATCACGAAATTCAAATGACCTTCAATGGATGCTATATCATTTCTTAATGACAATTTGCATGTTTTGTTTTCAGCCATCGTCGTCGTCGTCGTCGGTGCCGGGTGTGAATGGCTACAACAGATGTATCACACCAAGACATTCCTACACATTCCTATTTTGACCTTCATTCGGGCGCATCCAACGCTACTATTATAAAAGTTGAGAACATAAGTTTGTACACATTGAAAATGATAGCTAGGTACACCGTTTGAAAAAGTCTTGTAAATTTATGCGATATATAGCACACACGTTTTTAACGCTTATTTAGTGTAAATTTTATCGCCTAAAATTCGAGTAAAT
The DNA here is from genome assembly GCF_037179485.1 of Ochlerotatus camptorhynchus. Lineage (NCBI taxonomy): Eukaryota > Metazoa > Arthropoda > Insecta > Diptera > Culicidae > Ochlerotatus > Ochlerotatus camptorhynchus. Next base: position 702,506 of record NW_027040575.1, on the reverse strand, counting down.
TTAAGCCCAGTTTTATATAAAATAGCTGTTTTGCATATAAGCTTGTAAACAATTTAATTGATTATGCCGACTCGATCTCAAAGCTAAACGAGGGGATATATTACGTTTGGTCAGGTGTAATTACAAATGATCTGGCAAAAACGGAGTATAGTAACTACGGGCGGTCAATCATGCTCATGCTCATACTCCTACACAAAATCACTAGCCTCCTCTAAATGTCTATCCACACTCCTGAATCCTACTAAACCATCAACCATTAGTATTGATTATATTATTGTCATTGCCACACCGGTGCGGATACCATTTCTCCGTCGTAAAACATTGCTTTGTTTGTATCATCTCATCTATTGTATAGGTAGCAGCACGCAATATCGCCTCCAGTAGTGGTAGGAGAGTGAGTGCTCAGCGGAATTCCCCTCGGGTGGAGGTGGGCTACACCATGAGTCGTAAAATGTTCCCCTTCAGGGGATCTACAAATGGAAAAAGCTCTTCTTCATCGCCTGTCGTCGGCATCACTGTTTCACCACCCACTGGCCACCTGGTGGCTAGAAGAAAAACAACACCCGTATCATATCGCTTTTTTCTCCTACACCGCTGCCATCGTGCCTGTAGATCATAGCTTGGCAAATGGAGGGTTTGATGAAACGCAACTTACTACCTAGCCAGTATACAGCTGCTTCTAAGATGAAGGCAATAAAAAGGCAATCGCTAACTTGGAGATGAATCACAGAGGTGAGCGTGCTGGAGGTTTTCCCCCCCGGAGGGAAAACAAAGGACACTGCGCGAATGATAAACAGTAGAAGAAAAATGATTCTTTATTGATAGGTTGGATTAGGGTATTGACGGAAGGCGAACGGAGCCCAAAGCTATATGTGTTGATGGTTCGGGAGAGGATGGCGGCTGAGAAGAAACGGTCCCTGCAAGGTGTGAAGACTGTGAATGTGGTCCTGCCTGCTTGATGATCATTTTTATAACTTGAAATGACAAATATCCGGATTTTATTGCAGAGCCATGCCATGTCGTTAAAGAATACAAATGGCAGTGGGGAAATTATTGTCCGCCGGCGACAACTTTAAAGCTGGGAATGCTTCAGATCTGGGATGGTAATGAAATGTGCACTAATTATCTGCTGCAAACTTTCCTAATTATATTGACGCAAATGCATTAAGTTAACGATTATATCTGCCGGTGTTTTCAATCGCATGAAAAAGCAAGAATGCTGCAAATAAGGTTAAGCATCAAGCTGGGATTACGGTGAGTGTAAAGTTAAATACGAGAAACTGGTTGGAGCAGATTTTTAAGTGAATTAAGTAAACAAAATTACGGTTATAAAAAAATAAACAGCATCAAATCAATTCTTTGAAAATTATGAGGATAAAAAGGTTTGTAAATTTCAGGGATTGAACTCATGAGCGAGCAATTTGAACCATTATTTCTCGTGATCACAATATATATTCGTTATCATCTATCAACACAAAATGCTTACTTTAGCTTCACGAGTATGATCACTCAATGGATCAATGGTAGCTACAGCATAGTTCTGTCAAAACCTCAGCATTTTACTGAGGTTTTGACAGAACTATGCTGTAGCTACCACAGTATTTTGCATTTGATCGTCCATATACAGTAGCACCAAAAGCATGCTGTGGTGGGTTCAAAACTTAACCATCAAAATCGATCAATTCTAAACATATTTTTGATATTTTAATCATGAATACTGTCATACGTCAACTAGTACGCCTTTCCTAACACATTACCTCTTCTGTTTCTCGGACGTGAAGTGAATGTCAAAAGCATATATTTGTTGTTTTTCAACTACCTGATTAAAAACCCGCATTTTGTTTTCCTAATTCCTTGAGGGAGTGTAGGTCAAAGTACATTTTCGAAGCCATAAATAAATCAATATATGGTGGAAGAAACGACTACCAGCAACCTGCTAATTCAACACCGGCCAATATAAACCATCACAAACTCGCAGGAATTGTTAAGGGGGGAGTACACTTTGATTTTTCAAAAAAATGCATTTTTTTTTTGGCTAAAATGTTCCTTGGGATGTATACTTTAATTTAGAAAAGACTTCAAGTCCACCAGAATATTCCTTACCGCTTTACGAATCGATTTCCTTAAACATGTACCGGCGCGCTGAGAGAGCAATTTTATCTTTAAACGCGTTTATCTCGAAACGGTGTTTTTCAAATTGGCCTGCGAAATAACTCTAACCAGTGTAGCAGGTACACCAAGTGTACGTACATGTTGTAAATAGTAAATTAGCCAAAATTAAAATAAGAATGAAATAGATCTAATCCATACGCCAAAAACTATGCCAGTAGCAAAACGACACTGGTCGATTTACTATAAAAATAGAATGCCTCGTGAGTAAAGCCACTCGACCTTGTACAAATTCTCCCAAGGCCGAGTCCAGTGAAATCTTCGGGAAAGTAGGGAAAAGAGAGAGTGTGGCTACACCCGACTTTGAACGAAGCACCAGCGATCGTAATAATCTCTCGCATTACCGATCTCGTTCGAAGAAGTTCGCGGGAAAATCGAACTTCTGTTAAGTTCGGCCGAGGTCACCTTCCCTAATCTGAGGTCACGGTTTCGCTTCACTTTCGTCCGAACCGCAGATTGCAGTAGAAGTGTTCCATTTTGTTCGCGTGATAGTTTCGTTTTGTAAAGTGAGTTAAAGCAACGTTGTTGTACTTTTAAACTTCATTTCTAATTTCTCCTCGTCGTTTGTTCAGTTATAGCTATAAATATAAACGGAGGCCATTTTTTGCCGACCATAAGGTCGAAGAGCATGAATTGCTAACATTTGGAGAAGTCCAAGAATTGTAAGGTTGGGTGTCGGCAAGACAAACGTGCGCACGTAACGTCATACATGGATGCCCACCCAACCCATCAATGTTAGACATCCGGGTGCCAAGCTTTGCCGTTACCCGCTTGCTGCATCGTCGCACAGTGGGGCAGCGAAGCCATTCGTGTGGCCAAAACCTCTAGCGCCGTTGGTTTGCTTTCTACAGTGATACAATGTTCTACAAAGTTGCTTAATACTAAAAGCGCCATCTTTTGAAGGTTTCATATTAGTTCATTTTTGCGTCACATAGGTGGTGCTCGAGTCTATCTTTTGAACGGAGCATCCTAGCCGAATGGTTTTCACGGCAAAGTTGTGTAATTTGAAATGTTGAGAAATTTTGTCCAAGACGTTAAAACTCTATGACTCATATTAAGCGAGATATCGGGCAATTAGGAAAACTAACCTCTAAAATTGCGTTTTTTCTTTTTTTTTTCACCTCTATACGTCAAATGTATATGTTTTATACTCTGAAAATTATCAAAATGGTTTGACTTATCCAATAAATATCCATTACTTTATATATCATGCTTTATTATAAAGTTATTAACATAAATGTCTCAAAAAAGTGATGCATAAAAATGTCAATTACTCAAAATATAGCAAAAAGTAGCAGCCAATTTTTTTACAGTGATTAGTGTAGACATTGCTGGGTAAAATAACGACCACACCCAAGTAACAATCTAAATGCTTGGAAGATTTATTCTTATTTTATCATTGTTTTATCATAGCATCCCTTCCAGCCTGTGGTTGTATTACGGTTTTGTGTGCTTGTCATAAAATCAGGCCGTCAAGTCGTCTATAAAACTGTTTTATGACTACTAAATTAAAACTCAGACTTCATAGTTTTAACGGTAGCTGTAAGGTGGTTCTGCATCACTACTTATAACTGAAGAATAAAACCAAAACAAAACATACAATTATGTTTTATGGTACACTTTTTATGACCGATATAAAACTTGAAGCAGTCTTAGACCTTCATTAAAGCTTCATTACAACTATCATCTTTATCAGAGGCCTAAGATTCACAGATAAGAAATATACTGCTACAACAAAAAATACTCTGAAATTTTTTGTCTTTATAAAAAAACAAATCTATTCAGATATATGAAATAAAAACCCCTTCAGTGCTTCTGAACACGATGAAGATGAGACGATCGACAATATGAAACTCCTGGAGGAACTACAGTTATACGATCCCTACATAAGGCACAGTGCGGTGAAGGAGCTCTTAAAAATATTGAACAAGCGGCTTTCCGATACACTTCCGAAAGATCCACGAACCCTTCTTAAAGCAAAGCCGACAGTTTCAATAAATCCGGTTGGAGATGACCAGTATTGGCATCACGGCTTTTAACCTTGTATTGAAAAAGCTTTTAGTGGATCCAATAAGCATTTTTTACATCTTGATTACAAGCGAAAATAGGAGGATCGCTTGGAATGTTGACTTTTTGACAGGTGGTCATGGTTTTTGTTTTGTTTTGATTCGCTGTATCGAATAAAACCAGCAAGCTAGTTATATAGCTTAAATATAACTTAACGCTCTCAATTTGGACTACGAAATGCTAAGATACAACCATTAGGTTTATGTTATGCTATAGAATTCCAATCTAGGAGAATATGTTATATTGAGGTATTTTTAAGGAGTAGCAAGTTATAACGAAAAAAAATGTCGCCGTATGAACAAATTTCACACAGTATGAATAATTACGCTTTAATTGATAGGCAATAAAACACTTTCATACATCCATGTATAATTAAATTATATATGTGACTGGTTATTGCTCAACAGTAGTAACAGTTTTGTACTAAATAGATAATCTTTGAATGACTCTTTAATGCATGGTGCTAATGCAGACAAATTAAAAATATCCCTATATTTTAGCATTCATATGGCGCACTAAATTTATGCTCCTATGTGGTATAATATTCACCATAAATATTGCACGGCATGCTGTGAAGCATATACAGGTTGGTTTAAAATTATAATAAAATCGTCTTATTTTCAATGTACAATAATATCAGCTATTATAACCAACTGACGAGGATCATGATTTCACATCAAACATCGAAAGAATAAAACCACAATAAAATATTTCTCAATATTAACTATCATCCAAAAACCCCAACTTAAAACCTTCAAAGTTGTCAAAATGTTTTGCGTATCATGTTTTATCAACTTCTTCAGGAGCGATTTATGCGGTTGTAATATAGTTTTATGGTAGTCATTAGAAGGCTGTTAAAACTTTCTGACCTGGAGGAGGTTTTATGTTTTCATTTTTAGCAATCACGTCTAGAGTGTGATAAAACTGACATAAATCCTATGCTCCTAAAGTAGTTCGCATATCAAGTTTTAATGACTGCATTAAAACTGGGCCAATTGGCCATGACATGGCTGTATTGCGGTTCTCAGGAGATTTTTAAAGCAATGTGGTCGTCAGTGAAGGTTTTATAATTTGGTTATATCAACTGCTATAAAACTTAAATAAAACAAAAATTGTTGCTTGGGGCAGTTCAACAGGCAACTGCAGGCATTTTCACATAACATTATTTGAATATTGCATACACACTTAGAAAAATTGATGTAATTTTAAATGCTCTGAGACTGACATATACGAGCGTCAAATTTGACATAAAATTGAGTCATAATAGACCCGAAACTCAAGTAAATCAAACGTAGTTTTCGTCGAGAATCGAACTTTTCAGTCTCGGGGACCTTTAATTTTACGTTTAGGGTTTGTGTATTCTCTTACCGGGTGCTTTTTGGAGTTATTTCGGTGTTGTGAGAGATTATGCTGTTTCGTAATAGAGGTTTCTAATCGATAAAATTCGATAGTAGTCAAGCTGGCTCGATCTCTTCTTTCTAGGAAGATTTTCACTTGGACTCGCCCTGGGGGGCAGTCTCATCCGCATCTGCATGGACTAACAGACACCCAACTCCATCAGACCTTGAAGTCATCAAACAGTTTGAAAACAATTTTGGATTGTGGCATATCCCACATAGGAATGATGAGTCTATTTCGGATTTGAGAACGGTTTTCACTCAAGTTCATACTATTCCTTATGTTTTAGGAAAAAATACGAAGAGAATTATTCGTCACGGTTTCGAAGAAATTCTCGAATTTTTCGCTAAAAACGACCTATCAAGTGGCGCACAACCCGAGCAAAGTTTATGAACAAATTGAATACAAAATTTGTTGTTGTGATGTTAAAATTTTTGATTACTTATTTTGATCTCATTTTGGTTGACTTAACGGTTAACACATTAAAAATGAGAGCAAATTTTTACACTGTTGAATCAAATGGAAAACTAATCCTGCGTTCAGTAAAATCAATTTGATTACTGATTTTGAATTCAATGATTTTAAAATTTGCTACCAAAATGAGTTTTTATTTTGATATGACATATGACATATTTAGTTTTCAATCTGCTGTAAATTTATATCAAATTGATTTTTGATTTTTTTTTTTATTGCTTTCAAAACTAGTTTTCATTAGGATGAATAATTAAAAACAAATTTAAATGCTTTTTTTTATTTTCACTTTAATTTAATATCTTATAAAGTAATTGAATACAAATTCATGTATACAGGCTAACATTGTTAGGTTAGGTTTTCTTTATTACGGAGGCTTTCAGCTGGTTCACTTCCGCGTGAACAAAAACAATGTTCAACAAGTTTACATATTCCTGAAACTAAACTTAACTTCCATCAAAAGTTTCTAATGAGCCAAATATGTGCATATTTGGAATATATTAATATATTTGGAATATATTGAAAAAAAAAAACAGAGCAATCTGACAAATTAGTTCAACATGCAGTTATTAAAATATAAAATCGAGTCATTACTCAAAAATCGAAAACAAAACTTATTGGCGTCTCCTAATGTTGCTTATGACCATCTGCATTAGTCGGTCAAATCCATCAGCGACTTTGTATGCAGTTGCACTTCCATCATGTACATAAGTGCGTCAATCCAGCAGGCAAGCTAAAAAAAATGAGAGTTTAAACTAAGTAAACATATTTTACCGATGGATTATTTACCATTAACAAACTTAACCGTTTCCTCTTCCAACGCGACACGAACTACAGCTGGAACTGCTGCTGAAATATTAGTTCCGGCGACTTCATCTTCCAACACGGTGCCAACAACAGATTGAACTGCTACTGATCTACTCGGTCCGGCAACTTGATCTTCCTTTTTTTTGAGCTTTCATTTTAAGGGTGCCCTGCAGGATTTTTGGATGCTCTTCTTGTAACCGACCTGCCTTCAAACCCCACCACACCACCAGCATTCATTAAAAACTTGATGAACAAGTAGTCGCTGTTCCCCGCTTCCATATACATTCTCAGTATCATTTCGCTGGTGGGAATCCTTTTTCATCTCTAAATGGTTTTACCGGAGTAGGTAGAACTGTTGAAACCAGGGCCTGTTGTAGTTTTGCGTGAGATGTTTTAAGGGTGTGTATCTTCTTCTTGAGGTTTGCCATTTTTTTCTTTTGCTTGCTCTAATTCTGCTCGTAGGTCAATCACCTGTGCCTCCAACTGGTCTTCATTATCGAGGCTTGCCACCTCTGGCTTGCGCTAGTTCCGCACTAAGTTCAATCACCTGGGCCCCCAGTTGATCCACTTTCGCTTGTAGCCCACAGGCGCATACTGAAATATTGATAGTAAATAATATAAGTTAAGGATAATCTTTCAGAATGACGAATCTGCTTTTGTAAACAGTGACTTCTCTCGATAATTTCTAGAAAGTCGAGGCTCGCTCACTCAAATCAACATCACTATCGGGTAGAAGAAGACTACTGGTTTGCGTGGGCATGCCTTGAATTTCGAGAAATCATCGAGAGAAACCATTGTTTACAAAAGCTGTTACGCCCTAATTCTACCTGTATCTAGGATTTATAGTTTTAATAGAAATTAAAATGAAAAAAAAACCTTCCTGATCGGTCGGCTCAAGAGCTTCTGTTGCTTCCTCTAGAATTTCCTGGTTCTCACGGCCACCACAAAATGTAACGGCCGATGAATATGTGGCATCCGAGCATGAATCGCTTTCGACATTTTCATGGGGGAGGAGTATCTCATCTAACAGTTCTGCTGTAGCGCTAAATGGCAACGTTTCCGTGGATTTTCCGATGCTTTTTCGATATCCTGTGCGTGGTTTTTTTGTGGAGTGCTATAATAAAAAAGCAGAAGTGAGGTTATATAAAAAAGTATTTGTTTACAATTACTTACACTTGTTTCGCTGAATTCCTCCTGTAAGATTTATTCGTTTTGTGCTTTATCCAGCACCCGTTTTTAGGGCAGCTTTATGCCGTTTCTGGCCATTTTTAGTTTAATTTTAAACGTTCCAGAATGAGCAACCGTGAAAAACGTTTTAACACACGTGAAAACTGAAAAAGACTATAGTTCTTCTTGTGCAGAGTAGGTTGTCTGTACCTATTTTACAGTTCACTACTCCTAACGTGAACATGAAACATATATGAGAAAATGTCTTGAGCCTCTTTAGGCTGAATTTATAAAGAGACGGCATCTCAAAATTGGAACAATCGATTGTCTATCAAAATCATAGAAAAAGTTATTCCAATCGAGCAGAATACCTGTCATATGGATAAGATGTCAGCCTCAGCCTCTTTAATGTTGATGTTAGTTGACGAAGATGAGCTACAATAATCGTTATATTTAATGGTGATCAAAGTTGAGCATTCGTGGTTCAAACAAGAACAATAATGATAGTTCTGCCTCCACCTGTCACATTCTTTGATGGAATTTAAACATTAAATTTTAAATTGCATGTATTATTTTAACCAATCATTTTATATAAATTTGGTTTTTACTCCGGGGAAGAAACAATTGGGTGAAACATAAAATTTATTTTAATTTTTTTTTTTGTAATTTTCGTTTTTAACTTTTTTTTCCTTCGTAGTGAAAACCAAATATAATTAAAATGCTTAGTTAAAAATATAAGCAATTTACAATTTAATATCTACATTTGCCCAAAGAGTTTGACAGATGGAGGCAAAACTATCATCACAATGATAGTTTTTGCTTGAACCACAAATGTTCAGCTTTTCATCGCCAATAATCTGGCGGATTGTATCTCTGGAACCAATTTGAAGTTTCAGATATTGGAACCTTTTTGACATTTCAATGGTACTGTTTACATTAACCTTTCTGACTTTTATAGCACGCACACTTGTGTTAACCCATTTTCAAGTGCAAAGTTTGTTATCGTCATTTTCGCCATCCATGTTTCACCAAAGTATGTTTTACTGCAATGGAAAACTCAACAGAGTCATAAAAACTATGCTGGTTTTATGCTTTCATGATTGATTCTGTTGGTTTTTGCCTTTGAGCTTAAAATTATGAATGTGTTATGGAAAAGAATTAATATTTTTTATGAGATTACAATGCTTGACGATCGATAAAAGCAGTAGCTGCATTTGTTGCTTCTAAATGGTTGGCTCCTGGGAGGGAGGAGCAGATAGAACACACGGAATTCATCGTATACTTGTTCTACTGAAAATTTGTGCCATTGAAATCAAATCAAAACAGGCGTAGCAAAATAGCGTGTTTTGTTTTGAGCGTGTATTGATTATTTGAGATTGTTCAGTGTGCAGTGAGAAACTGTACTTTCCTGATTGGTATTTTACTATGGCACTAGATGTTTTGACCTTGATTAATAATATCTTTAAATATTGATTTATGTGTATTTCGAATGAATTAAAAAAAAACAGTGTTCCATTGAACAAAATATCTGGAAACAACAGTTTGCTATAAATTAATTTGCACAAGAATTCAATACCGCCTTGTGTATTCCTGTTCAACTGTAAGAAAAGCATCATAAAATTCCTTGGCTTCCAATGACAGCTCGTGACAGCATCCGTCTGGCTCCCGTTTGACAGTTCCCACTAGCTCCCAAGTGACAAGCACATTGAGTGCAGTACCCAGACAACCAGAATGCACGTATATTCAAAGCTGTTTTCGTGATATACAAACATATATAAAAACAAAAAATTCGTATAGAATGCAAAGAAATGGCTTATACGTACAAAAGTGGAGGCCATATACGTGCATATTTTAATTTAATTTTAAACAAGTTGATTTAATATCATATACGATTTAATCTGTAATAACAAATTCATTTTGAAAAGTCTTACGATGTAATCCGATTTAATTTGTGATACAGTACGATGGAAAATGAGTCATCGCATATTGGTCGGAAATTTGCATTCTATACGATTTAACTTAAACATAATGCGTGTTCGCACCCCTCCGGTGCGAATGAAAAACGATTTTCAAAAGTAGGTCTTTTGACGGACAAACTCAACTAAAATATATTCAAAATTAACAACTATTTACATTAAACAAACTTACAATCGACAACTTACAATTTAGTTTTTCAACGCCTGCAACTCCTCAATGCTAATCTACCTTCGGCGGACTTAGCGAGGTCCTATCAATTAATTAAATAAAAGACACTGAACAACATGTCACCTTTACATAATATTTAACTTACGGTAATTGAACAGTAATACACTGAAACCTCCGTTTACGAAGTCTTTTTTTACGCAGTATTCAATTTACGTCCCTCTTTTTACGAAGTAAATCCCAAATAACGAGGTTTTTTTTTACGAAGTAAATCCCAAATAACGAGTTTTCTTTTTACGAAGTAAATTCCAAATAACGAGTTTTTTTTTGTGATTTTGGGAAACTGGGATATACTGTGAAATACCCCACAATATGGGTATTGTTGGAATCGGAGTGACGTGTAGGGACCGGAAATCGATGTCTGTCGCCATTTTGAAATCCAAGATGGCGGCTTCCGGTTACAGAAAAATTTGGACATTCTGCCAAATACCCCACAATATGGGTATTTTTGGAATCGGAGTGACGTGTAGGGACCGGAAATCGATGTCTGACGCCATTTTGAAATCCAAGATGGCGGCTTCCGGTAACATAATAACTTCGAAATTCTGTCAAATACCCCACAATATGGGTATTTTTGGAATCGCAGTGACGTGTAGGGACCGGAAATCGATGTCTGACGCCATTTTGAAATCCAAGATGGCGGCTTCCGGTAACATAAAAACATGGAAATTCTGTCATATGCCCCACAATATGTGTATTTTTGGAATCAAGGTGACGTGTAGGGACCGGAAATCAATATCTGACGCCATTTTGAAATCCAATATGGTGGCTTCCGGTAACATAATAGCTTCGAAATTCTGCCAAATACCCCACAATATGGGTATTTTTGGAATCAAGGTGACGTGTAGGGACCGGAAATCAATATCTGACGCCATTTTGAAATCCAAGATGGCGGCTTCCGGTTACATAAAAACTAGGAAATTCTGTCATATACCCCACAATATGGGTATTTTTGGAATCAGGGTGACGTGTAGGGTCCGGAAATCAATATCTGACACCATTTTGAAATCAAATATGGCGGCTTCCGGTAGAATAATAACTTGGAAATTCTGCCAAATACCTCACAATATGGGTATTTTTGGAATCGGAGTGATGTGTAAGAACTGGAGATCGATGTCTGACGCCGTTTTGAAATCCAAGATGGCGGCTTCCGGTAGCATAATAACTTCGAAATTCTGCCAAATACCCCACAATATGGGTATTTTTGTAATCGGAGTGACGTGTAGGGACCGGATATCGATGTCTGACACCATTTTGAAATCCAATATGGCGGCTTCCGGTTACAGAAAAATTGGCAAATACCACCACGTCACCCCGATTCTTAAGATACCCATATTGTAGGCTATTTAACATTATTTTTATGTCTATATTTTAGCGGAAGTCGCCATATTGAATTTCAAAATAGCGTCAAACATGGGTTTTCAGTCCTAATAAGTCACCCCGATTCCAAAAAACCCATATTGTGGGGTATTTGACAGTATTTCTCAGTGTTTCTGTAACCGGATGTCAATATCTTGGATATCTAAATGGCGTCACACATGGATTCTCGGTTCTCACAGGTCACTCCGCTTCCAAAAATATCCATATTGTTGTGTATATAACGGTATTTTTCTGTTTTCCTGTAACCAGAAGCTTCCATATTGTATTTCAAAATGGCGTCAGACATTGATTTCCAGTCCCTACACGTCACCCTGATTCTTAAGATACCCATATTGTGGGTTATTTAACATTATTTTTCTGTTTTTATGTAACCGGAAGCCGCCATCTTGGATTTAAAAATGGCGTCAGATATTGATTTCCGGTCCTTACACGTCACTTTGATTCCAAAAATACCCATATTGTGGGGTATTTGACAGAATTTCCAATTTTTTATGTTACCGGAAGCCACCATCTTGGATTTCAAAATGGCGTCAGACATCGATATCCGGTCCCTAAACGTCACTCCGATTCCAAAAACACCCATATTGTAGGGTATTTGGCAGAATTTCCAAGTTTTTCTGTAACCGGAAGCCGCCATCTTGGATTTAAAAATGGTGTCAGACATCGATTACCGGTCCCTACACGTCACCTTGATTCCAAAAATACCCATATTGTGGGGTATTTGACAGAATTTCGAAGTTTTTCTGTAACCGGAAGCCACCATCTTGGTTTTCAAAATGGCGTCACACATCGATTTCCGGTCCCTACACGTCACTCCGATTTCAAAAATACCCATATTGCGGGTTATTTGGCAGAATTTCGAAGTTTTTCTGTAACCGGAAGCCGCCATCTTGGTTTTCAAAATGGCGTCACACATCGATTTCCGGTCCCTACACGTCACTCCGATTTCAAAAATACCCATATTGCGGGGTATTTGGCAGAATTTCGAAGTTTTTCTGTAACCGGAAGCCGCCATCTTGGTTTTCAAAATGGCGTCACACATCGATTTCCGGTCCCTACACGTCACCCTGATTCCAAAAATACCCATATTGTGGGGTATTTGACAATATTTTCAAAAACCTCTTTTTACGAAGTAAATCCCAAATAACGAGTTTTCTTTTTACGAAGTAAATCCCAAATAACGAGTTTTCTTTTTACGAAGTAAATCCCAAATAACGAGGTTTTTTTTTACGCACTAATTCGATTTACGAACCCCCGTTTTGGTTCGTAAATGGAGGTTTCAGTGTACACTAAATGAAAACATATCTGCTTCCCGCGGTACAACAGTGGCGAACAATCTATGATTTCACAATATTTAAAAATCTACAAATAAACTAACAAACTACAAATTACACAACTTACTAGGTACAATAATCGGCACAAAACATAATTAGCAACAACAAAAACACATCTATCGCGATGGAGTCTATACTCTCCTCTTTCCAGGCCAGCTGCTGGGGTAAACAAACAAAGTAGTGCGAAAGCGATGGCCGTGTTCAGTTTATCCCACTCACTATCGCACCTCTGTGTGAATACATTCATCTATGCGCCTCACTGCTACAGCGACGGCAAGAAACGTCGAAAACGGGCGCATCAAAGGGGCGCGTTCACGGTAGTTATGCTACCGCAACCCTTTCAGGCCTGACTGCAACGGCAACAATGCGAGATATGCCATTCTTATATGCGATTTTGACTAAAACTGTAGCAATTTATGATACTGTCTGTACATTATTATACGACTTCTGGTTGTCTGGGTACCCAGTGTTTAACAAATAGAACGAGAGTAAAATCGATTCTTTCTAGTGGGATTTTCCAGTTTCCAACTGCACTGACAATACATATAGGTGGCGCAATGTGAATGTGATATTATTGGTACTGTTAAAAACTAAAGTAACCCACAAGTGACAATTGATTTTACTTTCGTTTTAAATTTAAACATAGTGTCGGAAGTAATGAACTGTAATGGCAAAATAATGCCCTATACAGCGTACTATTTCCGACCCTATGTTCAACGTATAAAAAGCGAGTTAAATCGATTGTCACTAGAGGGCTTTTCCGGTTATAAACTGTACCAATAATAAATGCCATTTACTATTTTTATTATTTTAATCTCTTCAATAATCAAAAGGAACGCTTGTTCAAATAATCGAATACATACTGTAATCCATATCAGCTATGAATGTCACCTACCTTTCTATATATTGATACACTACTCGTTAACCATTACTTACACGCTAAGAATAAACTATTCACATTTGATTAATATTTAATTCTTAAACATATTAATATTGAAAAACTTATCAATAATTAATAATGTAAATTTCTGGAAACATATTTTTTCAAAAAATATGCGCTTAAATTAAGGTTAAATATATTCAAACTTACAAAACAGTTACTATTACATTTTCTGGTTATGTGATAACAAATTTTAAGCATTTATTTATAAAATTTAGGTTTCATTTCATATTGTGTGAAATTAGATAGTTTATTCTTAGTGTGTATCAAACTCATTTTGACATGACAGTTTAAAAACAACAGTGGGTCAGAGTTGATAATAGAAGAGTTACGCAGACTAAAATCAAAATTTACCTATCGAACTGTCAAACTGTCTACCTATCGAGCCTAGTAGACAAACTGACTGTGTTGCGTTGGAAGTATTGTTTGCATAAATAAGATAACATAGGAAACTTTCACAACCCAGGTGAAGTCATTCGAGGTGTGATCAAAAACAAAGGTTGCCAAAATAAAAAAAAATGCCCATTGATCGACATCAGTGTTGCAAGCTTCACTCTGCGTAACTCTTCTATTATCAACTCTGCAGTGGGTAATATACTCTGAGAAACATTGTCCACACCTAATGGATAAGCGAGCCCAACGACATCATTACTTGCGAAATGAGTTCCAAGGAAGAAAATACGTCCGTAAGGTAAGCTGTAATTGAGCAAGTGTGATAGTTTTTGGAGAGGCTTTCATCCATTTATGTTTTCTGTACCAAACAAAAATAAGCCAGCCCAAGGCTGCAACACTGTTCTTTATAAAATGTGTTACTAACAATATGAAATTTTAGCCTAAACCCAAGTACCGCTTTGCGAACACTATAAACTGGAACCTCCATTTATGAAACAAAACGGTAAATCGAATTAGTGCGTATCTCGTTGTTTGGGATTGACTTCGTAAAAAGAAAACTCGTGAAAAGAGGTTTTAGAAAATATTGTCAAATACCCCACAATATGGGTATTTTTTTAATCAGGGTGACGTGTAGGGACCGGAAATCGATGTCTGACGCCATTTTGAAATCCAAGATGGCGGCTTCCGGTTCCAGAGAAACTTCGAAATTCTGTCAAATAGCCCACAAAATGGGTATTTTTGGAATCGGAGTGACGTGTAGGAACCGGAAATCGATGTGTGACGCCATTTTGAAATCCAAGATGGCAGCTTCCGATTACAGGAAAACATGGAAATTCTGTCAAATACCCCACAATATGGGTATTTTTGGAATCGGAGTGACGTGTAGGGACCGGAAATCGATGTCTGTCGCCATTTTGAAATCCAAGATGTGGGCTTCCGGTTTTAGAAAAACTTGGAAATTCTGCCAAATACCCCATAATATGGATATTTTTGGAATCGGAGTTACCTGTGCGAACCGAGAATCCATGTCTGACGCCATTTTTAAATCCAAGATGGTGACATCCGGTTACACAAACACTGGGAAATACTGTCAAATACCCCACATAATACTACAATAGATCAATTTACGAACAAAGAAAAAAAAAAAACCCCACAAAATGGGTTTTTGGAATCGGGGTGACTTATTAGGACTAAAAACCCATGTCTGACGCCATTTTGAAATTCAATATGGCGACTTCCGGTTGCATAAAAACATAAAAATAATGTTAAATAACCTACAATATGGGCATTTTAAGAATCGGGGTGACATGGTGGTATTTGCCAATTTTTCTGTAACCGGAAGCCGCCATCTTGGATTTCAAAATGGCGTCAGACATAAATTTCCGGTTCTTACACGTCACTCCAATTTCAAAAATACCCATAGTGTGAGGTATTTCACAGTTATCCCAGTTTCCTTCAATAAAAAATAAATCGTTGTTTGGAATTTACTCAATAAAAAAAAACCTCGTTATTTGGGATTTACTTCGTAAAAAAAACCTCGTTATTTGGGATTTACTTCGCAAAAAGAGGGACGTAAATTGAATACTGCGTATAAAAATACTTCGTAAACGGAGGTTTCAGGATATTCAACAAGTTTCAGGCTCATCGTTACCAGCGATGCAATCAATTGACTCCTCAAGCGAATCGGATTTTGAAAGCTTCGAGAATTAAAGTAGAGTAGAACCTGCTAATGATAAACTAAAGTTTATAAATGAGTACATTACAAAAATCAATGAAACCCGTTGCTTGCCATCAACAAGTGTCGTTTTATCAACACCATCGAATAATGTAGATGCTGCTATTCATGAAAGATAATCACAACCAGGACTCTACATTTTCGAATCTCTAAAATGAACTCATGTTTTGTTTCTCTCATACATACGTGTTCGACGCTTCATTTCTGTAACGCCTAGCTAGACTATCAGCAAGAAACGAAAATAAAAAAGCAGGACGCTTAGAAGGAAACGCTGGCTGTGGAACTTCTCGTCGTTGCTTTGCTCATCGCTTTCATTCTAACTAACGTCGATTTTCTAGTTAAACGAAACCTCATTATGACTTTCAATCCCCTTTCACGAACACTCTATCACCGCTCTTTCAATTTGTTTAAAATGCGTTATGTCTCGTTTTCGATCATTTTTTTTAGATAAATATATGGATGGAAGATAAATTAAAAATATTACTTGTTATCTTCAAGTGTTTTCACGTGAGAAATGCTTTAAATGTGTTATTTCATGTTCCGTCATATACGTCATGAAACCTCTGTTGATGTGTTTCATGAAAGAGAAAACTATCAAAGTCGAGCGCTCTTTCGCTCATCCATTTCACCGAAGCTTGAAAGGAAGACCAATGGAGCGACGGGAGAAAGAGAGACAAGCGATTGAACATTTGTTTGTGCACGCCGACTGAGGTTCTGTCGGCGAAGCTGTTCGACTTTAACAGAAAAAGAAAGCCAGCAGTCTCTTCGTCGCATCGATTTGGTCGATTGAAGCTGATATTGTGACGCCCTGATCACAACAACCCGCTGATAACGAGAATCTTAAATCTAGTTATTTAGGAGACATTGATTCTTGTAGTTTTGAATCTATGAGATGTGATGATACCCGGAATGATTTCAGCAAGGTGTTTGTGCTATTTGTGTTGGAAATATTTCCTATTCTTTTCTCCTTTTAGGATTGTTTTGAGGTGAACAAATAAGCTTGTAACATTCGTTCCTGGCTTATTGACTTCGGATGATTTGTTCATGGTCCTAAATTTGTACATAAGACATAAGTTAAGGCAAAAGGCTGTCGTGGATCTTCTCAAGATGCTAAATGTAATCACCGGGAAGAAAATTTCGAATAATTTGCATCTGGATTCCCTGATCCAAACGATTTTCGTCGAGTGTATTTCTATACTAATTGTCAATGCAAATTTGGTAACCATGATCCAGTAAAGGGTACCATTTGCAAAGTTCCGGGATGCAATTCTATTCATTTCGATTTCTTTGTGGTATTGCCTATCGAACAACAACTAAGAGAGGCGGTTCGCAAATACAAGACGGAGATAGATAAATACGAGAAATCAATACACAAAGAAAAGATCGCTGATATCAGTCAAGGATCAATGCTAACAAAACTGAAGGTAAACGAAGAAGATAAATTCATTTATCTTTCCGTGAATACGGATGGTGTCGCAGCGTATCGTTGGACGGTAAATAAACCATGTTACCCTATTGTTGCAGTAGTGAAAAATTTGCCTCCTCGTTTGCGTTTCAGCAAGCATAGTATAATTCTTGCAGCGATTTGGTTGTCGAAAAGAGATCCAAATATGTGTCTGTTTTTTAAAAAATTCTGCAAAGAGTCCAAACACCTGCGAAACGGTTTGAAAATTGACTCCGATTCATATAAAGTTGTCATGCTACAGGCTTGCCTTGATTCAATCGCCAGGCCCAAGGTTCAAGGAACTACTCAGTTTAATGAAAAATTTGACTGTTCAATATGCCTCCATGGTGGAAAACTCATGAATGAGAATCAAATTCGGTATCCTTTCCAAAACTCAGAGCAAAGGGAAGACATTACAAAAAGGCAAATAATGTTGGAAGTCAAAAGAACCAAAATTTGCAAAGCATGGAATCAAAGATATTTCTGTTTTTTTTTTTTTTGTTTGTGTCTGAATTCGATATCATTTAACCCGTAAAAGCCCGGGACAAACTTTTTATTTTCAAAAATTTGTATCTCAGAGATGCCATGGACGATTAAAATGATTTTTTTTTAACATCATTCCGGTGAGTTGTTCTTACATTTGTTGGGTGGTACTCCCCCCCAGGACCCTCCCTCTTTTCTATTTATTCAAGAATGTGTTGGCACGGGGGTATATTTTCAATCTTTATCATATATCTTACATATCATTGCGACAACATATTGATTTTTTTCGTGGAACTCCTGGAAATGATAGAGAACATTCATAAGACCACATGGCTACCATGAAATCGGTTCCGGATGTTCCGGATTATGGTTCCAAATGTTCGAATGTATTGTCTGTCATAACAATATCAAGCAACATATCAAATCACATCTACTCGACGAAATATGACCAATGGCACTCAAAACGACGTCCACAGAGCCATATGACCACCGTAAAATTTGTTCCGGATATTCCGGATTATGGTTCTGTATGGTCAACTTTGATATCGCTCATAACCATACCAAGCGACATATCAAATCACATCTACTCGACGAAATATGACCAATAGCACTCGAAACGACGTCCACAGAGCCATATGGCCACCGTAAAACCGGTTCAGATATTCCGGATTATGGTTCCACATGGTCAAATTTGAAATCTCTCATAATTATATCAAGCGACATATCAAATCACATCTACTCGATGAAATATGACCAACGGCACTCAAAACGACGTTAACAGAGCCATAAGGCAACCGTAAAACCGGTTCCGGATATTCCGGATTATGGTTCTGTATGGTCAAATTTGATATCGCTCAGAACCATACCAAGCGACATATCAAATCACATCTACTCGACGAAATATGACCAATGACACTCAAAACAACAACTTTAGAGCCATAGGGCCACTGTGGAACCGGTTCAAGATATTCAGAAACAAATAAATAGAGCTATTTTGATAACTTAGAATAGGTTTCCGATGATCCAGGTAATAGATTAATTTTCTTAAATTTCATTTAATTTCATTTCATCAAAACATATGTACTCGACGAAATCTTTATCACCAATGCCAAATAAAAAAAAATATAAAATCATATGACGGCTCCAGATATTTGGATGCAGGCAAATCCGTTGTCTATCATTTTTTTAATTCGAAGATTTCAAATATTTGGTAACAAATTTACAAGGAGACATAGGTAAGACTATTTTTTTCCTTGATTTTGTTTTCCGTCGATCTTGTTTTCCGTGCTTAGCACCAATGCTACTGACGCCATAGACGCAGCTCCCTGGCCCTACATATCGACCCATCAACCCCGACCAACGGCTTTACTTCCCTTACGAGGGAAGGCGTGATCAGAGATGTTATACCTCAGAATATCCCGGCGGTGCCGACTGGGATTGAACCCAGGCCTGCTTGGGTGAAAGGCAATTACGCTTACCACTACACCACCAGCGCCGCTATTAGTGAGACTATGAAATATCTCTGTCATCATTCATCATTTAGGGGTTGACGTTGACAAGCATTTAAAATGTGCATGAATGATGTCTTCATGGACGAGAGGTGGTTATAAAATCTCTACGAAACGGTATGCGTAGCTTATGGACAGGCCTATACATATAGTCGTATATGAGCCAGTTTCCACATTTACTCTGTTTTCATTTCAACTTTCACTAGGATGCTCCACCTGCACTCAGCAATCTCACGCACACTTTTGTGCAACATTAAATAAAAATCACTGACAGTGAGGATCATAGTGGAAGTTGAACAGCATATTGTTGTATTAGTGAACAAAAATAAAAATGCCATCGTTCTAAGAGACATTGCGTATAATACTAGTAGTAGTGTTGGCACTTAGTCTATCGATTATAATCATTGCTTTACCCTGGTAATTGCATCTCTGGTCGCCATATTCAGAGTTTTAAAATGTGTGAAGTAATTGAATATTTTGAGTTTTGTGACGAAGAGGAAGACGCCTGCTCCAACGTTACAATTTCTGATATTGGTAGCTCAGATGAATCGGATGACGATAATGCCGGGTATTTTTTTATATTTATTTTTAGATTTTTTAATTCTAAACCTACGCTATATACATGGCCGTGTATGCAGTTCAAAATCAATTACACCTGCTTTCATCGGTAAAAATCAATACCGATGGGAGGTAACTTCGAGCGAAAGTGCATTCGTTGGTGGTGAATTTCATCTACTCAATATTGGGCCAGCGAGTCATTGTAAAAACATGAAAACTCCACGACATGTTTTCGAAGCGTTCTTTACAGCCGAAATTATTGAAGAAGTGGTTTCTTGTACAAATGGCTATGGCGTACAAAGGTTCTCAGAAAACTGGAAACCTGTTACAAGAAACGAAATGCTAGGATTTATTGCCATCTTGATTGCGACCGGTCGAAATAAACAGAACCATGTCAGTTTGGATCAACTATGGACATCAGATAAAGTTTGGCGGATTGAGTTCTGGTACTGGTAATGAGTAAAAATCGATTCAAGCAAATCTATATTGGCCTACGGTTTGACGATCGGTCCACTCGTCCTCAGCGGTTCCAAGTTAGCAATGACAAACTTGAACCAATTCGATCGGTGTTCGACAAGTTTGTTGTCAGGTGTCAAGATAATTACGTCGCTCCCAAAAATTTGACCGTAGACGAACGACTGTGCCTTTTCAGAGGTAAGTAAAGATTTAAATTAAAATATTGCTTAAGAGTATGAAAGAAAATGTAGTTTGTATTTAATTCTTTGACACAAGTGTTTATAAGCATCGTTAGAAGAAAAAATCAATAGGGTAAGTGTGCCAATTATGGCACAAGTTCTTCAGTTTTTGGCCCTAACGCCTAACTTAAATTTAAAATAAATTTTCATGGCTTTATTTTCATAGATATACGACAAAATCTAAATTCTAATCGTACATGTAAATAAATGGTGTAAAAAATGAATAAAAAAATAAAGGTAGGGCCAATTAGAGGACCAGTAGGACCAAATAATAGCTCACTTACCCTAGTTCACATCGCCAGATCTGCTTTCCTTGATATATCTATACAACGAGTTCACGATTTGATAAAAACGGCTTTACATTTCTTCGTATCCACAGGACACTGCCCATTCCGCGTTTATATAAAATCGAAACCCGGCAAATATGGGATCAAAATATGGGTTTGTTCTTCAATTCAAGGATATATACTAAACTTGCAAGTATATACGGGCAAGGTGAATAATTTGCCCGAAAAAAATCAAGCCATGCGGGTGGTCACTGATCTCGTCTTTCCAAATTTGAATGAATGGAGGGAGGTAACAGTAGATAATTTATTCTCATCCATAGACCTCGTCAACTACCTGTGGCATAACAGAACTTACTATACAGGAACAGTCAGATCAAACAAACCCTTCATTCCACCAGAATTTCTAATTTCAAAAGGACGAGAGTCAAATTCAATCATTCAAGGATTCAGCACATTTATGACATTGACGTCATATTTTGAACGCAAGAGAAAGAAACCCATCGTCTTGATTACTTCAAAAAGCATCCAAGAAACAGATCCTCGAATTGAAAAACCGGAAATATTACAATATTACAATCATTTCAAGGGTGGTGTCGATGCAGGAGATCAAAGAACGAGAAATAAAACCGTTGCAAGGAGAAGTCCAGTGTGGAGCAAAACAATTTTCTTTGAAATTATTGACATTGGATGCCTGAATGCATACATGATTTTCATTGAGCTGTACCCAAATTGGGAAAATTCAAATCCCAGCCGACATTCCGAATTTTTGCGAATTCTTTCAGAAGAACTGTCGATGGAACAAATGGAGAACCGATTGACAGCTGGTCACCTTCCACAAGACGTAAGTGATGGAATTCGGGATCTTCTATCGAAATACACAAATTGCACAACATGTGGATTGACAGCAATGATAAAATGCGTATTGTGTTCTAAATTTTTTTGCAATTTTCACAAAAATGATACTGCACTGTATGTATGCAAAATATGCGATGAAACCCCAAATTTGACTGTTAAAAGGATCCCCAAATCTGATCATCGTCAACTTTGTCAGATATGTACAAAACGGAAGTATAAACCAATGAGGACAAAATCAATGTGCTGTTTTTGTCTGCCCTCTGTTTGTCAAAACTGCTTAGTTGAAAAAACCTTTTCAGTGTGCATTTCTTGCATGAACAAGTGAAACCTGTATGTAATTTTTAATTTTATGAATAAAATGATAAATTCCATAAACTGTCAAAGAAACAATAAATCTTCAAATTTCAAAGTATCACCAATTGAAACGGTTTTGGGTATCTTAGGCAGTTTATATAATTGCATCGTCTTTCTTATGTCTCTTTATGAATTTTAAACCAAATATTTTAAATATTAGAAACAAAAATTGATAGACAACGGATTTTCCTGCATCCAGTTCGGACAAACTAAAAAATTCAAATCTCAAGCATAAGTTAATTCACCTATGAGTTTTGCCTTGCAATCACTCATGAGGTTCAAAAAATAATTGCTTTATATTTTGGAGTTATTCATAGTTAGTACTGTTATCTATTTTACATTTCATACAATTGGTAATTTGTATCTACAGTAGCTGATCATCGTCCTCGTGCCACCGTGGGTCTCTAAACAGTGCTGTTATTCTCTCTGGGAGGCTCGTTAATGAATGATATATGAGAGGATGATTTTCCAAACATTGGACATGATGTTGAAAATATAGTTTTTGTTATTGTTTTGTTAGTGCCATTGGTCATATTTCGTCGAGTAGATGTGATTTGATATGTCGCTTGATATGGTTGTGTGAGATATAAAATTCGATCATACGGAACCATAATTCGGAATATCTGGAACCGGTTCCACGGTGGGCCTGTGGATGTGATTTGATATGTCGCTTGGTATGGTTCTGAGCGATATCAAATTTGACCATACAGAACCATAATCCGGAATATCCGGAACCGGTTTTACGGTTGCCTTATGGCTCTGTTAACGTCGTTTTGAGTGCCGTTGGTCATATTTCATCGAGTAGATGTGATTTGATATGTCGCTTGATATAATTATGAGAAATTTCAAATTTGACCATGTGGAACCATAATCCGGAATATCTGAACCGGTTTTACGGTGGCCATATGGCTCTGTGGATGTCGTTTCGAGTGCTATTGGTCATATTTCGTCGAGTAGATGTGATTTGATATGTCGCTTGGTATGGTTCTGAGCGATATCAAATTTGACCATACAGAACCATAATCTGGAATATCCGGAACCGGTTTTACGGTTGCCTTATGGCTCTTTTAACATCGTTTTGAGTGCCGTTGGTCATATTTCATCGAGTAGATGTGATTTGATATGTCGCTTGATATAATTATGAGAGATTTCAAATTTGACCATGTGGAACCATAATTCGGAATATCTGGAACCGGTTCCACGGTGGGCCTATGGCTCTAAAGTTGTTGTTTAAAGTGTCATTGGCCATATTTAGTCGAGTAGATGTGATTTGATATGTCGCTTGGTATGGTTCTGAGCGATATCAAAGTTGACCATACAGAACCATAATCCGGAATATCCGGAACCGATTTTACGGTGGTCATATGGCTCTGTGGACGTCGTTTTGAGTGCCATTGGTCATATTCCGTCGAGTAGATGTGATTTGATATGTTGCTTGATATTGTTATGACAGACAATACATTTGACCATTTGGAACCATAATCCGGAACATCCGGAACCGATTTCATGGTAGCCATGTGGTCTTATGAATGTTCTCTATCATTTCCAGGAGTTCCACGAAAAAAATCAATATGTTGTCGCAATGATATGTAAGATATATGATAAAGATTGAAAATATACCCCCGTGCCAACACATTCTTGAATAAATAGAAAAGAGGGAGGGTCCTGGGGGGGAGTACCACCCAACAAATGTAAGAACAACTCACCGGAATGATGTTAAAAAAAAGTCATTTTAATCGTCCATGGCATCTCTGAGATACAAATTTTTGAAAATAAAAAGTTTGTCCCGGGCTTTTACGGGTTAAGGTTAGCTATGACTGTACATTTTTAAAATTTCATGTTATAAATTACTAATTCTTTTTCAGGTTTCCCTCCTGATTATATGCACAGTGTACTTTTGAAAGTGGTAAAAATGATGTGGGAACTTTTTACTGCCACCTCAAATCATAGTAAACCATTTTACGTGGGCCTTCAACTAACAGAAGTTTAAAAGCGAATGATTGTCATTCGACCTCCCAGTTCCTTTCTTCGTTACCCAAGAAAACTAGAGGACATTAAGAAGAACAAAGCTACCGACTGGGAGAATATTTTGTTTAATTATTTTTAACCTTGTTTTTTTTTTTTGAATTCTTCGAAAACCTTTCATGGACCACTTCATGTTACTCTCTTCAAGTTTTTTTTAACTTACTTGATCCACATCTTTCGCTCAAACAAATTGACGGTTGTGAAAGGTTTCTACATAAGTTTGTGGCAGAATTTGAAAAATTGTATGGTGAAGATAATATGGTGTTCAACATACATTTGTTGACCCATTTATCTGAAAGCGTTCCCCTTTGAGAGTTCTAACGGTTTGATTCTGAGCTACAGGACAGGAAATAACCACCCAGTAATTCAAATGAGTAACACATACTTTTTGAACAGGATTTGCCAATACACTCAAATTGCAGATACGTCCCCAGTTTTTGGGTGGCATTCTCGAAATTGGAATTCAACAAATAGACAGAATCTAAAATTTGACATTCGACTCTTGTATAACATTCCAACTAATATTTACACTGAAGATATCGAAGAACGTGAATTTAGTTACCACGATCGAGTTTTTATTGGAAACACTCAATATCGTGGAAACAAGTCTTGTAAAAAGCTCGGATATGATGATTCATATATGGGGTTTTTTTTCTTTATTGAACAAATATTGACAGATCGAAGTTGTGAAACATACATAGTTGCAATGAAACTCATATCACACAAAATTTTTGATAACATGTTTTCGTATTCCATTAGTGATTTGTACAAGCTCATAAAAATCAATAAAAAATTTCGGCAATGCGTGAGCATCTCAATTACGTATGATGCAGAAGTAATAAGATTTATATCCTTGTGTAAATATAGCAGAGATTGATTGATGTTAAAATTATTATCTAAATCGTACCCAGAAAAAAAAAACGAACGAATAAATAAAATTACTTGCTATTAAAAAATGTTAATTCATTCATTACAAATATATTTCTTGCCAATGGTCAATTGCCTATTCTTGATAGTAAATAAGCCTTAATTAACCATAATTCTCAACCATGCATAAGGTTAGCATGTAGTCTAAACAAAGTATTAGTTATAAATAAGTTGCTATAATTTTCAGTTATGGGATACTTGGATATTTGGGACGCTTAAAGTTTCATTTTTAGACAGAATTGTTGGATGTGTATTATAAATACATTTGAAGCAAGTGAAACTACCAATGATTGCAAAATAAAAATAACGGTCTCATTTTATCCCTATTTTTGATTAGATATCAACAGCTAAATTTGAAATCGAGCTGTTTCATTTTTTAATTCCGTCATATCATAGTGAAAACTTAATATGATATCAGACTTGTTCAGCTGACTGTTGAAATCAAATCGAGTTTTCTTTTTGATATCAATAGCAAGATTTGAAATTCATTTGCTTTCATTTTGTTAACCGACTTTGCTCGGGAACGGTCTCGTTCACTGTTTTGGCGACTTTATCACACAATTTTTTCATCTGAGCTGCCGTTTTGATGACTGTAGCTTTTACCTTCAGTTTCCTCTTCATAATTTCCCAGTAGTTTTCAATGGGCCTGATCTGGGGACATTTGGGCAGAACAAACTGGACTCCGTTGTCCTTGTGCTTCCTGGCTGTAGTGACTCCCAAGATCCGGCCAAAATGTCACCGGACCATAATGTGCATGGATGAAGGGCATAGTTTGCTTCTGAAGGAATTCGCTTTTGTAAACCTCCGAGTTAATCATATTCTTAGTGAAGAAAACCTTTGCCTTCTGACCACAGCTGCAAATTCCCTGTCAAATCAGATATTTGCGTGTGAATTTATCCGCAAAAACAAAATTAAATCTACCAAGGACACCTCCTAGAGCCTACGCCTTGTAAAATGTTTTCTAGGAAAATTCAACACTTTAGCCAGACGTGGACCACGATGGATTTTCCAGGTTACTGTGCACTTTTTTGACGTAAGACTACGTCTTTGATTTCTATATGGGGGTACACTTTGTGAAAACCAAAAATGGAACATGTAACCAATTAAGAAAGATTTTGAACTTTGATAACTCAGCTGCCCCTGGTCAATTTCAATAATTTTATCACCAATCGATTAGAAATATGGCTACGCATCGATAACAATGCTTCCGAATGTTAATTTTCAACAAGAAACTATTGAAAAACTGGTAAATGTCCAGCATTGTCCAAAAGCGTCGAATTAACTAACAAATGCACCAATTACCTACATGCATATACTGCTTCCCCAGCACAGTCGTCAGAGAGTAGTAAGTAGACGAAACAAGTCGAAGTGGCACTCGCCTTCGATCCTCGGGCGCGTGCGAATAGGGAGGATGGAATTGCGTAATATTTTGCACACTCATCGCCATATTCAGAACCACACGCAAATTCTTCGAGATAACTACCATCCGTCGTCTGGCTCGCCGTGGCGGTGTCTGGCGTATCTCTGGTCTGATTTATGAGGTGTTCCTGAAAAATGAGATCCGTGTTGCTGTCACCTACACTAAACACGCCAAGCGTAAGCGGCCATAGATGTCATCTACGTTTTGAAGTGACAGAGACGCACTCTGTTTGGTTTCGGAGGTTAAATCATCACCAACTTTGGCAACAAAGCGGTTCTTTTCATAGCCACCAAGCTTATTACAGTAAAGAGTAGGAATAGAATTCATCTACCTGTTTGTCCATATTCAGAACCAACGAACACAAAATGCTCATGTAATAAAACTGAAAGCGATCAACTTTGAATCGCCACGGCCGGATATGTTTGATGGAAGAAGCAACAATCTAGCATCTAATTCGACGAAGACGGCAGGAAACATTTGTGAAGCCGAGTTATTTACGAAAGAGAGTGTCGATGAAGAGAATCGATCAATGTAGATAGGACCTATTGAAAAGTGACGCGAGATTTGTTTTCCGTACTGAGCTCCAATGCTACCGACGCCCAGAAATAAGAAGTTAAGTGCCGGAACTCAGTGATGAGTAAATTTGCCTCATGTTTTCCCAGGTTTTTCTAGGATTTTCCAAGGAAAAATTCCCGAATTTGAGAAAAGTAAAGATTGGATTGGTACTACTCCGAGACTGAATAAAATTTTCGTCAATTTCCTTATTTTCTGGCAGATTTTTTAGGTTTTCCACAACCATGAGACAAATTTACTCATCGCTGAGTTCCTGAACATTTGGCGATTATGAGTGAACTAAACTCAAATTTGGGTCGTTCTCATTCGCCGTGTACGCAAAAGGAAAAGAGCCAGTGTCAATACTTGATAGCAAACTACTCATAATGGGAGGATTCTTTGTAGCTTTTATACCACTTGGTTGCACATCATTCTGCTTTAACCTGAAAACATATAAAAGAGCGCTGCTGTATGGCATTAGCTCATCACCAAGGTGGTCATACTCTAAAAACGGGCCTGATAGGACTAGGAACTATAAATAATAATTAAAATCTCAAATTTACTAAAGTTGAAAAGACGCATCTGTGTCACTTGAAATTTCATACATGTAAACCACACAAACACAAGAAATAAAGATCGTTTAAAGTCAAAAAAGGCATTAGCTCATTTTCGCTTCGGACGGCGTGGTGAACAGCAATAGCAGCAGTAGGAAGGAGTGGACTAGCCTCCTTCACACCTAACAAGCAACAATTGACTGGTTGTGTAAATGAGGCGCCAAGCGTCATCGCAAATTTCTTCGATAACCGCTATCGGTCGTCTGGCTCGCCGTGGTGATGTCAAACGTATCTCCGGTCTGATCTACGAGGTGTGCTGAAGGTGTTCCTGGAAAATGAGGACCGTGTTGCTGTCACCTACACTAAACACGCCAAGCGTAAGTGGCCATGGATGTCCTCTTCAATAAAACGGCCCTTTTCAGGGCCATCAAGCTTACATCACTAAAGAGTTGGAATAGAATTTATCTGTGTTTGTTTGTCCATATTCAGAACCACAAGCCCCCAACGACCATACAAAATGCTCTCCAGAGTTGTAATCTTGTAACAAAACTTAGAAGCAGGGGTGCAAGTGATTTTGATTGATTCTCTTAATCAACTTTCTCTTTGAAAAAAAATTACTACAAATTTGGTACGCCTACAATTCAAAAACGGAAAGAGTTGAGATAATAGATAATTGATCAATTAAAAGAACTAAATGCTCTTCACATTTATTCCGTCCACTAGCGGTCCTACGTCAAGCTTCCGTTCGTGCCCCTAGGCACAGACCCTTCTACTTTTTTTTTTCTACGCTCCTCTTGCATGGTGACTATCTCCAAAACAAGAGTGTTTTATGAACTGAAAAAATACACTGTTATTCTTGTTGTTGTCAACAAATGGACGTCAAAAGCTTTCGAAAACGTCCATTAGGAGCGCTTTAATAAACAAAAGCGTTTGTTCCATTACTAAGTGGGCCATGGTTTACGTCAAACCGATTACATGATAAAGCTACTTTCTTAATTCCGGATTCTAACTGGACCCCACTTTATGCATAGTTGAAAACATTTTCTCAACGAAAAACGCAATGCTGAGTTAGATTTAATTTGCTGGTTTTCAGCTAAGTGTTATTTAAAGCACTTGCACAGTTATTTATTCAGTGCTTTCTATGCCAAATAATGCATGAACTTGTATATTGTATGGAAAGCCTTGATGTTGCTTGGGCAACGAATGAAAATGCAGTCCGAACGTGTCTTTTTTATTGGGAACGGTTAAAATTTTCCTGTGAAACATGGAGTTTTAGGTTAGTTAACTGTTTGTTTACATACGTTTATATCTTACGTTTGTGCAGGTTTCCAATTCGCTAACCAGATCGGTTTTATGTATGCAGCGCTTGAATAATACCTGTAGACTAAAAATATTAGAATACAAGTTAGAGATAACATAGGCATAGGAATCTAACTAAAATTTACCTCAGCTACTTTACAGCTCATAAATTCCGACGCACTTCTGGTGCACGTAGCTTTACCACACTACTTGACCTACAACATACACAAATTTTTCGTATTAGTTTTAGTTTTCATGTTTGTATATATTTCCCTACCTTACATTGGCATAAGCGATAGATAATAAGAATTCAATAATGTTAAGCTAGTTTTAAGGTAGATAGATCACTAGGTAATATATTATGTTTAATTATTATTCAGGCTACTTCCTAAATCTCGCACACGATGATTTGCCGATTTTCTTCTGACAGGTGAAGTGACAGTAGACCTGCATGTAGTTAGATTGCCACCGCTAACATCACTCCGTTGCGCAAAGCATCGATACAGCGCCGCTGCATCAATGACCTGAATGAGTAGGTGCGGTGTCGCACGAAGGGCGTACGCAACACCTGATTCTCCAACTTGAAAGACCAGAATAAAAATCGAACCCACCACCTCCGGTTTAGTAGTACCATGTCTTAAGTGACTAGGCTATCTTAGGTCAGTGTAAAATAATACATTAAAATCATCTCGTCAACGGGCGAGGTATTTTTCATAATAACAATAAATAAACAACAACAATCTTGGCGTGTGGGCACTAGCACTTGTTCTTTTCGTTTCTATGGCGAAGTTTCCCTCAAGGATAAGATATTTTTGCATGCTTCAGGATTCTAAACAAGAAGTTCAAATCAATTAAAATTGCTTTCCTGCTATGGGCTGCTCCAAATATTTTCTACAGAATCGTCTCGTGATAAACATCTACACACCCTGCGGGCATCAGTTCAATGAAATCTATTCCTGGAAGCATAAAACCACTATATCCTATTTATCATCACGCTACAACAGAATTGAAATGTACGCAGAAATAAATTATTCCCAGAAGAGTGCCCGCCGATAAAAAGCTAATGCTCGCTGGAATTGTCGCAAACTAATGATCGCGAGCATTTCACAAGAAAAGCACCTTTTCCCGTTGCCCTTTTTTCGCAAGATAGGTACCAACTGAGAGATCTTCTCGAAACTGAGACCATCCAACTCCAAAGACAACATTTACGGACGATAGCGAGCGTTCTAGTTCCAACACTGCAGAGCATCACAGTCGCCTTCATACCTACAAAGCACAGCACGCGGACTATCAGATGACTCTCGATTTATCAGTCAACTGTCGTCGTCAGGAGGAGGCCAAAGAATGCATCACCAACCAAACCCAAACCGTTCGACTGCCCTTTGCCGTTATTGCTTCTACTGTTTGCATCAAAAACAACAACAACAACAACGGTGATGATGATGACTATGCCCAAGTTCCAGGTGCAAAAATAAATAGCCCAGGAAGACGACAGCAGCAGCAACAGCGTTGGCGATTGTGACTGGGCGCATTCAAGAACAGGTTGAAATCGTGAAGATGTTGGGCCCAGGTTGCACTTTTGCGTGCATCGCATTGCATCTCATTGCGCATTAGTATGCAATCTTTGACTTTTTCTCATTTTTTATAACAGAAGGCAGAAATTATCTGACTTGATGTTCGGTTCGTTTCGGTTCTGTGTGCCATTTTTATCGCTGTGCCTTTTCACGACGACGGCGACGACGACAACGATGGCGATGAAACTTAAAGTTCTGACTGTCTTGTTGGAGTAGGAACTTTTGCATAAATCTACATAAACAGTGACAACATGAGAGCAAAAAAAAAGGACAGCCCTCTGCCTGTTGGATTGAGTTACCTCGACTGCATGTGTAGAGCAGACCTTAGAAAGGAAAGTATGTCTGCAGTCGCGGGGAACCAGATTAGATATCATCAGATGGGTAGTCACTTCGACATGATTCATTTCGAAACTGAATATCGTCTAGTTAGGAACTGGTCGTGGAGCGTCTTCAGTGGGCTTTTTGGAAACCTGCTATCGATCTTAGCCGTTGGGGGTAAGCTGGAAGGGTTTTAAGTCATCGGACTTGTACAAGCGTTGCACTCTTAGTCTATGCTCGTAGTAATGTCTTACTACTTAAACATAACCTAAAATGGGACTAAGGGACATTGCATAGTTTTGTAATTATCATTTACTACCCAAAACAGGAACTGAAAACGTAAAAATTCCGAGAACTTGTTTTTCTTCTTTGGTACTTTGAGTTTTTCTACAATTGTTAATTGAGAGCATTCTAAGCCAGAACCATTTTTGCATTGGGGGCTGTTCATAAACCACATATACATATTAGGGGGAGGAGGAGTTTGGTTAATGTCTACGGTCCATGCAAATTTTAAAAAAATAGACGATTGACTACGCCAGAGTAGGGCAAGGGGTCTAAACCTCTAAAAATGTTGTATGTTGATTATGAATAGCCCCTTAGTTTACAAATTTCCTAGACTGGACCGGGAGACTCATTGATGTGGATAAACATCAGAGGCAATGTAAAAATTACGTTAGTCAAGTAAAGCTCCGTAACGTGGGTAGATCACCTTTTCGTGGTACGTTACGGGATGTAAGATCTACCACCGATTCCTAGTCCTGACTACTTCAAACTAGGGGAACAGGATTTTTCAGTAATCCAAGGAACACATCTTAGTCCTTGTTACTTTTTTATGCCTTGTTGATAGTGACAAGACTCGGCTTTGTCTACCGAAGATGATCTTGAAACAAGGAAAAAAAATGAGTTAGTTGTCTTCATCTATGTGATTCCTAATCTTCTATTCGTTGTTCCCTAGTTTGAGGTGGTTAATACTAGGGTTCTGATGCATGGTCATTATCGGTGTCATACCTTAATTTTGTTGCTAAGGAATCCAATTTTGACTGACAAAGGGGCGCGCCTTTGGAAGGTGTTTCAACACTCCGAAGGGTATAAATAGCGGGACCTTTCAATTAGAGTCGGATCCTTGCGATAAATGCAAGAGTGGCAACTGTAAAAAAATCGAATACTTCATCATTTCTCAATAGTGATGGAGTAATACGACATGCACTAAACTAAGGACACGGGATAGACTACAATAGATCAATTTACTGGTCGCAGTAGTGTTTGGTCCCGAACAGAGGAAAAAAAAAAAGTCAAGTAAAACCATGTGAAAATAGTAGAACTTGATTTGTTGAATTTTCAAAACGTTTTAGTCTATGTAAAAATTGGCGACATCCCAAAATATTGTAAAATTATATCGAAAACTTTCAAAAAGTTTGTTGCTTTTCAGAAAATCTATTGCGTTGAAAGCAGTTATTAAGATTGGAAGCATTTATTTATTACTCCCAAACTACGATGCTAAGATTCATTTAATTTGATTAGTTTAGTTTTCTGTGTACGTTACGGCAGGTGCCATGTATTATAAAAACCAAATTTAAAAAGTTGTACATGAATTTAAATTTTCCAAACCCCATTGAATAACCTCTTGTTTAGTTTTGACGCATGAAGCGTTCTCAAACAGTTCACTCACCGAAATGTTCATTAGATGGTAAATGAGTTCTCTGTACCATTTCGGGCGCCAAAGCGTAACTCGATAGCCATACGAAGAGTCTAAGCAAACCACGCGTAAACGCAAGGACATCGACCTGCACAATTATGCTTTCAGGATGTGTTGACCAGGCATACCAAAAGTACCGCCTCATGACAGTATTTCAACGGCTGTCGCTTTCTTTTTCCTACGACAGCCTTGAGATTGAGCTATAAGCGACAGCCCACAGTGAGGCTGTTATACGACATGCAACGTTGCCGTCCCGTGCAGTACACGACAGCTCGTTCTTAGTCATGTATTTTGTTCGTTCGGCTATGACAGCCTCGGATGGTCTTTCGTAACGTTCCTCGTACATACAACAAGCAGTCCGTCAAACTGCCGATTCGTTGTTGTTGTCTTTGAAATTTTGTTTGTATGCCGTAAGACTGCTACTACACTACCAGTGTGACGCCGAAGCTCGTTCGGTTGCTATCATGTTCATGTGCTGCCCATTGCAAAATTTGCATCCGATATTTTTTGAAAACACGCGGTCTTGAGCAGATCAGACATTCCGACATTCCGGCGAAAAATATAAGTCTACCCGACACCAACCTGACTTATACCAAACCCCAACCCGATGTTGGCCCGACATTGACCCGACATAAACACATAATTGACCCGACATCGACCCGACATTTGGCCGACGTCGATCATAAATTGACCTTACATTGATCCGACATCGGGCCGACATGTCTATTCGGGATCATACTTCTGGTTTTCTTCCATACTCCACTGCCGTGTATCAATTGTATATAATGTCTCGTGACAGCCTTTTCGAGACAGCCACTTGGGTAAGCTGAGGGATGTCGTCGGTTTGTGAAAGCTGTCATGACGACATAAACATTGAAACCCTGGTCATAAAGAAATGTGTAAATACAGCCAATTCGGTTCACTACGTTCCAAGCACGATGATTTTTGCAAAGCGGGTATAGATGCGACTGTTCTAATACAGCTTTCATTCTTTCGTGCGTGCGCTGTTACCAATACACTTCGAATTCAGATCTGAACGTACGGTAGCAAGTGGTAGTAAAGCACACAAAGCAACAGTCAATTCAGGTATAAACCAACTGTCGCGGGAAGGCTGTACTATTTGGAAGCCTGGTGTTGACCCGTCCCATCCTTTCATGCACTTCGGGTGGGAAGCGAATTGGCATATGCGTTAACTTGATAGAAGAAGAATGCTTTCCTTCGTATTTCTGTTAAAACTAGTATTTCAAACATGACTTGACTATCGCTTGTTTCGTTCGTCAAGTGCTTCAGTTCATTTCATTTGAAGCAACAAAGATTTGTTTCAATTGACGCAATGAATGACTCGAAACGAGATGGAAAATGACAGGTGGGCAGGAACTCACGGTCTCCCAGTGTTGGTGAGTTCTTTGCCGTTAATGTTCACGAAAAGTTCACTATTTTGCCATACAGAAATTCAAAACAATCTGCGGATTAGGACAGTTTTTGACCTGTTTCATACGACCGGAAGGTCACATATACTGGTCACAAATGCCGTGCCAAACTGATTTCCTAAGCAATTAATCAATCTTTGATGTGAATTTCGCTAATAAACACGAGGAGCATTTCTTATAGCAAAACTTGCCATAACAAAATGGGCGGTTCATTTTAGTAAACAAACTAACACTTCTTCCGACTGTGTCACATCTGTTACTCGCCTAGGACTCGAAAACTGCTTTCTTCGGTTTTCCACTTTCACCTCAATACGGCTTGTCACGCATCGCGTTGTCAAGCATCAAAATATAGTATCCGCACAATATCGGGTGCTGATAGGGATGGAATCTGGTTTATATGTAACGGGTGTTCAATAAAAAATGAGAATTTTTTCAGTCATATAGCAAGTAAAAAAAAAAATTTCAACGAATTCAGTATTTTTTAATAAACATGTTTATTTTTCGAAAAACAACGACAATGAATATTGGAGAAGAGGCCCTGGTCAGCCGTACGACGCAGCCCAGTGGCAGGCGCGTAGGCATAATGTTACAGTGACAGCGGGCCCAGCACAGCAAAATAAATTATTTGATCCCGGGACATACTGCCTATTATCAAACGCTGCTGTTGGTAAAGGCCTTGTCACTGGCCTGGTACGACGCAACTTAGTCGTGATGCTCTTACAAGAGCGCTGGACGGCACTGAAATCATTCTTATTTTTTATTGAACACCCGTTTTTTTTTTTTTTTTTTCCTATGTTGGGGACATAATACCACCGCGACCATTACTTTGATCTATTGTGGTGTATCCTCTTTTTATTTATGCCAAAACGTAGCGGTAAGCCACTATTATTTGAGTAACTACCACTACTGTTGTAAGCAATCATCCCAAGCAGGTAATACATTCCTTATGAAATTTATTACCTGATTGGGAGCAGCAGCCCAGATTTCCCAAGATCTCATCAGACCCTTATCAAGATATCTGCATCGTTTATGAAATAGTGCAACACAGTCACACAGCAAATGTTCAGAGCTTTCACTCTTTAAGTTACAAAAGCGACATTTATCTTCATGAAGTTTACCAATGATTTTCAGGTGATATTTACAAGGACAGTGTCCTGTTATCAAACCAGTGTATGTACTCAAATCTTTTTTTGAAAGATTAAGTAACTTTTGTGTATGAAAAGCGTTCGGCCTTATAAAACGTTTAGATTGCCGAGAATTTAAGGTACTGGTCCAGTTGTACTGTACCTTTGTTTTTTTCCCAGTTTTTTAGCTCAATTTTTAAAGCACAAAAAGAAAGTCCAAAAAATGGTTCAGGACCGATGAATTTCGTGGATGACCCTATTTTTGCCAATTGATCAGCTTTTTCGTTTCCTTCGATTCCACAATGACCAGGAACCCAATAAAGGTTAACCGTATTTCGACAGGACAGTTGCTGTAATAGTTTAGTACATTCCCACACCAGTTTTGACGTGTAAGTTTTTGATTTCAAAGCATTCAGCGCCGCTTGACTATCTGAACAAATGCATATATTCGCATTTTTATAGTTTCTTTTTATGCAAATCGCTGCACATTCTAAGATGGCATATATTTCAGCTTGAAATACTGTCGGCCAATTTCCCATGGACACCGAAAAGTTAACCCCAGGGCCAGTACTACCAGCCCCGACCATATTATCTTGTTTCGAGCCATCTGTATAAAAGATTAATGATCCTGGACTAATATTCAGTCTTCCTGCATCCCAGTCAACGTGAGTCACACCAGGAACTTGGAAATTATGGTTGAAATAATGTCGCTTTAGCATGCAATCTTCGTTCATCAATATTAATGGACTTATCTTAAACTCTTTTAGAATGCTCAAATGTCCAATAAGATCTCCATCGAAGAAATTCATGGACCGTTTGAGCCTTAGAGCACTTTTCTCTGCATCCAGTTGAATAAATTGATGAAGAGGAAGAATATTGAGTAAAGCATCCAAGGCTGTAGAGGGAGTACTACGCATTGCTCCAGTTATGGAAATAGTAGCAAGCCTTTGTAGCTTGTTTAGTTTGACTTGTGCCGTTTGTTGCTTAGTTTTCGGCTACCATATAAGTGAGGCGAAGGTAATCCTGGGTTTAACTATAGCCGAGTATATCCAGTGTATCATATTTGGCTTCAGACCCCATTTTTTTCCAAACGTTCTTTTGCAGGTCCAAAAAGCATTTGTTGCTTTTCCTATTTGTTGATCAATATGTTTGTTCCAGCAGAGTTTACTATCTAAAGTTACTTCTAAAAACTTTACGTCTAAAGATAGTGACAGCTTTACGTCTCCTAGTTTAAGATCATTGATAGAGATTTTACGTCTTTTAGTAAAAGGTACAATAGTTGTTTTTGTAGGATTG
Source organism: Ochlerotatus camptorhynchus (assembly GCF_037179485.1). Classification (NCBI taxonomy): domain Eukaryota; kingdom Metazoa; phylum Arthropoda; class Insecta; order Diptera; family Culicidae; genus Ochlerotatus; species Ochlerotatus camptorhynchus. The sequence goes on along the minus strand of NW_027040575.1, from coordinate 666,044 downwards.
ATATTCAATCCCTCATCTTTGCACCACGATAGCGCTTATCATCGACGTGAAAGATGCATTATCAAATGCACCTTCAATATCAAGAAACGTTGCTAGTAGAATGTCCTTAGCCGCAAAGGATTTTTCTATTTTATTAATAAGAGTATGAAGAGCTGTTATTGTTGACTTGCCTGACTGGTAAGCAAATTGTGCCTTACATAATGGTTTTTTAAGAAGTATTTCTGATTTGACATATTCATCTATGAGTTTTTCCATTAATTTCAAAAATATTGATGACAGGCTTATTGGTCTAAATGATTTTGGTGAAGATTTATCTCTTTTGTTCGCCTTTGGTATGAATACCACTCGGACTTGTCTCCATTTTTTTGGGATGTATCTCAATAAGAAACTAGACTTGAACAATTTAACTAAAACAGGAATTATTATAGATTTACAATTTTGAATATGTGGTGGAAGAATTCCATCTGGGCCAGGGGATTTGAAAGAACTAAAGAATCTATCGCCCATTCAATTCTTGAGTTTGTAAATATTCTAATGGCAAAGTTTTCAGCCTCTTCATTTGACATTTCTAGCCCACATAGTGAGACATTTGTTTCGGTAGATCTATCACGTTCACCACGGTCTGAAGATGTGGCATTTTGCATGCAATCATGATTTTGTAGTTGATCATCAGTAGGAAGGGACCCTGGATAATGGGTTTGCATCATCAGTTCCAGAGTTTCTTTTGAGTTTTCATTAAAATGTCTGTCAGTCTTTTTGTGAGTTCCAAGACCGTTAGAATGATCTTTTGAGAGAACTTTTTGAAGTCTTGCAGTTTCAGGAGTGTTTTCTATGTTTTCACACATGTGTCTCCAATCTTTCCGCTTGGATCTTCTTATTTCTCTGTTATATTCAGTTAACGCCTCTTTATATTGAGACCAGTTTGAAGTAAATTTTGCACGGTTGAATAGTTTCCTAGCTTTTTTCCGTAATTTTTCTAATCTATCATTCCACCAGGAAACATCTCTATTAGTCGAGCGCTCCTTTGTAGGACAACTGGCATTGTAAGCCTGATTCATGTTAGTTATTAAGTCATTAGCAACTTTTTCTAGCTTTGTAATGGTATCAATATTATTGAAAATGGGTTCATGTTGACTCTTCATAATTGTGCTATATAGTTCCCAATTTGTTTTACGAGGATCTTTATAAACCTCCTTCAGTATATCATTAGCCTTAAATTCAAACATAATTTGTTTATGATCAGATAAAGAAATTTCGTCTGATACATGCCAATTTACTATTCGATCAGAAAGTATAGAACTACAAAGAGTAAGGTCCAAAACTTCTTCCCTTATCGCATTAACAAATGTCGGGGAGTTCCCTTTGTTACATATGTCAATATTATGTTGTGAAATGAAATCAAATATACACTCACCCCTTTTGTTGATTCCGGAGCTGCTCCATATCGTATGATGGGCGTTTGCATCACATCCGATGATAAAAGCCTTATTTTGGTTTCTGCAATGAGAGACGAACGCTGCAACTTCTGGAGGAGGTGCATCTTCAATATCGCCAGGAAAATATGCGGATGCCACGTAGAGCATCGTTTTTCCTTTTGTCGTTGGCACCTCTAGTGAAACTGCAGCAATATCTCTATTGATGAATTCTGTAATTGGTGTAATTTTGGCATTAATATTGACAAGAATTGCAGCTCTTGGCATGAGCTGAGAATTGTCATATATTAACTTACACGGTTGTGTAGGCATTCCTAAGATCCTGCTTTTATAAGTCCAAGGCTCTTGAAGTAAGGCTACATCCAGTTTTCCTTTGATAAATGTTTTGCTGAGAATAGCTGAAGCTGCCTTTGCGTGATGAAGGTTTTCTTGTATAAACTTAATGCTTGTTCCAGTCATTTTTGTGAGCTTGATATATCTTGAAGGGCATTTCTAACTGCCTTTATTCTAGTTTCGGTCGATGTCCAAGACGATCATCTTTATTCAAACTCGAATTTGATTCGGAGCATAAGGCGGGCAACGCAGAATTTCCAATATTCTTTGTTCCACTACTTTCTTGAGAACACTCATGAGCATTGTGAAAACATCCCTCAACATTTGCAGTAGCATTGCAGCTTTCACCAGGTTCACTGTTAGTGATGCCGCTAGCTTCTGTACCTCGTTGATTTGTCTCACGCATCTCAGCATCCTCGAAAATTTCGTGAATTCTAGAACTTGTATTGGACTGTTCTGAATCGCCCTTTTCCTTTTTGCCACCGAGTTGTTGTGATTCCTCATTATTTCCTGATTTCCTTGAGGATTTTTTTTTTAGATAAGTAACTCCGAATTTATAATCCAAAGTGAAATCGCATTTTTCTAAAGTCTCCATGGAAACAGCATCAACAGTCAAGACAAGTTCAACGTACTGTTTAACTGTATATCTTTTAAGGATCTTCCGAGCGTCAACCATTAAAGGCCCAAGCGCAATGACAGCGGAAGCGGAACGGCAACGGCAGCGGAAAAGCCCGATCTGAGTAAGCCAATTTGTCGGATTGAAAACTTGTTGGAACCAAATCGACTTCGGTTAGCCATCTTGATGTCATTTGTGACAACTGTCAAACTTTCCGTTTCCGTTCCGCTTCCGTCCACATTGCGTTTGGGCATTAATCCTTCATTTTGGCTTTCCACGAAGGCAAGGATATCCTCATTTGTGTCCTCTACACTTCGTGGGAAGAAACCCAGTAAAACTTCCGGCCTAGGTATGTCTTTTTCTTCAATTGCAATGAGGCATGCTTCTTCCCATGGCTTAATGCTGGGAGTTGTAGCCTTCAACCAGTCAACCGTATCCTGGTTTTTACAAATGATGATCATATGCCCTGGTCTGAAAAAGCAATTGCCAAACTTTGGTTTGGTTTTTTCCTTCCTTTGCTCTGCTACTTTTCTTAGTATTGCCTTTTGGGTAGCAACTAATTGTTGTGTTGTAAGTTCTACATGAGGATAACCATCGGGCAAAATTCCAATCCTGATAGAGTTTAATACCTCGCTATAAGATGCTTTATTGAAGACATTAGTGGCCTGCTTAGGAGTAGACGATTGTCTAACATCTCCTCTTCTAGCTGTGTCCAGCCTTGACTGTACCGAGGACTTCGCTTGAGATGCATTTCCTCTATCAGAATCGAGAGCAACCCTTTTCGGTGGATTGGTTTCGCTCGAGTTAGACTCGCTCAGCTCCGCATTTCTACGACGCTTGTTCGGATCAGAATATGGTACTTTAAAAGGCTTCGCAGCCAGTACCCGAGCCTCATCATGGCTGTGACCATGAGATATCAAGTATTTGAACCTCTTTTTTTCCGGCTCCATTGAGGCGTTTAGCCTTTTTATAGGATAGGGTCACAACCTCCGTGGGTGTTCCAGGGCCCTTGGAATTAAGCTGAGCAGAATTGTCAGCAGTAACAGCATTAGCAGCAGTAGCAGCATTAGCATCAATAGCAGCAGCAACTGCCGTAGGAGCATTGAACTCCTTTCGCATCTTCTTACTTCCATAAATTTCCTCGTGGGACTTAGCAGCAGCAGATACCGACAACAGAGTAACGTTAATACCGTCCTCATAATCGTCGTCATCATCGTAAACATCGTCGACATCATCACGCCTGGGTGAATCGAGGATTGACGAGGAACATGACTCTATTTCCTCCAGCGAATTATTTCGCAACTGATCCTCTACATCGTTGATTTCTCTATCAACCTCCATCTCGATACGCACTCTTGCTCTGTAATAACAGGGAGAAAAACATGTTTCGATTCCCTTTAGTTTTAGATCAAAGAAATCATAGTTGCTTCTTTCATTAGGATATTTATTAAGAGATCTACAGTAATGATGATGATATTATCAAAGCGCAGAATTAATTATCTATTTTGAGAAGGAAAATTAGTATATTTGATATCTAACATAAGGCTGAATACTAAACTACTTATTCGGCAATTATACCTGGATTGCCTTAAATAATCTTAAACTTTAACTCTTTTTTTTTCACTACTGCATACCATCCCACTTTACCATAATCATAACAACGAGCAGTGGCTTGTTTATCAACAGTAATTCAATTCAATTTGCGTATGAGTGAAGGATTTCAAAGCAATGGTTAACACCATTTCACAGGGATTTATTCACACCCGTTAGTAATAATATATTATTTTAGGCAGCCCTATGTATACACCATTAGAATTGATAAACATATCCATAAAATATTGAAAAACCTTCTTCAAAAAACATCCAAATGATCCATAAGACACCGCAGGAAATCTCTTAAAAAGTGTGAATGATCCTTAAAAAATATCAATGTGCTCCATAATTTATGCAAAATTTAGCAACACAATTGTAAAAATGTACCGTTAAATTTTTAAAGAATGAGTATTGAAATTGCTCGACTTGACGACTTGAGTCGAGTATTAGTACAAGACACTGAAGAAGTCTGCGCATTGTAGACGAAATACGCGTATCTGTCCAGGATAAGCAAATAAAGTAGTGGAATTAAATGGAAATTACTAATCCTTCTCTCTCCCATTATACAGGTATTCCACTAAGACGCCCACACTCATCAGGATTCCTACAATATGGTTTTTCTCTTAACGGGGACAACGCGTAGATGCCGAAAATCGGTATGTTGGAAAATTGAATTCCAATATTGTGGGATTTGTGAATTTATCCTCCGGGTGAGAATTACCCAGCGCCACGGGAACGCAGCAACACAGCACACAAGACGACAGCAGTAACGTGCGTCTTGTCCAGCCAACGGACAACCGCGAAAAGAGAATAGATCAAGCTCAGCATTAAACAGCAGCGTGCTATAATCGAACCCACTGTCACTCATGAGTGATGTTCATTCATTAGACACCAGAACGAGGGGTACGACGCAGTAATACCTATGTTGATGGGTATTTGACAATATTTCCCATATTTTCTGAAAGCGGAAGCCGCCATCTTGGATTTTTGACTATATTTCCACTTTTTATTAAGTCAAAAGCCGCCACCTTCGATTTCAAAATGGCGTCGGATATCGATTTTCATCCTCTAGACATCATCCCGATTCCAAAAATACTTTTATTGATAGGTATTTGACAGTATTTTCCACTTTTTATTTATTGAATTTCAAAATGGTGTTGCATATCAATTTTCGATTTAAAAAAATACCCATATTGATGGGTAAACAAACCACCTGACGATGATAAATTTGACATCCACGTGCACAGATCTATGCGCATGCGCTTAAATGAACCGAGTGAAAAATCAACAAAAGTCATAAAAACTGCACGAATTTGGATCGAACAGCTTCGCTTCAATGCAAAAGTAAGTTCATTTGACAATGAAAGAAGAAATGAGCACGAGTCAAGCCAAAACAAACAGCATGAAAACTGATCGAAAGTGGTTCTGTTGATGTTGACGGGGATCTGCTCGAAGAGACGACATTTTTTTTTTTTTTTTTTTTTTTTTTTTATAATTACTTTATTTGTACAGGCTCAATCGAATAAACTTTACAGAGCCGAGTTATCCTTTGCGTTATACATTACTACTGTCTTAAATTTAAAGTTAAAGGAACTGGACCGAGTACTCGCGGTTGTCTCGAGGTTAGTGGAGATTTACAATTTTTTGGATGGGAAAAGGGAAGAAGGAGGTTTGAAATGTGGTTTACGATACAACTATTTAATTAATCCTAAAGCATGAAATTATTTCTATTCATCTTGAAAATAAACATTGAAAAAAAAAACCCACACGTACAAAATACAAACTAAACGCAAGGTTAATCAAAATTACAATCTAAGGTTAATATCCTTAAAGTAAACATATATGAGTTTCATAAACTCCAGATCGCGTCTAGCCAAAATATCCCGAACTGGAACATTAGGTTGTCTACCTCGAGCCCGAAGGGAATCATAAAAATGTGATCTGACTCCACGATACTCCGCACAAGACCAAAGGATGTGATCAGCGTCCTGGTAACCTTGTCCACATTCACAGAGATTGCTGTCTCCCAACCCCACACGGAACAAGTGAGCGTTTAGACAATAGTGATTGGACATGAGACGAGACATCACGCGTATGAAGTCTCGACTCAAGTCCAACCCTTTGAACCATGCAAACTTCGACACCTTAGGGATAATTGAATGTAGCCATCGTCCCAAGCTCCCTTCACTCCATTGATGTTGCCAGCTAACGAGCGACTGCTGACGATAAATAGAGAAAAATTCACTATAGGCGATTTGTCGATCATAAATGTCGCCTTCCATAGCGCCCACCTTCGCAAGTGAATCCGCCTTCTCATTGCCCAAAATTGAGCAATGCGAAGGGACCCACGCGAAGGTGATGATGAAAGAGCGCACGGATAAAGCACTAAGCAGTTCTCGTATTTTCAAGAGAAAATACGAGAAGTGCTTTACCGGCCTAATGGAACGGATAGCCTCGACAGAACTGAGACTATCCGTAAAAATAAAGTAGTGGTGTGGAAGAAGTGAAGCAATAGTTTCCAAAGTGTAGTGAATTGCTGCCAGTTCAGCCACATACACAGAACAAGGAGCTTCAAGTTTTCGAGAGGCGCTATGAAATTCATTAAATACACCAAAACCAGCGGACTCCTCTATTAGAGATCCATCTGTGAAAAACGTTCTTGCAGAATCAACATGGCCAAACTTTGCAGCGTATAATGACGGAGCAATCATAGGACGATGATGCTCTGGGATTCCGCCGATTTCCTGCGTCATAGATAAATCAAAATTCACTGAATTGCCGAAATCGGAGAAGACTACACGATTGGGAATATTTCTTGAAGGGCTGACATCCTGTGTTAAATATAGGTAGTACAATGTCATAAAACATGTTTGAGGATTTAGCTCCAGAAGCTTCTCAAAGTTTTCGATCACCAGTGGGTTCATTACTTCGCAACGGGTGAGGAGCCTCAGAGATAACTCTGAAAAACGTACGGATAGTGGCAACATGCCCGCCAGCACTTCGAGACTCATAGTATGAGTCGAGTGCATGCATCCTAACGCGATACGAAGACAACGATACTGGATCCGTTCCAGCTTGATGATGTGCGTTTTAGCTGCCGACTGGAAACAAAAACTACCATATTCTAGAACCGATAAAATCGTTGTCCGGTACAACGTCAGAAGATCTTGTGGATGAGCTCCCCACCACGTTCCGGTAATTGATCGAAGGAAATTGATCCTTAGTCTCAGATACTCAATGTGGGATCTCCAGATGCATTTGGAATCAAACCAGACCCCGAGATATTTAAAAGACATGGAATGAGTGATCGGCTTACCCAAAAGTTGAAGCTTCGGTTGTGCTGGGCTATGCTTCCTAGAAAAAACGACCAACTCAGTTTTCTCCGTGGAGAATTCGATACCTAGCTGAATAGCCCAAGTAGACAAATTGTCCAAGGTATCCTGTAAGGGTCCTTGCAGGTCAACCTCTTTTGGCCCTGTGATAGACACTACGCCGTCATCTGCAAGTTGTCTCAACGTGCAATTGTCACTAAGACAATTGTCAATTTCTCTAACGTAGAAATTGTACAAAAGGGGGCTTAAACATGAGCCTTGGGGGAGACCCATGTAGCTAAATCGAAAAGCTGTAGAGTTTCCATGAGAAAAGCTCATATGTGTTTCTGACAGCAAATTGTACAAAAAATTATTCATTAATGGAGACAATCCACAAGCGTGGAGTTTCTCTGAAAGAACTTCAACGGATACTGAATCAAAAGCCCCCTTGATATCCAAGAACACAGAAGCCATTTGCTCTTTCTTAGCAAAAGCTAACTGAATTTCCGAGGAAAGCAACGCGAGACAGTCGTTCGTTCCCTTACCCCTACGGAAACCAAATTGAGTATCTGAAAGAAGGTGGTTCGTCTCAACCCATTTGTCGAGGCGAAAAAGGATCATTTTCTCCATCAATTTCCGAATACACGACAGCATCGCGATGGGCCGATACGAATTGTGATCCGACGCGGGTTTATCAGGCTTTTTAATGGCTATCACCCTTACTCGTCTCCAATCGTCGGGAACAATATTGAGCTCCAAGAACTGATTGTACAAGTTCAACATGCGCCTCTTAGCGACGTCTGGGAGGTTTTTCAGCAAGTTGAACTTGATTCTATCAGATCCCGGGGCAGAATTGCCACACGAAAGGAGAGCGAGTGAAAGTTCCACCATTGAAAAAGGCTGACTGATGTCGTCTACCGAATTCGCGGTTTCACGAGGAATCAACTGCGACGGCACGGAATCCGGACACACTTTTCGCGCGAATTTAAGAATCCATTGATCCGATTGATGCGGATCCTGGATTACATGCCAAGTGCAATCCAACGATAGTGAATTGGAGCAAAAGGTGAGGTCTAATCTGCTACCATTCGAGAATGGGCCAGCCAAACGTGTTACTTCTCCATTGTTAAGTATTGTCATGTTGAAGTTGTCGCAGAGATCATAAATCAAAGTAGAACGGTTATCATCGTACAGCTCCCCCCAGCCTGTACCGTGGGAGTTAAAATCTCCCATGATCAACCATGGAGCGGGAAGTACCGCACATATGTCGAAAAGTTGTTTGCGATTAACAGAGACTCTAGGAGCAATATATACAGAAGCAATACAAAGGCTCTTACCTTTAATGGTAGCCTGACATGCGACAACTTCAATACCGGGGAATTCGGGAAGATTCACTCTATAGAAGGAATGGCACTTTTTGATCCCCAAAAGTACCCCTCCTGCACGTGAATCCTCACGATCCAATCGAATAATGTTAAAATCATAAAAAGGGAGATCAATTTCTGAAGAGAGCCATGTTTCACAGAGGGCAAATGCATCGCAATTATTGTTATGGAATAAATACTTGAACGAATCTAATTTCAGAATAAGACTTCGACAATTCCACTGTAGAACAGTGATCAAATCCCCGACCTCGTTTGGAAAATTATCCATCGAAGGAGATGATAGCTGCAAAAAGGGGCCATTTTGAAGTCAATTGCTTCAAGAAGGATTTCACAGTGGGAAGCAATGTGAGGACAATGCTTTTCAGAGGATCAGAAATGTTGAGGTATTTGAGAACACCGTCCACAATGTCATCAAATGAGAACAGCCCAGATAAAGAAGGGGTTTCTGTTCTTAAAATTGGGGCATCAGGGGTTTTGGATGTCCCCGGAAGAGATGGAAAATCCTGGGTATAGTCAGTTCTGCGGAATCCAGGAGGAGTAGAAGTCTCCTTTTTTTCCACCACTCCTTGATTTGGGCAAGCTGATTTGGGGTTCTTCATTCTCAACTTTCCGCGAACGGATGCGTTTTCGTTTCCGTGCTGAAAAACAGAAAGAAGTTCCCTCCTCAGCCAAGTCAGAGTCAGTCTCGTCATCTGACAAAAGAGAAAAGGGATTTTTGTAATTGGTCGATGGCGTGGCTGTCTTAAGCATTTCTGCAAAAGACCGCCTGAAACGTTCCTTAAGGGAGCGTTTCATTTTGTCCCCGAGCTGTTTGTACGCCGGGCACGACGAGAGAGCATGAGGAGGAGTTCCGTTGCAGTACACGCATTTTGGTGCAGTAGCTGCGCAGGCGCCATCCTCATGCTTCTCCCCGCATGTGGAGCAGCGTGCCTTGTTGCCGCAGTGGGAGGTCGTATGTCCCACCGCTTACAATTCTGGCAGTTCATGACCCGAGGTACAAACAACCGCAAAGGAAGACGAAGTTTTCCCAGCTCGATGTATTGAGGAAGGGCAGATCCAGAAAAGGTCACCCGAAACGATTCTGTGGGGGTAAAACTCTTTTTACCCTCGCTGAGCGATACTGACTTCATTCTATGAACGGCCAGTATCTTTACCGGAGGAAGCAAGGGGTTCTTGAATCGGCCAACCGCTTGCTTCTCCAGTATCTCGGGGTTCAGGCTCGCCTCAGTGACTACGCCTTCGATCTCCACATGAGAAGCTGGAATGTACACCCTATATTCCAGTGTGAAAAACTGGGAAACAGCAATCTCATTGTTTCAGGTTAGCGACGGTCACACGAAGTTTGTTGTGCCTAACCTTCGTTATTTCGGTCACGGCAGAGAATCGCTTTGTCAGATCATCAGATATCTGAACAACATTCAAGGGTTTGTTTTTGGGCTGAAAATAGACAACCCATGGGCCAGTCGAGTCATTCGAGTAGGCCCGCAATCTGGTGCTTTTCTCATCCTGCCCATTGACAGACTGAGACGACGAACCAGGGATGACATCATCATTATTCTGAGATGAATGGTCATCCATGTCGTCTTCTGACAAAACATCCATTTTATTCAACTAGTGGGAGCGCAAAACGCTCTCCCACTGAACGCACAGACACAATACACAGAAAACACTACAAACACAGAAATACAAAATGAAAATTTAACTAATGGGGGAGGAAAAGAAACAAAAAAAAAACAAAATCTTATCTGATAATTCTATACTACTACCACCGAGCGTTATATGTGTAGGCGTTTACACAGATGGCTGGAAGAGACGCGCTGCGTGGATGACCTTCGTTGTGGTGCACTTGATCGAGGCTCGGTACTCAGCGCAACAGGCGCACGATGATTGATGAACGATGTAGATGTAGAAACGGGTGCTCACACTCGATGATGATGATACGTGAGCGGGTATGCGTGAGCGCGTATGCGTGACCACGCAACGATGATGCCCAAATTGGTTTGCGAATTACCAATAGCACAGATTAATCGATCCGAAAATGACACTTTCTACTAAAAAAACTCACTTTTCGATCAATTTATCGGGAACTATGCCAGGAGTCACTTAGTGAGAAAAAAAACTGATAATTTATATCAAGCGAATACCGAGAAAACTTCCAAAACAACGGAGCGCGAAACAAGTCGACCGTACTTCTTGCTAGGACGCAGTGAGATGCAAGAGACGACATAATGGGTTTCAATTGAAAGTGATGGTTTACAGCTTCATCGTCACTTGAAGATTTTCGATTGAAAGTGACTTTGTTGGGCCCTGGTGACAAGACTCGGCTTGTCACCGAAGATGATCTTGAAACAGGAAAAAATATGCTAGTTAGTCTTCATCTTTGTGATTCCTAGTTTTCTATTCGTTGTTCCCTAGTTTGAAGTGGTTATGACTAGGGTTCTGATGCATGGTCATTATCGGAGTCATTCATTGATTTTGTTGCTAAGGAATGCAATTTTGACTGACAAAGGGGCGCGTCTTTGGAGAATGTTTCAACTCTCCGAAGGGTATTAATAGCGGGACCTTTCAATTAGAATCGGAGCCTTGCAATAAATGCAAGAATGACAACTGTAAAAAAAATCGAATACTTCATCATTTCTCAATAGTGATGGAGTAATACGACATGCACTGAACTAAGGACACGGGATATAGGGGAAATGACGGCTTCGGCATGACAGACTATTTTCGGCAACCCAAATTGAAACACTATTTTCACTGGATTTTCTTACGAAAACACTTCGCTGAATGCATGCAAACGATTCTTTATGCTTTCAGCTTCAATTTGACTATATTTTTACCACTGAGAAAAAGCAATCTAGCAAGGTTTTCATGAAATGAAACACACGCACTACAAATTGTAGCTGATTTCGAGTTGCCGATAATAGAACAGCAGATTTACATGCAGTTCAAATGAAACGGATGCCGAAGAAAAACTGGTTGCCGACAATACTCGCTCTCACTAGAGAAGATTGGAGCTTTGTAAAAGCGTTTCAAAACAGGTTTTGACAATTCTTTCGACTGAAATTTTTAGAGCAGCTGGCAGCAAAAGATTGTAAACAAACCAATACTGCATATGTGTGCGTTCCATAGAGAAAAAGGCTATAGAAAGAAGGTCGCTGCTTAGGTTGCCGAGAATACGTAAATTCCCCTACTACAATAGATCAAATTACTGGTCGCAGTGTTGTTTGGTCCTGAACAGAGGAAACAAAAATGAAAGTCAGAGCGAAATAAAACAGCAAGCACACGGACGGTCATGCATATGTACATTTCAAGCGAACGACGGAGATAAAGAAAAGGAAAAACGTAGCAAACCATTATTTTTCTTACAGCTTTCTGTAATTACATTTTGTGTGTGATAGTAAATTATCAATTCCCTTATTTACGCATAATTGTAACAACTATACTAACGAGTGTTTAGTATTCGTTCTTATTTTTTAATTCCAAACAATTACATCATATATATTTAGTAATTATCCAGAAATAAAGAAAATTTGTCATGACTTAAATTTATGTTGCGCGACGGTCTTGTCTGCTTCTTTGTGCGAAAATATTCTGTCGCTGGGAGAAAAAAGTTCAGAGATGTCATGACATTTTTCCCACTTGCCAGTATGTTTTTGTGTACCTTCACTATGATCTTTGCGAAGAGTATCAAATAATAAGTAAAACATGTTAAAAACAAGTAGGGGAATTTACGTATTCTCGGCAACCTAAGCAGCGACCTTCTTTCTATAGCCTTTTGCTCTAAGGAACGCACACATATGCAGTATTGATTTGTTTACAATCTTTTGCTGCCAGCTCCTCTAACAATTTAAGTCGAAAGAATTGTCAAAAACTGTTTTGAAACGCTTTTACAAAGCTCCAATCTTCTCTAGTGAGAGCGAGTATTGTCGGCAACCAGTTTTTCTTCGGCAACCGTTCCATTTGAACTGCATGTAAATCTGCTGTTCTATTATCGGCAACTCGAAATCAGCTAAAATTTGTAGTGCGTGTGTTGCATTTCAAGAAAACCTTGCTAGATTGCTTTTTCTCAGTGATAAAAATATAGTCAAATTGAAGCTGAAAGCATAAAGAATCGTTTGCATGCATTCAACGAAGTGTTTTTGTAAGAAAATCCAGTGAAAATAGTGTTTCAATTTGTGTTGCTGAAAATAGTCTGTCATGCCGAAACCGTCATTTCCCCTACTTGTGCCAACACTGGAGGCCTCATAACCTAGTCAGTAAAAGCACGGTATTTCCAAGTCGGAGGCGGCGGGTTCGATTCCTGATCCGGTTGAGGGAATCTTTCGGGTTGGACATTTTATCGACTTCCCTGGGCATACAGTACCATTGTCCTTGCCACACAATATACAAATTCATGTATTTGTATTGACATCGAAAGCTCTCAATTAATAACTGTGGAAGTGCATTAAGAACACTAAGGTGAGAGCACGCAATAAGCTAATAAGCTTGAAATGCGAATAATAAGAAAAATCCAACACTGGAGGTGATTCCTTTTGAACACTAAGCGATGTAAACTATCGAAATTCATAAGATTTGCATTACACGAATGTATTTCATACAGTTTCCTTATGAATGAATATCGAGCTACACAGTTCGAAAAATAGTGGAAATGTCTGTTCAATATGATGCACATAAATGGAGCGTCATATATCATATAAGTTTACATTATATATCATGTAAAGTTTTGGCACATTTCATGCAATGTAGCAAATCTTGTATACAAAAGCCCATCTTTGTAAACAACATTGTTTACAAGTTGCTCGGTTGCGTGAAATTAAATTTAAGTTTACGTGAATGAATGTTTACATCACAATTAAAATTCAGAATTTTCATCTGTGTATGAGCGCTCCCTATATAATTTTTGCCTTTCCTCATATCCAAGCATCTTGATTTTCTGTTGAAATCACTGTTCAAATCTAGTAACGATGATGAGTCAGCAAAATGATAGATCAATATAAAATCTACAACAAAAAAGGCATTCACCTCCTCGGAATGTTTCAACTATGATTTTTGTTAAGGATCGTTTTTGTCCTTTGGCCAAAATAAAAAGCCACTTTTTTTTCCTTGATTTATCTTGTTTTCCGTGCTGAGCACCAATGCTACCGACGCAAGGAAGGCAGCTCCCACACCTGGACCCTACCTATCGACCCATCAGCTCATGAACCGGGAGCCAACGACTTTACTTCCCTCCCGAAGGAAGGCGTGATCAGAGATGTTATGCTTCAGAACATCCCGGCGGCGCCGACTAAGATTGAACCAGGCCTGCTGGGGTGAGAGGTAATCACGCTAACCACTACACCACCGGCGCCGCTAAATTTGATTTGAAACTTTAAAAAAAATTATATCTTCTTCTTCTTCGCATTTTTAGCTTATTGCCATCGCATTTTAGCTTATAGCGTGCTCTCAACTTAGTGTTCTAGATGCACTCCCACAGTTATTAATTGAGAGCTTTCGATGCCTCTATTATTTTTGCATTAGTATAATTGTGTAGCAAGTACAATCATACTCTATGCCTAGGGAAGTCGATACATTTTCCAAACCGAAAAATTCCTAGAACCATCCGGGAATCGAACCCAGCCACCTCCAGCTTGGTCTGGCTTTGCAGTTGTGCCTTTACCGACTGAGCTAAGGGAGGCCCCAAAAATGTATCTCTTGGTAACATAAGCCCAATAACTAGATTTGCCAGTTCGCATTATGCACCCATAACGCACGCATGATCAACTTAAAATCCTAATAATTAATAATTAGTGCATATGTGATTACTGTTGATATCAATTCAATGCGAACGGTTCTAATTCCACTTATTTAGCTAAGCCAACAAAAGCTTCCTCCCCTGCTATGCACTCACAATCCAACTCACGCATCGGCCTAATTTGGTACCCATTACCGTTGACCTACATTTTAGCATTGCAACGTGATGCATAATCCGATATCCCAGAGCGCACACGGCCAGTTGAAATCATTCTCGCGGAAAGTGCCAATCTACGTACCCTGCTGGAAGGTTGTACCTTCCCGTTCTTCAACCTGTTAGGCGAGGTAATACAAAAACCTATGGCACAAAACGCATTTGATCACTAGAGAATTCATATCATCACTTGCAATGAGTGACCACCACCACCACCAGCACCATGCACCGACCAGTCTGTCATTTCTCCCATCAGTCGATAGCGGTGCGGTAGAAAACAGCGTGTTTTATCTATGTCCGTACATGCACACACAGGGAGCATCATTTTCATTTCAGTCAACCGAAAATAACAGTTATATTATCCGGGTGCACACACGATCCAACTTGAAACAAATCTCGTCACGCGCCATGCAACGATGAAGGCATTCGCAATTGATATTTTAGTCATATGTTAAAAATATGATCCCAAATTGCGGGCACCGTGCCATGGTTGCGGATAGAATTCATTTTAGACAAGTTTCAAATCAACCCCGAACATTCTTTAAGGAAAACATCACTCCATGGGACGGTACCGTCAGCTGCAAAAGGAAAACAATAATGAATAGCTGCACGCCGGCTATCACGAATCCAATCATCGAGCGCGGGATCCCTTCTATTGGTGCACTCTTTTTCAAATGAATTCGCCTGCATTTCAGCGGATTGATCATAAACGAAGAAAGGAGCCATGGGGGGAGGGGGAGGATGGCAGGCAGTCAAATCGCGAGATAGATTATTGCTACGCCCCATCACCAGTCGCGCTGAGATTCTCATTCACACTCACAATACATGCCTGCCTCAGCCCGAGTTCGTTCACACAAGGGCTGCTGTTTTGCATAATTAGAGTGTCATTTATCAAAATGTGAATTAAATATGCGCACAAATAGCGTTGACGCGGGGTTGGGACTGGGTGGAATATCTTGGCACAAAAAATTATGCCCGTCGTTCAAAGGTGTTGCTTTGAGCATGGGAATGGATAAGGATGTTTCAGCGTGTTGGAAAACCGGGTCACATTGCTGTCGCATACGATGAAGTTTAGATGATTGCATTTTTCTTATTCGTATACATATTCATTTTTTCGACGTTACGATGCCCTTGGCCAGACTGGAAGCGATAATTCTTAACTCTAGAATTCGTTATCTTATGTTCATTCCTTATCTTGGGGACAGCGATCCTCACTTTTCGCGAGAAATTGAAAATAGGAGGAAGGTTAAGATGTTTTGGAGAATTGGAGCCCGGCACAGTGGGAAATCATTTCCGATGTCGAGGTCAAACGTGCATCGGATTTAATTTTTTAATTTCGAAAAAGCTTGAATTGTTTAAATAATACCAATGTGCTGTCTAAAAATCAGTAACCGATTTGTTGGTGCAAGTGAGAAATATTTGTAACACCACTTTGAAATTTTGCAGATCTGCTACGATGTCAACGTCAGGGATTTTGATTGACATTGATACTAGAGAGACTGATACTGACATAATTTGGCAAGTGAAGTTCAGCTTTTTGTTGGTTTTGCAATTTATACTTAGCAACTTTTATCTCGGTATGTATGCTTCCAAACCACAGCACACTTGCACGAACAATGTTCTAGGACATCACAGAATCGGGAAACATCAAAATAATGCAAAAACACGCTTCTATTTTGTTACCACGCACAAGCGTATTGCACAAACAACTCGCACAGCAGCCTTTATGCCCTACCAGTACAAGCATAGAGGTAACTCTAAGACTAGTAGGTCCCGAAGAAACGTGCTCAACTTTTGGCTCAGCTCTGGTACTCTCTTCGGTCCCAAGCTAATCGATGCACCCCTCGAAGCATAGGAAAATCCTCGAACCCCTCATTTTATCTGTCAAACTTTCATAGCGAATCAAAACAAACATTGTGTAGTACTTGAATTTTGACTAGAATGGGTACGTTAATCGATTTGCTTGGGACCAATAGGCTAGTCAAGTAGTGAGCCAATATAAATAAAATCGTTAGTTTCCACCGATTGGTACAAGTCTAAGTGGTGTGAAGACGGTCACTTTCAATTTTCAAGTTATGTTGCTTGAACAATGTTCTTTTTCTTGCCTTTGTTTACATCCTCTCAACACCGCTCACAAATTGGCTCCAAAGCAAAAATGAGAACTCGTTCGTGACTCTCTCTTTATTTGCTTACAATTACTTGATGGAGTCAATATTTTTAAAATTCGGAATAAGCATTATCAAACTTGTAAGGAACTGATCAACAGTAAGTCAAACGGTGGAATATACTTTTTTGCTGATTTCAGTCCCGTTTATTTTTATGTTTTAGTTTTCTTTGGTGAGGATGTTTACAATAACTAGTGATTATTGCAATGAATTAATCATTATTTTTCATTGGTATGAACAAATTTGTGGGCCTTTAAGATAAGTAGTTCCACACAGATTCGCAAATCGTTTCAGATCGATGTTTTTAGAATTACTTGTTATTTTACACAGTTTTTTATTATTGTCCAACATGTCATTTCACATATTTGTTTCCCTAGTTTTAAACACGACTAACACTTGAAAAGGGCTTATGCAAAAATGATACGCAGCAGTAGAAAAACAGTTATCTCGCGAACGATTTGTTTGATCGAGATGGTGTCTTCGGCGAAGTTGCGGACAAGTTTTGTGCCTTTTAAGAAAAAAAAATTACACTGTCAAAAAATATTTTAATATTTACAAAACAAAAATCAACATTTAAAAAAAACATTAAAATAACTCAAATTATTATTTTTTTTATAATTTATATTGTAGTTTGGATTAAGTGCTGCTTACTGACAAAAAAGTTATGAATTATTGAAAAAGTACTATTTGCCAAACTACTACCTACAGTTATTGAATATCTTTAAAATGGTGTTATTATTAAAACACATTAAATTTACAACAAAAAAGCTTTCAGTGCTTAAATTGCCCAAAGTTGTTATTTTCAAGATACTCGTAGGTTAAAATTCACTCATCGCATAATTTAAGCAATTTTCATCCTTTTGAGATGTTATTCGTGAGTGTTCCAATTTTTAACAAAAAGCCCAATTAATTTCCTTAAACCTTGTAGTTCACAGTTTTGCAATCATACGCATGAGTTAAGATATAATTAATTATGAGTAAGATACCGTATGGGAAAAGTATATTTTCCTATTTGGCCCCATATACGGCTAGCTAGTTTCAAAGGCCACGTTGGAATAGAAAACAACCATAAGAAGTATGAAGAAAGAGAGAATTCCATTTCTATTTTATTTGCTTATCCTTGACAGATACGCGTATTTCGTCTACAATGTACATACTTCTTCAGTGTCAAAGTGTCAGTGTCAGCTCTTTCGATGTCTCCCCTATAAATTGTACCCCGTATTCCCCTAATATCTCATAAACTGTTGTTTGAAGACAAAGTATTCTACAACCATGCATAAAGCGCTTATGTTTTACGAAAAATAGAGCTGTGAAAAAAACATTTCCTCCAAAAAGTAGGGGAAAATGGGGTAAAATGGTCCAAAACACATACCTACAAGGCTCTCCGGTCTATGGGACTACGTGCAATCGATTTCCCGGACGATTTCCCTTCGGAAAAGTCGTTTTTCATAGCCGGAATTCAGCGTGCTGTTGAGATATTGAATTTTGGGTAATTTTGTACCCATTTTTGCCCATAGTGCACTGGCTGGCACATCCTTGAATCCACTGAAGATATTGACATTCCTGTAGAATACTTGACAAGTGTGTTGAAGAGTTACTTGGTTGATTTTGTTTCTCTGCGCAGGCCATCTTCGAAACCACCTTGGGGAAATACACATTTACGACGACTCAAACGTCTAAGATCCAAAGCACTCCGAACCTACTGCCAGACTCGTTGTCCTTTTGCCAAGCAACATTTCTGTACAAACACTACTGCAAACGAACTCAGAAAAATCTACGCAGACATCTACGACATTTTTGGAAATTTGTCAACTCCAAACGAAAGGAGAATGGCTTTCCCGTTTAGATGTTTCTGGGCAATGAAGTCGGCACTTCCGTTTCGGAAAAGTGCTATTTGATTGACACTCACTTTAGAAGGGCATTAAATGATTCTGCGTCATCTGCACGTCAAATCACTGAAGCTTGTAGAGATACACTGAGAAACTTTACGATCACGTCAAATCAGGTGGACTCCGCAATAAACAAATTTAAATACTCTGTGTCCAGTCCAGATGGCATATCGTCATGCATCCTGAAAAAATGCAGCGAAGAGTTGATTTTCCCTCTTTTCAACATATCATTAAGGAAGCGTAGTTTTCCCAGAAGCTGGAAAACGTCAGTCATGTTCCCCGTGTTTAAAAAAGGGGATCGACAGAACATCGAGAATTACAGAGGAATAACTTTGTTGTGTGCTTGTTCAATGGTCATTAAAATCTACGGATCAACATCTACAAATCTCGTCCAGTTTGCTTCGTTTTGCATACGCAACATTGATGCTGGTGCTCTGATCGACACCGCGAACACTGATTTCAAATCAGCTTTCGATAGAGTTGACCACGGAATATTACTGAAACGAAGAATTGGTGTCTCTGAGGATCTTGTTAGCTGGATTGAATCATACCTTACGGATCGGAACCTCAGCGTTAATATCAGATTTGAATCTTCAGAAAAATTTTCAGACTTATCTGGCGTTCCACAAGGTAGCAACCTGGGTCCTTTGTTATTCTCACTCTTCATCAACGAGCTTTCCAAAACCTATTTATTTATTTATATGACTGAACATCAATGATGTAACTTAAACTAAACATGAAAAGTACTAAAACAAAACATCAATAAGTACAAAGACAGTCATCTCGCAAAAAAAAGAACATTACTAAACAAACTAAACTGATCTAGAAAAAAACGAACTAAACCTCCGGCGAAGCAGCTGGCGAGTCAGGTCAAAATCAAACAGTGCGGAGACCCTATTGAAGAGTCTCTGTAAACCACCGATTGCACCGAACATGCTATAATTAGTTCGCTGTATGGGCAGGCGCAGCATTGAATTATTCCGTAGGGCTCGGGGTTGAACATTGATATCAATTTGCTCAAGGAGAACAGGGCAATCGGTGCGTCCTTGCAAAATATCCGCAATTAGCAATGCCCTTGCTGTATCTCTTCGGACCGACAGGCGCTCCAGATGGATAAGTTGCAAACGACTTTCGTAGCTAGGCAATCGGAAGGGATCCGTCCACGGTAGTTTACGTAGCGCATATCTCAGGCACCGTCGCTGAACAGACTCAACTCTTTCGACACCGTTGTTGTAGTGAGGAGTCCAGACAACCGATCAGTATTTTAATATGGAGCGAGACAAGGAGCAGTACAACGATTTAAGGCAGTAGATATCCGTGAAGTCTTTGGCAATCCTGAAGATACACCCTAGAATTCTGGAAGCTTTGTCGACGGCGTGCGAGATGTGCTGCTTGAAAGAGAGTTTTGTATCAAGAATCACGCCTAGGTCCTTAATTTGGCTGACGCGCTCAATTTCAGTGCCTAACAAAACATACTTGAACATAATAGTATCTTTCTTGCGCGAAAAAGAGATAACCGAGCATTTGCACGGGTTAACCTCTAACGATTCAGAATACACCAATCAGCAAAAGCATTCAGCTGACGTTGAAGGAAGCAACAGTCTTCAATTGAGTGAATTCGGAGGTAGAGTTTAAAGTCATCTGCGTAAGATAATCGTGGTCCCTCAATAACCAGATTCACGTCGTTGAAATAAATCAGGAAAATCAGCGGTCCCAGGTGACTACCCTGGGGTATGCCGGATGTGGCAGCGAACGTACGGGACTGGTGATCACCAATGACAACAGTAAGATAGCGATCGGTGAGGTACGACTGAAACCATTGCAAAAGGCAGCTGTGGATACCAAGCCAGTCCAGTTTAGCGATTGATATGCGTCGATTCAATTTATCGAAGGCAGCAGATAAGTCAATATAAATGACATCCATCTGAGCACGATCCGACATACTGTTAGAGATGTAGGAAGTAAGGCACAGCAAGTTAGTGGCAGTGGAGCGACCAGCCATGAAACCATGCTGGTTGATACTAATATACGGCTTACAGTGAGCGAGTAACGGTTCCATAACAACGAGTTCGAACAATTTAGTAACAACGCTAAGCGAAGTAATGCCAAGGTAGTTGCCAACGTCCTATTTGTTGCCTTTTTTATGTACTGGAAACATGTGCGCTAGCTTCCAACAGGATGGGAAAACTCCGACGTCCACAGACCGTTGAAAAACGTGCAGCAGTGGAGACAACAAACTGTCCAAGTGCGTTTTGAGGAACGCCGATGGAATTCCGTCAGGACCCGGATTGTACGACGACTTGAGTCCCGAGGAAGCCCTGAAAAACATCTCAGGATTGATGTCAATTCTGCTCATGGTTTGGCCAGAGAGTGGTACGTAACTGGCAGCCAGTCGGGCATGGTCGTCACTCAGTCTCTCGTCCGTGAAGACACTAGCAAATTTTTCAGAGAACAGCTTACAGATATCTTGCGTAGATGAGGCCACGTTACCATTATGTGTCCTAGACGACGGCAGACCAGCTTCATGACGTTGTTCGTTGACAAACTTCCAAAACTGCTTGGGACGCGACTTAAGCTTTCTCTGCAATCCACGTCGATACTGAAGAAAACACCGTTTCGCAACTCGTTTGTATGCGTGATTGATCCTGACATAGTGACGTTGAAGGGATAGTGTGCGGTGCTTGGTGAACT
Source organism: Ochlerotatus camptorhynchus (assembly GCF_037179485.1). Taxonomy (NCBI): domain Eukaryota; kingdom Metazoa; phylum Arthropoda; class Insecta; order Diptera; family Culicidae; genus Ochlerotatus; species Ochlerotatus camptorhynchus. The sequence goes on along the minus strand of NW_027040575.1, from coordinate 644,684 downwards.
TCCTAAGAGCGGCTCTCTTTCTGGATTTCAACCGACGAAATTCGCTAGTATGTCATGGTGGATGGGTCATATGATGATGAATCTTTTTCGGAACGTGTCTGTCAATGATGTATGCCAAGACATTGGAAATAGCTTGAGCGGCGGACTCAATGTCAACGGTTCCAATGAGTCGTCCCAATCTAAATTGGAGACTAACTCGGCGATACTACCATGGTCGGCGTTGCGAAAATCGTAGGAAACGGTGGCAGGTGAAATATTAAAGTCATGCATCAGCTTATTACTTAACGTCACCAGTAGCGGCGGGTGGTGACGATCCAGTCTCACCAGAGGAGTGGGCACCTCGCATAAGAAAGGAGACATGTCCTGGGCGCTTACAAAACAAAGATCCAAACTGCGGTTGTTCTGGTTAATAACATGGTTGATTTGAGAAAGAGTGGCTGAGCTGTAATTGTCCAGAAGGAGCCAAGCGTAGGAATGGATGACAGAGTGATCCATGTCAGGATAGAGGAAGCCGTTGCGAGTTTTTTTTTCCATGAAATCCTCGGGAGATTGAAGTCACCAAACACAATAACTTCATCGGTTGCTTTGGCGGTATCCAGAACAGAGAAAACCGATTGGCAATGGGTTTCGATGAGGTCACGCTCCCGTATACGGTCGGGAGGAAAGTAAACCGCACAGAGAAAAAGGTACGATCGCCCAGTTTAATCGACGTCCACACCTGCTCTAAGCATGTCCAAGCATTATTTTCTAGTAACCTCGCTTTAAACCTAGAATTTATAGCCACTAAAACACCTCCACCTTTAACTTTCCGACTATTAGCAGCATCGCAACGGAAAACTTCATAATCGTCGCCGACCACCTGACGAGAGAGCGTGCTTGAATCCAACCATGTCTCCGTGAGGATAATGATGTCGTAGCAAAGATCCGAGGTAGCTACGCGAAAATCGTCGACATCACAGTTGATACCACCGGAGTTTCTGATAATACAGCAGCAAGTCTGAAGGAGCAGGTATAGTTTCAATACGTCCTAGAGCCTGAGCAACTTGCGAAGGATGCCTTGATGGTGCAGGCGAATATTGGCTGGAAGCAATGAGCGGATCGGGAGTCGTTGAATCGATAACAGAAGTTGACTTGCCTATGCTGTCGAGTTGGAATACCCCTGCACCACTCCCACACGCAGGGCCGGGACGACTGCTGAACGCTGGCTGGAATGGCTCGACTGTGGTGGGAGGTACAAGGGCTTCCATGAGTCCAACTTCGGTGCGTCCCAGTGTCCGGTTGAATTGTGATGGCTGATGAGGTAAGGCTGTCGGAAATTGGCTTTCCCTCGTACTACCATCTGGCTGCCGTGAGTTTTGTGCTGATGACGTCAAAATATACATGATCATTAAAGGTATCGAGCACTGCTATGCTCTACAACTGCTGCTGAATAGTTTTGCTGATTGGTGCATCCTATGCTGACATTGAACATCCATAAATGTAACGTTATATCGTTTCATCCCAAGCCAATACGATTTCGTACGATTATTCAATTAATGGTCAGTCCCTTGATCGTGTTCTTCAAGTTCGTGATCTTGGTGTCATCTTATATTCAGTGCTGACTTTCCGATCGCACTATAACGATATTATCTGTAGAGCCAACCAACAGCTGGGATTTATGTTCAAAATATCCTGCGAATTTACCGATCCTCTCTGCCTCCGATCGCTGTACTGCTCTCTGATGCGATCGATTCTGGAATCCAACTCTACAGACGCTTGACTTCTTCTTCTTCGCATTTCAAGCTTATTGCGTATCGCATATTAGCTTATTGCGTGCTCTCAACTTAAGCAAACCCCACACGCATCAATATATTGACGCGAAGGGGAATTATTGACAATAATATTGATGATGTGAATTCAGAAATATTGTCAATCTCGATATATTGACGTCAATATAGCATGTATTGACAATACGATTATTGTCAATAAAAGCAATCGAGTAGGGTTCACTTTAGTGTTCTAGATGCACTTCCACAGTTATTAATTGAGAGCTTTGTAGCTGCGCCTTTACCGACTGAGCTAAGGGAGGCCCCTTGAGCAGAGACGGAATGATGTGCATCATATTGAACAGAAATTTACACTACTTTTTCGAATTGTCGAGGTCAACTTAATCTTTACGTTCCTGAACGATTGCTTCGCCAACGAAACTTTTTGCTGCTTGAGCCCAGGAACTCCTTGTACGGCCTTCATGATCCTGTCCGCTTCATGTCGGCTAGATTCAACGAAGTCTACATCCTGTTCGACCTCTACTCTACTGTGGCAACATTTAAGCGTAGACTGACTGAATTACATTAATGGATCGAGTGAGATTCGTTACTGTGAAAGGTGAGTAATATTCCATTGCTCCTAAATTGAAGCGATTATGCTGACTGTATTTTTTGACGTAGAACTACGTCTTTGTCGACTATACTGGGGTGCAAATCAAAAAATATGTGTGGTGAAGGAGTGTTAGGTTTTGAACGCTTGTAACTTTGTCATTTATAGATGAAATTAAAATCCAAATACGCCAATCGATAGGATATTACATTACGAACCTGTTGAAATAAATATTTTTCCATTTTTTCTGTAATTAAACTTTTGAAAATGTACAAATGATAATTTTATCACTGATTTCATGAAATAAGCCTTTTTCCCAAACCCAGTCATCATAAACGAATACCACTTGGTTGCACATCATTCTGCTTGAACCTGAAAAGATATAAATCAGCGGTGCTCTCATGCCTCTGCTCATTACCGCTTCGGACGGCGTGGCACTAGGTCCTGCATCAAGCAGGACTAGGTCAGCGGCTAAAGGTGGATCACGGCGTGTCCACCACAATGAGGAATGAGACTTGGAAAAACGTGCATGTAAAGGAATGAGACTTGAAAAAACGTGCATGTAAAACCCCGTCCCGCTTAACAATCCCCTCCCCCTCCCCTTAACAATAACCCGAGAAAGACATGGACTATGACGATCTTTTTTTTCGGGAAATAAATTTGAAGCAAACCCTAATAATGTATGAACAATTTATTTTTTACATGTAGAGCCAACATTATAAAAAAAATGTACGATGCATTACCAACAACTGACTGTAAAACATATCTGGTACCTCTATATATGCAATTATATTAACATCCAAAGTCCATCCTTTTTTACATATTCTGCACAAAAGAAACTTTTGGCTCCGCCCCATTCATAAAAAACGGCGGGAAATCCTATCAGGTTCTGAATCAAATCACTGATCACAATCACAAATCACCTGAAAAGATATAAAACAGCGCTGCTGTCATGCTTTTGCTCCTTGTCGCTTCGGACGGCGTGGCACTTGGTCCTGCAGTAAGCAGGACCAAATCAGCGGCTAAAGGTGGATCACGGCGTAATGTATGTAAACACCCTCCCCCTTTTACAATAACCTCTCCCCCTCCCCCTTCACAACAATCTCCCCCTCCCCCCTTCACAACAATCTCCCCCTCCCCCCTTCAAAACAACCTCTTCTAATCCCCCCCCCACTCATCAACAATCTTTCAACAATACTTTCCTACGAGTGGACGTGATGACGTCACAGCAACGAACGCCAGCGACATCGGTGATTTCGGCGACACCATCGACAACGAAAATTCTGCCGGCCCGAGTGCGGCAAAAGTGAAGCTACCTCCATTGGTGGTAAAAAATGCTCATCTTAATGAGCTCATCGCGGATCTAGCGACGCTGGGCGTTAAAGCCGAATACAAGTTGGGCAGAGTCGGCACCAAGGTAGTGCTCCGTACCAAAGCGGAGTATGACTTGGTCGTCGCCCACCTGAGGACTTCCAAGGTGGAATTCTTCACCCACGACATTCCCGGTGAGAAACCATTCAAGGTCGTCATCAGGGGCCTACCAAACTTCGACCCGAAGTTTATCGAAGCCGAAATCAGGGACCGGTACAAGCTGGCCCCAAGTGCCGTCTATCGGATGACAAGAAGAGACGAGAATGTGAAGGCGTATCCGGATTGCCTTTTCCTGGTACACTTCCAGAAGGGAACGGTGACGCTCAACGCGCTGAAAGCCATCCGCTCCATTAATTGCATCATCGTCCGCTGGGAGCCATACCGTGGCGGCCATCGCGATGTGACTCAGTGCCAACGGTGTCTGAACTTTGGACACGGCACCCGCAACTGTAACATTAAGCCACGCTGCGGCAATTGCGCTCAAGACCACGCCACTTCCGACTGCCCTGCGGATGAAGCCGTGGCGTTAAAATGCGCCAACTGTGGTGGTGCTCACCAAGGTTCCGACAGACAGTGCTCCAAACGCGAGGACTTCAAACGCATCCGAAAACAGGCGGCAGTTAACAACCAACCAGGACGCAAGAAGGACAAAGTCCCGGCATTTCGGACGGAGGATTTCCCGCCTCTTCGTGCTCCTCAGCAAAGGCAAGCAAATTCGCGGGTGCATTCCGCTCAAGCAACTTCTGCTGATTCTGCTGGCCAAAGCTCTCCATCCCCCCTGGATTCTGGAGACAACCACCAGCGCAAAACAACAACCCCGATCTGTTTTCAGCGGATGAACTGGTGGAAATTTTCGTCAACATGACCGGTGCTCTACGTAAGTGCCGCAATAAGCCCGAACAGATCCAAGTGCTCGGTAAGTTCATCATCCAGTATGGCGTCTAAACCGCTAACCATCGCTACTTGGAACGCTTGCTCTGTAAGAGCAAAACAGATTGAGCTTGCCGACTTCCTCCGCAAGCATAGCATCGACGTGGTTCTTCTAACCGAGACCCACCTAAAGTCCGGTGACAGCTTCTGGTTGCCTGACCACAACATTATCCGGCTTGATCGCACCAGCTCCAGGGGGGGTGGTGTAGCGGTCATCGTCAGAAAGGGAATCAAGTTTTGCACTCTGCCCCACATCCGCACTTCTATCATCGAGGCCATTAGTGTGGAGGTGGAATCACCAACTGGAAATATCCGGTTCATCGCTGTTTACTGCCCACGCCAGTGTACCACAAGCAACGGATTAGGAATCCAATTCAAGAAGGACCTGACCGCCATCACCCGTACTAGCTCCCGATTCATCGTTGGGGGCGACCTGAACGCCCGCCATGAAGCTTGGAGGAACTATCAGAGGAACCGGAACGGATGTCTATTGTTCGACCACGCACAACATGGTCTGTACACTGTGCAATTTCCGGACGAACCAACTTTCATCTCTCCGGCGGGAAATCCCTCCACGCTGGACTTTTTCCTGTCAAACATCGGACTATCCAAGCCGGAGGCGCACAACGATCTCAGCTCCGACCACCAACCGGTGGTGACTGAAGTCCGTGTCAACGTGGTTCCTGCTAGAAGCTGCCTGCGTAAAGACTACCACCATGTCAACTGGGTGCAGTACGGACGAATGGTGGACAGCAACATCGATGAAAATCCACTACTCAACACCGTAGATGACATCGACCGGACGTTGGAAGGGCTCCAACAGGCCATATCCTTGGCTGACGAGGCATACGTTCGACAAGTTCCTGTGAGGGGTAAGTTTGTTGCTATTGATTCCCACACCCAATTACTGATTCGGTTGAGAAATGTTCGTAGACGCCAGTTTCAGAGGACTGGAGATCTGGGCAAAAAACGTGAAATGGCCGATCTGAATAGGCAGATTGCTTCCAGAATGGACTCACTCCGAAATGAAAGTTTCGGGCGTGTTGTCCAGAATCTGGATGACCACTCCAGACCATTCTGGAAGGTAGCCAAGGTCCTGAAAAATCATCCCAAACCCGTTCCACCTCTCAAAGTCGAAAATGATGACGATCGGCTTTTAATTACCCCACAGGAGAAAGCAAATGCGATCGGCGAGCATGTCGCTTCATCGCATTTGCTTGGCTCGACTATCCAAAGTCCGCTCGATAATCAGGTTGCGCAATGCGTTCAAAACCTAGATACCTCCCCTTGTGTCGTGCCTCCGGCGGATATGATTACAGTACAACAAATTTGCTCAGCGCTGAAATGCACCAAGAACATGAAGGCTCCCGGGTTTGACGGTATATTCAACTTGATCTTGAAGAGACTCAGCATGAAAGTGCAGTCTCTTCTAACCGCTATTTTCAACAGATGTTTGGAACTGCACTACTTTCCAAGCATCTGGAAAGTAGCAAAAATCATACCAATCCGCAAACCCGGTAAGGATCCAACATTGTCTTCAAGCTACAGACCAATCAGCCTCCTTTCAGCGCTGAGCAAATTGTTCGAGAAACTCATTCTCAATCGTTTGCTCAAGTTTGTCGAGGAAAGCAACATTCTCCTTCCGGAACAGTTTGGATTCAGAAAGGGGCACTCCACCAATCATCAGCTAGTACGGGTGATGAATAACATCCGAAGTAACAAAGCTGTATCCAAGTCCACAGCCATGGCCTTGTTAGACGTTGAAAAGGCGTTTGACAATGTTTGGCATGACGGACTTGTGTACAAGCTTTCTAACTTCAACTTCCCATTACATCTGGTTAAAATCACCCGTAGCTACCTCCAGCAAAGGTCGTTTAAGGTATCGTTGAATGGTTGTCTTTCAGACACGTTTTCCATCCCAGCAGGAGTCCCGAAAGGCAGTCTGCTGGGCCCCTTGCTTTACAGCATTTACACTTCCGACATTCCTCCCCTTGGAGACGGTTGCGTGTTTTTCCTGTTCGCAGATGATACCGCAATAGCCGTCAAAGGAAGGATGCCTCGCGAAATAACGAACAAACTTCAACGATGCCTTAACGCCTTTGCTGATTATGCCACCACGTGGAAAATCAAAATCAATGCCACCAAAACACAAGCGATCATGTTCCTCCATCGGCAATCGCCCAAACTGAAACCGGCTCCATCTTGTACTGTAATCATGGATGGCACAAGGGTTGAGTGGTCTACCGAAGTTACCTATCTCGGGATGTTGTTCGATGAAAAGCTCCTCTTCCGTTCGCATGTAGAGAAAACAGTAGTCAAGTGTTCTGCCTTGGTTAGGTGTCTGTATCCGCTGATTTGCCGCAGATCCCGCCTCTCAAGGGTGAACAAACTGGCCGTCTACAAACAAATCATAGCACCTGCGATCCTCTACGCAGCTCCGGTGTGGGAATCATGTGCACAGACTCACAGGAACAAAATTCAGGTCGCACAAAATAGAGTGCTGAGGATGGTTCTTGATCGTCCTTTCGACACTAGAATAACAAATTTACATGAAGAGGCAGGCATTGCCAAAATAGATTCCAAAATTAACGAAATTAAGACTAAATTTGCACAAAAATGTAATTTATCAGAACATGCTTTGATAAGCAATTTGTATATAGTTGGTTAGGTGTACATAGTATTTGTAGGTTAGTTGTAGTTGTAAATAGTAGTTATAAGTAGTCTCCTTTTTCAAATTTTCAAACAAACCAATCCCACCAAGGTGGTCATTCTCTAAAACAGGCCTGATAGGACTAGGAACTGTAATTAATAATAATTGAAATTTCGCAGGAACTAAAGTTGAAAAGACGCATCTGTGTCACTTGATAAGTTATACATGTAAACCACACAAATTCAAGAAATATAGATCATTTAAGTCAAAAAAAAAAAGTCAAGTGCTTTTGCTCATTGTCGCTTCGGACGGCGTGGCACTTGGTCCTGCAGTAAGCAGGACCAAATCAGCGGCTAAAGGTGGATCACGGCGTAATGTATGTAAATACCCTCCCCCTTTCACAACAACCTCTCCCCCTCCCCCCTTCACAACAATCTCCCCCCCCCCCCCCCCCTCAACAACTTCTCCTATCAAAAAAAAGCAATTGAATTGAATTGCATAAATTTTACCGAAAAGTTCAGCTGTTCAGATTTCGGTAAAAATTACCGAAGTCGGCGATAATTTCTAAGTGTGTATGTGTCAGCCACATACTTAATATATGTACCGTAAAACGGGGTAACATTGATAGTTGTTTAAAGTATTTTCCAAATAATGTTTACAGCAATGAATGTTTTTCAAATTTTATATTTTTAAAACAAGTACTGAGGATCCAAGAGTCAATTCCTTAGTAATATGTTTAACGGAACTTAAAGCATTCGCACTATTTTTTTTAGATTTGTGACCGAACTTCAGTTTTTTGATTTGGGGTTACTTTGATAATGCTCGATGGATGTAGAAAAAATGGATGAAACTCAAACAATTTAGTTCTTTAAATATGAAACTTTGAATGAGTATATAATCAGAAAACATCATAAGCAATAAGAATACAACAGTGAATTTGTGATGGCTATATTTGAAATACATTTCATAAGTGATGGTTAGAGTGGTTTTTCAAACAGGCGAAAAACACGAAAATTGTTTTTTAATATGTTTGTAAAATATGTAAGACATACTATATAAAAACTATATATGATATCAACGGAAATACCCTAAGCTATAATATGGAACCAATGTTTCTAATTTGGAAAAAGCGTAGCGAGTAAATTTAATCTCTAAACTATATTATCTAAGTTACCCGTATTATCAAAGATACCCCGTTTTACGGTACATATAAAAACCATGCGTGACCACACATACTATTCATTTGCGTATAAATTTCATGCGTACTTCTGAGTGGATTCTGTTTATGTGTGGTTAAATAAAAATCATGTGGAATTTCACATGGATATTTGTCAAGAAAAATGTGTAAATTGTTTTGAGTTAACCATAACCGAAACATTGAAATACTTGAAAATTTTAAGATAAAGTATAATAGTGAAAAATGCATGAAAAACATCAATTTTGTGTGGTTCTACGTCATACTGCGGTCGTGTCTAGGACACAACCCTTTAATTTTTTTCTCGATTCACTACTGCCGGTGAGGATTGCTTCGGATGATGAATGTCCAATGGAGATGATTGAATTATAAGTTTTTATGTTTTGACTACAGTTGATATTTGAAGCTATGATTACTTTATGTTGTGCTTGTTTTGTAATGTTGGTACTGTATTGTGAAAAGATATGGGGTTTATACGCCAGATAAATTGGATTTTCCTCATCACATTCATTTTGACGACAAAAAGTCAGATGCATAAATAAACAAATAAATAAAAATAAAATAAAAATTAAATTGAAGATTACTTTAGACAGAGCTTGAAAAACATGTTTGAAATTTCCTGAGTAATATCAACACATTTTATTTATCTTTGAAAACAAAGTTAAAGTCGAAAGAATATATGTTTAGGTCGCGTTATCAGGTCACGAAGTGTTGTACTAGCATTTATAAGTTACTATATTCATTCATTCATATTCATTTTAATTGTGAATCAAAGTAAATCATGTCAACTTTCTATTGGAGCACATCTACATGGATTTGAACTGAATGAAACTTTATGTCCAAGGAAGTCAAGAAAAATTCAAACCCGAACAAACACATTGGTGCACAGAACAATGCCATTTTATGAAGTTTACTATATTTGCTATAAGCACGAAAAGAGTAAGCACGGGCAGATAATCTTCATGTCAAGTCACCTGGGTTTAATCCCCACACCAACTTCAAACCATTTGCGCGGCCTCTAAACTTTCATCAATATTAATTATGTTTTACACTCATATTTTGGAGTTATCAATTAAACTGAACCACCCTATTGAGGTGCACTCCTCTTTAAATAACAAAAAAAAATGTTAAAACTAGTTCAAACAAATCTAAAGCGTATTTGAAGAAACAAAACAGAAAACGAAAGAGCTGAAAAATGTCACACACAATGAATTGATTTCATTGTGATGAAAAATGACACGGAAGGTGATTTGTGTTGTGATTATTTTAACCTTACTCAATCATTAATTATCCGAGAAAAACAAAACAAAACCAAAAATAAATGAGCTTCGGCTGTTTTGCGTTCTTTTCCGAATGTTTTGTCCCGCCGGTTGGTGATCCATTCCTAAGCACAATGGTTTCTTGAACTTATTCTTCCAGCGTGCAGGGAACCAACGGGCTCCATCATTGGTCTCCAAGATAGAACGTTGTTTCCACCGATTTTTCGTTTTCGGTCTTCGTCTTCGGTTCATTTCCTAGAGATTTTTATCCACGTCTGGTGCGGCTTCCAACGTTGGCATGGCATGGATTGGTTGGTTGGTTGGTAATCTAATCCTCACCGACGTAGTATTACAATGGTATTTGTTCGGTTTCCTTGAGAAAGCTAAGACTTGATGGAACGTTCTGGCAAGTGACTTTTTTTTACTTTGTTTTTTTTTCATTCATTTTGAAAACAGAAACAAATGTTGCTCTGAATCGTGGCTACCAAAATAAATAGCTGTTCATTGAGAAATGCGATAAAAATAACCACGCGAGGGGTCCCAATTCGTGTGGGTTGAGAAAGTGCTATTTTTTAAAAGATTTCAACTATTCAGATCACATGATTCACATGATTCAAAGCGATACTTCTTGTAAAAATGATACATGTTTAGCTTGTAACTGTTCTACCATAGTTTAATCGGTCCGCTGACGGCAAGTTCAAGTTCATTCGATGATACTTTTCAATATGAGCAGTTGGAGTTTACAGTGTTGGACATGTCAGCCAGAAAACAAATGCATACGAGTATGGTACGATGATTGATGCTATAATTAGCCCAGATGACCCATTTGCATCCATAGTCAGCGGCGAATGCAATAAACATGTTTGAAATTAATTCCGCTGTCGTTGGACTTTTATTTCTTCCCGAACCGACTCACGTACCGAGAATGGAACAAATGTGTTTTGCTTGTCTGATGTTTATTGAGGCATCAGCTCAGCGCAATGCTATCGACACTCATTTTCCCTGTGAAACTCCATTGGCACTTGTCAAACTCCCCCTCTAACTGACCTCGTTTCCATGCGTTCACAACCCAAACGATGGTCAAAGAGCACAAGATGGCATAGAACACGATTCGATACTTATCATTACGACACATTTCCCGACAAATCGCGTAAAGCAAGCGGATCGTCGTGTTGTGTTTCACTTTTAAAAGCAAATAATATAAAAGATAGCAAGCACAAAATGGTTCACAACGACGACGTTTGATGCCGGAGATGGTCTGAGCTGTGTGCGTGTGTGAGTTTCTATGAAAAACCAACAAGTTGTTGTCGCTTCTAAACGATGATGATTGCCTCTGACTTGTCGTCGCACCGAAAGACAGTCAGTAAGGCCTTGCCCACGATGTTTGTACGCTTAAATTCATTTGAAGCTCACTCTTTCGGCCCAACCCATCATCGATGCCGTCAAAAAAAGTGAGAACGAACACAGGAAATTGATGTATGTAAACAAAATTAGCTCAAATTGCTCAATAAATTATAAAAACTACAATATTTTGATAAACTGAAACGCTTTGGCCTAACTCCTTCCGCTTTGATCGTCCAGGGGCGGTTTGTGGAAGTTATTTTTGTAAGAACAAGAAAGACATATCTTCCCTAGTCGAGCTGCACGGAAGTCTGAATTGGAGCGAGCAAATTTTTACCATCTTTCTGAAGGAAGGTAGTCGGTGGAAACGTCATCGTAAAACGATTAAGTAATTCCGACTCGCTCGGACGGGTGTGTGGGTTTTGTTTCCGATGGTTTTATTACATCCAATGTATATTATCGGTGATGACGATGGCGTCTTGTGCCTTCTTTATGACATGACAACATGTTGAACCTTCAAACTATATATAAAGCAATAAATGGATAGGGAATAAAGACTTTGTAGAAAGAACAATGAATTGCAAATGTGCCATCAAAGCCTTATCAACCATGGAAGAAAATTGAACTGAAATCGATCCATTCCATGTATTTTTATCCTTCTGATATGCAACGAAGAAAAGATCTAAACGGAAAATTCGTCGTTCATAGCTTTACCGAAACAAATTTTATGCAGATCCCCCCTGAAGGTTCGAATGTCGAAAAGTTCGAACATCCATGTGCCCTTTTCATTATTATGATTTTCAGATGGTCATATTAATTATGTTTCTGAGTATAAACTAACTTGATTACAATATTATTACGAATATTTTTATGAAAATTGCTTTATCGATTTCTATGGAAAACAAAGCTTATATTTAATAACCGGTTCACAATTCTATCTTCGTGCACACATTGTCAAGAGTGTATTGAGCATATTAATGAAGAAAAAAGCGACCAAAACACTCACTATTATGTATGCCTTTGTGCTTTATTGACCTAATACATAGTCCATGCTTAGAAGTCCTAGATCAACCATCTTTATCTTCAAAATAATGTAAACTTAATTTAAGCACAAAAATTAAAACTGCTGTGTGGATTCAAGAAATTTAAAAAGATTTGTGTGGACTTTTTTTTTATTGATCTATTTGTACAGGCTCAATCGAATAAACTCTACAGAGCCAAGTTATCATTTGCGTTTTACATAATTAATGTCTTAAATCTAGAGTTTAAGGAATTAAACGGATTACTCGCGGTCGTCTCGAGGTTAGTAGAGATTTACAGTTTTATGGATGGGGAGAGGGAGAAGTAGGTTTGAGATATGATTTACGATACAAATAATTATTCCTCAAACATTAACTTATTTCTATTCAATTTGAATTTAGCGGACTTCTAGCCGAAGTTATTTTAATCTAATCTAATAATACAGACGCTGCCAGTGCGAGAACGCATCCTGAAAAATAATTATGTTAGATAATGCCTAATCATGTTTCTTGTCAGCATTGATGTTTGCAGCATATCTGAGATATGACACAAACATCAAAATTGCCAGGCCTACTGCGTTGCATTTGCCACAAAGATGATTATGTGAAATGATACGAGTTTAAATAAATATATTTAATCAGCGGTGCATTTCTTGAATCTACAGGGGTGGAATGATGTGTGGACACACCGTACCAAACGCTCCGAGCTATGTAAGAGTGGATTTAACAATTATATGTGATGTAATGGATGGTTTATATAAGTGGTTTTCAACCTTTTCCGTTTCATTCCTCTTTTCGAAAATTTGCAAACCCTCCTTCCCCCCACATGTAGAAACTCATATCGAATAATTAAAAATTAACACCCTACAGAAGATTTTGACCTTTTAGTTAAAACAAACGAATCTTTTATTGATTAAAATAATGAAAAACATTGGTTTTGTAAGATAAAATTCAATGCGAAACTTTAACTTACTTACCTATCAGGCTAAGGCCTTTTTGTCCTCTGCTGTCCGAAGAAGTCGTCTCCACTCTACTCGATCCATGGCCACACTTCATCAGCCTTGTAGTCTGCGAAGGGTCCGCAGGTCATCTTCTACTTGGTCGATCCACCTTGCCCATTGCGCGCCTCTTCTTCTTGTTCCTGTTGGGTCGCTTTCTAGAACAATTTTCGCTGGGTCGTCGTGCGACATTCTTGCCACGTGCCCACCCGAGCAAAGTCGGTTAAGAAAATGAAAGTAAATCGATATTAAAGTTTGCAGTTCCTATCATAATGAAAACTCATTTTGATTACAATTGTCGCAACAGAAGTCTGTTTTCATATTGTGCTTTGATTTAAATCAATGCAACTTAGCTTGAAGTCTTGCTGTTAATTTCTTGTTTAAAATTTGATTTAAGTACATCTGTCACATATAACACATTTTAGGTCATTCGTGATTAAACTGAGGTGAGATTTGAGATCAAGTCTTCCAATGTGAAAAGCATGGATGCCAACCATTTACGCCAGGCCCGTATTCAGTTAAACATTATGAATGCAAATCAGTAATCACATTGATTTCATTGAAAGCAGGATTAGTTTTCCGTTTGATTCAACAGTGTAAATTCATCTCATTTCTCATCTCATCAATCTCATTTTTGCTGTGTTAACCGTTAAGTCAACCAGAATGAGATCAAATGGAGTGTTCAAAATAAGTTACATCATAACAGCAAATTCTGATTTCAATTTGATCTCTAACTTTGCTCGGGCAGCCCACCGTAGTCACCCATTTTTTGCAATGTGGACAATGGATGATTCTCACAGCAGCCTGTGCAATTTGTGGTTCATTCGCCTCCTCCACGTTCCGTCATCCATCTGTACCCCACCGTAGATTGTACGCAACACCTTCCGTTCGTAAAACACCACGAGCATAATCCAGGTCTCGTGGCCGTAGAAGACCACTGACTGGTCTAATCAGCGTCTTGTAGATAGTCAACTTCGTGCGGCAGCGAATATTATTCGACCGGAGCGTTCGCCGGAGTCGAAAGTAGGCACGATTCCCTGCCATAATGAGTCTTTGAATTTTTCTGCTGGTATCATTTTCGGCGGTCACCAGTGAGCCCAAATACACGAGCTCGTCAGCCACCTCGATTTCAACACCGTCAATCTGAACTCAGGGTAGGAGGCTAACATTGTCTTCCCTAGAACCTCTTCCATCCATGTATTTTGTCTTTTAGGCGTTGATGGAAAGTCCAATCCGCCTAGCTTCAGCCTTCAGTCTGATGTACGTTTCCGCCATCGTCTCAAAGTTCCGTGCCATGACGTCGATGTCATCGGCGAAGCCAAAAAGCTGGATGGACTTCCTGAAGATCGTGCCTCTCGTGTCTACCCCATCTCTTCTGATGACACCTTCTAACGCGATGTTGAATAGCAGACACGAAAGTCCATCAGCTTGCCGTAACCCCCTTGGAGATTCAAAGGGACTCGAGAGTGTCTTCGATACTCGAACAACGCACATCACTCGATCCATCACTGTTGAACAATCGCGTCAGTTTATCCGGAAATCCGTACTCGTGCATAATTTTCCATAGCTGATCTCGATCGATTGTGTCGTATGCGGATTTGAAATGGATGAACAAATGATGTGTGGGCACGTTGTAAATGCGGCTTTTCTGCAGAACCTGCCGAATAGCAAAAATTTGGTCCGTGGTAGCGCGGGCACCCATGAATCCTGCCTGGTATTGTCCCACGAACTCTCTTGCAAAGTGACAGGCGGTAGCATAGAATGGCAATAAAACTCTCAAGGCGATTTTTGCTTTATCAGGAAAAGATTCACTAATACTAACCCAAAACTCAGCTTAGGGTTTTTCTTCAAACAAACCTTTCGTGGTAGAATCATGTTGGAGCCCTATAAGCTGATCCTGGATTTGATCGGGCACTTTCTCGACTGCTAATCAGAAAGGTTTCAAACCATGTCAAGATCGTGTTCTTTGATGTTAGGGAAATATCGCTCGAATTCGTTTTGAAGTGCTGACAAATGCTGTAAAATTTCACTTGTGATGCTTTCTGGAACCATGTCTTCATTGGATTCTTCATCAAGACGTGATGAACTAGCCTACGGATAAAAATCATGGTATTAAAAAAAATCTTCATCAATTACCGATGAAAATATTTCAAACATTTCTAAATTTTTCGACTGCATCTTGCGTATCCAGTTCTGTAGTTTGCTAAGAAACGCATTTAACGAATCAACAAATTGTGTGATGATGGTACACACTTCGAAAAAACTAATTTTACACGTGACGGAATCCATCTTTGACATAAAAGATGAGACGTAAACAAACATGTCATGTAAAATTAAGTGCTCCGAGACTGAAAAGTACGTTACTCGACGAAAAGTACGTTTGATTGAGCTGAATTTGGCGTCTATTATGACTCAATTTTATGTCAAAATTGACGCTCGTATATGTCAGTCTCAGAGCACCTAAATTTACATGTTTTTTTCTAAGTGTGTATGTCTGCCTTTTAGTTTAAGGTTAAGCTTGTTTAGCTGTTCAAAAGTATTAGCCAGCGTAGATACAGCAGCGTTTGATACTGAAAATCTATGTTGGCACAAATTTGCTTGAAAAGTCTCGAATTCAATGCACTTGATTTTGCTTAATTTACGATTTTAACCATTTCATGATCCAAAACGACTCCCAAAGATGGTAGCGTTTTAGAAGTAAGTGGTTATTGGTGAATCATGCGATGAGTCCCTGTTACTTTCGGATGTAGTTTCTTAACCACTTTTTGGAATCCTGATTTGCTTCCTAACATTATTGGTGCTTAGCGGTGCCGGTGGTGTAGTGGTAAGCGTGATTGCCTCTCACCACAGCAGGCCTGGGTTCAATCCCAGTCGGAGCCACCGGGATGTTCTGAGGCATTAACATCTCTGATCATCTCCTTTGGAAGGGAAGTAAAGCCGTTGGTCCCCGGTTCATGAGTTGATGGGTCGATAGGTAGGGTCTAGGTGTAGGAGGTGCCTTCCTGGCGTCGGTAGCATTGGTGCTCAGCACGGAAAACAAGATCGACGGTCAATAAATCAAGGAGAAAAAAAACATTACTGGTGCAAAGTCGGTACAGGAACCACAAACACTGTCCCAGAAAAGTCAAGTGGAATCAAAAAATGAGCCAACATTTGCCAAAATATTAGCTCCTTTCGTTGTTGTTTCGTCTGCCTTGTAGTTTAAGGTTAAGCTTGTTTAGCTGTTCAAAAATATCAGCCAAATAATCTAACTGTAAGATCCAATGAGGGTCACTTATCCAAAAGATCAAGTTGGAGTTCAAAAAAGGTTTCACTTCCGCTATTAGTTCGAAAAATCTATCAGTAGCATTTCCTTTCGATAACCAACGAACGTTGTTATGATACAGCAGCGTTTGATGCTTAGAATCTATGTTGGCACAAACTTGCTTGAAAAGTCTTGAATTTATCATGATCCAAAACGACTCCCAAAGATGGTAGCAAGAATAGAAGCAAGTGCTTGTTGGTGAATCATGCGGTGAGCCCCTGATACTTTCGGATTCAGTTTCTTCACCATTGTTTGGAATTCTGATGAACGTTGTTTGATTTTTTCACCCGGACCAGAAATTTGGGGCATCGCGAGTGATAATTTTAATTTCAGTTTATGATGTTGGTTCGTTCGCAACTATTTTTGAAAAAAATTAAGTGTTTTCGATCGAAAGTGTTCCAAAAGTGCTTTTGAATGTGTTTCACAGTTGGATGTGGTGAAATTCGGGCATTCCCGGTTAATTTTCAGTGGAAATTCCGTATCACAAAATTGTCCACCGATTCCGTTTTTTTTTTGCCGTAAGACGACGACGGGTGTGTTTTCGTGAGAGTGACGTTTATTGGATCCGTTTCTTTGAACGGCTGTGTCTTTTTGTAACCAGCGGTTGTAAGTGTGCCTGCGAATTGCATTGCCTCCTGAGAGACCGGTTCACCGTGTTTGGATGTCACGCTTTCATCGTGTAGTTCTATCGAGAGTCTTTCAGAGACGATAGTTTTTGTTTAACTGCAGATGGATATAAATCGTCCTCTGATCTATGGGAGCTCTTCGAAATCGCCGTGAAGTCATGGATTCCTTTGCAACATATCGGGTGAGATCTTTCCTTTATTGTTCTGTTAACATTCATTCCATTTTTATATGACATATTATATGCTGGGAATGGGACAATCCAACCAGGGCATCCGATTGAGGCGATTTGGAAGGGATCGTGAATTGAAGGCAGGCTCTTCTTCCCCACTCATAGTCCCCTAGTGCGATGGCTTGTACATTAACGGGTAGTAGGATTTTATCGTTAGAAGGAGATTCTCATTGATTCCGCGGACCAGTGTTCGGAAAATCATTCTCAAATCTCATTCATTGAGTCTCCTTGCGAGAATAAACTCATGTGCGAAAGTGGCAAACAAAATTTACGCTTGAGATTCTCATGCATATTCACGTACTCACACTCACAACGTCGAAAAATCATTCCAACTTTAAACTCATAAAAACCACTCAAACTTCAATTGATACCATGGTTATGCATGTTTTGTTAGTTCTCCAACCTCTGATGCACAAACAATAGTAATAGCAATAAGTAACGCCAAAACATAAATAAATGAATTTTGAACCTGAAAACTCATCGGTGATTTTCGCGACGTTGAATTTTGCAAAGCAAAACTCATAGGCGCATAAACTCATGCATGAGTTTTGAGTTTTTGAGTTTTTCCGAACACTGCCGCGGACTAAGCGTAAGTGTCTCTGCTTACAGGTTCGCGCTCCGTTTTTGGCCCTTCATATAATGGTAAATTGAATACAATCAGGTGTTGTACTTGATCAAGTCGTTTGAGGTGGACAGTCAACTGTCTAATGGTTGTGCCTGCAACAATGAGTGGTTTCCTTTACATACATACATACACTGTTTGGAATCTTGATTTGCTTCCTAACATTATTGGTGCACCATCGGTACAGGAACCAAAAACACTGTCCCAGGAAAGTCCATTAGATTAAAAAAAAAGGAGCAAACTTTCGCCAAAATATCAGCTCCTTTCGTTGTTGTTTCGAGAGCCGAACAAAACAAGAGTTCATCCTTGATAGTTCCGGCATGAACGTATCTCGCAAAGACCATTAACTGGGCACAAGATGAAGCATCTGTGGACTCATCAAGCTGAATACTGAAAAGTCCAAATTTTGACACCTTGATCTCAGATACCACTTGATGTTTGATGACCACGGATATATCACTTATTCGTCGCTGGACTGTGTTATCAGACAATGAAACAGCCGCTAACGTTTTCTTCAGGCCATTTCCGAGTACTATTTCCATCTTCTTCATTGCACAAGGTTTAGCCCAAGTTTCTCCAAATGTATAACTTTTTTTTCTGTTTGGCAATCTCTTTCTTTACGACATATGATGCTTCCATAACTCTTGAATTCGTAGCGAAAAATGATCTCGTTTTATCCATCCTCATCTTTTTAAGATTCCACTCACTGCGTTCGAAGAAATCCATGCCTTTATCGGAATGTTGTGGATGCAAGTTCTGAATATGTTGTTTCAGCTTGCTGGGTCTCAAGGAATCGTTGGCCAGAAACTTCATACTAATGAGACATTTAAGTTTATCTTTGCCGTTCCCAGTTATGGATGTGAAACCAAACGATATGAACCATAGAATCTTCTCTTCGTATTTCTTAATTTTCAAGAGATTTGATTATCTTAAATGTGTGACAACTGGAACCTGCTTTCTGAAATAGTTAAAAAATATATCTTGGAAATAGCACAGCTTGAAGAAAAAATTAAAACGGTTGTAACGTTAAGTCAAAACAACGTTGATGTTTACTTGTTGATGCACGCTGATAAAGAAATAGGCCGAGAGTGCCGAGAAAGACCTAAGAGGAAGAGGAGACAACTGGCATCTTACTCTTTTTATCTCTATCTCTATCTTTATCTCTATCTTACGCACTATCGACCAATCACGGCCTGGTTCGCGTTTGACAGAAAAGTGGTTAATTTTCACCCCCATATTGTCTTCGCTTCCTCTTAAGGCCCATGCACATAAGATCCGGATTGGACGCGTTGCGGCAAAATGACAGCTAAATCTATTGTCTAACTGTCAAATTTACGTCAACGCAACGCAAACGGATCTGATGTGGGTGGCCCTTTAGAGAAAGACCGAGATAAAGAAAAGATACTGCACTGACGTTTGCGTGCCAATGAAGCAAAACTAATGCTTGTTAATATTGCTGCAAAGGATACTTTTGTGCTGAATCATGAAGCAATAAAACCAACCGGTCAGCACTCGTATTTATTTCAGTTACCGTGGGGACGTAATTTGTGATTAGCCCCAGTCCCTTTCAAATTGTATCATTATTTATGTACGGTCCTCATATTTGAAATGACGTTTCACATTCATCTAGTGATGGCCGATTTTCATTCGAATAATCGATTAACGAACCGAAAAGTAAAATATATGTATTCGGTTATATAATGCCGCTATTAGTATTAACTTCTCCAGATGATCATCACCCATCGTTTCAAACATGTGCTGCACTCTCATTGGTGGAAAATGACAGCACAACGAACAAAAAATAATCGATTAGTTTGTTAATCGAGTAAATAAAAAATAGGACATCTCTGATTGGTGTGATTGTTTTGATAAAAAAGCGCGCAAAATTTCATCTCTACCGAGGGGGCAGCAAAACCATAAAATTACCTTGCATACGGGGAGTATTCACTATAGTCGCTATATTCATAGTCTGGCGGATAGAATCTCGGGAATCAATTGAGCTTTCAAATAGCGGAACCAAACGAGCAAATCACGACCAACGACTGAAAAGAGCACATCAGCTATTGCGAACTAAACTTCGGAAACCCTTTTCTCGTGACTCAAGGCTCGCCTACGCAAACTAACACCATCTTTTGGTTGAGGAAAGTTTCCCCCATCCGATGATGCCGGTAATTTGCGTTCGATTGGCGAGGAAAGAATAATCAACGTTTTGTTTATAAAAGTTGACAGTACCGTTTCAATTGTTGGTTTAAAATATCAGGCATAACATTTGATAACGGCACAAAAGCATTTGTAAACAAACTTTCTAAGGCTCTCTACACGCGAACCAAAGTACGCCCACGCAAACCAACAAAATCATCGGATAGGGGCAACTATCACCTTTCCAAAAGTGGTATTGGTTTGCGTGAGCGTACTTTGGTTCGCGTGTAGAGGGCCTTAGAAAGTTTGTTTACAAATGCTTTTGTGCCGTTATAAAATGTTATGCCTGATATATTGATTTGGTTCCACTTTTTGATTGATCGAAATTCTATCCGCCAGACTATGAATACAGCGACTATAGTATTCACTGGTTGAAAGGGACCGCGGAAGAGGACATTAACATTGATTTTTTTTTTCGACAGTTTCATCTTAGTATTCTTCTTTGCTAAAACGATTCTGCGGTACAAATTTCTTTGAATGACATGCTATATTCCTTCATGCATAATTAAAGGGATGCTAAGCTTCCCCGGTTGAAAACCATTGGTTTATAAATTCTACATATATAAACAGAGCTGCGTACGTAAGACCGCGCATAACTCAAGGACGGATCAATCGAATTCGAAAAGTTTTTCATTCATTGAATAAATAAAATTATAATGTCGTCATCAAAAACAATCACAAAATTTCAACCAAAAAAATAAAACAAAATTAGGGTGGAATCGTGGATGCTCGAAATTGTTTCTAAAAAAAGCAATTTTGGGCGGGACGAAGTTCAGCTAGTACAGTATAATTGAAGTTTCGCACCAAATGCCTCCAATGTTCTCCAAATTCCTAATTTATAGATAAAAATGGAATGATTTCACCAAAACTGGTCTGCTTGACTGCGATCATCAGCTTTTTCGGACTTCTGAAAAACTGCTACGAAATGCCACAAATAGACGAGTGGTCAAAGCATTGGTCTCATACTGGTTTAAACAATTCAACTTTTGGTTATCAACCCTTTGTCTGTACCTCAAAAATAAAGCTAAGTTCATTGCGAAAATCCTTCAAAACGGGTATTAAATAAATTTCGAAACATGTTTTAAATAACAGGCAGGTATATGAAGAAGACTTTAGCATGCAAAAATTTCAGATAAAAAATCATTTTGATGAATAATCAAGATTGCAAAAATTTCCTGGGGTCATATTGACCCTATGATACATACAAAGGGTTAATTGCGCTTATGCTCTCGGAATCCAACGACGGTGGTTTATTCTGTTGTGGGAGAGCTCAGGATTAAACCCACGATATTCTGCTCGCTAAGCAAAAACGATCCCTCCAGGGTCATCAAGCTTCTAAAAACCACAACACTCCACGACAAAATATGATTAAGTTTTCGCATAATATGTAATGAGCAACAGAGATAACCGATAGTTCATACAGTTTCAGTGGTTGATGGTAAATCTCAAATATACGAATGGTACAGTCTACATAGACTACGACGGCGAATACGAAGGCGCTTACGAAGGCACCTACGACGGCGCCTACGACGACGGCAAACTTGGCGAACTTGGAATCTACCATTTGTCTTGGATACAACACCTTTGCCCGGCACCTCCCTGGATCATCATGTCCACTATCTGTCATTGTTGGCCCCGTAACGTTGGTAGATCACCTTTTCGTTGTACGTTACGAAATGTAAGATCAACCACTGATTCCTAGTCCTGACTACTTCAAACTAGGGGAACAGCATTTTTCAGTAATCAAAGGAACACATCTTAGTCCTTGTTACTTGTTATGCCTTGTTGAAAGTGACAAGACTCGGCTTTGTCCACCGAGGATGATCTTGAAACAAGGAAAAATTGAGTTAGTTAGTCTTCATCTATGTGATTCCTAATCTTCTATTCGTTGTTCCCTAGTTTGAAGTGGTTAAGACTAGGGTTCTGATGTATGGTCATTATCGGTGTCATTCCTTCATTTTGTTGCTAAGGAATTCAATTTTGACTGACAAAAGGGCGCGCCTTTGGAGGGTGTTTCAACACTCCGAAGGGTATAAATAGCGGGACCTTTCAATTAGAGTCGGATCCTTGCGATAAATGCAAGAATGACAACTGTAAACAAATTGAATACTTCATCATTTCTCAATAGTGATGGAGTAATACGACATGCACTAAACTAAGGACACGGGATATACTACAATAGATCAAATTACTGGTCGCAGTAGTGTTAGGTCCCGGACAGAGGAAAAAAAACTGTCACTGTTTGCAAAATAATAATAGCAATTACCTTAACAAATTTTTATTAATCTATTAATTAAAGAATTACCTTAACACATTTTCTTGTATTGCCATAGTCATCTGGGAGGAGGTTTGCTACTAGTGATTGGGCGTATTCAGCGAGGTATCCTTCAGATTGCTCGGTATTATTTAAATGCATATCATCAGACGGGATCAAGTCGACCATAGCTCTAAAAACCAGGCTTGCAATTGCTCATTACAGCTAAAATGCTATTTTTCGTAATTATGAAACAATGAGATACTATAATGATAATTTTTATTTGTAAGATGCAAGAAGAGGTGGTAAAGTATGTATATGACACATAAAATTTGTCAATTTTGCTTCCAGAAGGTCACAACTAGCGATTAGCTGTAACGATGAGCAACGCGATGAGCGAGCAATCAGCGATCATAAAATCGCTAGTTGTGACCTTCTGAAAGCAAAATTGACAAATTTTATATGTCATACACAAACTTTACCACCTCTTCTTGCATCTTACAAATAAAAATTATCATTATAGTATCTCCTTGTTTCATAATTACGAAAAATAGCATTTTAGCTGTAATGAGCAATTGCAAGCCTGCTAAAAACTGCGTTTTCTATCACAGTTTCGATTTGTGCGCTGAAATATATAATATTAAAACAAAGGATCAACAAGGTTGCAAATACTCATTTCAGCTAAAATAATGTTTTTCGGAATAATACAACCAAAAGATGGTATGATGGCATGTTTTACTTGTAACTTACAAGAAGAGGTTACAAAGTATGCGTTGGAAACATAAAACCTGTAAATTTTGCTTTCTGTGAGTCACAATCAGCGATTTTCTGATCGCTGAGTGAGTGAGTGAGTGAGTGAGTGAGTGAGTTTGTGAAAAATCGCTGATTGTGACTCTCATGAAGTGAAATAAACAGGTTTAATATGTCAAACACATTCTTTGCAACCTCTTCTTGTATCCTACCAATTCAAAATTTGATCATGGCATCTAATTATTTCATAATTTAGAAAAACATTGTTTTAGCTGAAATGAGTATTTACAACCTTGAGGATCAACTGTGTCCACGCTCCTTTACACACAAAAGCTAACGCTCAAAGGTAAAATTCAACAACGATTACTTTTATTTTCATAAAGGATGTGTAGTTTGAAAATAGTTATTATCGATTGAACTTATGAACATTTGTTGTTGGTATAATACTCACAGGGACAGCATGTAAATCTTGCTAGTAAAAAAGAGTAACATACACCCAACCGGAGAATGAAGGTTCTATTAAAGATTTGCATGAGAACTATGCAAAAATGTTAATGTTTCGTGATGTGAACAGATGCTGTAATGTGGTCGCCGAAAGGTTGTTATAATAATTTCGTTTTTTTTATGTTATGTTTAATTTTTCGATCAAAGTTTGTTTCCCCATAGGCAAGGTTGCAAATACTCATTTCAGCTAAAACAATGTTCTTCTAAATTATGAAATAATTAGATGCCATGATCAAATTTTGAGTTGGTAGGATACAAGAAGAGGTTGCAAAGAATGTGTTTGACATATTAAACCTGTTTATTTCACTTCATGAGAGTCACAATCAGCGATTTTTCACAAACTCACTCACTCACTCACTCAGCGATCAGAAAATCGCTGATTGTGACTCATAGAAAGCAAAATTTACAGGTTTTATGTTTCTAACGTATACTTTGTAACCTCTTCTTGTAAGTTACAAGTAAAACATGCCATCATACCATCTTTTGGTTTTATTATTCCGAAAAACATTATTTTAGCTGAAATGAGTATTTGCAACCTTGCCCATAGGCATTGCGTCCAGAAAATCATCTCGTGAAAGTTTTATGCAAAAATTTACATTTAGTAAAAAATTGATTGTACGTTGCAGTCCATTGAAAGAACTGCCATTACATTTGTTGCATGAAACATGTGCAGAGAATGTAATAAATCGAACCTTACGTTGGATATACGAGAAAATTGTTTTGCTTCTAAAAGACCAGATCTTCGAAAAGATGTTAGCTACCTAATTTACAATCAACGTTTTTACTAGAATCATCAGAATCAGAATCAGAATCAGAATCAATTTACATACAACGTTTTTATCAGAATGGTGTTATCCCAACTACAATCGAAAGTTCAAAAATATTGGAAAATATACTCATATCGCACATATCAACTCACAATAGAAAATGAATAAGACATTCACCTTCCACTAAAAATACTCAAAAAAAATACACACACACACACATCCATCACCAACCCATCACATCGGCTCCACCCCACGGAAGTGACAGAAATTGGAACTCGCCAGAAGTGCCAAATGAGCCACGCACAAATTTCTCACGTTCACTCACTGACGAATTCGGGGCAATTAGTCATAGTTTATTTTTCCTCTAACACTCGCACACACACGGCTCAATCTCAATGCGCTGCACATTTCTTGGTCCCGTTCCGGTCCAATTTCTAGCGAACGCAGAGCACACTTCTTTCTTCACACTTCTTCCGACAGATTTCTGTTCAATAATAGTAATAATAATATGGAAAGCATGGATGCGACCCGCACTGATTGCTAGTCGGTTGACACAACGGTGAACCGTCATCGTAGACGCAAAAACTTCCACCGGCTCCATTTCCCACATTTCCTGTTATTGTTGGCTTTGGCCGGTGGTTTGTTCGAGTTCGCGCTTCTCGTTCGTCGGTCTCTAATGTCGTTGGGTTTGGTTTGCTAGTTTCCGCTTGAAAGGTTTGTGCAGCAAAAAAAAAAGAAGGTAGAATCTATTTGAACAAGATTTCAAACAAACGATCAGTTCACGCTTAATGAAGCACTAAATTAGTCGCCCCGAAGACAAATAACACAAAAAACATGTCAGTTCGATTTCGTCTGTGGGTCGCTTACTCACCAAATGGCTCCATCGACGGAACTGAAATTCGAAAAGCCAAGCGCTCGTGATAGCAATTGAATTGAATGAATTTATTAGAAAAACCTTGAGGTCGGATTAGTCTTAATTTCTCAATGAGTGTATAAATGGTAGAACGAGTACCATAAGACCGGTTGGTGAGAGGCGTGTAGAGTACGAAGCATTTGGAGGAGGTTGAAATGCTGGCTGGTGTGATAAATGGCGACAATGGTCCAGTAGCTCTGGGCGTTTACCGCACGTCATAAAAAAAGGCTGGAGTGCTGAACAGAATTTGAATAATGACACGGTAGCGCAACGGTGGACAGTGAGGTATTGGGAAACGAAATAGGTTAATTACGGTGCAGATATGGGTCCAAGTGTTTTTATTTCTTTGTGGATAGATTCTAGTTTTGACTGGCCAGTCCTAAGTATGACTAAGTACCATGTTATCCTAAATTTGCTTGACTGGGCTGGTTGGGTAAATCTGAATTCCGGTGTCCAACTACGGCGCAGACCGATTACAAGAAGTCGATTCTGGAAAACTGTCTTTGGTGCCTACAATAAAATTTGAAATATAAACCATTTGTACCGAGAACGTTTATAAATTTCATCATAACACGCGATAATCTATGCTGTTGGATGCAGGAAAGCTGTCGAGTCGAGAGCAGAATGCTAGGAAAGCACAAACATTCAAATCAGAGATAAACAGGACCAAGAATGTGCGGTTTGCGGTTGCCGTTTTACGAGTGTTCGATCGGAGGGCCATAAAAGCGAGGCAGGCAGCATCTAAACCTGGCAAAGAGTCCCGAGAGTGTAAAGTAAGAACAATAAATAAATTTAATGTGACCGATTTATCACTAACGGTGGGCGAAATGATAAGTTTTTATTGCAACCGGAGTAGCAGGAGTTTGGTGGAATTTCGGCCAAGCTCTGCTGGTTATTAGTGGACCCTAGACCGGTTCTGCAATGACCAGTCGGTGGTTTTGGAAACCGATACGCGGTTTTATGCTGCATAAAATTAATTCAATTTGGAGAGGAAAGGGAGTCCTTGAAACTTATCCTGCCTGCGGCTAATGCGATAATTAAAATGTTTAATTAGGCACTAAAGCGTAGCGTACCGAACAGTTGAGGTGTTCCTGTGGATGAAATTCCATCGAAATTCAATTTGGAACTAGTTTCCATGACCACGGTGGTATGAAAGGGTATGGCAACAAATCGTTCAGCGTACAGGTTTGTGATGAACAATGGTGCATACTGTTTGAAAACCGTACTTTCCAAGCAACGGGAAAAACTCCATCATACACATTAGGGTGTTCAAATCATGGGTCTTCTTTACAAAGTACAATGGACTTTGAAGCAGATCTTGATCATTTTACAATCAATTAAAATCATTTTGTTGCAATCTTAAACTGCACTGAAACGAAATTTCACAAACAAATAAGCAGGAAATATTGCAAATACTGGAGATGCGTTTTTATTTTATTTAAGACCATTGAATTTTATTTTGGTTCACCATTTCTGCTTCAAGCCGCTTGTGGAAACCTATTTTGAGCAACCTGAATGTGATGGTTAGCGGGCATGGCAAAAATATGTTTTCTCTACATAACGTGGAACATATTATCGCTATGCCTCAGGTCACTATTTTAACATATTTTATCGCTTCTTCAAGCTAAGAAACGGTTTCAATCATATTGAATTGACAATAACATTCGCATATTCAAAAAGTATACATTTTTTAAGTAATAACTCTTGGAAGTTGCGTTCAATTATGCCACCTCCTATTGATTTTGAACCAATGCAGCACGAGAGTGAAAATGCGTGAGCATATTTTCAATTTACTAGCACGACATGAAACATTTATTTATTTATTTTTTTTTTATTATTATTATAGTCACTTTAACACTCTTGGGTCATTCGTGACTTGTCCGGGGGTGAGATTTGAACTTGTGACTTTGGCGTGAGAGGTATGGATGTTAACCACTACGCCGGGGTCGCCCCCATGAAACATTTTACTGAAAACAAAAATTGACGTATTATTAATGTTGTAATGTAAATTTCACAATTATCTATAAACTTTAAATAGAGACTATATTTTTAGGGTGGGCCAAAGTATGATAGTGAGCCAAACTAAATCCATTACCCTAAGTTGGTTCTAAACACAAATGATCAAAAATTTCTCTGATTAACCTCTAGGGTCCATAGTCACCTATAGGCCTGTCAAAAATCGAATTCCTTACTTATTTTGACAAGAATAGTTGCAAAATAAATTAGTGATTGTACTGAAGTGGCCACCGGGAACCGGTTTCACGCAAAAAGTTCATTTTCTTTCTTTAATTATAACATAACGGAACTTCATTTGCATTGTTAAGAGAATTGCTTGACATTTTTCAGCCATATATAACAATGGGACACACAGTACCCACATACCACAATTATTACCGACTTTGGAAATTTTTTACCAATATTTCAACAGCTGAACGTTCGGTAAAACTTTGACCCTCATTTCAAACATGGTTTCACTACATTTTAATGTCAGAACACTGTCAGCCTTGTTTAGATAATCATGTATTTCCATTGCGGTGCAGTTTTCCTTTTTTTTTGAAGCTTTAAAACTCATGAAATTAAATACCTGATTTTTACTGAACTGTTAAGCTCTGAAAGTTCGGTAAAATTACCGAAGTCAGAAATCATTTCTAAGCGTGCAAGCAACAATTTTTATTTTTCGAAGTTTTATATCAGTTGATAAAGCCAAATTATAAAACTTTGACTGACGACCACATTGTTTTAAGAAACTCCTGATTTAATATGCTCATGTCATGGCCAATTGGTCCAGTTGTAATGCAATCATTAAAACTTGAAATGAGAACCAGTTTTATTTCAGTTCAAGCTTGCAAATGCTATCAGATATTTTAATGATAATTCTTATTAACAAGATGCAAGAAGAGATGGTAAAGTGTGTGTATGATACATAAGACATGTCAATTTAGCTTTCAGAGGGTCACAATAGCGATTAGATGTAAAGATGAGCAGCGCGATGAGCGAGCAATCAGCGATCATAAAATCGCTAGTTGTGACCTTCTGAAAGCAAAATTGATAAATTATATATGTCATACACAAACTTGACCACCTCTTCTTGAATCTTACAAATAAAAATTGTCGTTATAGTATCTCATTGTTTCATAATTACGAAAAATAGCATTTTAGCTGCAATGAGCAATTGCAAGCCTGTTTCAGTTATATCATATAGGGGAAATGGATGTAATTTCGGCCTAAAAAACCCTAATTTGGGCCCATACATAAATTCAGCAATCGACTAAATTTTCAATAGCGACCAAAACTATCCATTAGTACCGTCCCAATGACATCTAGATAAAATTGATAAATAGCAGATTTTTAGCGGTTGGCCCAATCTTGGATCCATATGCCAACATTAGAGCCATTCTCAAGTAGCAAATGGGGTTTTATGAGGGTTCTGCAGACTATAATTTAGACTTGCAGCATGCATTAAACCCGTGATAAAACTTGCAATGTTACTTGGGTTTCCCCTACTTCACATGGTTTTAGAAAAGCTATGCTTAAAACTTTCTAATGGCCAAAAAGCTAATCCAACCTCTTGAAGACTACTACAACTGCATAAATTGCTCCTGGAAAAGTTGATAAAACTTTATATGCATAACATTTTGATAACATTGATGGTTTTAATTTGAATTTATTTGGTTGATGGGTTGCTTTGATTAAAATTTTAGTGTGGTTTTATTTTTTTGATGTTCGATATCCACTTATAATTAATGTCAATGTGTAAAAAATATAGTCTAGCATGTTGAAAATAATCAATTTTAATCACCTTGAATAAGTTTGAGGTCATGTCGTTCTTTATTTAGGGTGAATACTAAACATTTTTGTGGCATAAATACATTGCGCCTCATGAATATTTAAATACAGGAAAGGGGTGACCCGGCGTTGTGGTCTGCATCCATACCTCTCACGCCAATGTCACGAGTTCAAATCTCACTCCAGGACGAGTCTCGAATGACCCAAGAGCGTTAAAGTGACCATAAAAAATACAGGGATATTTTTATTGTATTTACATGAGCACCGCATGTTGAAAAATCATTAAACGATATTCCATTTAAGAAAAAATGGATTCTGGCTTTTAACAATGATCAAACACATATTGTTGCATTATAAGTAGTTCTATGACTGTGTCCATTCAGGGAATGCTTCGTCATGTTACGTCAAATTTTCTCCTACGGCGACATTTTTTACTATATAACTATACATAACTATAGTCGCTCCTCTGATATGCCTCAATAGGACACACTCTCCTAGGATGAATTTTTAAAGCATAACATAAAACTAGTGGTTATATGTTAGAATTTCATAGTCTGTCTTGAGAGCGTCATGCTGGTTATATTACG
The DNA here is from genome assembly GCF_037179485.1 of Ochlerotatus camptorhynchus. Lineage (NCBI taxonomy): Eukaryota > Metazoa > Arthropoda > Insecta > Diptera > Culicidae > Ochlerotatus > Ochlerotatus camptorhynchus. Next base: position 615,024 of record NW_027040575.1, on the reverse strand, counting down.
TATAGAATCAAATCAAAACAAAAACATTGACTTCCACTGCCGCTACCAGTCTGTCAAAAATTCTACTTTTCAAATGATCCTTAGCATAAAGGTTCGTGGACCTTACCGAAGCGTATCGGAAAGCCGCATATTTAATATTTTAGGAGCTCTTTCACTGCACTGTGCCTTATGTTGTGTGCGAGAGCCCTCAGAAGCACTGAAAAGCTTTTTATTTGCCAAATCTAAATCGATTTGATTATGTGCGTCTACCGTATGCGTGATAATGTTTGCACCATTGAGCAAAAAATTAAAAAAATTCTCAAAAATTTAAATTTTGAGTTTTTTTATTTATTTAGACGGGGGATCCCAAGCAACAATTTTGGTTTTATAGCGCTCTTGAAGACCATGGCTTAGGCTTGAAGAGTTCTTTAAAACCCCGATAAAACTTGCAATGTTGCTTGGGATGTTTCTCAGAGTCTTTAACTATGTTAACCATCGATCGAGTTTCTACTTGCTGCAATTACGGCCTCGCTTCCGGAATGCACGGCAGGTTATAATAATGTAGTCTGGATCAATTTCTCTCCAGGTACGGGTCAATGTTTGTCTGAGGCTTTCTGTAATCGGGTGGCGTTTAGAACAGGCCTTGGCCTTCATGACGCGCCATATTGAGTAATCCAGCGGATTAAGATCGGGGCTGGATGGCGGCCACATATCCTTCGCCCAGAACGGAAGATGTTCCTGCAACCACTTCTGAGTGCGGTTCGAGGTGTGGCACGGAGCCCCATCTTGTTGAAATACAACATTTGGCTTCGGACCGTACTGTGCTTTGATCCACGGAAGAACATACTTACTTAAAATCCCGATGTAGACCTCCGTGTTGACCTTGTTGCCTTCTCGGAACCCGAGCTGACCTCGGACGACCTGTGGCCACCTTCGCGGATAGTTGTCCTTTCTTTTCTCGGTCTAAAACCCTTTTGACGGTCCACCGGGACACTCCCATGGCGATTGAAATATCTTTTTGCGACATTTGCGCATGGGACAAATCACGAATACGCTGCCACTTCGTCATGGTGCAACTGTCAAACTAAGTAAATCATTTTCTTTTATACACAGCCTACTATGGTATGAACTAAAGGTTACGTGCATGCAAAGAAAACCAAGGCATTGCATGCACAGGTGAAACGGGAGCCTTATTTGCACGATGGTGCAAACATTATCACGCATACGGTACATGAGTGCCAACATCATTCCTAGTATCGAATTTTCCAGAATTGTATTCTCGGCATCCGGAACAACTGGTACAAATGGATATTTTTGGTCGCTATTGAAAATTTAGTCGATTGCTGAATTTATGTATGGGCCCAAATTAAGGGCATTTAGGTCGACATAACATCCATTTCCCCCTACTTGATAGGTTTCGGTCAATCCTAGAATTTCAAACGATAGTTTGAGGGGTCAGAAACATCCTGCCAAAATTTGAAGCCATTTGGTTCGCGGGAACTCCTCGCTCGAAGGGCTTGAATTTTGTATGGGGAATATCGACAAAATATATGGGGGAATGAGCCACTTCACATTCGCGGCTTTAGGTAGTGCTTTGGGAGGTCGATTTGCTTCGTTTACATAATGTAGAACTTTTGGAGTATTGGGAACATCTTGGCTGAAGACCGACTGTGAATCTGAGTTAACCCCGAAAGTTATTAGCGTTTCAAGTGAACACCACCTGCCTAACTTTCGGAGGGGGGGGGGGGCTACCGCGGTATGTGCGATTTTTAAGTTGTCAAGTGTTCACCATCGACACTCGACACAACAAATCCGAATTGTTTAAGAACCACCGAGAAAAAGCAGTGCGTAGAACACAGTGAGTAACGCACTCTTCGGTGAAATGATGTACATTGCTGAATGTCAATGTACAGTCATAAATAAATAGTAGGTCAGTGTTAGAAATGGGTTTTGATGATTCGATCATAATTTATTATAGTGTACTTGATTTTTACGATGAACAGTATTCCTCAATAGAGATAGCCAAAGGGCGATTATGTCAGGGGATTTTTTCATCGGGAAAACATTTTATTATGAGAGAAAATTTTGCTAATCAAAACATTTGCGTAGGGGAAGTGGGGGTGAATTTAACATAGCAGTTAAAATGAACACTTGATTTCAAGGACTTATTTTTCAAAAGACCAAACAATTCAGAACACAGGCAATTCAATCGACATTTACAGAAATTTCACCAAAAAAAAAATACAAGTGTTGATTAATCATACTATTTTAATTTCAACCCTATTTCCTCTACACAGCTAAAAATAAATTTTAATATTACATCCAAGAGGATGCACTTCAATCATGTCAAAAATCTCATGTAATTTTAATGGCCACAACAATAAACAAATGCAGTATTTGATGATATTTTTTTTCCTTTTAAATTTGATAAATTTTTTAAATTTTTTTTAATATTAAAATTAGCTTTTGCTGTGTATACTTGTACAAGTCGCTCAACGTAGTGTACGATGAACGCCAGTTGAAAACCAAAGTAAATTTTCAGATTTTAAAAATTTATCTTCAAGTCAAAGCCTCTTACAAAACAGCCATAACATTAATAAAAGGCAAACGTAAAATCAAGGGGTCATTGATGGAAATTATGGTAAGCATAACATATGGATAGAGTTAACGAGGAAATATATACTTATACCAACATGAAGGTTTAGTGCGATAATTTATTAGCTAGAGAAAGTTCTGATGAGGATATATTGTTAGCTCATGCAATATATCTAATTACTAAGGAAAAAAATCTTATTGTAGGTCAATTCCAAGGTAAAGAAGACAAGCCAACTATAATCTTGGAAGCAGTAGCATCATATGATACACACATTTGACATTGTTTTTTTGGATCGCCCGGCAGCCTGAATGATATCAACGTTCTTGACCGATCACCATTGCTGCATGACATTATGAATTTAAGTATTTACAACGCTCATTAACTACAAACCTTGAATGAAATTAAAAATATTCTTTGATAATATTACAACATTAAATCATAATCCAATCAAACCATTGCAATGAGATGATAAACCTACAGTCTTCCTACGCCAATAAGACCAGGGGTCTTATAAATGAATCCAATCATTTTTCCATCCACCAACTAGACCCAGGTCTTTGTGAAGTCAGTCCTATGTAGCTCAATGCAGATTTTCTGGATCAACATATAAGACCCCCAACAGGATCCACATATAAGACCAGAAAAATCTTATAAGTGGATGCAGGGGGGTCTTATATGCGTAGGAAGACTGTAGGAGCAATAACAGCATACTTATTAGAAGCTACCTCTATTATCTATTCCCGTTTTGAATTTATTTTTTCAGAATCAGATATTGGCAGCGAGGTACGAACTGAATGGAAAAGTACGACATCAAGGATACCTACTAGCAGATGGCATCTATCCAGAATGCACGATTTTCGTAAAAACCATTGCAAATCCCAAAAATGCCAAAGAGAAACTTTTCGCAAAGCTCCAGGAATCGCTAAGAAAAGACGTAGAACGTGCTTTCGGGATACTTCGAAAATGCTGGCGTATTTTAGCCACCCCAGCCCGTTTGTGGGATCTTAATGTCCTAAATGATGTGATCCAAGTGTGTATTATTTTGCACAATATGCGTATCGAATATCGTACTGCAGCAGGTCCATTCAATGAAGCTGAAGCGATTGCTAACATTGAACAAAACGAAGACATTAATGAATCATTTGAAAATTTTTCTGCAAAGAGAGCAAAAATTAAACACTCGGATGATCACTTTGCTTTGCGCAGTGCTCTAATTGAACATGTATGGGTGCATCACGGAAATCAATAGTTAGGAATGAAGTAGTGGTGCATGGGTGGTTGCAATTTAATGTTTATGGGGGTGGGGTAGTGGTAATTTAAGATGTAGGTATTGAATCATACCCAATAAAAATAAATCATTGCAAACTGAACGGTCCACTTCTTCTTGCGTGCTCCTAACTAAGTGTTCTAGATACACTTCCACAGTTATTAATTGAGAGCTGCCCATGCCTTTACCATGAATTTGTATATCGTCTGACAGGTACGATGATACACGGCCTTTGAGAACAACTCAGAGACTGAATGAAAAGTACTCAGAGAATTTTAAAGAAAAGAAAATTAACTCAGATTTGAAAAAGCTATAGCGACTCAGCAATCAGAAACTGATTTATTTCGAATCTGAGTGAATTTTCCTATGAGGAGAAAATTTTCTGAGTACTTTTCTTTCAGTCTCTGAGTTGTTCTCATCAGCCGACAACTGTTATGTCCAGGGAAGTCGAGAAAATTTCTAACCCGAAAGATTCCCTCGATAGGATCGGGAATCAAACCTACTGCCTCCGACTTGATAATACTGTGCCTATACCGACTAGGCTATTTGAAGCCCCATATGGTTCACTTAAACTGTCTTAAGTACATACGATCCGGTGTTTCCAGCAAGGCTGATTTCCACTGCCACTTACAATTTTTGAAGGCCCGAATCTTGGAGACTATTGCAAATGTACGCAAGATATTTGTATCACATTGTTTTTTGTGATGCAGCAAATAAAGTGATACAAATTTCTTACCTGAAATTGCAATAGTCTCCTAGATTTGGGCCCTCGAAAATTATGGATATGTTTTTTTTCATAATTTTATTTTTTTTTTATCGCAAGAAACAACAAATTTTGATTTTTTAAGATTGACACATCTGTTTAAAATTTTTGAGAACAAGCGTTTCATAGCTCAACATCGTCTTCTGAATTCTCCTGATTCAAATATTCTGCACTAATTATTTTTAGCGATTCTTCGATTTGGTCCGATTCTTCGATAAGGTCCGATCCTTCCGTTTGGTCCAATTCTTCATATTCCGAGGTCATTTCAGTATTGCCGGTGCTGCACGTCAATTCCTCCAGCAATTTTTTTTTTTCTCGAGTAGTAGTATTCTCGCTGAATATTCATCCAATCCATCTTAACGAGCGGTTTCCACTTTTATTTTATTTTGTTGTTTAATAGCAGCAGTATACTCCTCGAACAGATTACTTTTCTTTTCTGAGGCTGCTGCAATCCGTTCCAAGGCCTCAGCACGTCTGATCTCAATAGCATTGGATTTAACGGTATTTTTTGACGAGTCTCTTCCGATCGGCCTTGGTGTAGTAGGTCCACTAGTACTACGAGTACTAGGTACTTCGGCAAATTGAGTTGACGAAGTTGTTGTACCTGTGGAGAGCATAAAAATATATATATATATATATCCTTATTTGCGTTTTAAATTTTGCATACTCAGTACAAGTTTTACATTATTGTAAAACTTATGTGTAGCAATAAAAATTTATAAACCTCCATACAAGTTCAGTGAACAAAATGAAATTTATATAATAATTTTTGGGGAGTTGATTTTCGAGATTTCATCAGAGGTCTAGCGCTGTATTGGAAATCCTGTGGTGTTGGAACAGGCTCAGACGCAGCATGACTTGGTTTTGTGAAAATTTGTTGAACTTCACCCGACTGTCTCTTTACGAGATTTTTTTCGGCTCTATTTTTGATCGTGTGATCTCTGTGTTCAACCAAATTTAATGCAATGGTTTCAATCTCAAAAAAATCAAAGAAATATCAGATGATATCAAACATCCGGTACCTTTCCTACAAAAGCGATAAATCAAAAAAGTGAAAATGTCGCAAAAAGAGAGTCGGGTGTACATCTACAGTGCCTCCGGAATCTGTTCCTAGACCACCATGTGGCCAATGTCGAATTAGACAGTGCACATGGTATCTGATGAATTCTGGTGAAAATTTCACCTTTTACCGTTTTTGGGTTGCAAAATGCTTGCGTCATTCTATTTCTTTTACTAGTTTACCCCAAATGACGCAAGCTTTTTGCAATCTGATATGATGAGTCAAAGAAAACTGCTTTTGAATTTTTATAAAATGCATCAAAGTATATTTAACCTTAAACTAATCACGAAAACAAGAAACGATAAGGTTCCGACATTTTCGTATGGTGGCATGACATGACATGACATGCAGAACTACGTTATGTTCAGAGGACTTCCCTGAAGTTAAACGGACTTTTCTTGAGTTCGGAAAAATTCCCTAAATGTCGTAGCATTATCCTGTAGTTTAAAAATGCTCAAATGTCGTAAAAGTTACATGAAATCCATGTATAAAATTCCGGTAAAAGTCATAGAAGTTCCACAAAGATTGCAGAACTTCCTTGAAGTTCGTTAAGCTTCTCTGAAATTTGTATAAATTCTCTGAGGTTCGGAGAGATTCCCTGAGCGTCGTAGGTCATCTCAGGTCATTTTATATTATAAAAAAAGTTAGAGGGATACTTAAATTAATGGTTTTATAATAAAATTTATTTAAATAAATAGAATTTTAATAATTATGTGAATTATTTAAATTAAAAAAATTAAAATTAAATTAAGGGATCAATTTTTATTTTAAAACTTTAAAAAAGAGAAATTATGCTATTTTATATTATTAAAAAAAAAACTTATAAAAATAAGTCCGTTTTTTGAGGAACAAAAGTATATGACCTTTCATAAGCACTAGTGTAACGTAGTAACATAATTCTGACCTCATTTATTTAGTATCTGTTAGTTTCCAGTCTCCCGAACAGCTGACAGTTTAAGTGGCTTCAATCCTTCTCTGATGTTTCCTGAACTTCTCTGAACCTCACTGAACTTCTATGAAGTTCCCTGAAATTCCCTAAAGTTCTCTGAAATTCTCTGAAGTTACCTGAACTTCTCTGAAGCACCCTGAACTTCTCTGAAGTTCGCTAAACCTTTCTGAAGTTCTCTGAATTTCTTTGAAGTTCGCTGAACTTCTCTGAAGTTCGCTGAACTTCTCTGATGTTCGCTGAACTTCTCTGAAGTTCGCTGATCTTCTCTTAAGTTCCCTGAACTTCTCTGAAGTTCCCTGAACTTCTCTGAAGTTCGCTGAACTTCTCTGAAGTTCCCTGAACTTCTCTGAAGTTTTCTGAAGTTCTCTGAAGTTCCCTGAACTTCTCTGAAGTTTTCTGAAGTTCTCTGAACTCCTCTGAAGTTCTCTGAATTTTTCTGAAGTTCGTTAAACTTCTCTGAAGTTCTCCGAACTTCTCTGAATTTCTCTGAACTTCTCTGAATTTCTCTGAACTTCATTGAAGTTCTTTGAACTCCTCTGAAGTTCTCTGAACTTCTCTGAAGTTCGCTGAACTTCTCTGAAGTTCGCTGAACTTCTCTGAAGTTTGCTGAACTTCTCTGAAGTTCGCTGAACTTCTCTGAAGTTCGCTGAACTTCTCTGAAGTTCGCTGAACTTCTCTGAAGTTCGCTGAACTTCTCTGAAGTTCGCTGAACTTCTCTGAAGTACACATAATGATGAAAGTAATAGAATTGCTGTAATAACAACAGATCAAACAAATACCTATATTTGATCTTCGATCTAATGTAATTTCAGAAGATCGTATATTAATTACAGTAGTAATAAAATTTACTCTTCCTAAAATAGAAGAGTCCTGCTAAATAAAGCGAAAAATATGTTAAATCAACTGAAGCTCCTGTATGAGCAGTAGACTGATGCAAAATTTGAAATTTTCGCTCCACAGTGCGTAAACGGTCCCAAATTGGGTCCTTCTTAGCCTCCACAAATTTGAACTACTTTAGTATGAAACTGAATTGGCACAAACCATTTGAAATTTATATGGGAATTACTATGGGAAAACTTAAGTTTTTGTTCATATCTATCACCACATCACTATGCTTTTACAAACGATAGCAGAGATTGTAGCAAATTTTCTCAGCTACAACTTTGTTTAAGACTACTTTTCAATCAAATGTAAGGAACAAAAGTTATTAATGATTCAAGTCATGGATGTCTTATGATTATGCTCATTCAACTGTTCAGCAGGCAACATTGGTGTTTCTGGTTCGAAGAATGGAGCACAAAAATCATGGCTACTATGTCACACTGCAGAATACAGTGTTGCCCACAGAACAGCTGCTTGATTATGCCATAAGATTATCAATCTCTTAAACAATTAATAACAATTTAGTTTGACATTTGGCTCAAAAACAATATTCGGCAAAGTTTAGAAAATTTCCCGTAAGAAAAGTTACATAAATTTTCGAAAAAGCTATATGAAAAATGAATAGAAGACAATTAACAACAATTTTGGATTTCCCATAGTAATTTCCATATAAACTTCGAATAGTTTGTGCCAAGTCAGTTTATTACCAAATGAGTTTAAATTTTGGGAGGCTAATCAGGACCTGATGTTAAACCGTTTGAGCACTGTGGAGCGAAAATTTCGAATTTTGCATCAGTCTATTGAGCAGTCCCAGATGATAGAGGTGGATAAACTGTTTATCCTGTACCAGATTCATTTTCTACTATACTCTACTCTAAGACCATTTTCGTGAATTGACCACCTTTACGGATGTTCCGGATCTTCCGGAAGGACACCCCATGGCCACCAGGGTCCATTTAGTGGTCATAAGTCTAAATTCTTCTTGATGATCCTTGAAGAAATGCAAATCGACTAAAGCTGGCAGTGGGTGAGATATGGATGATATGTTTGATCTAGCAAAAGTTGCGCGGGATCTGTACCTTTCTCTGGAGACCTCATTTGTTCCGAAATTCCAAATGAGTGGCAAGATATGTCGATTGAAAAAAAAAGTGCGCCGGTTTGCCCCATCACCCCTATATACTTTTCTTACCTGAATTTGAATTTGGGACACTTCTTTAAAATCTCCCAGCATTCCATGTAGCGGAAATCCTCGCCGTGTTCTTGCGTATACAACTGAATGGCTTTATCGAGCTTATCTTCCTCGTTCGTCCCGCTGTCTCAACCCCTCTGGAGTTCTCGCCTCAAATGATTTAATTTTTGCTTTGCAATCATCGTGGACAGCCGACCAAAAAACTGTCACACTTTTATCGGTGCCTTTGATAGAATCTTGCGAGATGTTGATCCAAGAGATTGTTTACTTTCTTGGTCAGAGAACTTCTTGCCTCGTCGATTTTGTGACATGATCTGTTTTGTAAGGAGGAAAAAAAATAATATGATGAGTTACAATAATTTCAGTCTTGAGGGCCTATCATATAATATGTCAATATTTTGACAAAAACTGTAATGTTAAGCTCCGTTAGAATATTTTTAGTAGACCACAAAGACACATCGCTCTGAAACCAGAGGAATTCCTCCGCATCGGACCAACCTATGCAAATCAGTTTTCCGCTGCTATTTGTTGTTCAGTTTGCTGGGAGGGCGTGAACGGTCATATGCTCTATGCGGAAATTAATTCAAAAACGCACTGCAAGAGATAAACGTTTACAAATAAATAAAGCAATTTAATTACCTGCAAAATCCGCGAAACGAAACTGTTGATATTTAGAAGATGAAGCGAAGGGAAACGTTTTTTTTCTGTCTGCTCTGCCGTCTCTGCTGGTTAGCTACCATGTGTCAACAGTGAAAAGCTCACAAATACACTCACAGAAGTTTGAAACAGAGTTCCATTTCTGTTTCAAATACGCGTAAAAATGAAACAGAACTGTCGAGCAGTTGCAAATTTGTTCCAAACAAGTGCTCGAAAAATGAAACTGCAACTCAGCATTGCGAAGGGTGTGTTTTTGTTCTAGTTTCAAATTGAAACAGCCCATCATATAAAAAACAACAGCATTGCGAACAGCCTAACACTTTGTTGCATGTTTTATTCTTCAGTTTTTAAAGAGGGATACAGAACGACCTTAAAGCCATAGTTAAAACTATTAAAACTGAGTTTTAATTTGATAGTTATAAAACAGTTTTAAAGACTTCGTAAAGGCCTAATGTTAAAACCGCCACATAAAACCATAATACAATCATAGGCTGCCAGCGATGCTATGAAACTACAATAATAAATTTAGAATAAATCTTCCAAGCATTTAGATTGTTATTTGGGTATGTTTCGGATAATAAGAATTTTTGTAAATATTTAAAATTTCCTCCACCTCCAATGTGTCTGGACATGAGAACAAAATGTGATTTATTAAATTACTGCATGGTACTACTGATATCCTGAACCAATTCCGGTAAACCAGTATGTACAATGGGCCCAATCCCGTATTTAGTAAGACACTTTTTTTGCGCTTATACGATTAAAATTAGGTAAATGGTGTTTTCGAGAAAGCTTTCGTATATTTTTTGGCCAATCATTGATGTGAGTAAAATTAGGGGGGTTCCTAAGGTTATTAAGTTAAAATTATCTACTTTTTAGTTATTTGAGAAAGACCACCGATGGGTACGAGGAATAGCAAGCCGTTCCGTAGTATAATTCTCCATGTAAAAGGGACTTATAATGCTTATTGCCAATAGAGATTTTCACGCCTGGTTGTATTGTTGCACTGTGTGAAACTGTGGTAGTGAAAATCCGAGGAAAATACATAACAAATCGCTGTCAATAATAAACCACTTTATGAGAAAGTTTGAACATACTGAGAGGTTAGCACATATCTTCTCTAAAAGACGTGTGTGTGAGAATATTTGCGAAAAAATCTAAGGGCACCGGTGGGATTCGAACCAACAATTCCCATTCAGTACACGGGTGTATTGCCAATTATATAACGGTGAACATATATGGTCTACGAATCAATTCGGCTAATGACATTTGAGTTTCGAATCCGTTTTCGATCCTAGTCTTTTTGCGCATGTTTTCTCTAATATACAAAAATCGTCTATTATCGAAGATATGTGCTTGTACCGCAACCACTCAGTATCAGTTGATGTGAACGAACACAGCTCATTTTGTTGAACATCTTACATGCTGAAGTATTTTCAGTACAGTATGAATAAAACATTTGAGCTACCGGCCTTACCTCCAACCACCTACGGCCCGGTCAATCAGTAAATAAAAGAAGTATTGATTGGAGGGATTTCATGCTAAAATGTTCTGATCACTAGATATTAGAGATTAATTTTGTGAGTGTTTTTTTTGCGTTCTGAAGAATGCCCTACCTTAAAAAATCTTGAAATTTTAGACCTTCCTTTACGCTTCTGCTCTTGCTGTTAACATCAACTCCATTTCGTATGTAGCCTGTTGAAACAATTATCTGTATAGTAGTAAAAGCAACAAACTTCCCTTGAGTAATGATCCTAGCAACAGCGAGATTGCTCCGTCGACAGCATTAGTGCCTAATCAGTGAAGCCGAGTGAAAAACTATGTGCACCGTTATATTCAGCCCTTAAATTCTACACCTTGTAAAGACCAAGTTGTGTTCACCTGTCCCAAGAAGTGTGTATCTTTATTTGCAATAAACACGAGTTCTCTGCATATCCTGTCACTTAAAAATCCTAATGATGCTCTAATACAAAAAAAAAACAAATATAAATAGAGAACTTATGATTTAAGTAGTTTCAATTCCCAACCATTTTCATCGTTGATCCCACATCCTTCAACCGGTTAGCTCAGTCAACAGTAATTGGTCAGGAATAACCAGCTTGTTTCTCATCGCTCCCGTTTTCGTCAATCATGTCTCATAATTCATTCACTATCTCTCGAAACGTCAAAAAAGATCAAACAGAAATTATCTTCGTTTTTTTTGCCTCCGTTGTTGGCCTCAAACCGCTTACAAACTACGGTTGAATCAAACGGTAGTCAACTGGTCCGAACAGGGATCTTGTGACGAAACTTCAAACAAGACACTAATTAAGAAAGCGTGGAAAATCTACGCCAAAGATAATCACTCCCATGGTTACACAGAATCAACCAACCAACCATCGTCAGTCAGTCGGTCGGTCGGATGTGCGCTCTGTATAGCTGTCTGTATGCCACGGACGGATTGGACGAATAAAAAAACAACTTGCACTGCCAGGCAAATAGTAATAAAAAATCGACGATTCCGAAAGGGACATGTACACACAACACAAGACAAGCCAACGCGCCGCGCCAAGCTAGGCGAGCAAAAACATAAAATTTATCTAGATTATAAAAGAGATGTAATCAATTACGACGTCTGCGGGTATAAATATATGAAATAAAATTAATTGTAATTTGATGTCAACGATTGACACTTTTTGCCTAGGCCACAGCTGATCGAACGGCTTCAGGGCTGCTGTCGCTCCACGGTAGTCGTCTCCAATTTCTACTGGCTTTCCGAACCGGTAGCCGTTGGACCTGTTTGGAGCGCAGTAGTTTATTGCGGAACGTGATTGGCAAACGGAACGCTACGATTAGCTCTGGTTTCTCTGGCCCAGAACGGATTTCACCAGAATTACGGGATATTGATTGATATTCTTGTTCTAGGTATATTGGTAATTACAAGCTGCATTAGTTTTATTCATCTAGCTAGCTATTTTAGGACTTCAATTCAATTCTTTCTTATCTATATGAGATCATTGTCAACGGCACCGGTGGTGTAGTGGTAAGCGTGATTACCTCTCACCCCAGCAGGCCTGGGTTCAATCCCAGTCGGCGCCGCCGGGATGTTCTGAGTCATTGGTCCCCGGTTCATGAGTTGATGGGTCGATAGGTAGGGTCCAGGTGTGGGAGCTGCCTTCCTGGCACGTCGGTAGCATTGGTGCTCAGCACGGAAAACAAGATCGACGGAAAAAACACACCAAAGGAAAAAAAAAAAAAAGTGATCATTGTTGCCTTTTCGATGGTGAGGTTTGACTACGAGAACATAAATATTAGATTTGTTCATTCTTCTACTTTTTTTCCACTGTTCACCTGAAAATTGTCTTAGTTCCAAAAGTTATCGAAGCCGATGAACATTCAGTGGTTGTACATTGAATTTAACCCGTTAACGCCGAAGTTGTTTTTGACCACCGGACAATGCGCGATTTTTCCAGGAGTCCAAGCATTATTCTCACACTATTTGAAAACAAGATGTTAATGGTATTCCAAGGACAATTTTAGTGTTATTTAAAACATAATTACGGTTCCCAATTTCTGTTAAGACATGATACCAGACAAAAAACTGCTAATCTATAAATAGATAGCTGGGCGTTAATGGGTTAAAGACTCATAGCAGTTCCAGGCCAAAATAACGAGAAAGTTATCTTATTTTTGTCTCGACGTTCCCTGGTTTGCATGAAACTTTGCATAATTGTTTGTTTCAAGGACACAGTTTTGAAAAAAATGCAAGATCGAAAATAAGCGAATTTTAGCAACAATGCAAAAACCCGCCCATAAAATATAATTATGCAAAGTTCCATGCTAATCGGACAAGGTCGAGTTAGTCGATTGATTAATAGTCGTGAAACTGCTCATTTTTAAAAGAAGTAAGGGAATTTACGTATTATCGGCAACCTAAGCAGCGACCATCTTTCAATAGCCTTTTTCTCTAAGTAACGCATGCCCCATAACGTGGGTAGAGCACCTTTTCGTGGTACGTTACGGGATGTAAGATCTACCACCAATTCCTAGTCTTGACTACTTCAAACTAGGGGAACAGGATTTTTCAGTAATTCAAGGAACACATCTTAATCCTTGTTACTTTTTATGCCATGTTGATAGTGACAAGACTCGGCTTTGTCCACCGAGGATGATCTTGAAACAAGGAAAAAATGAGTTAGTTAGTCTTGATCTATGTGATTCCTAATCTTCCTTTCGTTGTTCCCTAGTTTGGTCATAACCGGTGTCATTCCTTAATTCTGTTGCCAAGGAATCCAATTTTGACTGACAAAGGGGCGCACCTTTGGAGGGTGTTTCAACACTCCGAAGGGTATAAATAGCGGGACCTTTCAATTAGAGTCGGATCCTTGCGATAAATGCAAGAATTACAACTGTAAAAAAAATCGAATACTTCATCATTTCTCAATAGTGATGGAGTAATACGACATGCACTAAACTAAGGACATGGGATATACTACAATAGATCAAATAACTGGTCGCAGTGGTGTTAGGTCCCGAACACAGGAAAAAAAGGAACGCACTTATATGCAGTATTGTTTTGTTAACAATCTTTGGTGCTAGCTGCTCGAACAATTTCAGTCGAAATAATTGTCAAAAACTGTTTTGAAACGCTTTTACAAAGCTCCAATATTCTCTAGTGAGAGCGACTATTGTGGGCAACATCTTTTTATTCGGTAACCTTTCTATTTGAGCTGCGTGTTAAACAGCTGTTCCTTTATCGGCAACTAGAGATCAGCAGAATTTTGTAGTGAGTGTGTTTCATTTCAAGAAAACCCTGCTAGATTTCTTTTTCTCAGTAGTAAAAATATAACCAAATTGAAGCTGAAAGCCTAAAGAATCGTTAAAATGCATTCAGCGAAGTGTTTTCGTAAGAAAATCCAGTGAAATTAGCGTTTCAATTTGGGTTGCCGAAAATAGTATGTCATGCCAAAGCCATCATTTCCCCTGTGTTTGGAGCAATTCCCTACCAATTCGCAAATCGGTTTATTTTTTATTTTTATTTTTTTAATTAGTTGAAATTTTCCGGCAACGTTCCTTATGACCGACTATGCCATTTTACACCTTCATATCGCCATTTTGAATCCAGCCTTATTTTTGAAGAGGGCATATAGAATAATATCAAGCTTATCTTCAGATAATTTTTACTCATAAACTGTTTGTCCGCACAGTTTGGTGTCTTGGGCAATATTGCAGATAATAAATGAGACTATTTGAAAAAATGGGAACTTTAAAAAAAAACCCAACTTAGGTTTTTTTTTTTTAGCTATCTATTGCACTATAGGCACAGAACAGATAGGTAACATGGGAATCAGAAACGGAGGCATTTAAATTTTATTTACACTTAGCAAAGCATGAAAAAAGCATGATTGACCACCCACGGTTGCTGCTCTGTTATTACCAGATCAGCTGCAATTACACAGCGAACCAACAGATGATGTTTGGGACTAACATTCATCCTCAATGTGTACAAACAGGAGATCTTATATTTAGCAATACCAGCGCCGGCCGTGTCCGAATGCAGGTCAACTAGGGAATGGGAAGGAATGTGTTGACGTGGTACTCGCTGTGAAGGAAACCGAGAAATCTCGATGAACATTTCAAATGGTCCTATCTGCTTTGATCGATTCTCTTCATCGACTTTCTCTTTTCATAACCACTGCTATGCAAACAGATTTCGCGCTAATTCTACCACATAGTTTGATAAAGGAGGTTCTTATCTGGCGTCCACAACGTCAAATACAACAGGGAAAGGTTTTGCAGCTGAGTTAACGAAAGAGAAAGTCGATGAAGAGAATCGATCAAAGCAGATAGGACCATTTGAAATGTTCATCGAGAAATCCTCTGGGCTTCCACGAGAAATCACTGGGATGTTGGATGTGGGGAAAGGTTGCACACGCACACGCAGGGATCGTTTTTGGTAGAGCGATTATAATACACAAACACACACACATACACACACGCGCGTGCACTCATCCAATTTCTATTTTTAGATCAGGACCCACACTGTGGTAAGTGATGCGATCGGTGTTAAAGAAGAATTTGTTTTCATTAAAATCTAGTGGGTATAGAATAAGGCAAAGTGAAAAATTGTGCAGATACGGTAACCACTGAGCTACCGAGCCTCGTCATTTAAATTTTATTTACACTTATACCACCTGTTACCATTTATACCAAACATACCCAAGATTCACATATTGAAAGGTGTGTACACTTCTGTTGGTGCTTATGTATAGAGTGTCTGTAGGAAAGATGAGAACATCTTATTCATTTTTAAGATTATATGCTTGTTTTTAATTCTCATTCTTCTTTTTCTACTTCGCATTTTAACTTATTGCTTATCGCATATAAGCTTATTGCGGGCTCTAAGCTTAATGTTCTAGATGCACTTCCACAGTTATTTATTGAGAGCTTTCAATGTCGGTATCATTTTACATTAGCATAATTGTGTGGCAAATACAATTATTTCGAAAACATCATATCAAGAAGACTAGAAACTTTGCCAGAATTCAGGAGAGATACTGTAGCGCTGCCTCTATAGTTCATTAGCTCTATTACCAAAACATACGCAACCAAAACAAACTGCGGTGGATAAAGCTGTTTTGCAGTATGGAGATTTTAGAAAAATCGGCAATTTCTCTTCAAACATTGCTTCTTGGTATGATGCTTCCTAGATGCTCGAAAAATCTAACGCTAGCGAATCACTCTACGCAAAGTATTTTACATTTCAAGCCTCTAAATCTATCTACTATCTATTGTATGCTCAGATCGCTTCCTATCCACAGATTTCATCAATGCTTCCTGCAAAAGCAAAGGGTAAGTAAAATGCTAATAGTGGAGTGAGACGATCACATCAAAGAAAAACTATTTATGCTTTTCTGTTAATTCTAGTACGATTATCATAATTCCGTACACTTTGGTATTCAAAAACACATTTGGAATAAAACATATTCAAAGTTTAACGATAGAAAATAGGGGAAATGCTTCTTTACCTTTTATCATCAGTGGGTATTTATTTGTATCATGTTCCAATGCATTGTTCTGCAAAAAATTAACACTCTAAGGCTTCATTTACTCCCCTTGCGGTAAAAGGGAAAGAAGTTCCGAAGCCGACATTCCCCCTAAGTGGGTTCTTCAATTTTATAAAAGTGTGTCGATTTTTATACATCATCTGAAAGAGCTCCGTTTTTTGAGCCCAACGATATTTTTTTTGAAACCGTAGACTTTCATCTCGATTTTTAAATCAAAGTTTAAAGCAAAATATTAACTCCACTGTTTGACACTAAACTAACAAATTGACAGCTCGCTCCCATACAAAGGCCCACTGAGGGGCGCTAAGATGGTGATATTTGCTAATGTTATCGCACTTATTTAAAAAAGTTCCGGTGCTCTAATTTTGATCAAATTTCGGATTTCGATTCCATGTTTAATGTAGATTACGAATATGCCTTTACATTGGATATTTTTTAATTGGGTTCTCTAAGGGTATTGAACCCTTAGAGAACCCAATTAAAAAATATCCAATGTTTCATTCATCCTGAATTCTCAAAACTATATTCAATACTTCGCTCTACCTGTAGGATTTGAAAATAACTCGGGTTGTTAGCGGATATGTCGAAGGAATGGCAGGGAAACTCTCTTTACTCCAATGGCATTTCTCATAACCGTGTGCGTTTGTGTTAAAAAGCAAAACATGTTCCTTCTTTCACTTTTTATGCGTAAAAACCGTCGGCCCGGAAACAGCGAAATGATAATGCATTTCATCGTAGAAAAAAAATCGTTCCATTCACGACGGATGACCCCATTGTCTACGATTTATGAGAGAGAAAGCGAATACGAGCATATCTGTCATGTAGCTCTTGCCGACTCTTTTGTTCTTTCAGTCCTCCTGGTAGCAGTTAGTGGGACACCATACTCGACATAGGAATTGGTCAGTTGCCAGTTTTCCAAGACTTTTCGATTCGTTGCGTGTGTGATAATAATTTTTGCATTCCTTTGCTTAATGCCTTTGATTTTTTTGATCGAATAATTCAATGAAACAATTAAATAAATGTTGTCATGTTCCTTTTACATGTAACATTTGTATGCTCATCAGTACATAGTGGCTTTAGCAGTTTTTAATCCAAGGTTAGTTGTGTAGTAGGATTTAATATTTTTCTTTCAATCTGGCATTGCTGGTACTCGTATAATTGACAACAAGAATTGTACAGAACTATCCTAATATTTTGATCATGTGAATCAAATGAAAACTTCACCGTTCGGGGGTTACCCCGGCGTAGTGGTTAACATCCAAACCTCTCACGCCAAAGCCATGAGTTCAAATCTCACCCCCGGACAAGTCACGAATGACCCAAGAGTGTTAAAGTGACTATAATAAAAAAAAATACTTTACCGTTTTATTAGAGTACGTTAAATCATTTTTTTTACTAAAGATTGCTAGTATTGAAAAGCCAAACGCAACGGATAATAATTATGCTATGCATGCACAGCTTATTTGAAACATGATCTTTATTAGCATATTTGTATAGCTTTAGCTTATTAGTGGATTTATGAATTTATGGTATAAACATCAGTAGAAATCCATCAAAAAGTATATATATTGCACACAAGAGGGTGTCATGCAGTCAAATTTTAGATTTTTTTTAAATAGTTAATATTTTTGGGCTATTTGCCATGACGTAAATTACAAATAATTCACACAGTCGTGACCCGCAAATTATTAAACTTCCAACAGTCGCGCTGATGCACTTGATAAACGCGCGAAAAAGAAGATAGTACCGCAAGTTGGGGGGTAAATTGGGCCAAAACACACAATTTAAGTTCCGCTCCTTATCAAATTCACATTTTAGCGAATATATTCATCAATAATATATTTACGACTGTTGAAGAGATGGTTGATTTAAATCAAAATCTCATTTTACTAAAAATCTATAAAAACTAAACCATTGAAATTCCTTATGCGTGGTGACTTTGGCCAAAAAAAAAATACATTTGACCATAAATCTCAAAATAAGTAAATGCAATGTAACTATAAGGAGTACATTTGGAAATGATCATGATCAATCGTATGCATGAATAAGGATCACGTTTAATCCATGTTTATCCACATAAAAGTGTGTTAAAATATGTGATTACCAATGTACAATTTTAAACAACGTTTTTTTTAAGGTATTTAGGGCACTTAACTTTTGAACACTATTAAAAGAAATTTACGGTTTTATTTTTTTATTTTTTATTTATTTATTTTTTCTTGGCCTTTTCTAATTTTAGTGCAAGAAAGTGAAAGTGATCTGTTGAAAATGCATTCGAAAGTGTTTTTGTTTATCATAATCCTTTTCATCAGAACTTTTATTGGGCGATTGGCAATCCGGTCCGATGATTCTGATTGGAGGCAGGTGCTAGAGCTTCTTTGAAGATCCGACGGAATGTTGTGAAATGTTTAGCTAAAATTAGGAGATGCAACAGTCTTTCAAGAATTGGCTTCACGTGCAATCGTTTATTTGGTGAGTTCGTTCATGTTTATTTGTTCACTTGTTTCGATACCATCTATCAGTTTTCTACAATTTTGTCTTGGACATCTTTTTGAAGAGCGACGTTCATGCTGTAATTTGTCGAGCGCACAATATTCACATGTTGAGATCGAGTAGGAACGTCAAAATAGTCATCCAAGTGCATTTGTTTCTGGTTTTAGACGTTTGATGTCTTCAGTGATGTTTTTGATTTTTGAGATTTGTTCTGTTTACAGAGGAATTGGGAGGGCTTATTAGAAACATCTCACCAATAAAGTAATGATCTGCTAGTACATTTTGCAAATAATTTTATTAAAATTTTATTTTATTCAAGCATATTATTTTTGTTCAAGTCAATTAGCATTAGCATACGATACAAGAGATTCAATATTAGTTCCTCGTTTTTGCGTTAAATAATCAATATGTATTTTACTTGGTGATTGAAAGTTTTTTTTTTTTTTCAATTTTGTTTTTGTGATCTGAATTTTTTTCCAGTTTGGTTAGAAGTTTCGAAGCTAATGCATTCCCACAGGCCTAATAGAAAGATAGGCAGAAAAAATGTATCATGAAGAATGGTTGCATGCAGGGTTGCTTCCACTCACTTGCTATAGATGAGTGATTTTCGGAGTTTTGAATTCGTTAGATGTTGTAATGGAGATTTGTGTTGTTGGATGCGGGAGGAGATTGGAAGGCGGGTGTTTGACGCATAGAGCCTGTCAATTTCGATTTCAGAGTGCCGAAGTCGGCGGTTTTATGATTCGTGAGCGCTCGCGATTCGTAAAATCGTTGATTGTGACTGCAAGTGGATTTGGCGGGTTTTGTGTATCGGACGCTTGCATTTTGGCTTCTTCTCGTGTGCATGAATGTGCAGAGTATCATTATAGCGTATAATGGTTTTAAAATTCCTGGTTGCGTGAAATATATTTGTGAGAATATCCTTTTTGAGATTTTACTAGTCACGTTTTGTTTGTAGTTTATATTTTATTTCTTTCATGTAATTATCGTAAATAATAGTTATTCAATAATAGATAGTTCATCCATATATTCGTACTTTGACGCGAAGCGCTAAGGATTATGAGATGCTCGATGACCCTGGAGTTGACCTGGGCGCCGATCAAAATATTTTCGGCGGCGGCGTGATATGTTGTTTTCTGCCGGCGGCGGCGGCGTGGCGGCGTCACGCCGTTTGCTTTCGGCGGCGGCGGCGTGGCGGCGTTGCTCGGCGTGAGTTTAATTTTAATGATGTACAGGGTGCGTGACGAATTTTTGCAGTAAATTTCAAATAGTAATTTCTCATGCTTGTGCATCATGATTTAGATATATTTGGCAGCACTGGATAGCTTATACTGTTAGGTGTAAGATTTAAACAAACAATGTTGAGTAAACGTAAAGATGTCGAAACAAGAGAGCAATCTGTCAGCCGTTGTCGCTTTGTTGCGTGCCGGAGTATGCATGAAAGAAATAATTCGGTCGGTAAATGTGTCTGAAAGAACAGTGTATAATATTAAAAAAGGCTTGAGAAAGTGATAAGACGGAGCACCTGCTCATACTGCTAATAAAGCACAGAAATGGCTTACGGAAAATATTTCGTAAATTTGGGAGGAAGAAATTTGGCCCCCAAGCAGTTCCGATATCAATCCGTTGGATTATTTTGCATAGGGCGTCGTCCAACGGGATACCAATAGAACACCTCACACCACACTTAAGTCGCTAAAAGCTAAAATCAAGGCAGTGATGACATCTATGGATCGAAACATTTTAAAACGTACATACTGCAGTTTCCGGAAGCGTCTAACTACAGTCGTCGAAAGGGAAGGCAATTTTTTTGAATAAATTTACTTACAACTTCCATATGTTGCGAAAGAAAATAAATCGCACAAAATTCATTGCTAGAATAACTAACTGGTGTATTTTTTCTCAAATATGCCATTTACTGCAAAAATTCGTCAAGCACCCTGTAGAAAAAAAAAATATTTCCCAAACCAATCGCACATCGACAAAAAATGCTACCCACATTTGAGTTCAGATTACTCAAAATCGCTAAAACTTAGGTCACTCATATTATGAGTAAATTTTCCGACACTTTCCCGGGGAAAACTTCTCGAATATGGGGAAAATTTAAGAACATAATACACAGGTTAGAAGTGTACTAGTAGACAGACTAAAACCACAATCAGTTTTCCTCGTATTCGAGAAGTTTTCCTCGGAAAAGTGTGGGGAAATTGACTTATTCTATGAGTGACCTACGTTTTCACGAATTTGAGTAACATAAACTCAAATATGAGTAACTCTTACTCAATTTTGAGCGTTTTAATTGGCCGTGCATGTGGAATTTGTTTATAAAAGTATGTCAAGTGCTTGTTAAAATTGCATACGGTGTTACAACCCGAAAAAAATAATTATAATAAAACAACGAAATTACAATAATTTTTACTGTTGAATTTCGAGTACATAAAAATTTACTGTTAAATTATTGTACAGGAGAAAAAAAAAATTTCGATTTTTAACGATACAATGCTCAAACAACGAAAATTAGTGTGGTGAGCTCAAATTTGTTCGGGAAAAATTACTTTTTTTTATTGTTAAGATGCTTAACAACCCCCCTTTTTTACTGTAAATTTCTCAAATACCATGATTTTTATTGTCATGAACCATGAATTTCGTTGTGATTTTATGGTAATGGACAAAAATGTCCAATGTTTTGACAGTAAATATTATGGTTACAATGACAATGAAAATCATTGTATTTATTTTTATTGGATTTTTTTTTTCGGGAAGCCTTTTGTCAAGTATAAGAAAAGTACGTTATGTAGGGGTGGATAGTATATAATAACAATCTGTTGCATTACCTAACAGCCACTGCTTACTGCAAAACTCTATTTTTGAAAATACTGTAATTGTCATGAATGAAGATTGTTTTATCCACATTGTTAGGGTGGATGCCTGACCGACATGCAGATACGGTCAGTCCAGCTGTGTTAAAAACTCGTTCACTTGGCGTGCTGGTGGTGGGCACACACACAACCTTGCGAACCAAGGCTGCCAACCAAGGATACTTACTTAAGGGTCCTGTACACCACCGGAGGTGCAAAGAGTCAACGCGAAAGACTTCCATCCTGGGTGGCTGCTCGCTTTTGTCTTGACCTGGGCCCAGGTCAGATTCCTATCGACTAGCTTTATTTCCTTGTTGAGGCTCCACCACCCCTGGGTCTGCCTCTGCTGCGATGTCCTGCCGCATTCCAATCCAGCGCTTGCTTTCAGATTTCGTTCCCGCCTTGTCGTAGTGTGTGGCCGACCATCCTCCACTTTCGCTCTCGAATTTCTGTTGCTATCGGCTTCAGATGACATCGAGCATGGAGCTTGGCATTCGAGATCAAGTTGTGAGGCCTCCAGGCACGAATTATATACCGCAGGCATCGGTTAATGAAGACCTGCAGCTTCTGAGTGTTCTCGGCTGATACACACCACGTCTCGCTGGCGTATAACAACATAGATTTCACGTTCGAGTTTAAAATTCGGACTTATCTGGTTTGATCTCCATACGTTTCGTAAATTCGAAAAGGCAGCCCTAGCCTTCTTGATTCGTGCACCTATGTCGCTCTTGCTCTCGCCGTCCGACGCTATTTGGCTGCCAATATATTGGAAGCTTTCGACCTTCTCCACTGTTGCCCCGCTACCGTAAAGTTGGAAGGGTTGCCCGTGTTGACATCCAACGATTTGGTCTTGTTGGCGTTGATGGTGAGACCCGCCGCAGAGGCGCGTTTGCCTAGGTCATTGAGCTTACTCTATATATCAGAGCGCCATTGTGCTAGTAGAGCTACATCGTCAGCCAAATCGAAGTCGTTTAAATGCTCCATGCTGATAGGCTGCCAAAGAAGCCCACGGTTCGGTACACGGTC
Organism: Ochlerotatus camptorhynchus; assembly: GCF_037179485.1. NCBI lineage: Eukaryota > Metazoa > Arthropoda > Insecta > Diptera > Culicidae > Ochlerotatus > Ochlerotatus camptorhynchus. The sequence continues at coordinate 592,259 of NW_027040575.1, read as the reverse complement.
AATTGCACCCACCACGATCTCGTCGATTACGATGAGGAACCGTAGCGGTGATAGTATACATCCTTGTCTCACACCAGCGACTGTCCGGATAGGGTCAGACAAGGCTCCGTTATGCAGAACTCTGCACGTGAAAGCCTGATACTGCGCTTCGATGAGGTTGACGATTTTATCCGGGACTCCCTTGCATCTCAGGGTGCCCCACAGATTCTCGTGATTGAGTCGGTCGAAATCATTTTCGTAGTCAATGAATACCAAATAAAGGGACTCTTGGAATTCATTGACCTGCTCCAGGATGATACGGAGCGTGACAATATGGTCTACACAAGATCATCAGAATCCTGCTTGCTACCGCCAGAGAGTCGCGTCGATCTTCTCCTGTATCCGATTCAGGATAACTGTGCACAGAACTTTGAGAACAATACACAGTAACAATTGTCGCACACAGTCAGATCCCCCTTCTTTGGGGCCTTCACTAAGACGCCCTGCATCCAGTCGGCTGGAAAAGTCGCGATGTCCCAGATATTACAGAATAGTTGGTGCAACATTTGAGCGGATAGCATGGAGTCAGCTTTGAGCATCTCTGCTGATATGCGATCGACCCCTGGAGCCTTGTTGGATTTCATGCAAGAATACTGCAGCTTTCTAATTTTCCAAAAGCATAGAATATCTCCAACGTTGTTTGGGTAGCGGTGCCGGTGGTGCAGTGGTAAACGTGATTGCCTCTGACCCCAGCAGGCCTGGGCTCAATCCCAGTCGGCGCCGCTGGGATGTTCTAAGGCATACGACATCTGATCACGTCTTCCTTCGCAAGGGAAGTAAAACCGTTCAGGGTGGCCAGTGAATTTTCATTTTGAAATTCCCGGTTTTTTCCCGGTTTTCCCGGTTCACACCTTAAAAATTTCCTGGTTGTTAATTTTCAACAAATAAAGAAATTGAACGTTTTTATAAAAAACGTGCTGAAAGGAATTTACTGAAATGATAAAAAAGTGACATAAGAAGAAACTTTTCTTCAAAATTTGTGATTAATAGCAATCTGTGTAAAAACATAATTAAAAGGTGAGATTTTGAAAAATTTCAATACCACAGATTTGAAAAAAGTGGTTATAACAAATTACAGAACCATCTATAGAATCTTGCGGACATGTCCTGGATTTTTTAGTAAAATTTAAAAGAATTCAAAGTGTTGATTTCAAACAAATATTGAGAAGGATTCCCACACAGTTTTCGAAGGACAAGTTCTGAGCAGAATTCCAGAATTATTCTGACATGAAGTCCTTAGAAATTGTTAGATGAATTTGGAGGGATTTCTGTGGAGAAGAATGCAAGTTCTAAATTAAATTGAAGGTAATTTTAGAAGATTTCAAAAGGAGTTGTGAAAAAAAAACTTTAAGGAAAAATCCTACGTGATTCCGAGGAGACTTGAATGGGGATCGTGACAGATGAATTTTAAGAAGAATTCCAAGAGAATTGTGATCAGAATTCAACAAGAAACAGAATTCTAAGAGTGTTCTGGCAATAATTTGCTGAAAATTAGAAAAAAAAAAGTTCTTTAAAATACTCCAAACGGTTTCTAAATAAAATTTCGAAAGATTTTTTCTGTTTTGAATAAAAAAGTCAAAATAACTGTTTGAAAAGATTTCCAAAGGAATCAAAGTCTCCGAATAGGTTCAAGGGAATTCTAAGAAGGATTTAATTTAAATTCTTAGAAGGGGTTTCAAGGAAATTCTAAAAATAATTTAACGGTAATTATTACGTGGAGTGTTTTCTGGTTAATTGCCGAAAATTCCATGATAATTTAGAGCAGAGTTCCAAGTTAATTCTGGAATTCATACCATGAGCATTTTGACAATTCAAACCTTGGAAAAGAATATTTCGGTTTCGGTTTTTACAAATATTTGTTTCCAAAGTCCAGCATCTTCAATATTTTCTTTCAAGAACATCTGAAAATGAAACGACGAAAATCAATTTGCAATATTGCTAAGTGATTAAATTCTGAAAACAATAATACGGGAAACAGAAAAAATATATACAGCAAATAGAGCAAGACATTCATTTGCTAAAGGATCATTCTATTTTAATGATTTATTCTGAAATTCTGGTGTAAAAATTTGTTCCTATGGTATGGTTAATTTATTTTCCCCGGATCTCTCGTCGAATTCCCGGGTTTTTTCGGGTTTTCCCGGTTACTTTTCAAATTCCCGGATATTTCCCGGTATTCCGGGTTTTCCCGGTTTGCTGGCCACCCTGGCCGTTGGTTCCCGGTTCATGAGTTTATGGGTCGATAGGTAGGGTCCAGGTATGGAAGCTGCCTCCCTGGTGTCGGTGGCATTGGTGCTTAGCATGGAACTATCCACCTACCCTCTTCTAAAGATCATTCTCTAGCTAATAAATTATCACACTTAAGCTTCATGTTAGCATTTCCAACCAACTTTGAAAATCGCTAACTTCGCGTATGAAGTAACATAAAAACACTTTGAATGGAAAACAAGATCGACGGAAAACAAATCATTTGTACTGAGAGGTAATTGTTTTGCATTATGTTTGCTTTAAAATAAAATGCTTGATATAGTTTTTGGTTTATTAATCCCAAAGAAATAAATAAATAAATAAAGGAAACGAAATGTTTGCCCATTTGTGTATTTTTGACTCATGTCCAAATTTTATTTATTTATGGGAACAGTTCTGGCTGTGTTACTCAATTTAGAGTAGATCTGGTTTTAATTAAATTGAGTGGTTTTTCACTCAATTTAAAGTAGCCACGAACGAGCGTGCGTTCAAGATGCATTTTACCGAAAAGATGTTACGGAATTTTCATCGGCGTGACATAAATTTATTCGGCGGCGTGAGCCATTTTACTGCGGCGGCGCGCCGGCTAAATTTCATCGGCGGCGGCGGCGTATGAAAATCGTCGGCGGCGGCGGCGTGGCGCGGCGGCGCACAGGTCTACCCTGGAGGGATCGATTTTGCTTACTGAGCAGAAAATCATGGATTTAACCCCAAGCTCTTCCACAGCACAATAAATCGCCACCATCATTTGTATATTTGATATTGAATATTAACCTCGGAAACTATTTGCATATCAACCGAAAACGTAGCCCTGTATTATCGCGAAGCGTTATGGTTCTGAGATGCTCGATGACCCTGGAGGGATCGTGTTTGCTTACTGAGCAGAAAATCATTGGTTCCAAGCTCTCCGTCATGATTCTTAAAATTCGTGATCACTAAACAAAATGAATATGTTCTTTCGATAGCCGGCTAAACAACAAATAAACAAAACATACTTTTGGTTGCATCGTCAACTTGAGGTGAATCCTAACCGAATACCCTACCCAACCCTCCAACTCCGTAGCACTTATGAGGGTATCGCTAAGTCGGATGCCTCTCGTTAAGTAAGTACTACATCAACATTTCCTTCCCTATCCCTAGTTATGGTAAAGATGGGCGTGGCCGGGAATAGCGACAGTCATGCTTCTGTTACTCTTGTTTAGATTGGAACCAATGTTTACTCCCCAGCATTATTCCTGAAAGTAGTCTAACTGAGAATTTCAGAAGAGACGTGAGTGTTGCTAGTATCCAATCTACGAAGTATATCATAACAACGCTAACGCTAACGCTAACTTTTGAACACTATTTAAACAAAACAACATGATAATGTTATATACGCTTTATCCCAGGATTGCAAGCAACATAATTTAGTCACCATTTTCTATGTATTCCAGATATTTTCAAAACTAAACATGTTTAATTTTTGGCCCGAAATTTTACATCCCCACTTACGGTATATGATAAAATCACGTATTACGGGAGGTTTTATGTGTCAAATACAAACTAAAGAACCTCTTACCTCACTTACAAATACAAAAAAAAAAAAGAATCATCATAAGTTGATACTCCAAGGGAGCCTTAGCGTGAAATTTTAAAAACACAAATGTCAGTTTTCACAATACATACAAAAATGAAATCCCCCCTCCCTGTTTGTTGTAGCGCAGCAATCAAGGAGTAGCAATATCATTATTGTAACGGCGCCGGTGGTGTAGTGGTAAGCGTGATTACCTCTCACCCCAGCAGGCCTGGGTTCAATCCCAGTCGGCACCGCCGGGATGTTCTGAGGCATAACATCTCTGATCACGCCTTCCTTCGGATGGGAAGTAATGCCGTTGGTCCCCAGTTCATGAGTTGATGGGTCGATAGGTCCAGGTCCAGGTGTGGGAGCTGCCTTCCTGGCACGTCGGTAGCATTGGTGCACAGCACGGAAAACAAGATCGACGGAAAAAAACAAACCAAAGGAAAAAAAATATCATTATTGTGTGATTTGTGGAATCTGATTTCATAATCCCATAAAACATTTGTTCAATGTGAAATTAATGGAACGCACCCTAATTACACGCAACAGAACAACGGCTCTCGAAAACAAATCTTTACACTTTTAACATTGACATCAGTGGTTATGTAAGGAAATTGGTTTAGTTTTCTTGCTATTGATTCGTGGAGCTTTGCTTATTTCTTGGACAAATATTGCTTTTTTTTTCAATGTTCTGTGAAACTTTCATAAATTTCGGTTGCGAAATAAGAAAGTTATTTAACTTTTTGACTTTGTGGTTGAAGCAAAATAAACCTTTTAGAATTGTCTCCGAAAAAAGTGCACACACAATAACAGTTGTAACTTTCCAATCATCGTTTTCAGAGAAGACTGGTAGCAGTTAGTGCAATTTTTTTGACGATCTAGAAGGTTTTATACCAAATTACAATGGACTGAAGACATTTCTCTCAGAAAAAAATGTGCACACTATTTCATTGAATGGTGGAGGCATCGAATCTTATTATTATGATACAGAGTCAGAACAGCAAGTAGCATAGTTTTACATGCATACATAGTTGTTGCACATACACATTTGCAATCACCATATTTAAAAACGAGACATTTCACCAACATCCCATCAAATATGTTTATAATTGGTTCAAACAAATTGTGATACTAATAGTGATTTTATGCAAAGCAATGTAATACCCTATTCACGTATTCAAAGAAAACCGCTAGAATTACGTCAATAATGATTGTTTTGGCCAAGCATTGAAAAAAAAAAAAGAAAATTTAATTTTTGCATGTTCAAACAATTAGGAGCGTACTGTAAGCAAAATGTTTTAACGGTAATTATACCAATTTATACAAGATTTAAAATCATCATGTGCACTGCGAAATGAAAATAGAAAGGAATAGCAAAAATTACATGATAAGCATGAACTCAGTTTCAGATGAAACCGTTTGCCCTGAGTTACCTATCTGTTCTGTGCTATAGGTCAAGATGGAGAAATAATGGACAAAAAAGTTATGATTTAAAAAAAAAACTCCAGTTTTTGGAAGAATATCCTAAACTTGATTTAATTACTTTTTTGACTTCATATAATGAAAGAACACCAAATTTACAATAAAAAACCATCTGGGTAAAAATTTACTCGGTCGCACTGTTTTCGAGATGTTGCGGATTGAAAGTAGATATTTTTAAAATGTTAGTAGTTTTTAGCCATTTTTAAATGTATTTCGCGGTTCTCCAGTTCCGACAACATTTTTTCCGAAAGATCAGAAAATTTTACAATGAAAATGTTCTTGGTGGCTCATCAATCCGGAATGTGTACGTTTTAAAACAATTTATTTTCTTGCAAATACACATTTCGCTCGTTAGCACTGCAAAGAACTTATAATTGAGATTTTTCGAGAATGATTTTATTTATTTTTACATTAATTGATCGATATAGTTGGAATAGAAATCCATACTTCAATTCTTAGTGATATCAAAAAATTTCTTTTCATTATTACAGTTTGAAAAGTGTCTGACTTCTATTCGTCTTTCAGAAATAGGAATAAATTACTGGTAGTTCCCTTGCAACTTTTATAGGATGTTCACGTTCTCTAGCTAGACTAGCTATGGTAGCCATACGTTTCAGTATTCCTCCTATAGCATCACATGGATCTTTTCCATGTCCTTTTCGGTACGTTTAGAAAGCTGTACACGACAAGAATCACAAATTTTCAATTTATTGTTAAGTTGGTTCTGTTCCGCAAAACCCAGATCAACCAATTTCTTTATATTAGTATCTGTGAGATTTCGGCAATTTTTCGAGTAACTTTTTTTTAAACACGTTTATGCACTTATAATGAAAAGTATTCATTTTAACTACCACTTCGTTTTCTGAATTACTGAACAGGTCACTTCCACAGATACCCAGCGAATTATATTCTAATGTTGATTTCGTATCAGATTTGGCTTATATCTGGACGTAGGTAATTCAAAACCAACCCACTTGGTACCATGAATTGCTTAGCAATAGGTAGTAGGTTAGCATTTCAGCAACAAATTTAAACATATGAGGTGCATGAAAAAAGGTCGCATCGTTTTAATTTTATATTTTAGATGAGATTTAATATATTGATGAGTCACCAAGAGCATTTTTATTGTAAAGTTTTCTGAAAAAAAAATACTGTCGAAACTGGAGAACCACGCACTACATTTAGAAATGGCCAAAAACTACCAACATTTTGAAAATATTTATTTTCAAACCACTACATCTCGAAAATGGTGCGACATAGACAACATTCACATGCGTGCTTTTTATTGTAAATGTGGTGTTCTTTCATGATATGAAGTTGAATCAGTAATTGGACCAAGTTGTGGATATTTTTTCATAAACTTATTTTTTTTTAAATCATAATTTTTTTGTCCATCATTTCTCCATCTTGACCTATAGAGCAAAAGATGGAATTTTTTTTCCCCTTAAACATATCAACAAATAAAAAATACAAAAAATCCTTTTTAAGAATTTTTTTTAAGATTGTATTTGAAACTAATTAAAAAGTTGGGTAATTTTTTTAATAGTGTAATTTTTTCAAATAGTCTCATTTGTTATATGCAATATTGTCAAAGAAATCAAACCCATCGGGCAAATAGTTTTCGAGTAAAAATTTTCTGGAGATGGGATTGATATTTTTCCATAGGCTCCTTCATAAATAAGGCTGGATTCAAATTGGCTATATGAAGATGCAAAATGGCATAGTCCGTCACAAGGAACGTTTCTACAAATTTCAACCAAATATAAACCGATTTGCGAATTCGTAGGGATTTGCTATATGTAAACATATATACTTATGGCTGAAATAAGTTGAAAATTAGCATTCTCATCCGATTTGCGGGTCTGGTTTCCGGGTTCTTCATTATTTCCAACTGTGTAGAGAAGAAGATTATTATATCATCATTAAGAAAAGTCTTTTTGCGTTATGCGATTAAGCAAATAAGCCCAAAAGCCGTTTATACCATGATACCAATTAAAATTAATCCAAAACACCACCTGAGAACTCAATTCCTGTTACATCTAACATATAATCGCAAACGAAGCACCAGTCGCTGACTTTCAACAATTAGCGCCATAGAAAATGTCCCTCACTCGCAGATGCCATGTTTTGTGAGTGCTCAGCATCAATTACGGTGCAACCATAGAAGAGCCATAGAATGGGTAAAACAAAAAATCACCTTACCATGATAATCTAATGAATGCACCTACCCTATGAATCAAGAGTACCCGTCAAGAGCTAAGACACAACATGGCGCAGAGCGACCGAGAAAAAAAATGAACAAAATTGTGCTTCGGTATCTCCCGGAAAGTGGCTAGCTTTCGTTGGTTAGTGGATTAATTAATTTGCATACGTCAAGCAAATTTTAACATCCGACTGACTTCAAGCTCTATAATCATAATTAGAGCCAGCAAGGTATGCCACCGTAGTAGACGAGGACATCTTTGCTGGTGCAGCTGTCTCATCACACTTTTATTTTCACTTGTTCCTTGTCACCAATCCAATGAAATGTTACAGTTAAGACTGGAAAAAAAGAAAAAGTAGGGATGTCAATCAACATTATTCGTACTTGGTAGCATTGAGCATTAAAAAGCATATTGTGGTAGAAATTTGGGCATCAACATACAGTTCTAAGTGAATTCCTAGATTAATGATTTAACTTCGTTTTTACCAAGAGTGTTGCGTCATACAAAACTGCTGCCGTGCTGCTTATTGCAAAAGCTCAACCAATATCGAGCACGTTTGCATTCATTCCAATGCATTCAATACTTTTCCATAGTTCGAAAATTGTAGCATCCACGGAATCAGCTTTGTCCGTGTAGTTAATGAATTGCATTTCCTGGATGCCGTCGTTGCTGTTTTCAGTGGCGTGAAAATGTCGCTCTTGATCTTACGCTACATACCAGCCAAACAACCCGTCTCTACTGGTCAAGGTTTACCGGGCAGTCAGCCAGAATGGTGGCCAGCTCGGAACTCGTTAGTTAAGAGCGGTGCACTGCGCTCTGCTGGTTGGCTCGTCGAGTGTTAATTTAATTATGATTCCGACTGCTTCAGGTGAAAATGATACACATTCACCACCCAAGCGGTGGCGGCACTTGGCGTGGTCAGTCCGGCGAATGTCAGATCCTTCAAGCTCCGGCACACGGACATGGGGACAAGATGCAACACTTGGTTGGTGATTGCAAACGATTAGCCAATTGCCAGTTTGATGGGAGGAACAGTTGGACGGGAAGGGAAGTTGTTTGAATGCTGACGGTGTGGTGAGCCAAGCTGACAGCGTAGATTTGTTCAAAGAGGAAATTGTGTTCCGGATTGCAGGTGAGTACTTGCAGCTGTTGGTTAAATGTCGAATGACATTGGTTGGCTTGTTTTATTTTAAGATGAGGGGCGACTATAAAATTTGCTTGGCGATTCAGTCCTAACTATTGAAACTTATTTTTATTAATGAGCTAAAAAAATCACATTCGTAATTAAATTATTGTTCCATTTTTTATTTAGCTCGTTTATTGATAAGGCTCAATTGCGTTAGCTTTACGGAGCCGATAATTCATTGTTCATTGGTTGTAACAAAACTAACTTATGTCTTTGCCTATTATGAGTTGGGCCGAATACTCACGACTTACCCGAGGTTAGAGGGGCACATTGTCGAAGAATAGGATCATGGGAGGAGCTTGGGGTTGTTCCTTTATCAAATGAAATGTTTTAATTTTTAATCCGTTTTTAGGTCATTCGTAAATCGAACGTTGTTATTATATGTTATTTTAGCTAGTGACCTTCAATTATTATTATTAATGCATATATGAATTAAAGGGTTAACTACACCATTTCCGGCCTATGAATCACAACCCGCACTTAGTCTTTCTAAATCTAACGTAGTTTAGCACCAAACCGAATGTTATTATTACTGAAGGGTTCCAAATTTATTTACCTTTCCCTACACGCAAAACAAAAATTCATTACAATGAATGCAAGATCAATTTTCTCACATCCTCTGTATATGAACTACACTGTGAAGGTTAGAAGCTTAGCTTGCAGACGATGTAATGATTTTTAATCTTTTTTTATTTCACGATCTGTTTTGCTTTCATTTATATATGCCAGCATTTGCCTTGATTTTTATTCCATCCAGATAGAGTTGGAATTAGGGCGTAACAGCTTTTGTAAACAATTACTTCTCTCGATGATTTCTAGGAATTCAAGGCAGTCTCACGCAAACCTACATTACCATCGGGTAGGGGAAGTTTTACTCTACCTGATGGTGATGTTGATTTGCGTGGGCGAGCCTTGAATTTCAATACATCATCGAAAGAACTCATTGTTTACAAAAACTGTTACGCCCTAGTTCCAGCTCTATCTTGCCATGCAGTTTAAAAACGATGTACACATTAATCATAAATTCTTACCAACCACATTTATGCACGAATACATTTGTTCAAGTTATCAACGTACAGTGGTAACTTTTGTATATATGGGTGAGAACCGTATGTCAACTCCAACTTGTTCGCTGGCGATGGAAAAGGATGTGCGTCGTGAATAGGGGAAACGCTCCTATAGTTGCGGTACGTTAGAAGCATTAGGTTCCTATAGTTGTGCAAGGAGACTTAATACACAACGATAGGAACCTAACGCTTCTAACGTACCACAACTATAGGAGCGTTTCCCCTATTATTTGGTAAATTCTAAACAATGTTGTTTTTTTGTTCGTGATGTGGGAAGTTGTGTTTAGTACCGTGCTTTATCTTTTATACCCGATTACCCCGGTCCGTTGCGACGCGTTGTTTGATTTTTTACTGCGGAATCATCCCGGTAGTCGCGTCTTTCACGAATCGTCGTACAGTTGTCTTCAGGTAGAGAAAAATATTGGAAGGAGGAATGAGCTGTTGACATGGACGACGCCGTCCCACCCATGTTACGGGTTTCAAATCAAATTGGACCAACCGACCAAATCTTGGTTGTTTTTGGCGTGAGTGTGCATGAGTACAGCGTAGAGCTGATTCGATCGGTTTGATCCGCAGATGTTGATTGCTCGTAGTGGGAGAGAGTATTATATGGTGCCGGTTGTACTTTAAATTACTTGTTTGATGGACAGTTGACCGGGATCAAGAGTAGATCGTTAATAGCCGGAGAAGTAAGTGAATAGTTCGATTTTTTTGGGTGCTCAGCTAAAAGTTCGGTTACTGGTTCTGCTGGTTTTCAACATTCGATACCACTCTAACCACATCTAGTGCTGTATATTGTATTCAACTGGAACTCTGTTGTCCTGGACTTCCACCCAGGTTGCGGTCGTGTGATCGATTTGTTTCTGTCGGTGTGTGCTGTACGATACAATGTAGGGCCACCAGGTCCAATGTCAATCATATGATTGACTCCGCACCAGGGAAAGGTGAACGATGCACTGCTGAACATTAAATCACCGGCAATGCGGAGTTGTTGAATATCGTATCACAAACTATCGCTGAAAACCGTGCTGAATTTGCCTGGGAGTTGAAGATTGAAGTGATTACCAATAATTCTTAGGTAATTCAGTAATTTCTGAAATAATTCCGAAATTTTCTGGAGTTACTCTGTATTTACCAAAGTGATAAGGTGTGATGCATAACATATATTGCATATATTATGTATAGTAGTTGAGAGATTATGATACAAGCAAAATAATATGTATATATAACAAAGGGGGTACACTTTTTTCCATTATAGGTACATGACTAATTAATGCATGGCCCCTTGTATATTTTTCTGAAGGTATTCAGTACTTCCTGAAGTTATTTTGAACTTTTATAAATTTACTTAGCTCTTTCCAAGGTGATTTTAAAACTTTTCAAAGTGATTCTATCTTGGATTCTATATTTTACCGAAATTATATTTATTACTTGTGTAAGTTTATCAGAACTTTTCAAGTTAATCCAGTTTTTTCCAAAGTAATTCCATATTTTTCTGAAGCAATTCAATACTCCCAAAGTGAATTCAAATTTAATTTTTAATTAGGTTTTTAACACCATTTGCAGAGCATCAGAATTTTCAGTTCGAGTTGCAATTGCGTATCTTCTGGCGTTTTAATGCTATGTACTCAAACACCACTTTCTATTTGGATTTTGATAAAATTAAACCTAAAATCGAAAGTTTTATTCATCAGATTAGTAACATGATAAAGATTCTACATATTAAAAAAAATCGTTGTCTCTTTCCTAATTTCAAAGAACCATTTTGTTGTGAATCTTAATTGAGGTGGTGATAATGAAGGGAATGAAAACATAATATATTTTTGTGTGTACCTACATAGGTCAAAACTTTTCCAGTCAAACGAAATAGTGCTGTTTACTACCTACATAGATTGAGAGGGTAAGAACGAAAGGGGTGCAAGCGGCAATATAAAAAAATTGATAAGTAAATAACAGTTAAAGATACTGCTTTTTTCTCATGATTTCCTAGCGATTTTCGGACAAAATTGCATACGCCATGAATGAAACACAATGACGTTTTTTAAATCTTTTCTACAAAGTGTTGAAGAAAACGTGGATAGAAAATATTAGCCGTTTTATTTGGCTGACATAAAGAATCTATTTATCGTAACTTCATCTGAACATGGGAAACATATTGTTACTCTTGCACCCATTCAGAGTCCAATAAATTAATGATCAATTCAAAGCCCCATTGGTAAATCTATTTTTTATCAAGGTTCATTAAAATTACACAATGTTTCAACAAGTTTCATAACATTTTACTCACGGCTAGAATTTACAGCGGTGCTGATAAATTTACTGGGCCTAACCTGTTTACGCTCATTGACTTCCCCTAAGTCAATTTGGTTCCAAACATCAACAAACCATCGTTGCTTATTGACATTAGGAACCAGTTATTCGAGGTGCAACGATTGTTCGTATTTGATTCCCCTAGGCACTGACGGGTCAAACATTTTGACAGTTTGATATAAATGTATTGGTGAGCCTGCTGCTCGTGAGCGGATAGCTCACTAACACATACAAACGATTTTTGGGTCTCACAAATACCTATGTAAATGTGAATAATCACTAATACACATGCATCTATGATGTATCAACACAAGCACAGTATGCTTCGTAAACAAATACTTAAGCAGCAGCTCTTCACATCCAAAATCTCTCCAAAATTGTTGATCTCCTTTATCTCCTTTTTCTTGCATTGATCCGTAACTCGATTCATCACATATTCTGTTCATGCGGTCTCCACTAAAAAAAGTTAGAATAATGTTGACCGAGGTAATTAGATTAACATTCGAAGTCCATCCTATTTTACATAATCTGCACAAAAGATACTTTCTGCCCGCCCCATTCATACATAATACGGTGGGAAATCCTGTCAGGGGCGGAGCTTAGAACATATTTTTTGTGCAGAATATGTAAAATAGGAGGGACTTCGGATATTAACCTAAATGCATATACCGTGCATCATAGAGAAAGAAGTGTGTGGGGAAGTTGAAACGGTAGATGTATCTCTTAGCGGGAGTCAATAATCACTGAGATTATTTCTAATATAGTAGTTTGTTTGAGGTAGTACACAATGCCTCTCTAAAATAATTACAGTGAGTATTCACTTCCGCTAAGAGATAGACGTACCGTTCCAACTTTCCCCGGTGTACCTTAACTATGATGCTTACTATCAAAACATTGAACAGGTGGAGAACCTGCATGCATACGAGCTTTTGCTCTGACTTTGAAATTCAATAACTGAATCCCCCTAATTTTCAATTAATGTTGTACTAAGCACCTACTTATTGTAAACCAAACGTTTGATTTGAGAAATGTCACAGTAATCTATTTTGCATTATGCTTCAAGCACGCTGTAAAGTACATAATGATGATGCATGATAATTTTATGTTAGGGTTGTCCTCCAAATTGGAGAACAAAGAGGTGCTTAAACCTCGTATGATAGTTATACCCCTTCCTCCCTACTACGCTGATATATGATCCAGCATTTTGTTCAACATTGAAAGTACCGTCTTCTGATAGGGAAAATTCTGTCAATTCTTAACCATTACATTTAATTTAAATATATTATCTCATGCGTAATATGAACGGTGGTTTGATTATGCTAAAACGAATTGTCGCGAGTTTTGAACCATAACCGAAACATTGAAATACTTGAAATATTCAAGATAAAGAATAATATTCAAAAATGCATGAAATACCTCAATTTGCCGTAGTTCTACGTCATACTGCGGTCCTGTCTAGGAAACAACCCTTTTTTTTATAATAAATTAACTTAATATATAACACACATTTCACGTATTATTTATAACGTGAAGTAACAAAAGACAAGTTTCACTATGTATCGTTTAAGGCAGCTGTAATCCATTCATCGCTTTCCCACCCGTTCCCGATCTCAGACACATCATTTCAGATGACCTACCCATATCGAGCGATCTTGGATTTCTATGTAATGAAGAAATGATGGAGAATAGGGTACAAGCTGCAGCCTCTATTTATTTAATAAATAACATATCTTCTAATGAAAACTACCTGATTCAACCCACTGACCACAGGCATCGACACAAACGATAACAATTTTACCTCCGATCTATTTGGTCAAAAGAGTTATAGCTTATGAGCCTACCGTTCGTTGCCTCTGTTCGGTTGGACAATTAATAGCAAAGGCAAGAACGGCGCGATGGACAGCTGAGAGTGCTGCTGCTGCTGCTGCTGCTGAGGAGGACCGAATAATTTCATTAATTAACACGGCAACCCTGTCAGCTCTGCTGGTGGTCCATCGATCGCGTTCGGCGAGTTCCATTTTTGGTCGTACCTGGCTGGGAGGAACGTGTGCCTTTTCCCTCGCATGCGTCTGTCGTTAAGTGGCTCATGTTGTTGGTGTGCACGAACAACCATTTTTTCGATGTTTGCCCGGGCGTGGACCGATAGGGATCACACGCAGTTTGGGAGCTATTAAAACTCGAGAAGTCCAAAGCCTTAACGCTCAAATTGCTATTCTAACGAAACCGATTAACATTCTGGTACCTCGCGCGATTCGTGAGGTGAATAATAGTGATCGACTTTGCCGGTGTGGTCGCTTGAAGAAATCCGATCCTCTCTGAGATAAAATCTGAAATTTTGGAGTGAAATTTGAGAGGTATGAGGGATTGCTCGCATGATAATCGCAACAATTGCTTAAAAGTAATTAAGAGTCCAGTTTAACAGCAAGGTTTAGTGAATATATTATGAACATTGATTCCGATCTAGATTTGATGTTGAGAGTGAGAACTGAAAGAACCATTAAGTTTTCGAGGAATATTACGGAATTAATTACATAAACATTTTCATTTGGCTTTGTGAGTCATAGGTACACAACAGAATGCTTCAAATTATCCCAAAACAAGTAGACAGTGGTTAATCATTCTCCTTTCATCGCGTTCATGCCCCGAATACTTGAAAGCGTACCTGCCCAATCAACAGTAAATCAGTCAACCTGTTCAAAGATAATCGCGTAGGCCCTTGCTTAAACCGGCCACAGCGGTATGTCGCTCTATTTACATAACAACATCGAAAGTTGCCCTGTTCAACTTTGGCCAGCTTTGCATCAGGTGCCAGTAAAGCGCACTATATTAAATCACCGTCCACTACCATATTGGAATCCACATTCCAAAATAGCCGTTGAAAGACTCTCGAGCCGTCATGTCCGTAGAACGCGTGAACAGACTACTGTCAAAAGCTTTTTGCACTGAATCACTCCTGTCTCGGGGCAATGGCATGGGCACTTGGCTACCCTCAATCACTTGTCCCTCCTGATGGTTCTGCTGAGCAAAGCTGGTATGCATGTAACACTGCAAAAGGGTATTGAATGTGCTACGTCGAGTATGGACGGTTGATTTTCTTCGACCCGTCCGTGGCCCTTGCTTGCATTAAATGTAGGTACGGTGAACTGGTTTGTAATAGTTGTGTTAAAATTGAAACCAGCTTAAACTATGGATCAACCCACGAGGGTTCAGTTTTGCGTATGCGTTACTGAAGTGGTTCTAATAGAGTGTCTTAGGGTTTCATTAGTTTGTATGCCTGTAAGCCCATTCCTTGTCGGGAAAAACGACTTTCTGTGCTCATTTATTTACTGCAGTATGCAAAATTAGGATATTTACTCATTTAAATATGTTCCGGGAGTAGGTTATAAGGTGACAAAATTTAATGACGCTGTTACTTGCAAATAAAGCGAATCCTTAAAACAAAGGGGTGCAATCACATGTAACGGAAAAATGGCACCCACCCATGGTGGCTTACCTGGGACCATATTTCAGCAAATCACAAATCAATGCTGCCTTTTGATCCCCGGATGCATTCCGTTGACATCCAAAAATCACACATGGCACAAAACTCATTCCAGCAGCGGCCGCCTAGTCAACTCGTTCCTCGAGAATTGTTAGCTCGTTTGTTACACGAAATGACAGACAGCAGTGACACACGTCCTCCTGTAGTATGCGGTGGGTCCAAGATCCCGCACCACCAGACTCGGTCGGAATCCGGACATAAAATGAGAAAACATCATCAACGAAACAAAAACATTTGTCAGAACCTGTAGCGGTGATACCTGTTGGCTGATGCCCGCCCACCCGCACTCGGGATCCACCGGAAATGGCTCCAGCTTTCAAGGCAAAAGACTGCAAGAAATTAGATCAATTTGCTCTTGGTTTGTGCCGGAGGTGCGGGGAGGGCAGAAAAGCTAACAAAAGAACTATTTTCACGTTGACTACGTCGCTCAGTTGAACTGCGGGCGGGAAAGCATAAAATTTGTCATTAAAATGAGTAAACATCACCTACAGCTAGCTCAACGATCAGATGTCGTTGGGGGGGGGGGGTGGAGAGGCGCAGGTTCACAAAAATGAAACTGTGCAAGTGAGGACGACGGTGGTTGACGATGAAGAGGTAGCATAGAACCAAAGTGTTTCCCATTGTAAGACATCGACATAAATCGCGACTCCCGGTGTGACTGAACCCCATCGCGATGATGATGACGACGACGACCTAGATGACGAGTGGAAGAATTTAAATTTATAAACAAAACACCCAGAAATTATGTACAAACAAAAGGCTAAACGATCCGCACCGGGGGAAGCACGGTGGAAAGCGAAAAGGTAAATGACTGGAAAAGAGCGACGATAACACTTCGCAGCAAAGGTAAGAAAGATGAATAATTGTTTTTTTGTTTTTTGGTTAAAAGTTCGTTTCACGCGATGAAACTAGATTAGCTTCTAGCTGTATCGGTCGGGCTTCGAAAAAGGCAACAATCCAAAAAGGTTTCTGGTGTTCAAATCGTTTGCTTTTGAATGGCACATTAGGCACGCAGCAGGAAATCGTGGCCATATTTGCTTGCTGGACAAGTTATTGTTTGTATAACCATGTTTAATGATAGTGATTTCTGCACTTATTATCAACCAGCTGCCATTATCCATGGATAGTTGAAAATAATCAAAAAATATAATGTCAATTTATCATATCCGCCGAATTGATGATTTTGAAAATCTAAAAAATGTCCCAAAATTTTCAAAAAATGTAACCAACAAAAAGTTTAAGGATTTGATCAGACGCTGTTGTGCTATGATTTTTGTTAATTTTTGAGTGTCCAGTCATCAAATTTACACATTTTTTGAATTTTGTTACCAAAATCACTGGAATTTTTATACTATGTATACTTCTCCTGAAAAAAAAAAATAAAGGTATTGCGGGATCTAATTTCTGATACTATTTCTTGATATTTTACTTATTATGTCATGCTAGTTCATATATTTTTGGGGTATCAAGATCATAATTCCCAAAGGATTTCCAAAGTGACTCAGGAAACGGCTATCCAGGTGAACTTGGATATGTTAAGAGGGGTGTTTTAAAATTGTCTGGATGAAGGTCACTTATCAGATAGATGGAAAGTGCATAATTTAGCAAGGTAAGTGGGCCAGTTTTGGCATATGCACAAGTTATGGCACAATCCAATATACGCAATGGTTCCAATTTTTGGCCTGGAGCAAATTTAAGTCGGGCCATAACCGGTGCACTGATCCTATTGCTAGCAAAACTAGGAAAGCCTCCAGCGTATCCAGCTACTGTAGAAAAGTCATTATAAGCAACATTGCTGCATTTATTCAGGTCTTAAAGTATTCTACAAGTCTAAATCATGGGCTACAGAACCCTAATAAAGTCATAATTGGTTATTGGAATGCCTACTGGATATATAAGGCAAACTTTTCGAAAGGATTATCCTCAACAAACTGGCAAAATATGCGGAGTGTGAGCAGGCCTGTCATAGTGATTACTCAATAGACTGATGCAAAATTTGAAATTTTCGCTCCACAGTGCTCAAACGGTTCCAATTGGGTCCTGATTATCTTCCCAAAATTTGAACTCATTGAGTAAGAACCTGACTTGGCACAAACCATCTGAAGTTTATATGGAACTTATTATGGGGAAACCATAATTTCGGTTCATATCTATCTCAATTCACCAGTTCACTATACTTAAGAAAATGATAACTGCGTTTGTTGAAATTTTTCTCAGCTACAAGTTTGTTGAAGACCACTTTTCGATCAAATGTAAGGAACAAAAATTATTAATGATTCAAATTACTGATGTCTTATGATTATGCTCAATCAACTGTTCAGCAGGCAACATTGGTGTTTATGGCGCGTAGAATAGAGGACAAAAATCATGGCTACTATGTCACACTGCAGAATAAAGTGTTGCCCACAATACAGTTGCTTAAACTTGCCATAAGATTATCAATCTCTTAAAAATTATTAACTATATAATTTGACATTTGGCTGAAAAACAATTTTCTGCAAAGTTGTAGCTGATAAAAATTCCCATGAGATTAGCAAGAACTTGTTAACAGTACGATATGGCAAAAGGCTAGAAGACAATGAACAAAAAGTTTGGTTTTCCCATAGCAATTTCCATATAAACTTCAAAGGGTTTGTGCCAAGTCAGTTTCTTATCAAATGAGATTAAACTTGCGGAAGCTAATCAGGACCCGATTTGAAACCGCATGAACACTGTGGAGTGAAAATTTCAAATTTTGCATCAGTCTATTACTCATAGGGTGGGTGAGCCAGTAGTGGAGGTACTAAGCCAATTTATTAATAAAACAATAAATATACGATGTACACACAATTGTAATACGCAAATCTATAGCTTTCAACCTCTATTTTGATAGAAAAATATTACACTGTAAACTCATCCTCCATTAATAGGAACACTGTTCCAGTAGTTTTGGTAGTTGCTAACTTTGGTTCCTATAATAGTGGAATGCGTTGTTTTCTTATGGGTTCCACTATTATAGGAACACTACCGCAACTATAAGAGCAAAGGAGTGAAAATCTTAAATAAAATTAATGATTTTCCGTAATTATTGGGCTAATTTTAAGTTTGAAATATGCAAATATGATTTATTTTAGGACAGCTCCTCACTATTCCGGCACAACCTCCATACCACAACTATAGGTACACCACTATTACTAGAACACCTACCCTAATTGCGTCATGAGTAAGTAGATCCGATAGCCGATTTGTTTTGTGTGAAATCAAAACTAACTTGGCGCAGACATATCGATCAGCATGTACTTCATTTATAGAAGCTTGCTCCATAATACATAAGCTAAATTATGGACGCTCTTCTATAACTGTGCACTTATGTGAAGAAAATTGAACTGCAAACATCATACTGTAGATTAAATCAATTGCGAATTTAAAATATAAAGAAGTTCATTAAAAAGAATTGGAAATCAGATACAAACATTTTATTTTATTTGGGCTGTCTTATGAATGTGCATGTGCAGATACACATCTTTCCAAAGGAATTAGGGAATTTTTGAATGCCAATTCACTAGGCGCTTTGGTTTTTTTTTTTTAAGTTTTAGTACATTATCAATGATGTATATTTGCATCGATAATGTATTGGAGTGGGGTTTTTCATGTGTGCAGGTGGCTTAGGAGTGCTTGCGTTCTTGAAATGGGCTATTGTAGCTGCGGTAGAGCTGTCACCTTCTAACTCCCGGGTTCAAGCTTCTTTGCATTCATAAGACGTGATTGCAGGCAGATGTTATCCATAATACCACTGCCAGACAGTGGGAGTTAGGCCAAGGGCGAATCTTCATTCTAATCTACGATTCCACATACTATTAATAACCTTTTACACATCAGAATGAATTGTGCATATGTTTAGGATCAACAAACATTTTCAGGCGCAAAGGAGCAACAAGGTCGAGCTGATACCGTTTCTTAATCCCAAAATCTGAAGACTGTTTTGAATAATATATTTAGGTAATGGGCAGCAACAACGGACAGATAAACTACTTACAGCTTTTATTTATTAAATACTTGATATAACGATTGCCAGCAATGCCAGCTGGGCTATTGCTTACCCTCCCTACTAGCAAAAATCCACCCTTCTCGTGACACTTATGAGGGGTCGTAGAGTTCTCTGCATCTCTCTTAAGTAAGTGTCGGACTAACATTCCTCCCCTTTCCCCACCAGATACGAGGACGTGGCCAGGACAGCTCTGGTGTATTGGAGGGAGACACATCCTTTATCTAAGAGGTAGTAATTAATCACAAATTACTATCTAACGCAACGG
The DNA here is from genome assembly GCF_037179485.1 of Ochlerotatus camptorhynchus. NCBI lineage: Eukaryota > Metazoa > Arthropoda > Insecta > Diptera > Culicidae > Ochlerotatus > Ochlerotatus camptorhynchus. Next base: position 572,333 of record NW_027040575.1, on the reverse strand, counting down.
ATTAAGGTGGGTCTCCTTCTTAACAACAGTTTGGAGCTCGTACAACCTACGACATTGTGCAACCTGGTTTATGCTATGCTATGCTATGCTTTGGCAATTACACTAGGTGCTTTCAAAGTGTAAATATATTGCTCCATCTCTACTGATGAAAACAACCGCTTGCAAAAAAAATCGCCTCTTTAAAAAAAGATCGTATTGCCTCTAGGATGCTGAAAATACATACAAAATCACAATCCAAACATTTAAAACTATGATCTGTCGAGTTGGTCGTTTTTTACAACGTTTTTTACATGGAACTCCCGGACAGTTTCACTCATTTCAGGAAAATTTCAGGAATTTTGAAGAAGTTTTAGGAATACCAGAAAAATTCACAGAAGAAGGGTTTTATTAAAACTTCAGGGATGCTCTAAAAATCTGGGGAATATGTGAAACATTCAGAAATTGTAAAAACTTCAGGTTAGTTCTGAGACCTATAGACAGCTCAAAATTTTAAGATCTTTAAGGGTAAATTCCGAAAACTGCTGGCAGTTCAGGGAAATTTCGTGAACTAACGTGAAGAACAGAGAACTTCGTGACAGTTTAATTAACTTCAACAACATTCCAGGAGCTTTGGAACTTTTGGAAAGTTCCGAGAAGTTCCAGAATGATTTAAAGACTTAAGGACCATTAAATTAAATTCAGGAAAAAAATGCAAGAACCTTACAGATTTTCCAAGCCTATGTGAAAAAAAGGCGAGTCCCATGAAAGTCAGGAAAATTGCGGTATTTTAATGAAGTTCCAACAACGAATTAAAAAAAAACTTGGTTAGTTCCATTATCAACAAATATAATTAGGTAGTCTTCAAGAATGAGAATATCAGAGATGTCAAAAAATCATCTGAGGAGAAGTCTACAGAACTTCAGGAGAATTGTGGAAACTTTCAATAAAGCTAGCTCTAAATGTCTTCAGAGAATCTCAAAGGTCTTATGACTTTCGGAGAATTTTAACAATCTATAGAGAGACGATACTAAGTAGCACTAAGATATGTAAATGAAAATCCTATACATTGAAGACAGCACCATGAGCTTCAGGAACATTTTGATAAACTAAAAAAAAAGTACCAGGAATTTCAGGGAAGTCCAGAGAACTGCAATCTCATTATTGTCAAGGATGTTCCGAGTATTTCGAGCAGCTACATTAACTATTTACAGGAACTTTCAAGAAGTACCGAGGATAAAGCTCCGAGAAAAGTTCCGAGAGATTCTTGAAAATTTAAGGACCTTCATGAAGGATCGCAAATTCCATGTAAGTCCAGAAAAGCTCAGGAATTTATAGATTTTGAAGAAAGATCCATGAGCTTCAAGGAAATATGTATCAACAATTGCAGGTAAATTTCAGGAGCTTCAGCAAAGACCGAAAAATTTAACGGCAGTTCAGTTATCTTCAGGAAAATTGTGGGTTTAAATAGTTCTGAGAAGTTCGGAGAAGTCAATAAAACTTTACTGAAGATAAGAAACCTTTAGATCAGTTCCATTAACATCAGGAAATCATCTAAAACTTCAGAATAGCCAAGAATTACCAGGAATTTACAAAATGTAGAAGCATTCGTAATTTTGTTTCGGGCTGCTACCGACTCCGGTAATCCATTTACCAAATTGTCAACAGCTGAACGGTCGGTAATGTTTGCGGTAATCGAGAACATTACCAAAAATCTGTAAACTGAATCCGCAAAACTAGCTGTCAAATTTACCGAACGATCGGTAATGTTTACCGAAAACAAACAAGCTTGATTTGTAGTCGACTTTACCGGAGAACTGTAATGTTGGACACAATACTCAAATCACAGTGTTCACTCGGCTTTCGACAAAAGCAGGCCACTCTCGATGTGTGCCACGCAATCGTCTGTTTTCTCGGCAGCAACCATTGTGTAGTCCTTTTCATTGTTCTTTATCAGTAGTTCTTTCGGTCGATGCGTCTTAGGAAAGCAACCGTTTCGTGATAAGTGTGTGAGTGCGGGCCACGTTTTGCGTCCATTGCTGCAATGGAAGCGAGCTGACCCCCGTTGGCGTAACTGCCATACAATGAAATCTCTGGAAGCGGCTCCAGTTCTGATGCTTGTAGCGCTGGTGGTCAATGAAATACATGCGAACATTTAGGTCAGTCGTGGTCAATGTGGTAGTGTTGCAAATTGCTCCATCGATGAAAAAAAGAAGTTTCTGTCGGAAGGATGTGGCGCTGCACTGAAAACAGGGAAGCATTAGAAGAAGATTCCAAATGCTGATTTTTGATTGTGACCATCGGGAATGGAACTTGTGACCGACAGAAAAAAAAGCAATAACATCGGCCATCTGTAACGATGGGTATTTATTTAGATAACGAATATTCATTACTAAATGAATATATCTACGATCGCTCATCTTGGTGTTGCAGTTGGTCCGTAACAGGCTCCATAATTTCACTCTTTATATTTCACAAACACAGTCTCCTCTTACGAACGTTTTCAAAGCCTATCGAAAATCACCATAAAGCGGATTTGACGCTGTGTCCGTTACCAAAGTCCTTAAGAGGAAGCTTACCGGCCCAAAAATAAAAAAAAAATATATTTTCTGTACGTTTTAATTAGAGTCCAACTTTATACCACAGACAAGCGCATTGAATATTTCTCACTGTAAAACATCGTCGCTAAAACATGACCGCCATCTGTTGAGTACACTGTGGTGGGTAGTACGCTGAACAGATGGCGGTAGTGTGTAAACGTCAAACGCAAGGGAATTGGCTATGCGCGCCACAGGTGGCGGTACTACCAACTACGATACTTTTAAATTGACCGTTAAATGCTTGTTCGATGAACAACTTGCGAGTGTTATGTCTGTTTGTCTGTGTTTATACCATAATGACTTTAAAAAAAATGTTTTTGCACGTCAATTTTCTTTGAAAAAATAGAAAAAATGTGATTTTTTTTTAGATTTTTGATACCTTTTTCAATATTTTTAGAAAAATCAAAACGAAATTATTTTATTGGAGCGGTGAACTTCCCCTTAATGAAACACTTTGTTGCCAAAACTTCTGTAAAATATTTAACCGAAGTCATTGATGCAGCTGATTAACAGACCTGCCTGTAAAAATATTAGCTGATTTCCTTAAATTTTAACTACCGAAAATACCGAAACATCTATAATTTTTGGGATTACCGGTCCAAGCCGGTATTTTTGACCGTACTCAGGGTCTCTGTTTAAAAGACTTGCCAATATTTATATGGGGGACATTTTTTTTTTATCATTTTTGTCAACAGGCCAACCTCTAGATTTGTCCTGTTAGGTGAAAAAAAAAACACTCTAGGAAAATTTCTGCTCATTCGGATGTAACACGAGTTGGCGCTTTTGATTTCAAATTTATATGGGGATATTGGTTGAAATGTATGGATAAATAATATTCCTTCACTTTTTCGTGCTTAGTACTACACACTGAGAAATAACTAATTTTACACGTGACGGAATCCATCTTTGACATAAAGGATCAGACGTAACCAAATAATTTATATAAAATTAAGTGCTTCGAGGCTGAAAAGTTCGTTACTTGACAAAAAGTACGTTTGATTGAGTTGAATTTTGCGTCTGTTATCACTCAATTTAATGCATAAATATACGCTCGTATGAGTCAGACTCAGAGCACCTAAATTTAAATGATTTTCTCTAAGCTAATCAAACTCGATTAAGCTCAGAATTTCAGCACACGTAGCTTAAACTTTAAGAAACAACTAAGCTGAAGACAGCATCACGATTCAAGTTAGTAGTAAGGAAATATTGACTAAATATGTGAATTCTGCTCGTATATTGCAACAAAATATAGACAGCTTATGCAACGCATGAACTAATGGGTGTTCAATAAAAAATTAGAATTTCTTCAGTCATATAGCTGAAAAAAAAAATTTTTTTTCAACGAAAAACTTTAATGATTATTGGAGAAGGAGCCCTGGTCAGCCTTACGACGCAACTTAGTCGCGATGCTTTCACAAGAGCGCTGGACGGCACTGAAATCATTCTAATTTTTTATTGAACACCCGTTAGATTACCACAAACAATTAAAGTTCACATTTTCCACAGGCCAACATCCAGGCTCGTGTCTTTTGGTGCGATAACCACTATCTGAATGTTTCAGCTCTGTTTGACGATACACGGGCTGGTGTTTTTGGTTCAATGTTTGTATAAGGACTGTTCATTAAAGAAAGTTGACACCTGTTTATCAATGGTTTAGGGTAAAACGTAACGAAAACTTGTGAATTTTCACTCAGTGTGTAAAAACGTTGTTTATTTTGGCAACACACCTGAAAAATAAAAAATAAAAAGTGAGAAATTTCGAACGATGGGTCGGATCGGCTTATCAATTCGCAGATTAATTCTGCACAAATGATTTCCCGAAAAGTTGTCGTTTCGAGAATTGGCAAAAAGCGTGAAGTGCAGTAAATCTACAGTGTTCAAGATTGTTAAGAAGTTTGGAGAAACTTGTTCTCTTGAACATTTACCGAAATCTGGGCGTAAAAAGGGGGCATCGGACCACAAAAAGGAGCTGGCAGCAGTACGCCAAAAAATTGGACATCAGCGTCGGAAATGTGCAGAATATCAACAATACGTAATAATATCAGAACCTACAAGAAGTAAAAAGCACCCAAAAGGACGCATTCACAGAAGACTCCTTCGAAAAAACGGTCACGGAACTTGTATGACGTTCTCCTTCAAAAGCTGAACCGGTGCATTTTGATGAACGATGAGACGTACGTCAAATTGGATACCAGTACACTTCACGGGCTGCAATTTTTCAACGCTGAGCAGAGGACAGATGTGCCTGTGGCTTGAAGAGTTCTTCGTATTTCACAACGGGCACAATCAATGGTGAAAACTACAGAAAAGAATGCATAAAAGAACGGCTTCTACCCATCTACCGAAAGGATAAAATTTCAAAATCCCCCAAACTGCCCTGAACTGCGTCCTTTTGAATGATACTGGGCAATAATTAAACGACATCTTAAGAAAAATAGAAGAGATGCAAGCTCTTAAGAAAGATGGAAGAGAATCAAGAAAGTTGTGCAGAATCTAATGGGTGGTATCAAGAGAAAAGTCCGAGCGTTCTTCAGAAATGAGAAGCAAACAAAACTCACGTGAAATCGGTTATATGTATGTTGATATTCATTTATTTAAAGTAAACTTATGAATTTTTTTTTTTTTATAATTACTTTATTTGTACAGGCTCAATCGAATAAACTTTACAGAGCCGAGTTATCCTTTGCGTTATACATTATTACTGTCTTAAATTTAAAGTTAAAGGAACTGGACCGAGTACTCGCGGTTGTCTCGAGGTTAGTGAAGATTTACAATTTTCGGATGGGAAAAGGGAAGAAGGAGGTGTGAAATGTGGTTTACGATACAACTATTTAATTAATCCTAAAGCATGAAATTATTTCTATTCATCTTGAAAACAAACATTGAAAAAAAAAAAAACCCACACGTACAAAATACAAACTAAACACAAGGTTAATCAAACTTACAATCTAAGGTTAATATCCTTAAAGTAAACATATATGAGTTTCATAAACTCCAGATCGCGTCTAGCCAAAATATCCCGAACTGGAACATTAGGTTGTCTACCTCGAGCCCGAAGGGAATCATAAAAATGTGATCTGACTCCACGATACTCCGCACAAGACCAAAGGATGTGATCAGCGTCCTGGTAACCTTGTCCACATTCACAGAGATTGCTGTCTCCCAACCCCACACGGAACAAGTGAGCGTTTAGACAATAGTGATTGGACATGAGACGAGACATCACGCGTATGAAGTCTCGACTCAAGTCCAACCCTTTGAACCATGCAAACTTCGACACCTTAGGGATAATTGAATGTAGCCATCGTCCCAAGCTCCCTTCACTCCATTGATGTTGCCAGCTAACGAGCGACTGCTGACGATAAATAGAGAAAAATTCACTATAGGCGATCTGTCGATCATAAATGTCGCCTTCCATAGCGCCCACCTTCGCAAGTGAATCCGCCTTCTCATTGCCCAAAATTGAGCAATGCGAAGGGACCCACGCGAAGGTGATGATGAAAGAGCGCACGGATAAAGTACTAAGCAGTTCTCGTATTTTCAAGAGAAAATACGAGAAGTGCTTTACCGGCCTAATGGAACGGATAGCCTCGACAGAACTGAGACTATCCGTAAAAATAAAGTAGTGGGCTGGAAGAAGTGAAGCAATAGTTTCCAAAGTGTAGTGAATTGCTGCCAGTTCAGCCACATACACAGAACAAGGAGCTTCAAGTTTTCGAGAGGCGCTATGAAATTCATTAAATACACCAAAACCAGCGGACTCCTCTATTAGAGATCCATCTGTGAAAAACGTTCTTGCAGAATCAACATGGCCAAACTTTGCAGCGTATAATGACGGAGCAATCATAGGACGATGATGCTCTGGAATTCCGCGGATTTCCTGCGTCATAGATAAATCAAAATTCACTGAATTGCCGAAATCGGAGAAGATTACACGATTGGGAATATTTCTTGAAGGGCTGACATCCTGTGTTAAATATAGGTAGTACAAAGTCATAAAACATGTTTGAGGATTTAGCTCCAGAAGCTTCTCAAAATTTTCGATCACCAGTGGGTTCATTACTTCGCAACGGGTGAGGAGCCTAAGAGATAACTCTGAAAAACGGACGGATAGTGGCAACATGCCCGCCAGCACTTCGAGACTCATAGTATGAGTCGAGTGCATGCATCCTAACGCGATACGAAGACAACGATACTGGATCCGTTCCAGCTTGATGATGTGGGTTTTAGCTGCCGACTGGAAACAAAAACTACCATATTCTAGAACCGATAAAATCGTTGTCCGGTACAACGTCAGAAGATCTTGTGGATGAGCTCCCCACCACGTTCCGGTAATTGTTCGGAGAAAATTGATCCTTTGTTGGCATTTTCGTCTCAGATACTCAATGTGGGATCTCCAGGTGCATTTGGAATCGAACCAGACCCCAAGATATTTGAAAGACTTGGAATAAGTGATCGGCTTACCCAAAAGTTGAAGCTTCGGTTGTGCTGGGCTATGCTTCCTAGAAAAAACGACCAACTCAGTTTTCTCCGTGGAGAATTCGATACCCAGCTGAATAGCCCAAGTAGACAAATTGTCCAAGGTATCCTGTAAGGGTCCTTGCAGGTCAACCTCTTTTGGCCCTGTGATAGACACTACGCTGTCATCTGCAAGTTGTCTCAACGTGCAATTGTCATTAAGACAATTGTCAATTTCTCTAACGTAGAAATTGTACAAAAGGGGGCTTAAACATGAGCCTTGGGGGAGACCCATGTAGCTAAATCGAAAAGCTGTAGAGTTTCCATGAGAAAAGCTCATATGTTTTTCTGACAGCAAATTGTACAAAAAATTATTCATTAATGGAGACAATCCACAAGCGTGGAGTTTCTCTGAAAGAACTTCAACGGATACTGAATCAAAAGCCCCCTTGATATCCAAGAACACAGAAGCCATTTGCTCTTTCTTAGCAAAAGCCAACTGAATTTCCGAGGAAAGCAACGCGAGACAGTCGTTCGTTCCCTTACCCCTACGGAAACCAAATTGAGTATCTGAAAGAAGGTGGTTCGTCTCAACCCATTTGTCGAGGCGAAAAAGGATCATTTTCTCCATCAATTTCCGAATACACGACAGCATCGCGATGGGCCGATACGAATTGTGATCTGACGCGGGTTTATCAGGCTTTTTAATGGCTATCACCCTTACTCGTCTCCAATCGTCGGGAACAATATTGAGCTCCAAGAACTGATTGTACAAGTTCAACATGCGCCTCTTAGCGACGTCTGGGAGGTTTTTCAGCAAGTTGAACTTGATTCTATCAGATCCCGGGGTAGAATTGCCACACGAAAGGAGAGCGAGTGAAAGTTCCACCATTGAAAAAGGCTGACTGATTTCGTCTACCGAATTCGCGTTTTCGCGAGGAATCAACTGCGACGGCACGGAATCCGGACACACTTTTCGCGCGAATTTAAGAATCCATTGATCCGAGCATTCCTCGCTTTCGTTGTTAGTAGACCGGTTACGCATTCTTCGCGCCGTACTCCAAAGCGTATTCATAGACGTTTCGCGCGACAATCCGTCTACAAACTGCCGCCAGTAACCCCGTTTTTTGGCCTTGATGAGGCTCTTGAGTTCGCGTTCAAGAGATGTGTATGCGTTGAAATGCTCGCGTGTTCCGCGTTTCCGAAAAAGTTTAAACGCGTCGGACTTTTTACGGTAAACCTCCGTGCATTGTTGATCCCACCAGAGCGATGGTGTTTTCTTACGGATTGACGATCGCGGCACCGGTCGTGTTTGAGCTTGAAGTGCGCTGTCGACGATGAGATTAGAGAGGAAATTATATTCCTCCAACGGCGGAAGCTCTTCCACTGACGATGCTGTATCGTCTATCGCGGATTGGAACTTAGTCCAATCGATGTTACGGGTTAGATCATACGCGACGTTAACGGATTCTGACGAGTTGAACCCACTGGCAATCGAAATTTTGATCGGCAGATGATCACTACCGTGCGGATCCTGGATTACATGCCAAGTGCAATCCAACGATAGTGAATTGGAGCAAAAGGTGAGGTCTAATCTGCTACCATTCGAGGATGGACCAGCCAAACGTGTTACTTCTCCATTGTTAAGTATTGTCATGTTGAAGTTGTCGCAGAGATCATAAATCAAAGTAGAACGGTTATCATCGTACAGCTCTCCCCAGCCTGTACCGTGGGAGTTAAAATCTCCCATGATCAACCATGGAGCGGGAAGTACCGCACATATGTCGAAAAGTTGTTTGCGATTAACAGAGACTCTAGGAGCAATATATACAGAAGCAATACAAAGGCTCTTACCTTTAATGGTAGCCTGACATGCGACAACTTCAATACCGGGGAATTCGGGAAGATTCACTCTATAGAAGGAATGGCACTTTTTGATCCCCAAAAGTACCCCTCCTCCACGTGAATCCTCACGATCCAATCGAATAATGTTAAAATCAAAAAAAGGGAGTTCAATTTCTGAAGAGAGCCATGTTTCACAGAGGGCAAATGCATCGCAATTATTGTTATGGACTAAATACTTGAACGAATCTAATTTCGGAATAAGACTTCGACAATTCCACTGTAGAACAGTGATCAAATCCCCGACCTCGTTTGGAAAATTATCCATCGAAGGAGATGATAGCTGCAAGAAGGGGCCATTTTGAAGTCAATTGCTTCAAGAAGGATTTCACAGTCAGAAGCAATGTGAGGACAATGCTTTTCAGAGGATCAGAAATGTTGAGGTATTTGAGAATACCGTCCACAATGTCATCAAATGAGAACAGCCCAGATGAAGAAGGGGTTCCTGTTCTTAAAATTGGGGCATCAGGGGTTTTGGATGTCCCCGGAAGAGGTGGAAAATCCTGGGTATAATCAGTTCTGCGGAATCCAGGAGGAGTAGAAGTCTCCTTTTTTCCACCACTCCTTGATTTGGGCAAGCTGATTTGGGGTTCTTGATCTGCAACTTTCCGCGAACGTATGCGTTTTCGTTTCCGGGCAGAACCTTCCGGAAAACTGAAAGAAACTCCCTCCTCAGCCAAGTCAGAGCCAGACTCGTCATCTGACAAAAGAGCGAAGGGATTTGTTTCGTTGGTCGATGGCTTGGCTGTCTTAAGCATTTCTGCAAAAGACCGCCTGGAACGTTCCTTAAGGGAGCGTTTCATTTTGTCCCCGAGCTGTTTGTACGCCGGGCACGACGAGAGAGCATGAGGAGGAGTTCCATTGCAGTACACGCATTTTGGTGCAGTAGCTGCGCAGGCGCCATCCTCATGCTTCTCCCCGCATGTAGAGCAGCGTGCCTTGTTGCCGCAGTGGGAGGCCGTATGTCCCAACCGCTTACAATTCTGGCAGTTCATGACCCGAGGTACAAACAACCGCACAGGAAGACGAAGTTTTCCCAGCTCGATGTATTGAGGAAGGGCAGATCCAGAAAAGGTCACCCGAAACGAGTCTGTGGGGGTAAGACTCTTTTTACCCTCGCTGAGCGATACTGACTTCATTCTATGAACGGCCAGTATCTTTACCGGAGGAAGCAAGGGGTTATTGAATCGGCCAACCGCTTGCTTCTCCAGTATCTCGGGGTTCAGGCTCGCCTCAGTGACCACGCCTTCGATCTCCACATCAGAGGCTGGAATGTACACCCTATATTCCAGTGTGAAAAACTGGGAAACAGCAATTTCATTGGCCTGTTTCAGGTTAGCGACGGTCACACGAAGTTTGTTGTGCCTAACCTTCGTTATTTCGGTCACGGCAGAGAATCGCTTTGTCAGATCGTCAGATATTTGAACAACATTCAAGGGTTTGTTTTTGGGCTGCAAATAGACAACCCATGGGCCAGTCGAGTCATTCGGGTAGGCCCGCAATCTGGAGCTTTTCTCATCCTGCCCATTGACAGACTGAGACGACGAACCAGGGATGACATCATCATTATTCTGAGATGAATGGTCATCCATGTCGTCTTCTGACAAAACATCCATTTTGTTCAACTAGTGGGAGCGCAAAACGCTCTCCCACTGAACGCACAGACACAATACACAGAAAACACTACAAACACAGAAATACAAAATGAAAACTTAGCTAATGGGGGAGGAAAATAAACAAGTAAAAAACAAAAACTTATCTGATAATCCTTAACTACTACCACCGAGCGTTATATGTGTAGGCGTTTACACAGATGGCTGGAAGAGACGCGGATGACCTTCGTTGTGGTGCACTTGATCGAGGCTCGGTACTCAGCGCATACAGGCGCACGATGATTGATGAACGATGTAGATGTAGAAACGGGTGCTCACACTCGATGATGATGATACGTAAGCGGGTATGCGTGAGCGCGTATGCGTGACCACGCAACGATGATGCCCAAATTGGTTTGCGAATTACCAATAGCACGGATTAATCGTTCCGAAAATGACACTTTCTACTACAAAAAAAAACTCACTTTTCGATCAATTTACCGGGAACTATGCCAGGAGTCACTTAGTGAGAAAAAACTGATAATTTATATCAAGCGAATACCGAGAAAACTTCCAAAACAACGGAGCGCGAAACAAGTCGACCGTACTTCTTGCTAGGACGCAGTGAGATATGAAAACTTATGAATTTGTTCGAAAATGAATATTTGAAAAGCATGTGTGAAAGTATTAATGAACAGTCCTTAAGGGATTTGGTTGAAATCTTCATATACAAAATGCTCATATACATTCAAAAGTGAATATCTCAACAAAAAAAAAACTAACTGGATTCATGATGCAATCTTCAGCAAAGTTGTTACTCATTAACTGAACTACAAGTTTTGAAAATCTGAATCAAATCGAGAATAAGGAATCTTTTTTATGATCGATAGAGTGTATTTTAATCAAATTCCCCATACAAAATTCAAACAAAAATCGCCAGCTCAACCAAAAGAGCTAAAACTTTCAGGAAATGGTTTTCTCGCCTAAAAGAACCAACCCAAGTAGCATTTTAAGTTTTATGAAATACTACAAAGCAACTATAAAACAACATTCATAAAACTCTGGTCAAGGCTATTTTGTCATTAATGCAGCCAACAAAACCTCATTAAGACTAGAATATGTCTAGTTGGCCCACAATGGGGAAGGTTATGAAGGGTGTATTCTCGAAGCTCTTCAAGATTGATTTACTTCAAAACGCTGTATGACGAACGCATTGAGAACCATTTGAAAGCTACAACAATAGCTATTTAGCAACAATAAAAACCATTTCCGAACCATTTCGCCTAGCCACTTGCTAATTCCACTAGGAAAGCATATAGATATTAAGATAGAAAAGGATTTATGAATCCGATCTTATCAAAATAATTAAAATAGAAGCTGATGGTATAAAATCTTGTTGAATTTTCAAATTTATTACAAAAGTTCTCGTTAAGTGGCCTAGTTTTAAGTGCCTTATTAAATTCTATGTGAAATGTACGTGAAAACATTGAAAAAAATACGTCCGCCCTCGTAAAACGTCGATTTGACTAATTATTTTACTTTGTAAAAAAAAAATATTCTTCAGATCGAGGTAGGCCGAGATTTTTTTTATGATTTTCGCATTTAAATGTTTGCTCATTGCTAAATTTAAATCGTATTGTAAAAAACAAGCAAACTAATTGTAACATGGCGGTAGCATGAAAGTTGATTTTCATGGGTCATTTGTGAAAAAGTTGTTTTGCTTTCAAGAAATCCTTAACAAATTAATAAGGTTTTAAAATGGCTTTTATGACGAAAACTGGCAGCCTGAATTGCATTTATATAAAGCCATTTTGCTTAATCCAAACCTGTTCAGAGTTATGGCAGCATTTATGAAGGCAATGTTGCCTGCAAAAAGTTAAACGTCAAAGTTTGTTTATCTTTCGATATTTAGTTGCGCTGTGCGATCCAGGGTTCTTCCAGGCAGTTTTCTCCCGATGGATTGGGAGCAGTTACTCAGATAGTTTGCGATACTGTTTTGCAACAATGGTACTGATGGTAACAGAAGTGCACCATCCAACGATGCAGGGATGAACGCTTGAATGAAATTTTCAAAGAGTTGATTCTTTCGCTGCTATGGATCGGAAACCAGCTAATCTCCGCTAACTAACAGTTTCAGTGGTTTGCTGTCGGTTGTTATTTCGATTGTCATCTATTCGCAAGATCTGAAGAAGGCTGGTATGTCTTTCAACTTACGACAATGTTTTATGAATTCGAGGGCCCGGTCACTTTACTCTTCTCAGCCAGATGGTCAGTCGTTGATGATGTGCTGGTTCTTCTAAAGAAGTAAATTTTGCTGAAATCGACTTGAATTTTTCATCTATCGTCTATCCTTGGAGATTCCTTGTCATAAATTTGGCTTTTATTAACTATGGTGAACCATCTTTTAAGCTCAATTTGTAAACAGAGTAATTGGGGAGTTTATGATGCACTATAAAAAGCCTAAAAAGCAACAATAAATGCTTTTTGCTCTAATGCAAAACCTAATGACTTTATGGTTGCTTTTATAATGATAGAACACGTGTATAAAGTATTTTATCAAGACATTAATAAACAATTGCTAATGACGTTTATGCTTGAATTACAAAGCAGTTTTAAGACGGAATTGAGAACTGTTTTAAATTTATTTGCCAGACTATAGAAGGTTTTTAAAACAGCAAAAAGTTGAATTACTAAGCAGGAATGTTATACACTTTGAAATGCTGTATTTATACTAAATGGTTTGTTCATTGTCGTTATAAAACCATCATAAATCAGAGTGGATGCCAAATTGTTACTGAATTGTTACTTAGGAATCTAAAGCTTGACCCATGGAAAATTGAAACTTTTATTTTTGTGGGCCGGTCTTCTGTTTAAGTGTATACAGTTCCTTCTTGCGTTTGAGTTCTGGACGCTAGATGAAAACTTGCCTCATCAAACTATGTGTCAAAAATATAACATGAAATGCACCATGAAAAGTCAATAATAAACCCATACAAAACAGAATTTAATTTGAAATGGTCTATAAAAAAAGTCACTATAAATATATGAAATTGCACAAGCAAATTCAAAGATATTCTCCATGACAGATGGAAATTGATTAATAAAAACAGTGAAATATTCCATTAAAAGCTATGAAATGTTCCCTAAACAATACTTAAACGCCTATAAACAAAATGAAATACGCAAATACAAATTGTGTAATGTTTCATAAACTACAGCATGGAACATTTCATGGTTTTAATTTGCACATTGCATATTTTTTAACGTTTGGCTCCACTAACTTTAAAAAACATGGATAGGACAGTAAATCTAGGCAGCCCTAAGTTTGCACCTTTAGAATTGATAAAACGATCCATAAAATATTGAAAAACGTTCCATTAAAAACATCCAAATGATCCATAAAACATCGGAGAAAATCCCTAAAAAAGTATGGATGATCCATAAAAAATATCAATATTATCAATATTTTATGTGAAATTTAGCAACACAATTGTAAAAATGTACCACTAAATTTCTAAATAATGAGCATTAGAATTGTACGAATTACCCATAAACATATTGCAATTGATCCATAAAACATTCAGCAATGAACCTTAAACTAAAGAAAGTGATCCATAAAAAATCAAGTTTGCACACTTAAAAATATAGGCATGATCCATAAATTAGACGTATATTATTCATGTTAAGGACACTATTTTTTTTTTAATTTTGATCCATAAACCTTGAAAAATTGCTCCACTACTTATCTACTTAGATTTACTGTCCTTCCCGTGTATTTAAGGTAGATGTGCGAAGCGACGGGCAAGCGTCTAGAATTAGCTTCCAAAAGAAGATTCTATAATAATATTCTTAAGACGTTTCCTATGGAAGCTTCATTTAGAAACTTTTTAAGAAGCTTATTCTAGACGCTCGCCCATCGTTCTGCTCTTCTGACAAAAAAAAAACACGGGCAGAACAGTAAATCTGAGTAGCTACGCAGTAATGTAGCAATTTTCCAAGGTTTATTGATCAAATTAAAAAACATATGTATATAGACCGAGATATAGACTATAATTGGAACACACCAAAATAAGCACGTCTACCAACAACTGGAACACCTACCCTAGGTATGATCCATAAAATTAACATTTTTTTTTTTCAGTTTTTCTTAAGAAGATTATTATTGAAGCTTCTTTTGGAAGCTAATTCTAGACGCTGGACCATCGCTCCGCACATCTACCTAAAAACACGGCAGGACAGTAAATCTAAGTAGTTAAGCAGTAATGGAGCAATTTTTCATGGTTTATGGATCAAAATTAATAATACAGTGTCCAAAACGTGAATAATAAACGTCTAATTTATGGATTATGGCTGTTCGGAATATCGGGATAACCCTGTACTGCCAAGTCCAGTGACAACCCTGTGGGGGATTCAGAGAGCTACGGTAACGGTCGCTGTCAGAAATGACAGACGTCAGGTTTGGTTCAACGGAACTGTGAACTCACAGTTCCGTTGAACCAAACCTTAGATAGGTCGGAGTATGAACGAGAAAAAAAGAGGAAAAGAAGATACAATTCCAAACCATTTAAAAAACGTTTTACAGCTAAATTATTTTAATTGCCTAAATTTGTTAATATACCTATCGTTTAATTAAATTGTAGTTATTTGTAGTGAACTAGCTACCAACAATCAATACGAAACTAACGATTTTAAATTGGCTCACTACTTGACTTGCCTATTGGTCCCAAGCAAATCGATTAACGTACCTCATTCTAGTCAAAATTATAGTACTACACAATTTTTGTTTTGATTCGCTATGAAAGTTTGACTGGTAAAATAAGGGGTTCGTGGATTTTCTCGTGTTTTATAGGGGTGCATTGATAAGCTTGGGACCGAGGATAGTACCAGAGCTTAGCCAAAAAGTTGAGCACATTTCTTCGGGACCTTCTGGTCTTAAAGTTACCTCTATGTAGCTACTGAAGTAGGTTAGTTGGAGGTGGAATGCGTGCAAATATTGAATTTAATAACCCTATATTTGCTTAATCTAGATACTACAGTTTGATCCTAAGATCTGGTAACCTACAATTTGTTCCTAAACGCTATATACATGATTTACCCTAAGTAACTAGTAAGTAGCTCATTCTACATCGTTTGCGTGCTTAACTTAAATAATAATTGGGTCCCTAAATCCTAAATCTAGCCAAATCTTTGTTGAAAGAGTGACGGAAGATAACTCTCGGTATGGAAAATCTCCCGCTCAGCCTCCTATCGCTTTTCATGGAGGAATTTCTCTTCTTCCAGCGCTTTCTTATTTGCGCTTTTCTCCTGCAGCAACTGGTCTAGGGATTCTTCCAGGCTGACCACATTGGTACTGCCTTTTCCAGATTCGGTTGCGGCATCACTCCTCACTCTATTATTTCTGCTAGGTGGTTTATTTGAGACAGACTTCTTGGTTCCTTTTGCCACCTTATAAGCATTAAGATTGGTTTTGATTTTATATTAGCTTAATAAAACCTATTTCAGCTTCAAACTGTCCAAAACGAGACTGCTCTGAGGAAGTTGCTTTCATTAATATGAACATGGCTATATTTTTAAGTGCGCAAACATGATTTTCTATGGATCACTTTCTTTAGTTTAAGGTTCACTGCTGAATGTAATATGGATCAATTGCAATATGTTTATGGGTAATTCGTATAATTTCAATGCTCATTCCTTAGAAATTTAGCGGTACATTTTTACAATTGTGTTGCTAAATTTTACATTAAATATTGATCATATTGATATTTTTTATGGATCATTCACACTTTTTTAAGGATTTTCTCCGAAGTTTTATGGAACATTTGGATGTTTTTTATGGAACGTTTTCCAATGTTTTATGGATCATTTATTGGTTTTTATGTTCAAAAGTATGTTTGCCGTAAATCTACGCCTCAAGAAAAAGAAGAAAGTTAAACTTATGAAATAATTTTAAATTAAAATTATGAAATAATTTTCCCTAAAAATCAGGCAATGAGTTACTGAGGTCCAATTTATTGAAGTAGGGGAAATTGATGTAATGTCGGCCTAAATGCTCCTAATTTGGGCCCATACATAAATTCAGCAATCGACTAAATTTTGAATAGCGACCAAAAATATCCATAAGTACCGTCCCAATGACGCGTTCATCTAGATAAAATTGATAAATAGCAGATTTTTAGCGATGGGCCTAATTTTCGACCCAGAGGCCAACAGTAGAGCAATTTCCCCTACATTTTTATCAAGTAAAACTTATTTAAAGAGTTACGCCTGTTTGCACGCAAAAAGCTAATATGCGATAAGCAATAAGCTTGAAATGTGAAGAAGAAGATGATGAAGATAAAGGTTAAGAATAAGAAGAATAATAATAAGAAGAAGAATGAGAATAAGAATAAGAAGAAGAAGAAGAAGAAGAAGAAGAAGAAGAAAATAAAGGAAAAGAAAAAGAAGAATACTGGCGCCGGTTGTGAAGTGGTAAGCATGATTACCTCTCACCCTAGCAGGTCTGGGTTCAATCCCAGTCGGCGCCGCCGGGATGTTCTGAGGCATAACATCTCTGATCACACCTTCCTTCGGAGGGAAAGTAAAGCCGTTGGTCCCCGGTTCATGAGTTGATGGGTCGATAGGTAGGGTTCAGGTGTGGGAGCTGCCTCCCTGGCGTCGGTAGCATTGGTGCGCAGCACGGAAAACAAGATCGACGGACAGCAAATCAATGAAAAAAAGAAGACGAATAAAAAAAAATAAGTCAAACAAAATTCAATAGAATATGGAGATTATTTTAAATTTACCATTTTATTTTACTTATTTATGGAGCTTTCACATTTTTTATTTATTATATATATTTTGAGGGAAATGGATGCAATAATGCCCTTAATTTGGGCCCATACATAAATTCAGCTTTCTTATAATTTTTTTAAAGCGACCAAAAATATCCAATGACGCATTAATCTAGATAAAATTGATAAATAGCAGATTTTTAGCGATGGGCCCAACCTTAGATCCATAGGACAACATTTGAGCCATTTCCCCTGTATATTTCTTTCACCACCTATTTTAGGCATATTCGAGTATACCCAATGTCATTGTGCGCACCATTATTCTAAGAAACTAACAACATCATCAACAGCAACGCCATTCGCGTTGAATTAGCTGGGGCGCGAGAAAACGAACGCGATGGCAGATCAATAAAAACTTTAAAATATGTTAACAGCGAAATTTCAACTTTATAACTTCTGTCTGCGCCAACGGCAGCGCACAGTGTGGTATGTGGTCTCGCGTGGCCCCTAGAGGGGTGCCCATATCAGGTAGGTTGAGTGGAGTTAGCTCTGGGACCTATGCATTATTATGACTGTTTTTTTTCCGTTTTGTTTTAAAGCGATGGGAATTTTTCGGATGGAGGGATGCCAAGTGGATTGAAGAGGTGGCTAAAATACTAGTGGGAATGAACATCACGGCAGAAGGTGTCCATCGGAGCTAGGAACCAACTCTCGTCGATATAATAAAATCATCGGAATAAAGTCACACACTCAGCGGGATACCAGAGCAACGTTTTCGTGAGTCTACAGCACTTTGTCGATCGGGAACGAGTTAATCCCGGAGGTTTGTTTTGTGCTGGTAGTCGCTGCAGGTGTTATCTGATATTTGGTGAGAGGAAACACCATGGAATTACGTGTCGTTATTATTCTGGGGCTACTAATTTAAGATAATTGTGAGGTGAATTTCTGTTTCAGTTCAGCGAAAATAAAACACCATATTAAGGACATGGTTGATATTATGGTTATCTTGTCTTGCCACATTGAATGCTTGGTGACACGAATCTTAGAAACTACTGAGATTTTGTAACCGCAATTATATCTGCACTTTTTCTGCGCTACAGTTTGCATGTTGATATAATTTCGTACACAAATTGTTTGTAACTTCTGACATTCGCGCCATGAAAAATTTTAAGTGGCAAGGTAAAACAACCATAAACAACCTTATCCTTAATTACCATAAACGGAAAATACTTAAAGTTGCTTCATTGCATACTCCTCCCGGAAAATTAAGGGTCTCAAACTCTTGTTCGTTGAAATATCTTCTCAGCGAAGCATTTCATTCCAATGAAACAAGATGCCGAAATAAGCTTAAATACTGGTCTGTCTATCAGTCCAAAGCAATCGAGAAAAAGACGCCTGTGTTTACCCAATAAGATTAACCTGAATGCAATCTGCGGAAAACATCTTCCGACTAGTCAAAGTGAAAGATGGTTCGTCAGTGAAACTGTCTGGCAATAGCGCATCCCGTGTGCAATGTGTACCAAACCATTCGCGCAAATGTCTCCACTCCTCTATAGGGCTGCGACCGAGATGGCGATGTGGTTCACAAAAACAGAACTAATAGTCAAGTACGTCGGAACGTCTTCCAATGTCTGCCTGAAGGAAGAAAAAACGAGAGACAACTGGTTATGTCAGCTAATTATAGAATTAATTAGCCCCAAAGTATTAACTCGAGCCAATCAGTAACGAAACTGAAATTTTAAAGCTGTTCGAACACTGCTGCCTCTTACAGTTGTGATGCTGGAAGAGCAAGAAGACTGCAAACTAGGAAATGCGATGTTTCTGGCGGTCCACAAGAAAAGAGAACGGAGAATTTGGAAATGCCGTGTTTTGTGCATTTCTATAAAATCGGAGCGTGAATGTCAATTGCAATTGAGGAAGATTGGCATGTTGATGGAACCACCAATAGCATCTATCACAAAGTTGAAAGACGTGCAGACGGATCTCGTTCAAATCAACGAAGTAGGTATCTTTCAACTTGTCAATAGGTTGTGCTCGGCCGGCATGTGTGTGTAGACCGTTCACACAAACACAACGTCGATCGATTTCACCTACGCGCGTGACTTCTTGTGGTGGAGATCAAAAACTCATCATTCATTCAATTCCGCCCGCTCGTCACCAGCAGCCGTCGGTCTTCATCAGTACAAAGCCCACGCGTGTATCGTAAAAGTGAATTAGTTCTAGTTCCTCGGTTTTTTGGACGGCTCTACGTTTGGAGGGACAATAGTTTGCAATTGTGTGGTCGTTTCCGTTCCCGCTCTAGGTTAGGAATGGAGATGTCTGTTTAGGCAAAAATCGAAACGCTTCGCTTCTCATGTGCTTTGCTAGATTATACTGCCGAACCTCGGTTTTGAGCTTTGGTGACAACATATACTTTAAGATGCTGGCAAAACTTTTCATTTGTGTGTTGCGTTCTGCACCGGACAATGACGCAGCTAAAGAGGGCTAAGCACTCCTGACCAAGCACATATGGAGCAGGGTTGTTAGTCGATAACTCGATAACGTCTTTTCGTTAATGTTTGCTATGGTAATTTCCCATTGCAGACGTTAACGAAAAGACGTTATCGAGTTATCGATTAACAACCCTGATGGAGCAAATGAGCCAGATAATCCGTTTCTTCAGAAATTTTATCAACACGGCCGAGAAAACTGGATAAGGACTGTCGAACGATATTTTAAAAAAAGCTGCTAAATGACGGAATCAACAAAGCTGACATGACAGTGGTGCTAATATGGCGGGGAAAAGAATGAAGCACAGGCCAAAATATATCAAATCAACAATCTAACCCGTTTTTTTCATTCCGCTGCCCGCAGTCTAAATTTTGACGGAGTTCATACAGCCTAGTACATTGCAATGATAACCTTCTTCGGAACTGTACAAGAAATGTTCAAATATTTCAGTAATTCAACTACACGATGGAGCATTCGTAAAGAGTCTTTGGGAGTAACGTTGAAAGGGCATTCTGATATAAGATAGTCGACAAGTAGTATCTGCTCTAAAACGATCAATTTGTTCCGTTTTTTTCCGTCCTAATCGACTTAACTGAGTTGACAAAGTATAATAGTGCCTCGGTGAACGGTGCTTAAGTTCTTATAAAAGAAATTGATTTTAAGTTTCACTGTCTTCCCGAAAAATGGGAAAGAATCTTGAATAATATCGACTAAGTGAACGAATCACTGAAGGCAAAAACGATCATAATAGATGTGGCCAGAAAACATGTAAGACGTTTACAAACATTATTTGAGGAATCGAAAATGGGTGGAGCTGATTGTGCAATACAGTATGCGAAGGAAAAATCCATTGAACAACCATCGAAAACAACTTCCAATTAATCATTTTGTCAAGCTTCTGCATTCATTTTTCATCAGATGTCACTGCTGTTGTTGGCATCTATTTTTTTTTTCCCTTGATTTGTTTTCCGTCGATCTTGTTTTCCGTGCTGAGCACCAATGCTACCGACGCCAGGGAGGCAGCTCCCACAACTGGACCCTACCTATCGACCCATCAACTCATGAGCCGAGGACCAACGGCTTTACTTTCCCTCCGAAGGAAGGCGTGATCAGAGATGTTATGCCTCAGAACATCCCGACGGCGCCGACTGGGATTGAACCCAGGCCGCCGGGGTGAGAGGTAATCACGCTTACAACTACATCACCGGGGCCGCTGTTGGCATCTATTGGAAACTACACATAATCTGTTTTCTGTAAATTGTTCACAGAGGACAGTGCAGTACAAAACATGTCTGGTACCTCAAAAAAAAAAAAAGGTCACCCCTCACAGGTTTCCATTCAATTTCTATGAATGGGGCGGGGCAGAAAGTATATTTTATGCAGAATATGTAAAAAGGAGGGACTTCAGATGTTAATCAAAATGCATATATAGAGGTACCAGACATATTTTGCAGCGTCAGGTACTCTATTTTGTAGTCTGTGAGAGGGAAATCACAATTAGAGTGTCATCAAAATACATGGCATGTTGAGAAATTTAACTAGTGAGAGCAAATTTTCACTCTCAAATTTGATTTTTTTTTTTGCTGTCTGGAGACCACGGTTGCCAAAAGGAAATCTGTGTTTTTGTCCAAAAAATCTTTTCATCTTAGTTTTTGTCCAGAAAATCTGTGATGATATCTGTGTTGATAAGCAGCGCCGGTGGTGTAGTGGTAAGTGTGATTATCTCTGACCGCAGCGGAAAAATAAAAAGATTGATGAACATGGAACCACAGATAATCGAGCTTCTCTATCGAGTGAAGACAGCTTTGAACGGGAAGTAAGCTCCGTATTCGACAAAATACTCCAACAAATGGAGCAGCGTGGAGGAGCAATGGCAAATATATCTTTGGAAATTACATATTTGACAGATCACGTACTCGCATCAATGATTATTCAACAATTGATGAAGCTCGCGGCAGACTTTGAGCTAAAGCACTGACATTGATGCAGTATAGCTTGTATCTGAGGTAGATGATTAATGAGCAGTTGCCTGACCTGGCGACTCCTTTGCACATCTTAAACTGTAGCCTTGACTATTCTCTTGAAGAAGTTTTTCCCAACATCGAAACGGCTCTACGATTTTTTTTGACGCTTCCAGTTACAGTGGCATCGTGTGAGCATAGCTTCAGCAAGCTAAAGATAATAATAAACTATCTTCACTCCAATTTCTATTCTTTCGATTGAGAAGAAATCGCTCCCAGAACTTCATTTGGTAAAAATAGATGATCAACCCGATTTTTATCTTCATCAAAGTTGTCCTTGCTCGCTTTTTACTCTCTATATACAATTTTCACACTGCCGTACTCTAACAGAACTATCAACTCTATACTTTCATCTGCTCATCTACCGTACAAAAATTACCACTTCAGCCTGTGATTTGATTTTTTTTTTATAATAAAATCATTTATTTGTAAAGGTTCAATTTCGGTATCTTTGTGGAGCCGTAATTCAATGATTAATAGCAATATTTCTTATCACTAAAGGTAGTAGAAAGGGGACCGAATACTCGCGGCTTTCTCGAGGTATTATTTGAAATTAGCATCTTTAACTATGTAAATCGTTAACTTCACGCAGAAGTAATACAAACAAATATTTAAAGTTGATTTAGATGTAATTGTGTTCAGTTTGGTTGCTTCAGCTAAGGCACGTTAGGTGAAATTTTGAATGGATTTTAACTTAAAACAAAAACAAATGTGAATAAATGTTATTGCAACTTATAAAATACGGATTTTATTGCTGTATCGATATATTTGACTTGACATATTACAAACATTACATTAATTGACGTAAATAGATCAAATATTGTAAATCCGTGTATGTGCAATATTAACAATAAAAACACTTTCGTCAACATGAGTCAAAACAGACCAAAGAGTGTAAAAAATGGCTATTTGAAATGGGGCGTAGTTTTCTTGGTTTGCCAGGAGCGCCGTCCCTGGCAAACAAGTATTTATACGTCAATTTCACGTGAATGAAGACTCATGCAGGCAAACCGCCACTAGTATCTGAGAGACAGTTTGCTCTATCGGATAGTTTAGTAGGTTTATGTGAGCGTATTTTTTTCCTTGAGTTGTTTTCGGTCGAACTTGTTTCTCGTGCTGAGCACCAATGCTACCGACGCCAGGGAGAGACAGCACCCACACCTGGACCCTACCACCTATCGACCCATCAACTCATGAACTGGGGACCAACGGCTTTATTTCCCGAAGGAAGGCGCGATCAGAGATGTTATTCCTCAGAACATCCCGGCGGTGCCCACTGGGATTGAACCCAGGCCTGCTGGGGTGAGAGGTAGTCACGCTTACCGATGTAGTGGATTTTTTTTTCTATTACAGAGATTTTTAGCCGCTGTCTAGTTCATCTCTATAAAATAGGAGGCCCCAGAGGGGGGTTCTGCCTGCAAATTTTGTTACGGAGTTGGCTTACAATTCACATGTGTTCAAATAGAAGCAATTAAAACGAATTCCAGTAAAAAGACTAACAATACAGGCAACGAGAAAAAAATAATCTGGCTCAATAAAGTTATGTATAGTTTTGAAAGAGATCGGAGCTCCACCGTATGAGGAATAATCCCCCGTCCAACAGATGATGATGATGATGATGGTCCCACCTCTTACCCCTACAAGGGTTTGAGCTGGACGATTTATCTTTAACATAATAGATGGGACGCAGAGATGCAAAGAAATTTTAGCCCAGCGTCCTTGAGGAAATAAATAACTGTCGCTAAAGTGGAAGGTTCGTCGCCCAGTATGTACCTAATGCTGTTGGGAAGTAGCACATTCTGCACCCCACCAAAACTATGTGAGATCCTTGTATGGCCTGTCCTAAGACGAGAAACCACCTTCTGGTCCCGTAGTTTCGACATATCCGTCCACACGTGCACCACTCTGCTTCCCAGGCTTTCCACATTTTGCTTACTATCCATCGCTTTATGTCCTGTAGTGACACTTCGTCCGTGTAACGGGGGCCAGCTGGTCCAGACCTTGTCAAGCTGTCGGCTTCGCTGTTTCCTGGGATACCGCAGTGCCCAGGGATCCAGTGTAGTGGAAATGAAATCTGCAAGCAAGCGCTGGGTTGGAACTCGGTCGGACATCGCGGCAGATATAGACCAAGGGGCTCATGGCGGCGGAGCCTCTAACAGAAAATCAAACAAGTCGATAGGAATATGATTTGGGGCCAGGTTAAAGCAAAATAAAGCAGCCACCCAGTATGGCGATCTTTCCACTGAAGATATCCAGGATATTTAAGTACACGCAAACCTAAAATGTATGTCGTTGAATGTTAGTTACATTTCCTATCATCCTTCGCAGCGAATAGCACAACGAATGATACAAATTGACCTCGCAGACGATGTAATGGTTTTTAGTTTTTTTTTTTATTGCGTGTTCTGTATACGCTTTCGACTATACCAGTATGCTTTTTTATTATAAAATTGTAGAACTACGCACACACTTGCCACGAATCTCTCCTATTCCCGTTCTGCAGAAAAAACATACGAAGTCGAGCATGAGAGGAAATGAGCGCTTCTTACTCACTTTTGGCCTATTCATAGTGCGAAGCACGGAGAGAGCAGTGGAGAGAGCAGTAGAGAGAGCAGTGGAGAGAGCAGTGGAGAGAGCAGTGGAGAGAGCACAGATCTGATAATCGCAACGTTCTCCTGGTTCGAGTCCCAGTCGGCATCCTTTTTCTATTTTTTCGACATTGTTAATTTCACTCACTAATACACTCCTCAGTTTTCTTTCTCCATTTTCTTGCACTCGACTGCAGCTCGGTATATCGCATCCTCCGTTCATGTGGTCTCTACTAACAACCTGCGATGATGGATAAGATACGTGGATACGTCTATTAACGTCTCTTTAAACTGTTCCCCTACAAGAGGAGAATTTAGTTCATTCGAGACGGGTTTTAAACATCAGCTGTTTAGGTCCGTCGTCCTTACTCACACACCTTGGTCTTTAGGACCTTAAAGACTGCCTCTTGCCGAATGAAGTGGCATGACTACCAGTCATTTTCTTTCTAATGCCACTTCAACTTACTCATGCTTATATCATATCGTATAAGTCTAACGTTCTCAGGAAGTTAAGTACAGTTTGCTCTGTACTCCTGTCGTTGAACAATACCTCACGGATTGAACCAACGACACCCATATCTTCCCTTAATTGTGCTCTTGCCGGGCACTCCACCAATAGATGATTTACATCTAATACCGCACCGCATCCCTGGCAGTAGGCCACACTGCCGCTAAATCGAGGTCCATGAGTGAGCCGTGTATGACCAATCCTCAGCCGAGTCAGAATTTTCTGATCTCGAGAATTAGGTGCATCCTTCCACTCTTGTGTAGTGTTCTGGATACGACGCAGGAATGCATCACGGTTGTTATGCCAAGACACATTCCATGCGTATCGCGAGGTCTGCTTCACCCAGCGGGTAGCGTCACTATAGGGCACCGGAGTGGCCTCTAGTTGAGCAAGACGACCCTGGTTAGCTAGTTTATCAGCAGCCTCATTCCCTGGTATACCTGCGTGTCCAGGTACCCATGCAAAGGTTATGTTAGCGTACCGTTGCACCTCTAACAGCCACGGGTGTCCAACCTGCCCATGCTCAAGGGCAGAGAGACAACTCGCAGAGTCAGAGAATACAACAGCCTGAGACCCATTTGCTAGCCTACAGGCTTGCAGGAGAGCATAGGCCTCAGCTGAGAAGATACCACAGAAACCGGGTAACCGGCCGCAGCGGCTTATGTCCTCCCCAGACACCCCATAACTAACCTCCTCTTCGATTAATGAACTGTCCGTAAATAGCTTGAGCCTTCCCTCGTATGAGGCAGCGACCTCCCTAAATGCAGCTTTCGCCACACTAGAGCTAGCCCCCGCCCCGCACATAGCTTTAACCCTCCAATCAACTTTCGGGGCAGTAGCATCTCATGCCCGTTGCCACAGCCTGGCTCGCTGGGCTAACGTGGGAAGATCTACTCCCGTCAAGTCGCTCCACCATTCTCTCGCCCTTGCAACCGTGGGCCTGTCATTGAGAATGGGATCCCTTTCTAGGAGCCTTAGCGCCTTGGTGGCCAGGTCTTCGGTGACAACATTCACCAAAGGAACCTTTCCATTCTCCACCAACAGAGAAGCTATTGTACTGAGGTTCCAGAATCTTGAGCAGGGAGACACCACCCCTGCTCCACAGTTCCGCCCCGTAAAGGATGCTAGGGACAACCAGAGCCCTAGCAACCTTGGTTAATGTACTACGAGAGGCTTCAGAGAAGCGACCATTTGGGGTCCGAAGGATATTCAACTTGTTGTTGACGTTATCCTTCACCAACTTGGCGTGCTTAACAAATCGGAGTTTGTTATCAATAGTCACACCAAGCAGTTTCATCTCGCGTACGGCCTTGACCGCATGCTCACCGATACTAACATAAGGCAGGTTTGGTCTGTGATGATGACCAAAGCAGACGTGCAGCAGTTTGGACTTCTCGGGGGAAATCACAAACCCAACACCATCTGCCCAGTAAACGACAGACTAAACTGCATCCTGCATCTTGTGCCTAACCACCCTACCGTATTTACCTAACACGATAAGGGTAATACCATCGGCGTATACAATGATGTATACTTCCTTGGGAATGCGTTCAAACACTGAGTTCATCGCAATGAGAAACAGTGTAACCGAAACGACAGACCCATTGCCATTGTCCAGCAACCTCGAGGTAGAGGTTGCGCCAGCGTTCAATACTCGGAACCTACGGTTCTGTAGAAAGTTTTCTACGTAGTTAAACATACATCCTTGGAAGTCCCAGCTCTTGAGGGAAGTCAAGATAGGAAGCTACCATGTCATATCATATGCCTTGGCAAATCGAGGGAGACTACATCTACATGCAAATCTTCCGACGAGGCCTTGTCCAATAGATGATCGAGCTCAGAGAAGAACGTCTCCGACCCGTAGCCGCATCGAAATGCGTGTTGCCGTGGGTGGATCCGTCCTTGCCTCTCCAGCTCGGTTGACAGACGATGGTTAACAATCCGCTCGAGTGTTTTTCCCATGCAGCTCAGCAGGGTTATCGGTCGATAACCCTCTGTTAGGGTTTTATCCTTCCCAGGTTTGGGAATAGGAATAACCAACCCTTCTTTCCACTCGTCCGGTATCTGGCCAGAAAGCCAGACTTCGTTCATAGTAGCAAGAAGAGCCAATCGGCCGGCAAGGGGTAATCTCCTAAGCAGGGGATATCCGATGTCGTCAGGACCCGCAGCCTTACTAAGGCCACGGCGTAGGGCCCAGTTGAGCTCTTCAAGCACAAATACCCTGTTGTAGTCTTTAACTAGACTACACTGCCTGTCACGGGAGTAGCGGTACTTCCCCTCAGCCAATGACTTTACACGCAGGAACTCATCAATGTGATTGCTGTTTGCCGACACCTTGGCAAATTGATCAGCAAAGGCCTCACTGATAAGTCCTGGGTCTTTCGTGTAATCGCCATCCAACTTAATAACCCTCTCAACATGTCTGTTCTTACCACCGACAGACTTTACCTTTCGCCATAGCTCACCAGAGCTAGTGGTTTCCGATATGTCTGCGGTGAAAGCAGACCATGTATCCCGCTTTGCAGCTTTGATTACGCTTCTAGATTTAGATCGAGCAAGCTGAAACTCTCTCAATCTATTGACCCTAGAAGGATCATCAAGCTGCAACCTACGCAGCGCCCTTAGACATTTACGTCTAGCCTTAATCGCTGTATGAACTTCTGTCCCCGACCAAGGGACAGTTTTCATACCTCCTCTCCCTCCAGCCTTTGGGATGTGACGATGAGCGGCCTTACTCAAGATTTGGGTCCAGTCACCTGGTCTCAGTATCCTGTCATCACCAGGCAGTTGGCGACAGACTTCTTTGCCAAAGCTGTCCCAATCTGCCTTCTCAAGGTTCCATCTCAGCCTTGTCTACAGCCTGTGACAATGAGATAGGAAAATGATCACTTCCGTGTAAGTCATCGTCAACCCGCCAGATAAACTGGCTGGCTACATCCCAAGAGGCTATGGCCAGATCAATCACGGACTCTACCCAGGTGGTGGGATCGAACCGAGTCGGTCTGCCATCGTTCAGCACTGAACAACCCAACGTGTCCAGTAGCTGATACAACCTCTCACCACGAACGTCCGTCTTATGTGATCCCCAGGAGGGGTGATGCGCATTCAGATCGCCCACTATCACATAAGGGACAGACAGCTGCGAGATGAGATCTTGCAGTTTGCCGATGACGTTCACTTCCTTGCCAACCCTATTCCTCGGAGCCATGTATAAGCTAACAACAGTCATCTTATACGGAAACTGAATGGTGACCGCGGTGGCCTCCAGTTCAGTATCCAACTGCTCTACCTTATGTGGTATATCTTCTCTAATAGCCAATCCAGTGCCGTGGGTGTAGGCATTAATGTGAGGCTTAATATACCACTTATATCTACCACCGAGATAGTTTGGAGGTAGATCTGCTACCTTGGCCATCGTTTCTTGGAGAGCGACGACACAAGGCTTCAGTTTCTTTGTCAATAGCTGGATCTCAGATAACTTTGATCTCAACCCATGGACATTCCGAGGGACATTCCATTGCAGTATTACGTTCGATGGCTCTTTACCATTCTGTTGTGGGACATCAGACATGGTAACTACTTTTTACCGGCAACAGCATCGCTTTCGCGCTCCGATACCGAGTCAATAGGGGGAGAAGGTGCTGTGTTTTCTCCTTTTTTACGGCTTTTCTTACCTCGAGTGTCCTCGAGGCCGGCGGTCTGCTTCCGTTTCCTACGGGTCACGGGAGCAGTAGCCTCGCTCTCACTAGAGTCGAGGTTAACGCCAACTCTTTCGAGTTTTCCAACAAGGGAAGCACATTCCATCTCAAGGCGAGTCTTAGACTCCTTGAGCTGTTTGATCTTCCCCTTGCCAAGGGCGACCTCCTTTCGTAGACTTTCCACCAACTTTTCCAGGAGCTGTTTGTCCTTTTTGGTTGGTGTTTCGGCATCAGGCAAGGGGTCGGTGCCAACCTCTTGGGTTAGTACTCTTGCACTGGGTAGTCCCCTTTTTGCCGGCCTTCGCACCCTTTGCAGATGGAGCTCCATCTGTTCCCTTGCCCTGAGGGTTCGACTTCGCAGTTCCCTGCTTGGCCTTCTTCTTCTTCTTCCCTTGGGAAGAGAAAAAGGGCACCTGCTGACCCTTACCAGAGTCAACAGGTGCCGTCCTAGCAGCAACCGCTGCATAGGACTTACCGCTTCACTTGTCGCTATAAACCTTCTTGGCATCCCCAAAGGAGACACCAAGGTTGGTTTTGATCCTTAAAATATCAGCTTCCTTCACGTAGGTAGGGCACCTACGGTTAGTCGGCTGATGATTGCCTCGACAATTGGAGCAGAAGGCCTTTGCTCCACATTTCTCGGCAACCGGATGGACCCCTGAACAGACCCTGCACCTGGTCTTGTTATTGCAACCCGCGCGACCATGCCCATACCCATAGCAGTTGTAACACTGCAAGGGCAAGGCGTAGTACGCTCGGGTCCTAATGCTGAGGAGACCAAACTTAACCGTTTCCGGAAAGCTGGTCCCCTCGAAAGTTAACACCACGGATGAGGTGTTAACCTTCCCCTCGCCACTACCCTTGCAGATTCTGTGGACATCTACTACACCTTGTGTAGCAAAATGCTCCTTCAGAGTCTGCTCCGATTCGTTGATGATATCAACACTTGATACCACGCAACGAATTTTGTTCAAGGTAGGGTGTGCACCCACCCGAACCTTGAACCCTCCGCTAAGTTCAGTGATCTACTTCAGCTTTTCAGCATCAGCAGGATCACTAACCTCTAGCACGTAACGCGAACCACCCCAATCCGTGTGGGCCTCAACAGTATGCCCAGCAGAACGCTGAACCGCTGAAGCCACGTCGAGATGGTTCCACGCTACTTTTCCACCTCCTTCGACTGCCTCCATGAGGAGAACAATCGTCCCGCTGCGTTTATTTTTCGCCAGGGTCCGTCGACCCTCACCCTCACAATAGCTGCGATGATGAATCCCTCATAATTGTAAGCAAATCTTGCTTCCGTGCGTTGGGTGTATGTAAGTATTATTTTTCCACATCTTTCTGAATTATCTACAGAGAGCATCGTGAAACGTTCACTACTTCGGTGTTGAAATTGGAAATGTAGTTTAAACCTTGAACCACATTATCATATTGTATATAATTATCTTATAACATATGACTCAAAAACAGTTTTAAAAATCCAACATCTATTTTATCAGCAAACCTCACTCAAATTAACAGAATACGATTTTCGCTGAGCAATCGACAATCATCGCTAATCATTTCGACAATGATGAGTGATTTTGACAAAAAAAAACAACTCTCCACTTCATCCATTCCTGTATAGCAATCCTTCCTTAGCGAGACGAAACTACTGACGGTTCGGTTATTAATGATGCTTCCGCTGTTGACTTCGGTGCGGAGCAGACGCCCAAGTAGCCATTAGGAAAGTGCTAGCCAAGAATATTTTGCAAAGAGTGGTTGAGCAACTATAGCTGCATCGGATCCAAAACCAGCATCCTTCATTTCTTTTTTTTTCCGGCGGTCGAGAAGTGCAGGACTTTCCTGATGGAATCATCGACGGCTGGAGAGTAATAGAGGATGAAAAAGCTGTTACTCATGTTCGATGAGATAAAACATAGTCGGGAAGAGTGTTTTTATTCGTTGTTGCATCACCACCACCACCACCACCACTATGCTCTTGCTGCCACTTCAACATGCTTCTGTTTGGGTGCTTTTCCAGTGCTTGGGATACAGAATGTACCTCCTCTTCTAGCCAATTCGAAAAATTGCTGCTACATCGGAGCAGCTCCATCATAACTCTCCGGGAATGGAGGAACCTTTTGCCTCCCTTTGCTCTCTTCTCCGTGAAAACTAATCAACAAGTTGAATGATGATTTATTACTACATTTACTCCGAGCGTGGAGAAGCGAAAAAGCTAGTTTTGCTGAAATATTACCACGCAAAACTATTTAGCGGGTCACTTATTGCGGAGATGTTTTAATAAGGTTCACTTGGCAGAAAAATAATGGGGTCAGCCAGAGATAGATGTTGCAAACTTTTGCAGTCTAATCTGGAATGGCGTAACGTTTGACGTTTGCAGCTTGGTACTTAATGGATGCAAGAGCATCAAGAATATTGGAGATAGACATTTCATTCCAACACCCGATTGATGTTGCACAAGAAGCTCTCTTCAATTAATGTTAATTGATGATGCTTTCAAAATCCAATTGATAGCGGTTGCGCTGCTGCAGTTGCTCCAATCGAAAACAAAAACCCTTTATTGAGAGGCTCGCCTCGCCACAGTCCAATCAAGCTGCGACCATGGGTGGAGACAAACCAGACGACATCATCGTCTTCGAGAGTAACTCCTCGTAAGACGACAGAAGCGCAACAACATTTGCGTAAATCCGTTCTCACTATCCCCTGCATTCTCACCCGGTAAACAACAAATGTAGTCTTCCTGGGCTTTGAAGCACTTACTGAGAGGTAAACACTACAGGTGAGATAATGGAGACACAAAATATATGAAAACCGATACCGTGCGATTTCTTGCATGGGCACTTGCTCGATGCGCAGAGCAAAGATTGTTTTATGAAAAAGTTGCAGAGTTTTATTTGCTTCCAATTTGCAAAATATCTAGATAAGTACAATTGGTATCGTTCAGGAAATTAATATGCTACTGGATTATTTCCTTTATTGATTTATACTTATACATTTCAGTTCATTTTTGTCTATAAGATTAAATATTGTATCTGTTTTTTAAGTTGTGATATGTTTCTATTCACTTGTTGTAAACTCACGGGAACAAATCAAAACAAGTAAAAAAAAATAAAGCAATAGATCAGTCAGCAGTCAAGAGGTCAGGAATTTTTTTTACACCCATAAAAAAACACTCCTCTGTGAACTTATGTGGAAAGCAAAAATCATTTTATTCAATTTTTTTATGTTTAATTTAGTGATATTTTTCATAAATTAATTGTATTTGTTCGGTGTAATGTGAACTTATTTTTTTTTGTTTAGTACGAGCTGACTCCATACTTGTTTTACTCGGCCTTATAAAAGTTTAAGTGGCATCCCAACGCGATGATCCACAATAAACAAAAAACGACTGTATTTTTACTATAAATTGCATATGGAACCCTAAATCCAAGTATTGAGTTGCTGTCTTCTGAAAAAGTTCGTAATTTAACAGTTTAAACATCTTTGTAGAACAGGCTAAAAAGGAGAAAATATGTAGAAAAAGTTACGGACAAAACACTAATTTTTACGAAGTTTGATCAATATCTCAGTAACTATAAAAGATAGAATGTTAAAATCTTCAGCAGTGTTGTTCACAGTGATGCCCTCTAAAACACATTTTTTTTTTTCTTGTTAAAATTGGTTATCTCACTTTTAGGAGAATCAATCTTTTAATTTATTATACCTTAAGAAGACATACTTTTCTCAAGACACCCAACTGCTATAATAAACCATTTCAGAATTATTTAAAAAAGAAGCATGTTTTGACATTCTTGGCCCCACTGTGCGACGTCCTTGATATCCAAAAAGAGCTTCTCATTCGCTGATTTACTCATCATAATTTAATAAATCTGTTCAAAGTTCAAGCTCCGTTTCGAGTAGTTCTCAATTATTATTCCCTTTTAAATGCACTTCCAACTTCTTCCGCTCTTATACTGAGAAGGAACCTACTACTCAACCTGCACGCAATACTCACGAGAAACGATCAATTTCTTCCCTCACCCGCAAACGCCATTATTACCGCCTGTGCACATTGCACGGAGATCTCGAATACCGGGAATAAGAAAAGAATTCCGATCGTTTCCCTACGGCCGCAGAGTCAAACGGTTCGAGAACAAATTTACCGTTTTCCGATAAACTTTTGATTGATTTTTGGTGTATTCAATTTCGTCCGCTGTTTATTGCACGCAAAGGACATTTAAGGCATTATTGAGATGAGGAGTTGGTTGGATGAGTGTCTAATGATTTTTTTCGCTTTCTGTTGATGCCGTGTTGCGTTGGCATTTGGTTGGCAGACTGTGCGAAAGTGTGAGAGAAGGTAATGGCATTAAGATAGGATTCATTTTCTAAGTGCTTTTCAGGGTACCCTTTTAAAATGCGCGTGGGTGCAATGGTAGTCGAGCGAAGAGGCGCAGTTCGTTGCCTTTGAGTGAGTATTGAGTGGATGAATAAGATAATCATTTTGTAAGTAAAGGATTGAAAAATCGTATATCCAAGTTCATTGCGTTTTGAACTTGCGTTGCCTTAACTTATTGGTCTCAATATTGACTGTGTTGAATATGTTTAAACCAGATGATAAATATTGATGTTCTGTAACGGTTTCAATTGATTTGAAACCTTGATGGACTCAAAGCAAATAAAAAAACTACAAGGGATAGCTCTATGGGGTTGTACGCAATGGTGACGTAGAACTAAGTGGTCTTATATAATACATGTTATTTGCTAACTGCAGCAGGAGCTTGTGTTTTGTGTAGGAATAGGAATTTGAGCGGGGTTCTCTCTGTTTATACTCTTTGGTATGACTATGATTGCCCTGAAAAAAACCTTTTGATATGAATTTTAGTTGGGACATGTTCAGCAATTTAACTCTTTTGGGAAATCTTGGTGGCCTTGAAAAGAGCCGATCGGCCCGTCTGCAACTAGACAAGGCTTGAACTGGTGTCTGCGACAGGTTGGAAGGCCGCAGAATATCAGTGTCCACCCAGCTAAAGCTCCTCCCCATTTTAATTGTTCTCGTTAAACTCCTTCTCTCAACAAGTTGGTAAATCTTGGCCTTTTGCAGAAAGACGTAAAAATTTTTCGGCGAATTTATGATCCTGTTTCACGTCATGGTTCTTCTTTTTCTTTAAGCTTGTTCAGGGATGTCGTGTACGTGCTCGAATAATATAAAACTCAATAAAAATTTAATCGAATAGCTGGAAATATCTTTACGAATAATCGTTAATCAAATAATTGGACTTTAGGCATCCCTAGAAAATAGTTCAATTTCATGTTTGTTGGTGGTCCTTCGAAAATATTGAACAGCAGGATTGCAACCAGCAAGTCGAATCGATAGTTTTCGATAGTCTTCGAGTTTTCATTGCTATGACGACGAGTGAATTAACACTCCGAATAAGGTGGGTAAAATACTTTACGCCGACTACGAAGTCTCCGAAAAACGTGTAACAGCAAGTTTGCAATTACATAACTTAGCCATTTCCTGATGAATTTCAAAAATTGTGGTACTTCTTAAATTCCTAGGCTCTATGAATTATTTTCATTGCAGAAAGGTTAAACATAGGGTCGTCTACTTTTTTCAAGCGCGAAAAGAGTCGTAACACGTTTTTTTAAAGGTGTGTTTATGGGTTTTGCAAGCGGCCTAACATCCATAATTTAGATTAATGGGAACAAATGTTTATAATTATCCAGAATACAGTCATGATTCCTATTTATGGAACCTGAAGATAACGGAACGGTCCTCGAAAGATCCGGAACATCCGTAAAAGTGGTCTATCCATAAACCCCTGATCCTAGAACTCCGCGGTTTTTCGAAAGCATTAGGAACTGTGATATAAGAAAGAATTTGGGTTCATGACAAAAACATGGACCCGGATAGCCATCGGACCGTCCTCCGAAAGATCTGGAACATCCGTAAAAATGTTCAATCTATGAAACTTATCCTAGAGCTCCGTGGTTTTTTTTTTTCGAAAGCATTAGGAACTGTGATATAAGAATTTGGGCTCATGGTATAAACATGTACCTGCATGACCATGGCATCGTTGTATGGAAGATCTGGAAGATTCATGAAACTGATTTTAGAGCTCCGCAGTTTTAGAAAAAAAAACTAGGAGCTGTGATGATTCAATGAATTTGAGGTCGAAACAAACATGGACCCATGTCTCCTCTGAAAGATCCGGAACATCCTTGAAAGTGGCCAATCCACGAAACTGATCCTAGAGTTCTAAGTTTTTTTTCGAAAGCATTTGAAACTGTTGTATAATAAAAAAAATGGGGATGGCCATGGGGCTGTCCTCTGATAGGACCGGAACATCCGAAAAAGTGGTCAACCAATAAAACTGATCCTAGAGCTCCGCAGTTTTTTTTTTCAAAACCATTAAGAACTGTGTTATAAGAATTTGGGGTCATGGCATAAACATGTTCCTGCATGGCCATGGGATTGTTGTATGGAAGATCTGGAACATCCGTAATATGGTCAATCCATAAAATTGATTCATGAGTTCCACGGTTTTTTTTTTGTCGAAAATACGTGGAACTGTGATATAAGCAATAATTTGGGGTCGTAACTTAAACAGGAACCCGAATGACCATGAAACCGTCTTCCGGAAGATCGTTAAAAGTGGTACATTAATGATACTGATTCTAGAACTTCGCGGTTTTCTCGAAAACACTTCGCACTGTGAAATTTTCGAAAAAAAAATCACGTTTTTTTCACAGTTTCATGTATGAAACACTTTTATGGATGTTTCGGATCTTCCGAATGACGGTCCAACGGCCGTTCATGTTTATGTCACGACCTCAAATTTATTCTTTTAACACTAATATTTTTGAAATAAACTTCGGAGCTCTAGGATCTGTTTCATGGATTAACCACTTTTAAGGATGTTCTAGATTTTCCAGAGGATGGTCTCATGCCCATCCAGGTCCATGTTTACGTCCCGACCTAATTTTTTCTTATATCACTGTTCCAAGAGTTAAAAAAACTGCTGAGCTCTCGAATCAGTTTCATGGATAAACCAATTTACCGATGTTCCGATGCTTCCGAAGGACGGATGTTTTGGATTTTCTGGAGGACGGCCCCATAGCCATCTGGGACTATGTTTACGACCTGACCCCAAATTATTTCTTATGTCACAGTTTCAAGGGTTTTTGAAAAAAAAACCGCGGAGCTCTAGGATCAGTTTCATGAATTGACCACTTTTACAGATGTTTTGGATCTTCTAGAGCCCACTCTCATGGCCATCCGGGTCCGTGTTTATGCCATGAACCCAAATTCTTTCTTATATCACAGTTCCTAATGTTTTCCAAAAAACCGCGGAGTTCTAGGATCAGTTTCGTGGATTGACCAATTTTACGGATGTTCCGAATCTTCCGGAGGACCATTTCGTTGTCTCCAGGATCCATATATAAGAACCATGACTGTATTCTGGCTAATTATGAAAATTTGTGCCCAATAATCTAATTTATGGATCTTTGGCCCATTTTCAAAACCCATAAATACTCCTTTAAAAAAACGTGTAACTACTATTTTCACTTTTCAATAACTAGACGACCTGATTTTTAATCTTTTTACAGTCAAAATAATCTACAGACCCTAGGAATTCTAGAAGTACCACAATTTTTGAAATTCATCAAGAAATGGTTAAGTTATGCTATTACAAACTTGCCGTTACACGCCTTGTTAAGGGGCTTAGAAGCAGAGGGGGATAAGGGGCTTAGAAGCAGAGAGGTGAAAGTAAATTCTCTTCATCGATTTCCTCTTTTGATGACCTATTTCGCACTATTTCTGCTATGCTCTTCTATCATCCAGAAAAACATATGTATCAATGAATGTGTTTGCCGTCGAATTATTAACGAAACAGAAATTCGATGAAGAGAATCTATCAAAATGACTTGCACCCCTGCTTCCAAGTTTGGTTACAAGATTACAACTCTGGAGAGCATTTTGTGTGGTCGTTGGGGGAGTGTAGTTCTGAATATGGCAATGAGTGTGCAACATATTATGCTTCCTCCCTATTTGCACACGCCCGAAGATCGGAGGCGAATGCCACTCCGACTTGTTTCTAACGACTCTAGTGTTTAGGAAGCAGAAAATGCCTGTACGTTATTGGTGGATTTGTTAGTTATTTCGACGGTTTTGGACAATGCTTTACCACTTTTTCAATAGTTTCTTGTTGAAAATCAACCAATTTGATCGATTGGTAATAAAATTATTGAAATTAATTAATTAATTTATCTTTATTAGGGAGGCTTTCAGCCTGGGCTGGTTCGCCTTTATTGAAATTAGTCCAGGGGTAGCTGAGTTATCAAAGTTTAAAATTTTTCATAATTTCGTTAGGGTAGAGAACTACTTCGGCCTAATCGCCCATTTTGGGCCTATCGAGCAGAAAACTTCAAATAAATCCATGATTTCAGAGTTAAAAAGTCAATAATGCGTTTGGTACAATACTTTAGTTAATAAGCTACCGAACGAAGTCAATGCGAACGCGTGTTATGAAGGTTTGCACCCATTATATTTTCGGAAAGGGAACGACGTGTAGAGGCTGGAAATCGATGCCAGTTCGAGAAAAACTGTCAAATACTCTAAAATATGGGTATTTTCGGAAAGGGAATGACGTGTAGGAGACGACGGAGGAGTTTTGCACAGCCAAGAACATGAGCTTCAAGGCTTTGCTGCTCCTTGATAACGCTCCGTTGCATCCGCCCACCATAAGCAATCCCACCATAATGCTTCTATACATGCCACCAAAGATCACGTATTTGATTCAACCCCTTGATCAAGGCATCATCAAAAGTTTAAAGCTGAAGTATGTCAAGAGAAGCTACAGTTCTATTCTGGAAACAGCTGAGAATGAAGTGAAAGGCCTGTAGCGGATACACGAAAGTAGTTCGGCATCAAGAATTGTTTCGACTGCTGGATTTGGTTCTAAAACACATAAAACGAAGCACGTTGGTAAACTGCTAGAAGAAAATTCTTCCGTCGTATTTCGGGAATTCAGAATGCAATGAAGACGACAACGAGGATTTGCAGATCGTGTCCAAAATTCAACAAATTCACGAAAACAGGAATGTCGAACAGAGTGTAAAAATGCAAGATTTGCTAAAGAATGTCGAAACGTTGCCATCTTGCTCAATGATACGTTAAACACATTATACAAATCATACGCAATATGCTTGGAAAGCATTTTTCAGAAAAAAATAATACGAGGCAAGATTTTGAGCTTCAAAATACCCTAAAACATTAATAATATCAAATTCATCTTCCTAATGGATTATCGCCAAACCTAATCCGTAAACGGTTCACGTTAACTGTGCTGAACTGATACGACGCTGTCCATAGCCACTAAATGTCTCTTCAAAAGCCAATTTCCACCATT
The DNA here is from genome assembly GCF_037179485.1 of Ochlerotatus camptorhynchus. Lineage (NCBI taxonomy): Eukaryota > Metazoa > Arthropoda > Insecta > Diptera > Culicidae > Ochlerotatus > Ochlerotatus camptorhynchus. The sequence continues at coordinate 534,335 of NW_027040575.1, read as the reverse complement.
TTGGATCCTAAAATGGCGACAGACATCGATTTTGGGCCTATACACGTCATCCCCATTAAAAGTTTACGTTAAAGCAAAGACCACCATCTTCAATTTCAAAATGGCGGGTGGCATCGATATCTGATCTCTACACGTCGTTCCCTATCCAAAAATACCCATATTGTGGAATTTGACAGTTTTTCTTGAATCGATGACCGCCATCTTGGATTTTAAAATGGCGTCCGAAATCGATTTACAGCCTCTCTACACGTCATCCCCTCGCAAAAATACCCATATTGTAGGATATTTGACAGTTTTTATTGAACCGATAGCCGCCATCTTGGATTCCATAATGACGTCTGGCATAGATTTCCGGCCTCTACATGTCGTCCCCTTTCCGGAAATATCCATATTGTAGGGTATTTGGCAGTTTTTCTTGAACCGATGGCCACCATCTTGGATTCAAAAATGACGTCTGGCATCGATTTCCGGACTCTGCACGTCATACCCTTTCCAGAAATATCCATATTGTGGAGTATTTGACAGTTTTTCTTGAACCGATGGCCACCATCTTAGATTCCAAAATTACGTCTGGCATCGATTTCCGGCCTCTACACGTCGTACCCTTCCCGAAAATTCCCATATTGTAGCATATTTGACAGTTTTTCTTGAACCGATGGCCACCATCTTGGATTCCAAAATTACGTCTGGCATCGATTTCCGGCCTATACACATTATCCCCTTTCCGGAAATACCCATATTGTGGCGTATTTGACAGTTTTTCTTGAATCGATGACCACCATCTTGGATTTTAAAATGGCGTCCGAAATCGATTTGCAGCCTCTCTATTCCGTTTCGTGTCCTCGCATTGCACATTAATATTTCTTTTTTTTTATCATTATAGTCACTTTAACACTCTTGGGTCATTTGTGACTTGTCTGGGGGTGAGATTTGAACTTGTAACTTTGGTGTGAGAGGTATGGATTCTAACCACTACGCCGGGGCCGCCCCGGATTTCCAGAAATAACATATTAAGGAAGCTCATGTGCACACTAGCGCCACATTGTGAGAGAGTTCTTAAATAATATGACCACCATCCGAAAGGACTTGGTCACCTGAACAACTTTGCTGAAGACAGCAACGTTCTATATGCCAAGGTTTTCGAGATACAGTTTATATAGGAAGTTCACATGCACACTAGCGCTGCGTAGTGAGAGAGATCTGATTTATTATGCCCAAAAGGACTTGGTCGCTTGAACAACTTTGCTCAAGACAGTAACCTTCTATATGGCCAGGATTTTGAGATACAGCTTATATAGGAACCTCATGTGCACACTAGCGCTGCGTAGTGACGGAGTTCTGAACTAATATGGCCATCATCTGAAAGGACTTGGTCACTTGATCAACTTTTCTGAAGATAGCAACTTTCTATATGGCCAGGATCACGAAATACATATTGCATGTTGGACCTAAGATCCATATATAATAGCACCCGTCATAAGTAACATAAAAGTGAGGCGTCTCTAGCGGCGTACTTCCCAATTAAATCTGAATCCAGGGTTGCAAAGACTCATTTCAGCTAAAATAATGTTTTTCGGAATAATAAAACCAAAAGATGGTATGATGGCATGTTTTACTTGTAACTTACAATAAGAGGTTACAAAGTATGCGTTGGAAACATAAAACCTGTAAATTTTGCTTTCTATGAGTCACAATCAGCGATTTGCTGATCGCTGAGTGAGTGAGTGAGTGAGTGAGTGAGTTTGTGAAAAATCGCTGATTGTGACTCTCATGAAGTAAAATAAACAGGTTTAATATGTCAAACACATTCTTTGCAACCTCTTCTTGTATCCTAACAATTCAAAATTTGATCATGGCATCTAATTATTTCATAATTTAGAAAAACATTGTTTTAGCTGAAATGAGTCTTTGCAACCTTGTCTGAATCCAATGACAACAACTTTGTCGAAGACAGTATAGCTTTATATATTGAAACAAATGAGATAATCCATCACAGCCCCTATTAGTGAAAGTCCCATAAGCTATGGGTATCCTTATTCGCGGATAGCCCGGCATTAAGGATCCGGCAATAAGGATCCGGCAATAAGGGATACCGGCAATAAGGATTCCTGACTGTACGCAAAAGCATACAACATCCAAAATGACATTTTTTTATAAAAATGTAAATGATTTCCCATAACACACAACTGCTCATGGGCGGTTACAACGAAGCAGCGCTCCACCCTGCCTACAATCATTCTTTACGCAGTTCAACTGAAAGTTTATATAATATATCAAACAGGAGGTGAAAAAATGGGCGTGTGGCATGATGTCAAAGTGAATCCATTCCGCGAACTTCATTTTTTTCCGCGGAAGTTTTAAAGATCAATCAACTGAAATAATCAAAGTTCTTGGGATTCTTCGAAGCCAACTTCCAAGCTTCCCTTGTTACAGCACCTTCCAAGAGAAACTTAACACTTTCGAATTCTTATCTGTCTCAATTGCCAGCTTGGTCACACCACACTGACTGGTTGGGGAACTTCTCAGAATTGTTCTGTCCAGTTTCAAATTGCTCCAGTTTGAGGTGTGTGCCTTCCCCTGCACCTTAGCCGTCAAATCTCCTTTAAACCGACAAGTAAACGTTGTGTGCAAAACTTGTTTACGTTTCTTCTCACACTTTTTCACCTCCTCGTAGTGATTGATCTGGCCTGCCACGGTTGCACACCAACAAGGCAAAACAGACAACAACGCAACGAACGGTCAGTTCGGTAGTGGCCAGAAGCCTCAGCGGAGGAAAAAAAGGCAAAACTTCGCAACAAATCAAGATCCAAACGGTGCGGCCAGCGGAATTGAACCAGTGCAACCTTCCCTGACGTCGACCGTCGGAGCGCGCGCACTTTTTGTTCTTTCCAGTTCCAGGTGAGCCCTATAATGCCATCGCTTTCTCGTGCGCAACAAACAAGTTCCGCTCATGTTGGTTCACACGTAGCTATACGAATGTGTCCAGTGAAATCAATATCCTTCACGGTCATCTGACTGCCCCCGGCTGGCTGACTCTTTCTCTCCACAGCGAGCCTTGATCGGATGCCATGAGTTGCCGTCCCTTGGGAGCCACATGCAAGATGACCATTCCGGCGCGTAATGCGTTAATTGGTAATTAAAAACCAGTGCTAAACTAATTCTTTTTTTCCGCACATAATAATCTCAACGCATGGATGCTTTGTGCTCCCAAGACAGAACAATATTTATAATTGTGTGTGGATTTAGTGTTTTGTAACGTTTTGTAGCTCTAGCGATAAACATTCCAATCAGTTCCAATTCATTGTAGGAATACCTTGGAAAAAGGTTTCCCCAAGTTTATTTTTCAGGCTGAACAATTATTTTCAATTGACTGAGGGAAAATCCTGATCCTATTAGTCCTCGACAAATTATTGCCGTTCTTAGAGTTTAAAGTTAACTTTATTTTTCTTTAGCATCCCGAAAAACTTTTCTCAACTTTTCCTCTAACGAACAGCCGTTGTTTTAAAGTACCTGTTGACTTTTATAAAGAAACCCTTACCTTTTCTGATAAAGTTACGGTTTTTTAAACATGTCAAGACTGGCATACCATGCAAACTAACAGGATTATAAGCTCATGAACAACTCGCCGACTAGTATAGTGTCAGGTGTAAAAGCAGGAGTTTTTGGAAAACTGTCAGGTAACTTACATAACGAATGACATGAAGAAATTCAGAACTGCATGTTACTCAGCGGCAGCTGTAAAATAAAACACTTAACTATCAAACTGATCCCGCGACAACAAGAAAATGTACGGATACTCTGAAGAAAGCAAAATAAAAAAAAACATTACAATAAAATGGGAAAAGTATGCTAGCAACGTGTGGGAGAAATCAAAGTGCTGTTAGATTATGTTTGCAGTGTATTTTCCATCGATTTTATATTGATTAAGATCAACTGTGTTGTAGCAAGATTTAAGGAAATCTTATTGAAGGCAAAATATTAGAGTTTTCAAACCAACGCCCCCCGATTTCCAGGAAAGTCAAGCAGACATTTGTCTAAGTTTATATAACCTGGGCTCAAAATTGGTTTCTACAATGATAATGTAAACTTTATCTATAGTGGAAAGACTTATGATAGGCCAAAAAGAGGCCCATATTTGTGAAGGCAGAAAAGATAATGACTTTTGGAAAAGATGCCATCCAAAGGAAATTTTGATAATGTGACATAATTTTGAAACATTCTACTTGTCTAGCAAATAAGTGATACAATCAATGAGACTTGAAGGAAAGTATAACAATGGATATTTCTTCGTTCAACATTATCATGTGAACGTAGTATTAATTTTTTTTCATCTCAAATCAAGAGCCACATGTGAAAAAGGCATACAAGCTTTTTGTAAACAAACCTGTAGGCTCTTTTCTCGCCAACCGAGGGTCACCCACGCAAACCAATAGGGTCATTGGGAAAGGGAAAGCTTTCTCTACCCGGAGGTGTTGATGGTTTGCGTGGGCGGTTTGTGAGAAATGAACCTATAAAGGTTTGTTTACAAAAAGCTTCTTTGCTCTTTTCACATGTGGCTCTTGAAATGTCTTTATAAATTTATACGTGTTGGTGACATGACAGTGACAGTGATTTTTACTAACATTCTTAGCATTGCTATACCATTGCAATCAGTAGTATTTTCAAATTTCAAAGTAATATCTGGGATGCTTCCTAATCGTTTGATCCACTTTTTACTTTACTCGCTGATTGACCAAATTATTCAATAATAACTTTAAAAAAAAACTAAAATAAAATTCCCTCCCCTTGGCTAGTTTTTGCACCTTGCTGTTGGTGGGCGGGCTTAATTTCATGCTTTATAGTGGAGTGTTGGAGACGGTAGGTTTATCGTTGGCGTTGCTGGCTCATGCCGCGATAGAATGGCGTCATGAGCAGCCAATGGGGATTACTAAGCTTCCCCTCTCTGATAAACCACTGCATGAGAGAACCAAAGATCTAGTCTAGCAGTGATAGTATCACACTTGTTAATCCTTTAATTGAGAGCTGCGTCGCAGTACGCTTACGTATAGGCACTGACGTTGGGTGTGATACTGGCAGGTTTAGCCGCAAATCACTCTTATTTTATTTATGTTTACCCTGATAGATTTATTTGGGTTTGCAAGGGAATTATACTATTGAAATATTTCAGAAAGTGCCCAACGGTGCTCCTTTTATTTGCGTGACAAGCTTTCATTGTTGTTTTCATTGAAGTATTACTCAGGAAACAATGTTAAACATCATTTTTGTACATGGTATTGTAACTAATCTTATATGTGTTTCATTTTGATTTGGGATAAGTGTTTGAACTATGGCTCGGGATTTCCACTGTGGCGTGCTTCTATTGTGGCATACCCATACGTATTTTTGTGGTGCGACATAGTGGAAGCGTGTGAGCATAGTTGGAGCATATACCCTTTATAATTTAAAAATCAGCTTGGAAACTAACTTCAAAATGAAGCATTTTAGTCACATGAAGGTGTTACCTGGGTCGAACTAAGATATAATAAATAGGTATAGGCTTAAATGAAAAGTACTTGAAACACGTTTAATTTTAGATTACAAGCACAAGTGCAGGTACTTAATCAAGCATTATGATTGATTAGGTGAATTAGAGCTTTTAATAATTTATTAAATTAGACTAATGAGATATCATAATCATCAAATGTACTTAAATAAGAAACTTCAGAATGTCTAATGACATTAAGTAGATTAACAAAAGAATTAGGATGCGGGGGGTCCGCTTAGGGAGGCAACTAACCTTTAAAGTTGTAGAATAAATCTTTTTATTTAGTATTGAGCTTTAAAAAGAAAACGCAGGCAGACCAATAGCATTAAGCAGATTAACAAGAAGAGAAATAGTTTAGGAAATAAGTAAAAGTAAAGGTATGTGACAATTAATAGCTTTTAAACTTTTGGAGGTATTGTATTCCCCTGAGTTTGTTGTACTCGATTACTATATTATTCTCTCCATACGCGAAATCTCTGATATATGCGGTTAAAGTATTTGAGTTTAACTTATTTCTTAGTGTTCAAGTACTTACATTTTTAAACAGCAGTCAATGTTAATCTATGAACTAAACCATACGTAAAATCGATCTTTCCTTATGTGGTGTTGATGCATGTTTAACTTTTCACGGCTGTCGGATTCAACGTGTTTATGTCTACGGTGCAGAAGTGATTCGCAATGCGGTAGAGCTCACCAAAAGTTTTTTTGAGCTTCTGTAGTATAGCATTTGTTCGGTACGGTCACGAAATCTTGAAATGATTGATACGTGCGGTAAAATAACTAAATTGAAACAAAGCTCAACAATAAAATAAGTCGGAGACGAGCCAGCCAACGGCTGAAAGTCTCCTTAATAAAAATATAACAAAAAAAAAAAAAAATAAATAAAATAAGTAGAATATTTAGGGAGCAAACCAAAATTAATCAACTTGCCAACATAGGCAATCACATTTATTTTGGTGGCACTCTTTAAGTGATAAAAAGTTGTTTTTTCTCTACGGTTGTTTCGCGTGGCGTTCACAATTTGCGCGATTTTCGTATCTTACGTAATTTAGATGTTTAGCTCTAAACGGTTTTACTGACTCGAGGTCATTCCTTAAGCGGTGTTGGTACATGTTAAACCTTTGCCGACTGTCGGATTTAACGCGCCTACGTATACGGAGCTTACGCAGAAGTGATACGTAATTCGGTAGAGCTTGTCAAACGCTTTTGAGCTTCTGTAGTATAGAATTTGTTCGGTGCGGTCGCGAAATCTTGATATGATTGATACGTTCTTTAAATTAACTAATTTGATACAAAGCTCAGTAGTAAATAAGTAGAATATCTAGGGAGGAAACCAAAATTAATCAACTTGCCAACATAGGCTATCACATTTATTTTGGTGGCACTCTTTAAATGATAATAAGCCTTTTTTCGCGCTTCGGTTGTATTGCACGGCTTCCGGAATTCGCGCGGTTTTCGTAACTTACATAATTTAGATATTTCGTTCGAAACGGATTTACATATTCAATCGGTTTACTATGCGGATGTATCTATGCGCACCCTTCACACCATGTTTTCTATAACTATCTTGAAACAATACATACGGAATCCAGCGTTCAAGCGGCCAACATAGGCTAGTCCTTCTGCTGTATTGTCAAAGATAGAAGCAACATTTATTCAAATGGGTCAAGTCTTGAAAACTAAGCTGTCACGCAGCTCCAGCTTGACACCCAATAAAAAAAAAAAAAAGAAAAAAAAAAAAACTAAAATAAAAAAACTAAAATTAAATTAAATTAAATGTTGACCCTTCTTTCGAAAATTACTTTAAAGCTTAAGAGGATGAGGCAATTTGTGAAAAATTTATTGAATTAATCACAGAGTCGACAAGCTTTGAGGTGTTCTTCAACCAGAGATTTTAAGAAAATTAGGCTATACACTTCGGACGTTTAAGGCTTATCATTAATATTACCTTCTTTTCTCGAAGTTCTACAAGAAAAAAATCTCATAATATTGGCAAATGAGTATAATTAAAAACTAAATGGACCCAGGATTGTCAAAAACTGCCCAAGTAACCCAAAAGAACGCTTATTCATATGTTTTGTTTGTTTTGTCTATTAGATATGCTTTCATACGGAGGTTGGTTCATTTCCCGCTTATTATTTTTTTTTGCAATATATGACTGATATGCAGCTAATATAAAGCTTTAAAGCTCTACATTAGCCATATACCATCCTTATTTAAAAAAAAGGTGGACTAGCGGACTAGTTCGTTCCATGGTATTTAGGATTGTGAACCAAATAATGTACACGAATTGGTCTTCTGGAAGATCCGCAGAAGTGGCTGCTTAAAAACAGAACTTTAGATGCTTTTAAAAGATAAACGTGTGTATTTCGGATTGAGAAATGAATCTGGGATTTTAGATGTTCACGAGCTTGTCATCCAGTAAGTCCATAACATCCACATGAATGGCCACCTCATGCAACAGAACGATTATGGTAAACATGTTTATTAGAGTGATGCAAAATTTGAAATTTTCGCTCAACAATACTTAAACGATTCCAAATCGGATCCTGACTAAACTCTTGGTGAGAAACTGAGATGGCACAAACCATTTGAAGTTTATTCATGTCTATCTAATAATTCACCATATCGGTCTGCTTCAAAAGTTTTCAACTGTACCTGTAGCTACAACAACAACTACAACTTTGCTGAAAACCACTTTTTGATTAAATGCAAGGATCGAAAGTTTTCAATGGTTCAATGCGCTGATATCTTATGATCATGCTCAATCAACTGCTCAGCAGGCAACATTGGTGTTTCTGGGGCGTTGAATAGGACACAAAATTCATGGCTACTATGTCACACTGCAAAATATAGTGTTGCCTACAGTGCAGCTGCTTGATCATGTCATAAGTTTACCAATCTCTTAAATAATTAATAACTTTTTCCTGTCTCGTTTTACATAGAAACGATCTTCAGCAAAGTTGTAGTTGTATTGAAATTTTTCAATAATAATGGCTATCGAACTGTTTTGCAGCTCAATATGGAAAAAGACTAGAAGTCAATGAACAAAAAGTTGAGATTTCCCATAGTAATTTACATGTAAACTTCAAATGGCTTGTGCGAAGTCTGTTTCTAACCAAATGAGTTGTAACTTTGGGAGGCTAATCAGGACCCGATTTGAAACCATTTAAGCACTGTGGAGCAAAAAAGTCAAATTTTGCATCAGTCTATTGTTTATATAAGATTGTAAACCAACTCATTAAAAACAGCTACAATGTTTGAAGTAACAGTAATGTAGAAGGCAACTTTAACAAAAGCGCGTATTTTGGTTGTATCACCTAACTCGATTCCATATTTTTTTTCTGTTGAACGTCAATTGGAGAGAATCGTGGCAAGTATGTACATTGTTCTGCAATGTAATAGTAGTAAGGTAGTAGTTAAATTACATTTATTTCTGTTAATTATGATTTTGCATTGTTTTCACATTTTAATAGATCAGGCCTATCAGGCTCTTCATCTTTGATTAATTTGCTATTCTAATTTAAGTATTCACGTTTTTCTACTACACCGTTCGAAAAAATCATGTAAATTTCTGCGAGATATAGCGCACATAAAATTAACGCAAGATTTGGCATCCATATTTCGTGTAAATTTAAGCACAATATCGCATAAATTAGCAATATTGTATGCAAGCTTGCAAACGACTTCGCTGTTTATGCCAAGTTTAGCTCAAAATTAAACGAAAGTAGATTTTACGCGATAGTTAAAATTCAGAATTTTTTTCTGTGTATCTTAAAGATTACCCCTGGGGGGGTAAACTGGGGTTTGTTTGAATTGAGAAAAAGTGATAACCTACCTAACTGCTAGTATAACTTAACCTAAAGTGTTAGATCACGTATGATCTGATAAGTTGATCTCAGACAGGTGTCTCTGAACCTTTCCAGGATAAAAACTGTCCGTTCTTCTAATGTCTGAATTCCAGCCAGGAGATCTCAAAATGTCTAATTTGCGGGGGACTGTTTAGGATCATTCCCAGGATCTTGTTTTGGATCCTTTGGAGTTTTAGGTGATGGCATTTCGCGCAACTCTTCCAGATTGGCATCCCGTATTCTCTTACGGAAAGGATGATTTGTTTGTAGAGAGAAAGCTTATTTTTCAGGGACAGGGTAGAGCTCCTGTTGATGAGTGGATACAATAATCTTATAAAGATGTTGAACTTGGTTTTGATTTTTTCAACGTGCTCCCTGTCTAATGTGAAGCCTAGGTAGACTACCTTTTTCGACCATTCCACCACTGTGCCGTTCAGACAGATCTTATTATTCCCCGACGGAACAAGTCTGGGAAATTTAGAGTGTGGAAAGATGATGACCTGGGTCTTTGCCGCGTTGATACGGATCTTCCAGTTGTTGAAATATTCAGACAGGACGTCCAGGCCTCTCTGAAGTTTGGCAGTCAGAGCTCCGATGACCCTACCCTTGTAGACGATGGATGAGTCATCTGCGAACAGAGACAACGATCCACCATCAGGGAGAGCCGGCATATCGGAGGCAACAGGTTGAATAGAATGGGGCCAAGGATGCTTCCTTGTGGAATAGACTGGCCAAAATTTATATAGGGGAAATTTTTGATAATTTTTTTCAACGGTCCAACCCCTAGATTTGTGCCATTAGGTGAGAAAACCACTCTCTGAAAATTTCAGCTCAGTAGGATGTAACACGAGCTGGCGCTTTTGATTTCAAATTTGTATGGGGATATTGATTGAAATTTATGGAGAAATAACATTCCTTCACTCTTTCGTGCATAGAACTGATTCAGCAAACTCGATTAACCTCAGAATTTCAGCACACGTAGCTTAAACTATAAGGAACAACTTTGCTCAAGACAGCATCACGATTTATGTTAGTTTTATGGAGATATTAATTAATTAAGTGCATTTTGCTTATATATTGCAACAAAATACAGGCAGCTTATGCAACGTATCAACTAGAATACCACTAAAAATAAAAGTTCATATTTTCCACAGGCCAACATCCAGGCTCGTGTCATTTGGTGCGATAACCACTATCTGAATGTTTCAGCTTATTTTGACGTTACACGGGCTGGAGCTTTATGTTTAATGTTCATATAGAATATATGGTTAAAATTGTCCAATACAAAATGCTCATATACATTCAAAAGCGAATATCTCAATACAACTAACTGGATTCATGATGCAATCTTCAACAAAGTTGTTACTCATTAACTGAACTACTAGTTTTGAAAATCTGAATCAAATCGAGGATAAGGAAACTTTTTTATAATCGATAGAGTGTAGGTGTGTCATTTTTTCATGTATTTTATCGAAATTCCCCATACAAAATTCAAAATAAAAGCGCCAGCTCATCTTAGAACCACATGACAATGGCTTTCTCACCTTACGGCACAAATTTAGGGGTTGGCCGGTGGAAAATTAGAGCTTATATGTATTGTTGTGGCCAGTCTATTGTGGAACCCCGGCACCGATGTTGAAAGCATCCGATGTGATGCCATTCAGAGATACTCGGAACGTCCTGTCAGATAGATAGTTGTTTATTATCATCACTAAGAAGATTGGAAGACCGTACTGCTGCAATTTGAACACCAGTCCATCATGCCAGACATTGTCGAACGCTTTTTCAACGTCCAACAACGCCATAGCAGATGTTTTCGACACAGAGTTGTTCCGTCTGAGAATGTTTGTTTCTCGAGTCAGCTGGTGGACGATCGAACGACCTTTCCGAAAACGAAACTGTTCCTCGAGTAACAAGTTGTTTTCTTCGGCACATGTTAGAAGCCGGTGATAGACTGCTTTTTCGAACAGTTTTGATAACCTTAGAGAAAGCTGATTGATCGATAACGTGAAGGAGAGGACGGATTCTTCCCAGGTTTCCGGATGAGTATGACTATAGCTGACTTCCAACACGAGGGGAAGTAGCTAAGTCGGAGGCACAGATTAAAAATCATCCATTACTAAAAATGTTTGAATTCCAACGACGACAAAAAAAAACACCGATTGAGCTGCAGACAATGAACAATGGCTTGTATCGCGTATACAAACTGTCCATTGTTTTTAATAGTTAGGCTTAGGAAAGCTTCAAGAAGCCTGGCCTGTAGTGAAGTTGGCACTGTGTGGTATCTACTAGTTGCCTAGTGTAAATAGGTCCACTAAAACCCATTCCTTACTCTCTCCTCTGCGTAACTACCCTGCTGACGGCATTCCAAGTGCCCTCCTCTCGACACATTTCAACGACGACATTCTCCTCGTTAAGGACGGGCATCTCCCTTCGCACTGACTCGAACCTTGGACAGTTGAAGACCACATGCTCCGGCGTTTCATCGACGTTGCCACACTCCGGACAGATGGGTGACGCTGCGTATCCGAACCGATGCAGGTATTTCTTGAAGCAGCCGTGGTCAGAAAGGAGCTGCGTTAAGTGGAAGTTGACTTATCCGTGTTCTCTGTTCACCCAGGTCGAGAGAATCGGTATTAGTCGATGTATCCATCTACCATTCTCTGCCGTGTTCCACTTCTGTTGCCACTTAGCCTACGATTCCGCTGGTCCTGGTGCTCCCCGACGGTGATTTCTGCCCTCTGTACCGCTTTACAGTTACTGACCAATAACACTTCCGTTTTGTGGTGGGCTATCTGCAGCTTTGCTCCTTGCATCCAGTTACCAACCATGTCGATCGCCTCGGTTGACAACACTTCCACCTCTTCCAGCGTCTCGCCTGTTACCGTCACCCAGTCGAGGGCGTTGGACAAGTAGAACTGTGAATAATTTGATCAAATGTCATGCTCCGTAATAGTGCCCTTTATGTTATGAAAACTAGTTCTTCAAAAAGGGTATCTTTTGAAGCAAGTCCTCAACAAGTTTAGGGAACAGGATGCACTAGATATTATACAACACAGGTACAGCAGGTACAACAGGTACAGCATTTACTACTCAGGGGGTAGAAGGTCAAGAAGAGCTACCGCCACCAACTAAAGCTTGAACCGGGTACCTGGGACTCCCATGATATACCCGCGACAATGGTCAGCAGACGATGCCCTGTGCGTATTTAGTATGTTATATGTTTTATTTGAATATACAAAATGTTTGAAGTCATGCGTCATCAAAACCATAATTTGCATCACCACAAATACACTTTTCAATTATCTTCAACAGAAAAGGAACTCACCAAATCATTACACCCGGGAGCGCATTCCCGATGCTTCCACGCATATTTTTCTCTATTCATTTTTAACAAAGAGTGAACTGCGTTATAATTGATTCCAAACAAAGATGAGGAAAAATAAAATAACTCCTGTGTTCTTCTTTTCAGCAACACACAGCTTGAATATATTGAGAATTGAGCCTGCTGAATAAACATTACATTTCCGTAAATTTGATGCCATTTAAACATTTTTCACTTTACCAACACACACCGGTGGGAAATGCCGATTTCTTTCAAAAGAAATTAAAGTTGTGAAACGTCTTTCTGATACGCGGTTGGCAACTCATTAGCCACGATAACCAATAATGCCTTTTAATTGGAATTAAGGTGATTATAAATAACTAATAAACGGCTAATATAGAGCAAATAAACTCAAAATTACATATTAGAAGAAGTCTGCATATTATAGACGAAATACGTGTATCTGTCAAGAATAAGAAACTATGATAGTGGAATGAAATGGAAATTACGAATCCTTCTCTCTTTATGTATACAGATATTTCACTATAGACGCCAACATTCATCAGGAGTGGTGCAAATACTACTTACCCTTATACTAAAATATGTAATGGTGGGTTTAGAAAGCTCCCAAATAGTAACTAAGGAAGTTTTCAAGGACAAGTTTGAGAGTGTTCCATATGGGGCAGGTCTATTCAAATAAATTATGTAAAATACTTTATTTATTGGACAATAATGAATGCGTAGACAAGGGCGCCAATCCAGATCACCATTCATAATCTACCCGTATACTTCATTAACTTTTGGGTAAATTACCTGCATAGTACTATAACAGATTACCTTCTGACGTGTATCGCCAAAAGCAAAGGAATTAGTGGGAAGATATTTGTTGGTTTCACCATGTCTAGACTTTAAGATGAATTGTTGAAATTAAACAATATATTGATATTATATTATATGTAGTATGATTTTCACTCAAAATCAAAGAATGATTAGACTTGAAGTGAATTCTATATAAAACAAAGTAAATGTTAACTCAAGAGCAGTCGCATTAAAAACATTTTTTTTTATTTCAAGCGATTTGGGTATTAACCCTCTCCATCCATAGTATCACGGATGATCCATAACATTTTGGTTCGTCTCATGGTCAGTGTTGACTAAAATCAAGATCAGAAAATCAAAATCAGTTGTCTTTCAAAATCAATATCACCTAAAATCACCGGCACCAATATCAGAAGCCATCATCACCACGAAAATCACACGTGATTTTCAACCAATATCAGCCCTGATTTTCCATTTCCAAAATCAACCAGCATCAATATCCACCAAGATCAAAATCTTCGAAAATCATAGAATTAGAAGATATGTTAAATTCTAGAGCTTGGGGCATTTCGAAATTCAAGTCAACATTCCGGATGAAATTAAAATGGTGGATTTCAACCCAAGATGGCTTCCCCAAATCCAAGATGACAGACCAGAATCCAATATGGCGGCCTCAAAACAGCGTATATGTATCTAAACCAAAATGTTATGGGTATCTACGGAATGGACTTGATAAGTGGAAATGAAAAATTGACATCCGCCGCCATTTTGGAATTCAAGATGGTGGACCAAAATCCAATTTGGTGGCCCCCTGACCGGGAACACACACATATAAATAACTAATTTTACACGAGACGTTATCCATAATGGACTTAAATCATGGAACGTAAACAATCATTTCATGTAAAATTAAGTGTTCTGAAACCGAAACATTAGCAAGTTAACGAAGAGAACGTTTGATTGAATTGATTTTCTCTTTTCTTTCAACTGATTCTTATGTCAAAAGGGCCGCTTTTATATGTCGGTTTCAGGGAACCGAAATTTACATTACTTTTTCGTGGTGTGTATGCATCAATCACTGGATTTTGGTCCACCATATTAGATTCCAAAATACATCTAAACCCTTGCAATATGGGTATCTGTGGAACGAGCTGGTTGAGTGGAAGTGGAAAATTAACATCTGCTGCCATTTTGTAATTCAAGATGGAGGTTCAAATCCAACATGGCGGCCCCTGGACAGGAAATATGCTTCTAAACCCATGCAATATGGGTATGTACGGAATGGGCTCGATAAGTGGAAGTGGAAAATTGACAACCACCGCCATTTTTTAATTTAATATGGTGGATACAAATCCAATATGGCAGCCTCCAGACAGGGTATATGCATTTGAACCCATGCGATATGGGTATCTATCGAATGGGCTCAATGAGTAGAAGTGAAAAAAACAACATATTCTGCCATTTTTAAATCCAAGATGGCGAGCCAAAACTATGCTACTCTCAAGATCAGCAAGAAAATATCAGTCTTGATTTTCTGCTGCGTGGTTTTGCTACTCTCTGGATCAGCTAAGATAAAATCAGCCGTAATTTTCTGTTTGTGATTTTCTGATCTCAAGATCACCAGTGATTTTCGGCCATTCCTGACTTTGGATTTTTTGATTTTTTTTTTTCAATCACTGCTCATGGTTATCAATGCACCACCTTTTAAAGGTTTCAATAATTTTGGGCAGCATAAAACATCCACGAGAGACGTTCAAGCAGAAACAAAAATTTAAATTAATTTATTGTTTAAATTTTCAATTTAAATCAAAGAAATGGTTTGCTCACTAGTGCCCCGTAAGCTACTTATAAAATTGGCACATCATGACTCCCTTCTCATGTTACAGAAAACTAAAAAATTAAAGTCCTGTTATTTTTGCTGCTGTTATGTGCGAGCAGCTTCTTTATTTTTAGTTATACGTTAACATTGGCAAATATTTTTACATTATGATCAGCGTTGCTTGATTCTGTATGTACATGGGTACTGCTCCTTCCAGTTGGAACGGAGTGTGAGATATCAAATAGCTTGCGCATTAGCAACAGCTGGCAAACATGTTACTCGAGTACCATCAAAGATATAATCAACAGCTTCCCGTCGTGCGTTATTTTGAACGATAAGCAGCAGTCAGAGCACAAAAAAAATTCCCTTCAGCAAAAGCCCATATCCACTGGGAGAAATCAACCATAATCTGACCGCCGAGAAACATTGCCGCTGCTCTGTTCTCGATTAAAGCAGAAGCCTATTTGTGGAACTATATTATGGAGAAGATTTTTGATTTCTGGCGATAATTGCAGGTAGAAATCCAAGCCAATGAAGTATTTAAAAAAAAAAAGATCCATTGAGGCTTGAATTGCCAGAAGAATATAATCAAAAATCCAAAAATTCAAGAAAACAAAAATAAAAAATAAACTTTAGAATAGTGAACGAAAGTAGCGCCCATAGTGTCAAGTAGAAGCTTATTGCAATTGAATATCTCATTTGAAATAACGGTTATATAAATTTACACATGCTGAGATTCAAGCCTGAAGGTCTGTCTGCGGAACATCTGTTGTACTACAATTTTGTTCAAAATACATTGTTGTCATATCAATACAGCAAAAAATCTTTGGGCGGAAAACGGATAATTGTATTTCAAGGTCAACTCTTACTAGTAATGAATGAACATTTTAAAACAAACTAAGAAAGTTCTTGTGAAATAAAAACTAATATTTCAAAAGTGTTTTTTGTGTGTGTGCATCAGAGCGAATGCTGAAAGGATAACCGGTTGAACTGGCCACCACGGCTATATGAATCAGCATTACAATTGACAAAAATCAGTTCGTGATAGAAGTTTATTGACGAGAATTTAATCAACAAGCAATGACATGTGTTTAGTTATGTTCAAATCCATTCAAATTAAAAAAAATCTTCCACTTGTGTTCAATTCCATGAACAATGTGAAATATATTCATTCTGCCACAGTACAGTAAAACATTCCACTGACACGCCGGTGGCAGTTATTTTACTCGCAAAATTAAATTGAAATTGATTTATTGCTGAAATGAAATACCAACGTTTTTCATTTTTTTTTATTAAACCAAAGTGCACATATTTCGTATTTTATTACATTTTTATATGAATCACTTCGTCTGGGTTGGTCCGTCTGTCAGTTCAGCCGCGAGCCACCAACACCCGCTGCTGAAAAACATTGACCATCTTGTGGAACGATCGGCGTTTCCTCCTTTCCACCTGTAGATGCATTCAGATTCGAATATTATAATAACTGCAATATATAATGAAATCACAACATTCGAACAAACTGAAAAACGAAACAGCGAAGACCTCAAGCGACAACGACGTAACGTTTTGTCTCTGCCCCCCAGTTGTGCAATGGGTGTAATAAGCGACTGACGACGACAAACGCAACGACATCGGGAATGGGTCTCAATTTCAGGCAGTGAACCTGTCGCGGACTGACTACGAATGTTAATAAATTCCATAACAAATTACGTGTTGGATGGGTTTCCAGTTGCACTGTCCCAGCAGCAATTGATCTGATCCCTGAGCTTCACGATGCTTTCTCACCTTTTGGTAAAAATCCATGCAGAAAAAAAAACTGCAATGCGCATTCTGCAGCGAGTTATGTCTGATATTATTCGTTGGTCTGGGTAAGCTGATACTGATTGATAATTCGCTGGGGAAAACAATTTATCCCGAATTATGATATTATGATAGAGGAGGACCACAGAGCTGGGGTAGACAACGGATGGTGATATCTGTTACTTGTTGATCAATTTTTACTCCTAATTGGATTCCAAGCCGAGCGCAACAATGTTTACGACCACGCCATGAAGGTCAATGGCTGGTGGGAACTTGATCGTTTTAATTTGGTGTTAAATTTAAGTAGGACACAAGCGGATGGTTCTGCTTTTTATTGCTGGATATCTTTGATGGTGCTGATTTAAAACAACTGTTGCAAGTGTCACGTAGAATTCATCTGCTGTGAATTAAACATTCGTTCTTCTTGCCATTTATGTCTCCACTGGTACTTTCAGCCTGCTCTCAACATAGTGTTATATGTTTCGGATTCCAACGAGCAAACTCGTTATTTTTGTTGAGTGAGCTTTAAGCTGTTAATTTAATTATTGTTACTATTTGCTTATCGGTTTTACAATTTAAGGTTAACTTACATTGATTTGTCCTCTACTTTAATCGATCCGTCGTGTTGTTACAATAGGTGTTTGTTCCAATTTGTGTTTATGCTATATTGTAACATGTATGCTTATTATTTAAATTTCTAAAATTAAATTTCAATAATAAATGTTAAATCAACCGTTACAACCTACTCTCCATGTTTTCCTTACTTTAAAATTGAGCTGTCTTATCGAAACAATCGTTTTCTATCTGTTCAAAAATTTGCTTATGAGATGGCGGAGAAGCACGGATTGGAGCATGGCTTTAAACGCAAGTTAAAAATGGCTGGAAGATACTGCCTGGAGGGCTTTCTTAGGTGGAATCCAAACGTATCATTCCGGAGACCGGAAGCAACTTCCACCGCCAGAGAAAGAGGTTTTAAAAACCCCTATGTGAATGACTTTTATGACATTCTTCAGGATATTTTGGAGACCAAGCAGTTTCCCCCATCTCGCATATTCAATGCTGATGAAACCGGAATCAGTACTGTAATTAGTCAACTTATAGTGGATTTATTTTTGCAGCAGAAAACGAAGGTGGCACGGCAAAAGACCTTGGAGCACGCGCAGAAGACGACAGACTACCGGCCCCTGATCTTCAAGAAGTAAAGGAGGAGATCGGTCGGTTGAAGAACAACAAAGCAGGGTGTAGATCAACTACCAAGTGAGCTATTAAAATACGGTGGTGAAGCACTGGCTAAAACGCTGCACTGGGTAATTGCCAAGATTTGGGAGGAGAAGATATTACTGGAGGAGTGGATGCAAGGTGTCGTATGCCCAATCTACAAAAAGGGCGACAAGTTGGATTGCTGTAACTACCGCGCGATCACACTGCTGCGCACCGTCTACAAGGTACTCTCCCAAATTCTATCCCGCCGCCTGTCACCATATGCAAGAGAGTTCGTGGGGCAATACCAGGCGGGATTCATGGGTGCCCGCGCTACCACGGACCAAATTTTCGCGATTCGGCAGGTTCTGCAGAAATGCCGCGAATACAACGTGCCCACACGTCATTTGTTCATCGATTTCAAATCCGCATACGACACAATCGATCGAGATCAGCTATGGAAGATTATACACGGGTACGGACTTCCGGATAAACTGACGCGATTGATCAAGGCGACGATGGATCGAGTGATGTGCGTTGTTCGAGTATCGGGGACACTCTCGAGTCCCTTTGAATCTCGAAGGGGGTTACGGCAAGGTGATGGACTTTTGTGTCTGCTATTCAAATCGCGTTAGAAGGTGTGATCAGAAGAGCGATAGACACGAGTGGCACGATCTTCAGGAAGTCCATCCATCTTCTTGGCCTCACCGATGACATTGACATCATGGCACGGAACTTTGAGACGATGGCGGAAACGTACATCAGACTAAAGGCTGAAGCTAGGCGGATTGGACTTGCCATCAACGCATCGAAGACAAAATATATGAAAGGAAGAGGGTCTAGGAAAGACAATGTTAGCCTCACACACGGAGTTCAGATTGACGGTGACGAAATCGAGGTGGTCGATGAGTTCGTGTATTTGGGCTCACTGGTGACCGCCGAAAATGATACAAGCAGAGAAATTCAAAGACCCTGCTGCTGGGAGAACCATCCATCGTCCACATTGCAAAAATTGGGCGACTACGGTGGGCTGGGAATTATGTCGTAAGAATGCCGCACGACGACCCAGTGAAAATGGTTCTAGAAAGTGACCAAACAGGAACAAGAAGAAGAGGCGCGCAGCGGGCAAGGTGGATCGACCAAGTAGAAGGCGACCTGCGGACCCTTCGCAGACTACGTGGCTGGCAAAGTGTGGCCATGGATCGAGTAGAGTGGAAACGACTTCTTCGGACAGCAGAGGACATCAAGGCCTTAGCCTGATGGGTAAGGTAAGTAAAAATAATCTACCCGATAAATTCCAGAAGGATGATAATGGGGACCGTCTATTGATTTCCGACATCGGTGACAATAATGAAAGAGCCTTAATTTTTGGGACTCATGAAAACTTGCGACATCTTGGACAGTGTTGGGTTGCAGATGGTACTTTTGCCACAGTTCCTTGTTTGTTTTGACAACTCGTCACTGTTAATTCATTGTTATTTCATTTCTTTAATTTTTTTTTTTCTTCATCGGACTCAACGTGTCTAAATAAAGCCTGATGGGGAAAAGACTAGAAAAGGCGTAAAAACCCCATTTCTTTTCGAAATACATGAATCACAATAATACAATACAATTACAACGAACATTAATCAAGTCTATAGAATTAAAAAAAGTTATCCTCCTATGGCATAGAGTTGTCCGTGAATCAGGTAGAAGTCCTCGTCATGCAGTTGAACAGGAAACAAAAAATAAACAGGTAGCGCAATCCTTAACGTGTTCTTTGAATGGACAGCTACTCACCTTCTCAGAAGTCTGCGTTGAATACGGTGACGAAAGGTTTCCGCTGCACAGTTGAAGTCGAAAAACTCGTAAAACTCGTCGAAACGCGCAGACATGAACCGTATTGGGTCATGCAAGCTGTAGTTCGCAGCACGAGGTCCAAGATGCAGGAAACTCCTCGACCGAAGAACTCGTTCGGGTGCGTAGATTTCGAATTCAGCTAAGATTCCTGGAGAGTCGATATCACCAATAAGTACTTTCGCTGAGAACACGGCCTGACTAATCGTCCGCCTATGTTCTAGTGTTTCAAGACCCAGGAGTTGACAACGATCTTCGTACGACGGAAGGTTCACAAGGTCACGAAGGTGACGAAAGGCATACCGAACAAATTTCCTTTGAACAGATTCAATCCTCGCTATCCAAACTGCTTCATACGGGCACCATACTACCGAGCTGAATTCCAAGATCGATCGCACTAGAGAGCAGTATAGAGCTTTTAGACAGGCAGGATCGCGAAACTCGTCAGCGATCTTGAAAATGAACCCGAGTTGCCTGTTAGCTTTCGCAACGATGCCCGAGTAATGAAGCTTGAATATTAAGGCATAGTTCAGCGTGATTCCTAGTTCACGAACATTGTCCACACGTTGCAGAAGTTGGTGATTTATCGTATAGATAATATTACATTTTTGTACATTAGTTGTATAGATAATATTACATTTTTGTACATTCAACGTGAGATAGTTTCTTGAGCACCACTCTTCGAAAGTATCGATTAGGTGCTGAAGCCGCAAGCAATCGGCGAAGCTACGAACAATCACATAGATCTTCACATCATCCGCGTAGAACAATCGGCAACCAGTTGGGAGGATCAGTCCGGCCTCATTCACAAAAATCGAGAATAGCAATGGTCCCAAGTTGCTACCTTGAGGAACACCGGAGCTGTTTGTAAAATAGTCCGATTGCTCTGATCCGATTCTAACACAAAGTTCCCGATTGGTCAGATAGTACACCCAACCGGTGGATGTAAGATTCGTTTACAATTATGTGGGATTCATCATCAGAGGATGTAAGTGGAGACCGCATGAACCGAGGATGCGATATACCTAGCTGCGGTCCGATGTAAGAAAATTGGAGACCGAAAAATGTGTATTAGTGTATTAGTATTAGTGAGTGAAATTAATTATGTCGAAAAAACTAGAAAAAAGGTTGCCGACTGGACTCGAACCTCGGACGTTGAGATTATCAGACCTGTGCTTTCTCCACTGCTCTCTCCATGCTACGGAATACGGTTAGCCTAAAAGCAAACATGAAGCGCTCATTTTCTCGCATGCTCGACTTCATATGCTTTTTCTGCTGAGAGATTCGAGATAAGTGTGTGCGTCGTTCTTCAATGTTCTACAATGTGCGTCGTTGTTCTACAAGCTTACTGGTATAGTCGAAAGCGTAGATGGAACACGAAATAAAAATGCTCGACTTCGTATGCTTTTTCTGCTGGAGAGATTCGAGACAAGTGTGTGCGTCGTTCTTCAATGTTCTACAATGTGCGTCGTTCTACAAGCTTACTGGTATAGTCGAAAGCGTAGATGGAACACGAAATAAAAAAAGACAAAAAACCATTACATCGCCTGCATGGTCAATTTCTAACATTCGTTGCGATGTTCATGAACAGAGGATGATAGGAAACGGAACTAACATTAATTGTAATAGATTTTTGGTTTGCGTGTACTTGAACCAACGAGTTAAACCCGAGGATACACCATGGAAGTATCGCTCCCTCACATCAGCAGACTTTGAAAATTGCAATATGTGTATAAGAATATATTACAACAAATGTGTGATTTTTTTTTTATTTCTTGATTCGATTTATTTCAATATATAGTTCAAAACTATGCTGAGTTTTCATTGCCTGATTACTTAACCGCTATCGCTACTAATATTGGATCTAAATAAATATGTAGCTACGTGATAAATAATGAATTCCCGGTAACGTGTATAGATCACCGTTTCGTGGTATGTTACGGGATGTAAGATCTACCACCTATTCTAGTCTTGACTATTTCAAACTAGGGGAACAAGATTTTTCAGTGATCCAAGGAACACATCTTAGTCCTTGTTACTTTTTATGCCTTGTTGTTAATGATAAGTCCTCGGGTTGCTTCGACCGAGGATGATCTTGAAACAAGGAAAATAAATGAGTTAGTTAGTCTTCACCTTTGTGATTCCTAATCTTCTATTTGTTGTTCTCTAGTTTGAAGTGGTTAAGACTAGAGTTCTGATGCATGGTCATTATCGGTGTCATTCTGTAACGGGTCGGGAGTGTTTTAGCGAAAGAGGAAAATCACGGCCTTCACTTAAGCGCCAGGTAACACTAGGTTACCGTGAAGGGGCAAGTTCTCAGAAACCGAATCCCGTTCCGGCTAGAGATCTCAGGGCAGGTTTATCAAAAATCCTACAAATGGCGGCAAGAATTGCACTGAACCCAACAAACGAATGAATTACCAACAGGGAGAAGACAAAAATCATCGGCAAGTGGGGTTTCCTATGATGGTTTTCCCCACATTACCTACAGGGATCTACTAACGGAAAAAAAACTATTTGTTCCAAATGTGTCTCAAATCCAGCCTCGCACTACACAGATTCCGCGGTTTACTAAGGACATGCAGTTTAAATTAACGAATTCGTTTCAACATTATTTATTGCTTCCTAGCTAGGGTTAGTGGGCTTCACTTACTGGATATGGCACTGTTCAATGTTGCTGGGTGATGTTCGTTGCGCGCGTTGTTGCATGTTGGTTGGTGTCTGCGATGATGATGACAGGTAGGTGTAGCAAATACCTTTTCAACTTGCTTTTATTTGTGGTATAGCACAAGATGGCGAGACTGATGTTAGTCGATGGATGGCTCGCAGCGGGGAGCTTTTTTTTCTAAATATGCCGACTTGGCGCGGTGACAACGAGGTGGCAGGGTTTTAGGCTCGTGCACGACGGGATTCGACCAGCTATGCCGACAGAGCGCTATCGAACGGGGTTGCACGTCGGAAGTCGACACGTGCAACACACAACTTTCCACTGAGGGTAGACGGTAGGGTTTTACGGCCTAAGGGTAGGACCTTCGTTTGAAGGATTTTCCTGGAGTATGGTGGTACACTAAACAACGAAGGTGCTAGTATTCCTGAAGTTATATGTATATATATCGCTCTCCGTGTATGCTTTTTTCGTCACTTTAACTGCCTGGTATGTCTCACTTTCTGACCGTTAATTTTATTCGTTAACTTATACTTTCCCTACTTGCCACCTTACTATTGATCTACTATGTCCTATGTTCACCTTGTTCACTGTCTCGTGGTTGGAAAGCTTTTCAAGAACACATCTGGAACAATCATGGCTCTACCCTCTAGGGAGCTACAATACCCGAGGGCATTCGTTGGTTCGGCTCGGACTCGGACGTATTTTTCCGGTGGGCTAAACAAACTCCCATTTTTAATCTGTTTGACAGATCTGCCCTAAGTTACCAACCGCAACTGAACTCAGTGACCAAGAACGGTTTTTTTAAAATAAGTGATGCCAGATTATATAAAGGATAGGTGGGATACTTTTGTAACCTCGTTACAATTCCTTAATTTTGTTGCCAAATAATCCAATTTTGACCGACAAAGGGGCGCGCCTTAGGAGGGTGTTTCAACACTCCGAAGGGTATAAATAGCGGGAACTTTCAATTAGAATCGATTCATAGCGATGAAGGCAAGAATGACAACTGTATCAAAACCGAATACTTTATCATTTCTCAATAGTGATGGAGTAATACAACATGCACTAAAATAAGGACACGGGTCAGATTTGTGATGTATGGGTGCCTAAAGCGTGCATTTTTCGCTGTGCACTTGGATATCTAGATAAAGATTTCAAAAGGTCCTATCTGCATTCATCGATTCTCTTCATCGACTATCTCTTTCGTTAATAACTCAATTTCAAAAGCATTCCTTGCTGTGTTCAAAGTTCTAAGCGCAAGACAATAACTTCTGCTATCAAACTGTGTGTCAAAAAGAGCACGAAATATGTTTGCGTAGGCGTGGTTATCAAAAGAGAAAGTTGATTAAGAGAATCGATCAAAGCAGATAGGACCCTTTGAAATGTTCGTCAAGATATCTGGTTGCAGGCAAAGAGAGTAATGGAGAAAGAGAGTGCAAAAGCTCGCTCTCACTCTCTTGTCAGTTGTAAATCTCTCAATTACCGATGGTTGCGCCGGTGCGCCTGTCAAAACTTATGAGCTTCCCCTGGTTCAATCTGATAGTGTTGTTATGATGAATAAAGAGTTGATTAATAATTCAATGGTCGTTATTGAAATTTTAGTCGATTTCTGAAGTTATGTATGGGCCCAAATTAGGGGCATTTAGGCCGACATTACATCCATGTCCCCTATGTGGTGGTAAACTATAACAAACAAAGTTTGGTGTACAGGTAAACAAATGAGACACGCAACGCCTCTATATTAAGGCGATCAAAAAAGAACGAAAGCCAAAAAAGCGAACCAAAGGGTTTCTTAAGTCCCTGTACAAAATGTATTTTCAGCAGATGTTATGGAAAATATTTTCATTTTAATGCAGTTGCACAGTAGCCATTTTATTTTTATATCACTAGTAATTTTATAGAAAACCATTTTTTTATAACATTTAAATTGTTTTACCATATTTTAAAAAATACATTAAGTGACACTTGATTCAATGAAAAATGTCACTTTTAAGTTAAGGACAACAATTGTTCCAACACTATGACTTGTCAAAGCTATCATTGGAGTCTCATAATGAAATGCTATCATGATTTCTCTTGACATCTATCACCAACCAACCAATTTTACCCCGGTGATCAATTTTCTCTCGGATCCCAGTAGTTTCATTTTTTGATTTATTTTTTAGGGGTAATATTTATGTAGATTTAATTTCTTTATTTAATTTTTTTTTATGATTTTTTTTCCCACTAAGTTTCAAGTTTTTCATATAAAGATCTCGCATTTTAAATTCAAACTTCGAAAGCAGATATCATGGGGGCCTCCCTAAGGATAGCAGCCCCGGGACCCCCAAATCCTAAATCAGGCACTGGCTATAGTTAGTGAGTATATACATAGTTTCCGAACTAGGAATTTTCCCATTATTCTGGATTATCCAAATATTCTGTGCAGTTTTTTTCGATGACAAATGTTTGTTGCTGTTTTTTATTTACAGAACAATTTAAAATCAGTGCTTTATTAATGGTTGGCATTTGAAATGATATCCTTATTTGGTGATTGCAATGTCGTATTCTGGTTATACATTTATTTCGAATAATTACCTCGACAATCATTAACAGGCTATTGGAGCCAGTCGAGTGAGGTTATGTTTGAAAAAGCTACTGCAGCGATCTTATCAACTGATTTCTATCAAAATGGGTAAAGTTGAAGCATTTATCAAATGTATTAATTGTATTTATTATCAAATATATGAGTGACCTTTACCCAGTATCTGTCGCAAGTATGTTTGACCAGCTCTGAACGACTGGTCTCTATCCGTTTTTGGGTAGTTTTCAAGTAGTGAAGCGCGGACACTGCTTAGAATACGTAGATTCCTTTAAATAGTTTATTTTAACCCTCATAAAAATAACCATTAAAGAGAGACAACTTATTCTTTGTACTTTGGGGATAGTTTACCCATCAGTTAATTTCTGGTATTTGTTTATAAGGGAAGCTACTTCATCTGTTTTCCTGGATTCATAAAATAAAATGTAACCAAGAATAACATTACAATAAAAACAGTCAAACAATCCCTAAGCGGCGCCGGTGGTGTAGTGGTAAGAGTGATTGCCTCTCACCCCAAAGGGCCTGGGTTCAATCCCAGTCGGCGCCACCGGGAATTTCTGAGGCATAAAGCCGTTGGTCCCCGATCGATGAGTTGATGGGAGCTGCCTCCCTGGCGTCAGTACCATTGGTACTCAGGAAAACAAATCAAGGAAAAAAGTAGAAGGAAACTTGACGTAGGACCGCTAGTGAACGGAAAAAATGTGAAGAGATTTTAGTTCTTTTCATTGATCGATCATCTATTATCTTAACTCTTTCCATATTTGACGTAGACGTACCAAATTTGTAGTAATTTTTTAAATAGAAAGTTGATGACGAGAATCGATCAAAATAACTTGCACCCCTGCTTCCAAGTTTGGCTACAAGATTACAACTCTGGAGAGCATTTTGTGTGGTCGTTGGGGGCGTGTCGTTCTGAATATGGACAAACAAGCACAGATAAATTCTATGCCAACTCTTTACTGTAATAAGCTTGTTGGGGCACTGAAAAGGGCCGTTTTGATGCAAAAGTTGGTGATGATTTAACCTCCGAAACCGTACAGAGTGCGCCTCTGTCGCTTCAAAGCGTAGATGACATCCATGGCCGCTTACGCTTGGCGTGTATATAGGTGACAGCATCACGGATCATATTTTCCAGGAACACCTTCAGCACACCTCGTGCTTTCTCGTAGATCAGACCGGAGATACGTTTGACACCGCCACGGCGAGCCAGACGACGGATGGCGGTTATAACGAAGAACCTTGCGATGACGCCTGGCGCCTCCTCTACCAAGACGACCTTTTCCTCCTTTGCCAGTCATTGTAGCTTGTTGGGTAGAAAAGTGGACTGCCTTACCTGCCACCACCTTCCTACTGCTGCTATTGATGCTTCTGCTGCCTGCTCACCACGCCGTTCGAAGCGAAAATGAGTTTTTTTCTGGTTAAATCAGAATGATGTGCAACCAAGTGGTACTCGATAATGACGACTGGGTTTGGGAAGAACGTTTATTTCATGAAAACAGTGATAACATTATCACTTTTTATTTTAACATTGGAAAATGCTTGACATTGCCACTTTATCAATAGTTTCTTGTTGAAACTCATCAGCATTGCTTTTGATGCGTAAAAATATTTCAGATCGATTGGTGATAATATTATTGCAATTGGTTCAGGGGCAGCTGGGTTATTAATGTTCAAAATCTTACATCATTTTGTTACATGTTCCATTTTCGGTTTTAACAAAGTGTACCCCCAGATAGAAATCACAGACGTAGTCCTACGTCAAAAAACAGTCAAACAATCCCTGTTTTATTTGAAAATTTTGCAATGGCTTCATTGATATGCACACTCAAAATATTTCACACTTAATTGAGCACTTATTGTGGAACACATCTAGTTCATGTGTGAATCATGCCGCAACACTTTTGATTCGAATTGTGACACACTTGAAGTCTATGTACCTCACATGATGATATCAGTAGCTTTACACCTCATAGTTTAATGTTATACAATATTCTACTTTATAGACTTCTACTTTAAAGACTCCAAAATTGAATCAACAAATCTAGATAGAGCTGGAATTAGGGCGTAACAGCTTTTGTAAACAATGACTTCTAACGATGATTTCTAGGAATACAATGCACTTCCACGCAGACCAACCTAACCATCGGATAGGGGAAGTCTTTCCCTACCCGATGAGGATGTTGGTTTGAGTGGGCGAGCCTTGAATTTCTAGAAATCATCAAAAGAAGTCATTGTTTACAAAAGCTGTTAGGCCCTAATTTCAGCTCTATCTAGAAATATATAAACAAAACTGTCAGAGGGCAGAGCTAACACATGCCTTTTTCTAATGGGTCTGAATTGGTAATTGATCCAGGACCGTTGGGGTGTGCTGCTGCCGTTGTCTTCATGTTTTTGATGTTTACCTTGCAGGACATGCAATTCAAATAGCATTACAATGCAAAATACTTCCAATATATCTATTTTGAACAGTTGTGGTATTGCAATAAACTAAAATTGATAGAAAAGATAATCAACATTTCAAAGTTTTAAAAACCAGAAATCAACGTGTAAAACACATTGAACCATGGTGAAATACACTTAAAATAAATGTGATTGTGAATTTCTTATGGTTCGAAACAAATAAATTGGTCATTAATCATTGCAATGGTGATAATGAACCTACTACCAATTAATTTGTTTTGAACAATTAGAGTTTTGGGACTGTCCTGCGGGAAGCTCATTATGCCCTAGCTGTTCACTATGCCCCTCTACCCTGGTCAGAGCGGAATAATTTATCCAGTCCTGGTGGCACAAACAACGACAGACACGGATCCATTGCATCAAGCTCAATCACCGTAATGTTCTCCCTTCTATATCTCCCGGCAAAGCACATTAAGCTAGTGCATTCACTAGCAGGAAGGATTGTGCATGTTGTGATTCCTCCCAACTTTGATCCTGACACACATTTTATAAGTGTTCCTCAAACATCCGGAACGTTGCATACCAGCAGCAATTCACATTAGCAGACAGATGATACAAACAGCAAACACTCATACACGCGGAGTCGGCCGGTAGGAAAGCAAGTAGTAGGTACTGGGCTGAGAAGTTTGCTTCTTGTTGGCTCGTGACTATGGCAGATCTAAACCGGCAACATTAGTAACACGCAAAACGAGCGTTCCGACACTCTCACTCACTCACCCGATCTTGTCAGGCAACGGATCTGAGTCAAGTGCCATCGCATCAGTGTTATCCGTCGTAACCGGCTCGAAACACATGCAATCTCTTCATCAAGGTTTTGATGCGGGATCTGACTGTAACAGTCTTCAGTGATGTAGTTTTTACATGCAACGAATTACCGTTATCTGTACTTGATTGTATGATGAAAAATTCAACAAACATTACGGATGATTAAATGTTCTATAAGGCATTGTATCTTTTATGTCAAAGATCGTCAGTTTGTTCGTTTGTTTTTGAAACCTAACCTAAGTTCTGTTTCGTATTGAGGTCTCCAACAAATATGCATATGTACAAATTTGGTTATTATCTCGATTTTCAGGAGAATTTCAAAATTGTGTATGAGAAAATATATAGGAAAACGTATGGGAAACGGAACGATCCTATTGATTTGCTTACCGAAAATCAAAATATTGCTCAAATATCACCAAATCTCGGACTTAGATTGAGAATACTACCCAAAACAACTTTGTTGAAGACTGCAAATCGATGGTGTTCCACGTACCTACAAACTCACATAAATATATTCCCAAAAATTTCTGGATCGGACCGGGAATCGTACCCAGGCACCTTCAGCATGGTGTTGCTTTATAGCTGTGCCTTTACCGACTGAGCTAAGGGAGGCCCCACAGAATTTACATGGAATTCTCTTTTGAATTCACTAGGAATTCACCTCAAGCTTCACTATCAACTCTTTTCAGATTTACCAAAAAATTCTCGACTAACAATTGAAATGGCCTATCCGCTTTTGTAAACAAAACTTTGTCAGCCCTTCCCTCACAAAGCGCAAAGCCCACACAAACCATTTTTTTGACGTAGGACTACATTTGTGATTTCTATATGGGGGTACACTTTGTGAAAACCTAAAATGGAACATGTAACAAAATTATGAAGGATTTTGAACGTTAATAGCTCAGTTGCCCCTGGACCAATTTCAATAATTTTATCACTAATCGATCAGACAAATTTCTACGCATCTATTTAATTTAGGATTTTATCATTTTCAAAATGACACTATTGAAAATTGCACGAATGTGCAACCGTTGCTACGATAGTTAAAATTATCACCGATTGCCTGCGAAAAGCGATTTCCCTAACACAGATTTCAAAGTTGAGTTCCATCCGGCCTCACCATACGGTGTTTATTCAATCACTGCGTGGTGAGTGGTGGTGTTCTCCAGTATACAACGAAAGGCTGCCTACAAGCAGTGAGCAGGGTTGCCAAATTGAAATCTGTGTTTTTGGTCTAAAAAATCTTTCCATCTTATTTTTATTCTAGAAAATCTGTGATCACAGTTTATGAATCAAATCCATGAAATATGTTCTATGAAAAGTAATATGCGATCTTTTATATTATATTAGGATTCAGGTAGACAAAAAACTGAAATTCATATAATTTATAAAGTGAAAAAGGTGTTCTTTATTGTCATACATTCAAAATAAATCAATTGAAAATAAGCTTTTTTGTACGAATCATTTATTCAGTAGAATTGAATTAATTTGGACTTCAGCTCATAACACTTTATTAACAAACAAATCCAGCAGTTTCAATTGATTTTTTTTGGTGCTGTCTGTAGATTGAAGACGAAAATTTCCTCTTGAGCACATTGGACAATTTCATTTCCAGGCAACCCCCATGAATTGCAATAAATGCTTTTTCTTAGAGGATGGCATCAATTGACTGCGAGTCAATTACGTACTTTAGTTTTGTTTGCATTTAATGTGGAAAAAATTCTTTCCACGCTTGCCGATGAGTGCGGGATTATGAAAAAATTTACGATGGAACTCCTCAATTCAGGGAACGCGTAGCATCCATTTGCTCTTTTTACATTCAGCAACTTTGCCCAGTATTCATGAGTTTTCATAGTGTCATCGACTTCGACATCTCCGCAAATAATCCTTGTTTTCAATTCACGAAATGCATTTTCCAACTCCTGCTCGTTTCCATTTTTCATGAAAAACGGGAATTTCTTAGATATCTTATGCATTGATGAAAACCCTTGAATCTTAACAACATCAATCAATGCAGCAGTTTTCAAGATGTCATCCTTAAAACCAAACCGCTTCTCAATTTGTTAAACAAGCTCTGTATAAAAGTTGCAGCAAATCGTCCAAAGTGTTATTTTTCTGCTCTCATCCAGTTCCTTAGCTTCAGCTTCTGCAGCTTCAACTCCAATGTACATATCCTGAAGTTTCTTTAAATGCTGTTCAAAATCGCAAAAATCTGATGAGGTGACCTTAGATTTTATATATTTTCGCATATGTTGCTCAAGATAGTAATATAGAGTGTTCTGGTTTCAGAATAAATCTGTGTGGATTCTGGTACTTCACCTTGGAAAGTTCTGTTTAACTTGTTGATCAATGGCAGAACGTAGTTAAAAAACATTAAAATAGGTTTCGTCATCGTGTTGTTCAAATGATTCCATATTTGCTCGCCGTTTGATTGCAATTATTGGAAATAAAAAAAAAAACAATTTAAGTTCGTTGAACCTTTCTAAGTTACGTTTGACAACGGATTTCAAAGAAAGCCACCTAGTATCAGACGAATTCAACATTATTAATGGATTAAGCTCCAGTATTGCTTGAATGGAATTAAACTCATTATTTCGCTTTGGGCTGTGCGAATGATAGGGGATGTTCAAAAACTCCGTAGACAGTTTAGGGGGTTGACAATTATCCACAGCCCATACCAATTTTAAAAAAAATGTATGGACAATTATCTACGCAGGAGGAGGGGGGGGGGTCAAGATTTAGTAGGTTCTTTTAATGTTTTCTTCCTGTCAATATCGCTAGTCTAATTATCTGAAGTGGTCGTACTGGAACTAGATGAATGCTCATCATGATTGAGGCCTATAAAAAAGAAAGCAAATTAACAATTTATTCGAGGGTCAAAGATAATATATTGTTATGTTGCAAAATTGTAATGTCAAAAACCATACACTAAAACGCAATACCTTGGCTCGTAGATGGTGCAGAATCTTGTAGCTTGCTTTTGGTTGCATCCTGCTCCTGATCATTTCTGTTGGGACCTGAGGCATATAAAAGGGGTTTTTATTGATCTATATGGAGACGGCGCATAAAATGTTAAAAACTACCTCCTTTCGTCAAGCCTTTCGCGGATTTTAGCTGCTCGTTATCTCCAGACATTTTATGATGCTGGTCGTGCTGCTCCATGGATCCAGATTCGTTATTCCGTGGTTTTTAGGTGCTGCAACATAAATTTGTAACTCATGAATTCAGAAGCTATTAAGGATTACATACGTTTAAGAAAGAACGTATCGATAGTTCTTTTCGAAATTTTTAGTCTGTAAACGAGGTTTTTTCAAGCTGGCAAAAATGGAAACGTCTTTCACTTCCGCTTTCCGATGGTACAAAAGAGACGAACATTTTTATTAAGAATTTTCGTTGCACACAACTGGACACTGCTTGACCGAATATGTAAGAGCAGGACGTGAACAAGTTTTACCTCATCCATCCTGCTGTCATGCTGTCATAACAGGTCAGAAAAAAAATTCATCAAACGCAACAGACAGTTCTTATTATTCTCATCATGCCAAGGCTAATAACATAGGTAGGTGTGAGTGAGTGATACAAAAATGCGCAAAAATGAAAACAGAAGTAGATTTTTTTTTTATTTTCTTATGTATATTTATAGTTAAAAGCTTTAAGCAATAATTAAAAAAAAAACATCTGTATATTCTGTGTATAATCAAAAAAATCTGTGATCTGTGATCACAGATTCTTGGTTTTAAAAACTCTGAAAAATCTGTAGAAACACAGATTAACCTGTAGTTTTGGCAACCCTAGCAGTGAGCCGCAGACCACATGAGCATCCATAGAAGGAGGAAGAAGCCGCACCGCTATTTATCGAAATCAGTAGCTCGTCGTGAGTCGCTGTGGGCCATCTATGTCAAGCGCGTCGAACCCCGCTTAAATTCCTATTCCTACACTAATTACAAGCTCCTGCTGCAGAGCATGAGCATGAGCATTATTGACCGCCCACGGTTGCTATTCTGTTATTGCTAGACCAGCTGTAATTACACAGAGAACCAATAGACGATGCTTGGGACTAGCAATCATCCTCAATGTGTAAAAACTGGTGATCTCAAACTAGGTCAAGAAAGGAAGGGGTAGGAATGTGTTGACGTGACACTCGCTTTGATGGAAGCCGAGAACACCTCTGCACTTCCACGAGGAATCACTGGGATATTGGGTAATAGGGTTGGGTTTGCAGCAGGGTTCGTTTTGGTAAACGATAAGCTGAATTGATGTCCTAACAATCATATAACGCGAAGGAGCTTGGAATTGAACCCGCGGTCTTCTGCTCAGTAAGCAAAAACGTTTGCCACTAGGCAGACCAGCTCCTTTTTAATCATTGAGTTGCTATTATTACCATGTAGTCATGTTAACAAATAAAACGATTGACAAATCTTGAATGTGGATGGGCTTGAGATTAGACTCATGATGTTCTGCTAAGTAAGCAAAACCGGTTGTGCTAAGGCCACCGAGCCCCCCATATCACATTATAGCGTTACTCAAGTTTTTATGACTATTCAGACCCGGCACCGACGACAACGAAAAGTTTTATAAAATACACGATAAACAAGCCATCTAACCATACATTTAATATGAAAGGATCTGGGACCGCGTTTTTCTGCTCAGTAAGCAAGCCACTGCAACAGACGATCTTTGAAATCCTTAAACTAAAAGCTACGAAAGAGGCCTTTATTAAGATCCATTTTCACGTGACGTTAAATGTTTCGATTTTCTCTTTACGCATGGTTCAGGTTATCATAACAAGCTATGACCGACGTGATGATTGTTTAAGACCTAGTTGAACAAGCTATTAAAATGAAATTATGTTCTCGAATTTTACTTGGCATGTAATGAACAACAGAAATACGCGATAATTCATATTTTCAGCGGTTGGTGGTTAATTTTAAATATACTAACAGTACTGCCTACGGCTACGACAGCGACTACGACGGCGCCTACGACAACGACAACAACGAATTTGTAACTTACTATTTGTCTAGGATAAACACCTTTGCCCGATACCTCCACTGGTTCCTCATGTCCGCTATATGTCACTGTTTGCAAAATATCTAATAGCAATTACCTTCCAATACCAATACTTCCTGAATTGCCATGGTCATCTGGGAGGAGGGGTTGCATCAAGTGCTTTCCCCAAGAACCGTTCACGGCCACCAGCTACTGCCCGTCCAGTCTTGGGCGTATCCAGCGAGGCATCCTTCAGTAAATAAACTAAAATTAAAATTATCGCTCGCGATGCCACAAATTTCTGGCCCGGGAGAAAAAATCAAACAACGCAGATAGCGTCAAATCTTCTGTTGCTTGCAAAAATGATGAATCATGTTTTCTTTCTCGATTCCAACCGAATCCAAAGGCGTTCGAAACTCGACTCTCACTACATACAAGCTCCTGCTGCAGTTATCAAATAAGTCCTACGTCACCATTGCGTACAACCCCATAAGGCTGTCCATTGTAGTTTTTTTTTTACAAAAGCTGATAGGCCCTTTCAATTGTTGTTCGAGAATTCGGAGGCAATTCAGAATTCTGGGTAGTGAACCTAGGTCTTCGCGCAATGAATTTTGTCAGTGTTCACTGAAATAAATATTTTATTCATGAATCCGATGTTTACTCAACTGACCAATGTCCAAAAACTATCTTGGTGAAGAAATTAGAACTATTTACACGAACCATTTCTCAAAAAACCGGGGGGAACCGCATAATCGTTCTTGAAAATTTATCAGACGCATAAACAAAGGATGCATAGTTGAAGATGCTAATTTCAAATAACAGACTAAAGTGGTTATTTTTATACGATAGATGAGGAGATGAAAGTATACAATTGCTAGTTCCGTTTAGAGTACGGCAGTGTGAAAATTGCATATAGAGAATAGAAAGCGAGCTAGACAACTTTTAGGAAGGTACAAATCAGTTTTATCATCTCTATTTACCAAACTCCCCCTTTGGAGAGGGATGGTGAGGAGAGTCGACCCCCCCCCCCACCCTCACTGGATTCATGAAAAATCACACATATAAGGGAGCCTCGATAAAAAATGCACGGTGCAGCCTCGGTACCCAAGGCTGAATTCAGATTGCTGTTGTCATCGAACGTTGAGTTTCAGCTTATCTGTCTTGAGGAAAAGTGATGATTACTGTTTTATCATCGCCAACGTTTCGATCCAGTGGTTTGAATCTACATCTTACGTGAAACGGCAAGAGGAATGCAATGACTTAAATAAAGAAATCAAACTAAACCACAATCAGTCTTAAGGTATTTTAGAATTCAGGTCTCGAATTTTCGTAAAATCCAGAATTCATCGATTTAAATGCTCCCAAAGCACCGGGATTCCTCAGTCATCTTGAACGTTATTTTTAAGTTAGGAGTTCTGGATGCTCTTGCAGTTAATCTTTCGGGAGCTTAGGCATTTTTTGAGTTGTCCGCGATTCTGGGTTGTTTATAGTTTAGAGAGGTCTCAGAAGATACGGTGTAGTGGATCTAAGTTATCCCTGTGGCAGGTATTGGAAATCAGATCTGAAATATTTCGATAAATTTGCTCCAAGCCCTCATTGCATTTTCCCTTCAAGTGAAAATCCATACCGAAAAATGCAACGAAATCTAGCTACAACTCTGTTCTCAGAATTCCGTCACCATAGTTACAACTCTTCGCATATAATTCCCTCGGAGCACCCGCAGACCTGCTTCTGAAACATTAATTTTAAATTGTTTTGATATAATTGCACACCATCATAATATGAGAATCGGCTTGTACCGACAAGGCACCCAAGAACTATCTCGCTCCATCTCTTGTTCCCTTCATTATCACACCACGAGTTGCACATCCTCATTTTGCCAAATGCCTCAGTTGATGGATTGTGTGACATTTTCCACTTTATCATTTTCATACAGTATCTGAAAGAGGAGGGATTCACTGGGCAAAACCGGCGCCGAGCCCGAGGCGCACGTTGGCATGTTGGCAGCTGTCCAGCACGGTCAATGAGTGGCTACTTGAAACAAACGAGCTCGGAATCTTCGCAAACAACGCAACGTCGGCTCGCACGCTTCCCTCCAGCATCCCCCATTAACGAGTTGGGAGAAATTAATTATTCTGAACTGTGACTTTCCAATCTTATCCTTTCCGGTTCTTTTTCTGCTTCCGCTCTGATCCCACAGAGTCCGTTTCCTGGCTCGTTTATAGCCGTCTAATGATGATAAATGCACTTGCTCCTTCGCACCCTCCTACTGAGTGGGGGGTGGAAGATTGCTTACAAGGGATAAAAAGGGGATTTCAGTTTGAAAATCTTTGAAATCGTTGAGCATTTTGCATGCCTTCTGCGAATGAAGTATTGAGGGATAAATTTATTCGACACAACGGTTTTGGTCTGACTTTGCTAACTTATATTTTCTGTTTAACAATTAAATTCAACCTTGTAAAAATCTGTAGATAGTTTTAACCTGTACAACATAGATGGTAAATCAAGATTTCAAATTCATGTATTTGGACTTTAACTCCTGGTATAAAATGTACCCACCAAAAATTAGTCATGAACATCGTTTTTTAATATGATGGTTTTTGAAATAAGGTGGTTAACCTTTACGTGTCTAACGTCTAAGTTTGCATAGATTTCAAAATTAAACTAGCTCTAAAAACGTAAAACTGTAAAACCGAATACCATCCCAGAGTGATCCCAATGGAAACCGGAATAGCTCCGGAACCATGTATAATGTTTATCAAACTTTTTCATGACGGATTCAAAAACCCGACAGAGTGCAACTTATTGTGCAGAAAAGGATTGAGTCGTGATGTTTTTAGAGCTAATTTGATTTAAAAATCTATGCAAATGAAGACGTTACGCACGCAAAGGTTAAAGAGATTTTGTTTAACTGTTTGACATATTGTATTACTATCTTATTGGCACTTCAAACATCGCATGACAATTTTTGTATAAACACTTTCATTAACGTTGTGAAAACACTATCTCAGTACGTGCTCTCTCTCTCTCTCTTTATCTCTTAGATCTGTCGGCTACTCGGAGATGATTAAAACCTGCACGATTTAGTCAGCTATTACGTGTGATAAATTAGTGTCAACATCCCTATAGTACGGATTCGCCGGATTCCTATAGTACGGTTGCCACTGGATTCCTATAATATGGTCGATCCGACATTAACCAATACCATATGGGATTTGAGTTAATTGTGACCAAACACTGCTTGTGCGGCAATTTGAAGAGATAGCATCCTGATGTCTTTGGAGAAGTTTTTAAGCAAAAAGTTGGCTACCTTTTGGGAAGCCAGCTCCTGGTAGGTCACAAGTATGGTTCTGTGGAAGATCCGGAACATCCTCAAAAGTGGTTAATTCATGAAACTGTTCCTAGAGCTTCTCAGTTTTTTTTTTCTAAAGTACTCATAGACTTCTTATCAGAATAAATTCGGAGTTGTGACCAAACAATTGACGCTAGAAACCACGGTCCACTGGAAGATCCGGAACATCCGTTAAAGTGATAAATTCATTAAATTCATCCTAAAATTCCGCAGTTTTTACGAAACCACTCATAGATGTTTCATCAGAATGAATTCAGAGTTTTGATGGGAATATGGACTCTGCGGAATACGTGATGGTCCACCGAAAGATCCGGATCATCTGTAAAAGTGGTGAATTCATGAAAATGATCCTAGAGCTCCATGTTTTTTTTAAACCAGTCATAGACGCCTTGTCAGAATGAATTCAGAGTTGTGACAGGAATAGATCCTGGGGACCACGGGTTGGTCCACCGGAATACGTGACCCCTTCGCACTGGACTAGAATCAGAACGAGTTAATACAACATGTTCACGAGATCACCAAGGTTGATCTGACTCAACTGAAAGTCACCATCAAACTAGTCCCACGCGGAAAGAGCCTGGACGATCTTTCATTCATTTATTGCAATGTGACTGTACCCAAAACGGCATCGGAGGTGGTTGGTGATCCGTGGTATTGGCCTGATGGGATAACTGTTCGTTTTTTCAAACCTAACCAAATAAACGGACCCGCAACGCATCATCTAAGATCTTCATTATTCGTCGCTCTCCCATCCGTAGGCACTAAGGAAGCCCCTAATCCACCTGTCACTGTCGGGCTACATCCTGAGATCAATTGTCAACATCAAAGTCTTCGTGGCACTGTGTGTAGCTCAGGAGTTGGGAGCTTCCACGCTGCCTGTAGTAGATAGAGTTGGTATATAATAATGACGGTAAATAATGGTAACTAATTATTTGAATACAAAAAAAAAGTCGTATAACACCACACTCAAGTTGAGTAAATTTGTGTCACGAACGCAGGCAAGTATCTTTCTGATCATGTTTCAACTGGCGAGAAAAATTTCCTCCGGTAATGTCTGTCGCTTCTAGCTGTTCAAACTCAACCTTTTTTCAATCGATCACACGTGGGTGCAATACTGACGCAATTGCCGAAAGCGATCCTGCTCACATAGATTCCACTCAAAATTACCATTCTTGTATGAAAGGACGGATACCATAAGTGTTCACCGAGCTACCGGGATGCATGCCTGCAATCGTCATGGAAGCCCTTAATCCCCTCGTCGCAGTCAAGGCTCTTCTGCCAGTGACCTCCAGACATCCCGGTCCTGTGGACGAGCGTGGAGAAGGGGTCTTCCAAACCGTCATCGCCGAGAAGTATTCGCACAACGAGAAGAATTTACTTCCGGTAACGTCTGCCATTTCTCGCAGTTCAACGTCAACCCCTTTCAATGCAGCCACTCAGTGGTGTCATACGGAAGTTAATCAACGTAATCGACCCAATCAGTGACAACTATTTCATCAGTGTTCGTCGAACCACCGGGATGCACGCCTGCAAGCTTCATAGAAGCCCCTAAACCCTTCGTCATTGCTGCCAGCGTTCTGCAGACATACCGGTCCTGTGTATGAGTACGGGGAAGGGTTATTCCAAGCCGCCATCGCAGGCAAGTATGCACATGTTTCAAACAGTTTACTTCCTGTGACATTGGTCGATTCCAGTTGCAGCTTATCAACGAATGCGGGCTTATCTGCCAACGAACGCACCACGGAGTCTCCCAGCTCTACCTTGCCAGTGGAGAGCAGTTCAAATGACATGTCGTCTGACGTTGATTTTCGGTATACTACCAGAATGTTAGAGGTCTGCGTACCAAAATATCCCGTCTTCGCTTGCTTTTATCGATATGATTACGATGTTCTCGTGTTCACTGAAACTTGGCTTAGAACTGATATTGACAGTGCAGCAATTTCGACCGAGTATACCATATTCCGATGCGAACGTAGCACATCGACCAGTATTAACTCACGGGGAGGTGAACCTATTTCGCCGATAAATTGTGAGCAACTCTAACAATTTTCTGTTCGTGTGAATTCTGGACACCGCTCGCTCTACATCATTGCCATTTATCTACCTCGAAACTCTTTTCTCGACCTGTTGTTCGCTCATGTGAACGCAGTGCAGCCAATTTCGGAAAACTCTTCAAAAGCTGATGTGATTCTGACACTAGGAGACTACAATCTTCCAAGTCCACGGTGGCAATCAGACGAAGACGTGAACGACTTTGGCCTCATTGTACCCTCAACTCCACTTTTACCAATTGACGACCATCACTCAACATTTATCTTGCTTCCTCACGAAAGCTGTAATGGCACAATCACAACGGACAATAGGGATGTGCGATTCATTTTTTAATTTCCGTTGTGTGATTTTGGTCGTTTGGATGACTTGCTCTCAAACATCAAATAGGATGCTTTACTGCGACAGGAAACATTGGACGAGTCTGTATCAGATTTCTATGATAAGCATTACGCAGTGCTTAAGGACCACTTACCTCAAAAGAGACAACGAGTTTCTTCAGTCTATTACAAGCCATGGTGGACCTCTGAATTACGTCATCTCCGAAACATTCTTAGGAAAGCAAGCAGCTGTTTCTTCGTGATTAAGTCCGATAGTGAGCAAAGCAACCTTCGGGAGGTGGAAACAACGTACAAGGTACTTCTGTTATCTATGTACGAAAGTTACATGGCTAAGATTCAATCAGATGTCAAGCAAAATCCTTCATGTTTCTGGACTTTTGTGAGGAACCAAAAATCTTCAACTCGCATTCCAACAAACGTAAAATACGACGATACCATCGCTGGCTCTAATTCAGAAGCGACAAGCCTTTTCGCCAAGTTGTTCAAGAGCGGATTTAGCAAATCATCTCCTGTTCCTCGTTTTAACCGATTTGCTCATGTTGCTACCACATAAATCTATCCGACATTCAGTTTTCCGTCATCGAAGTACTGAAAGCCATCGAAGAACTCGACGTTGGTAATGGCCCTAGAATGGACGATATACCAGCCTTGGTGCTAAAGAACCACACTTGCATCTCTCAAAACATCTTTATTCAAACATTCACTGCATGACAGGATGGTCCCAGTTCCCAGTGCTTCCAGGAAATCAACTTCTATCATTCCGATCTACAAATTCGGTAACTGCCATCGAATCACTAACTATCGTGGTGTTTCTGTCTTGTGCTTGAGCAAAATTTTCAAAAAAAACTGGTGCCCAACGTTCTGTATAACGCCGTATATTCATCAATGTCCGACAGCCAACATGTTTTCATGAAACAATGCTCCACGACTACAAATATGATGAGCTAAGTCAACACTCTGTCTTGCGAAGTCGAACATGGACGGCAAGTTGATTCGATTTGTATTGATTGAGGCCTTCGATACTGTACCACAAATCTTGGTCATTGACAAAATGATACACATGGGGTTTCCGGAATGGATCACGCAGTGACTGTTTTCGTACCTGATGGACAGAACTAGTTGTGTTGTAGTGAATGTGGTACAATCCCAAACGTTCAACATCACTTCCGGTGTAACCCAAGAAAGCGTTCTCGCCCAAGTAACATTAAAAGTTTTATTGAGGTTTTAAAGCATGCTACAAGTGTAAATCATGGTCTACAGATTTACAGAACCCTCATAAAACCAAAATTGTTACTTGGGCGGGCCGCTGTTGTTCAATGTCTTCGTGAACGACTTGTGTATAATGTTCTATTCTTTTAAACTCTCTTTTGCCGACGGCTTAAAGATTTATCGTGTCATCACTTGTTCAGAAGACTGCATGGCATTGCAAAAGGATATACACGTTATGCATGTTTGGTTTAGCGATAATGGAATGCGCGTTTACTGAGACAAGTGCAAAGATATTTCTTTCACGTGACGCACCACGCCCATTATCCATCAATTTAAGATGGAATCCGTTACACTGGAGCGAGTTCTAAAGATTTGCAATCTGGGCGTAACTATTGACACAAAATTTAAGTTTAACGAACATGTAGCTATTACAATGTATACGCCATCAAAACATTATATTGATCGTTATGCTGCTCCTATATGGACGTTGGACGTTGCTCCACTCTACGCAACGCAGATCTTAGCAGTTGAGCGTGTGCAAAGTAAATTCATACGATTCACTGTACGTCAGCTTTTCTGGAATGATTCAGTAAATCTTCCATCTTACCTCAACCGATGCCGACTGATCAAATTGAAAAGTCTGTCAGCGAGGCGAATTAAAATGCAGCGCATGTCCGTGTTCGATACCATCACAGGGAGGTATTGAGGGTTCTGCACTTCTTGAGCAGATACCGTTCAACATCCCTCCACGTCGCTGCCGAAGTTCACCTTTACTAGCAATTCTGTATCACAGGACGAACTATGGGCACCGCAATCCGCTTGATTCTTGTCTTCGGAATTTTAATAAAGTTGACGACAAGTTCGGTTTTAACATGTCACGTGTATTTTCACATAGGATTAGGAATCTAGTCAAGACAATAGTATTAAAGGAGTTAGTCGAAGGCGATAATAAATAAACAAAATAAATGATATCCAAAACATCGGTAAAATTTGGAGTTGTGACAAAAATGTGGACCCGACACATCCGTAAAAGTGGTAAATTTACAAAACTGATCTTAGTAATCCACGTTTTTTCTCGAAACCACGCATAGACGCCTTGTCAGAATGAATTGAGACTTGTGACCGGAATATAGACCCTGGGAATCACGGGATGGTCAATAGAAAGATCCGAAACATCTGATAAATTCATGAAACTGATCCTAGATCTCTGCGGTTTTTTTGAAACCTCTGATAGACGTCTTATCCGAATGAATATGGAGCTATGATCGGAACTTGGACACTGGGAACCATGGAACCAAGATCCGGAACATCCATGTTGCATGGAAAAAATGTCCTATGGAACTCGTTGCAAAACTCGATTGGATAAATATACGACTCGAGCTGAAAAATTCTGCATTTTGCAACTTGTTGCATTGGTAACTATTTTGAAATTATTCAAAACTTAATTTCCTAGATTTCATTGATTACAATATTGTTGTGACATAAGTACTTTGAAGACAACTTTTGATTATTTAATTAAATTTAATTTAATTTAATTTAATCATTTATATAAACTCCTTTATTAAAAGTTTTTGGACTAATGTGATGCATTTTTTTTTATTTATAAGAATCATCAAATCTTCCTAAAATACTCATTATTTGATAGTAAAAACACATTTCAAGCTTAAAATGTAAAAAAATAAAATAATTACGGCCCCACTGAGAATCGAACTGTTATTTTCAGAACTAGGGTCACGAATGGCTTCGGCACCCCGAGCCCCTATTCCAAACTCGTATTTTTTCTTCCAGAAAATCAATCGAAAATCTATATAAAGTGCAGCTGTATGTTTCCTTGCAGTTTTACAATCATTCTTTACAAACTTTCTTGATTCTTAGTTATGAACCCTGGGACATAGAAGCAACAAAAAAGCTCATATTTGCATTTTAGAACTTTTGTTGAAGGCACAGCTGTTGGAGTATTTAAATAGTAATATATTTTTTTTTTTTGAACAATCGGGATATCAGGAAGGTCATTCTTGTAAAACCACGTTGAATT
This sequence comes from Ochlerotatus camptorhynchus, assembly GCF_037179485.1. Classification (NCBI taxonomy): domain Eukaryota; kingdom Metazoa; phylum Arthropoda; class Insecta; order Diptera; family Culicidae; genus Ochlerotatus; species Ochlerotatus camptorhynchus. The sequence goes on along the minus strand of NW_027040575.1, from coordinate 491,712 downwards.
TGGTATAAGCGAAGTGAAAAAATAATTTGGTATGTAAAGATACGACTGTTGCTGTTTTTAGGATCTTAAACTCTTAAACAATTTCTAGGCCCTTATTGTTAAGATCAATCAAGCGCTTTGGAATTACGAGTACTGCATATAAATGGTTTGAAAGCTATTTGTTTGACAGAACTCAACGGACTGTTTTTAATGATTCTGTTTCCAGTCCCGTGGGGAATAACCTTGGAGTGCCCCAGGGAAGTGTATTAGGACCCCTGTTATTTATTATGTATATTAATGATTTGCGACGTGTTTTACGATTTTGCGACATTGATCTTTTTGTAAATGATACAGTGTTATTCATTACAGATAAGGATTTAGATGACGCCGTATTACGCGTTCTCTAAGTACATGGCTGAAGTAAAAGCAGATGTCTTACAAGGGTTGTCGGGGAAGCAAAGAATTGTATATTTGACTATGGTGTTCATTTTTAAAGTAGTTAACGGTTTGCTGACTCGATATATGTGTGATCGAATTGAAAGAGGAAGTGATTTTCATAGATATAATACTAGAAACGCGGTTGAAATAAGAATACCACATTTCTTAACTTGTGCTTCACAAGATTCATTATATTATAAAGGAATAAATGTTTTCAATTCGATGCCTAGACATATCAAACGTTCAGCAACACTTACAGAATCTAAAATTCACTGCATTTCACACGTTAAAACTGTCTTTTGAACAGTTATCCAGTGTTTTTTTTTTTTTTTTTTATTATGAATTGACAAATTATGTATCTTGACGAAGTTATCTCAAACGGATTATTTTATATGAATAGCTGTCATAACGACTTTGTTTTAATAATTATTGTAGCACTGCAAAAACTGTTTCTGTTCGCCAAGATGGTGATGATGGATTTTTAATATTTGATTTAATAGTAGATTAAATAAAAAAAAAGTCTACAAAGGTTTGAGCCTCGTGAACGTATTACGGATACAGAGGACTGAATTTAAAATTTGAAAAAAAAAATGCAAATTTGAAGTTTATTTGGAAAATACCTTGAGTTAGTATTAAGTTTTTTGGCAAATGTTGGGAGTTCGTGAGCATTCATGACATTGCTGAAAATTATGATAGCATCAGATTGCGGGGTGCTAGTGCAATAGGATACTTTGTTGATTTTTCATTAACTCTTGATTGCTTGTAATACTTATGAATATGTTAGGTGGACAAAAAGGCGAACTAAGAGATGGACGCCTGAGCTTTTCCACATTTATATCGTTGTGAAGCAACTGTAAACTCTAGAGAGAATTTATATCTGTAACTGAAACCAGTTCGATTTTACTTGCTAACCTGGTTAAAATGTCATATTTAATCATCTTAAAGATAAATCATCCAGCTCAAACCTTTGTAGGGGTAAGAGGGGTACACGACGTTAGGCATACGGACGTTAGGCATACGGACGTATGGCACATGGACGTTAGGCATACGGACGTTAGGCATACGGACGTTAGGCAAATGTACGATAGGCATAATGGACGTTGGGTATAAAGGACGTTAGGCAAAATGGACGTTAGCATAATCTACCCGATGAATTCCAGAAGGATGATAATGGGGATCGTCTATTGATTGCTGACTTCAGTGACAATAATGAAAGAGCCTTAATTTTTGGAACTCATGAAAACTTGCGACGTCTTGGACAGGCAAAGTATTGGGTTACAGATGGTACGTTTGCCACAGTTCCTTGTTTGTTTCAGCATATCGTCACTGTTCATGGAAGTATCGCTCCCTCACATCAGCAGACTGTTCCGCTAGTTTTCATTCTGATGACAACACAAACAGAATCGTTGTATCGAAAAGTATGGCAGGAAATCCTGGAAGCAGCAGGTATGTTTTTTGTTAATGAATGAAAAACCACAGAATTCACCCTTTTTCATTTCATGAGCTGTTTTTTGCATCATATTTTATTCAACCGTAGCTGTTTTTTTTTTGTTATTGAATGAAAAATCACAGAGTTCACCATTCTTTATTTCATGAGCTGTTCTTTGAAGAAAACCTTTTCTTCTTTGACAATTGCAATATGTGTATATAAATGTATTACAACAAATGTGTTTAATCTTTTTATTTCTAGATGCGATTGATTTCAAGAAATAGTTCAAAACTATGCTGAGTTTTCATTGCCAGATTACTTAACCGCTATCGCTACTAATCTTGGATCTAAGTTAATGTGTAGCTACGTCACTTATGATATGATAAATAATAGATTCCAAACTGTGCTTATTAAATAAACTATATTTGTTTAACTTGTATCATTTTTTATTCAACGCTTAGCCTAATTTAAGCATTGTTTACCATGCTCGAAACAGGTTTCTAGAGTTGCACAGCAGCAAGGTATTTTATGCCTAACGTTCATTATGCCTAACATATATTATGTCTAGCGTATATTATGCCTAACGTCCATTATGCATAACGTCCATATCTCCAACATCCGTATGCCTAACGTATTAATGCCTAATGGGGTACACTCGGGTAATAGGTGGGACCACGGATTCATCATCATCATCATGCTGCAAGCTTTGAGCGGTTTAAAGATAAAAAACTTTTTACATTTTGCAAACTTTTGGTAGTGCATAAGTATTATCGAATTAAAAACTCAAGCTATCTGTTAAACATTTACAAATTTATGTCAGTCGGTTACGAAGCAAAGTAACTCATTCATTTTGCAGTGATACTCCATTCGATAGAGGCTAGAGGAATGGTGATGCTATACCCAACAATGAGCTCAAATTTCATAATAATAATTATACGTGTTAAGTACACTGTCGGTACAAATTAGTCAATTTTCATCAAATGCTCCATTCAGTACGCCCAACAATGTGCTCTCAATTCACCTGAAACACGCCCCTGCAGTACTGCAGTAACCGAGAGAGAGTGAGGGCCAGTGTGAATAAGCAGATCCATTATACAATCATTGTTTGCCTTGCCTCATCAGTGAGTACACAAACACATATGCTCACTCCTATCGCACGATCAAGAGTCGAATCATATCATTATCAAATTCCGAATCAGACTAATTATGCGCGCACTTGTACAGACGCGGAGAGACAGAGCGAGGTAACCCACATGTTTTGCTATGACTCGAGTGCAGACCCAATCATTAAAATACTTTGCTCTTTTGTACCTTGGTCGCAGCCGTTCAGCTTGAAGTTGGAAAGGAAAGATGCTGCTCAAGGGAGCGAAAACCAAATTTCCTTAAAGCATTTGTTTCCCTAGAACGAGAAGCCTCCAGCCGATTCAAACCAGAGTGGAGCTATTGTGTTGATCCAATCTACTGTGGCCACCCATCGCCACCCACCGCTATTCAGCATGAAGCCCTTCGTCGTCGTCGTTCGGTGCAAATGTTGATTATGTTTATTACATAAATAATTATACGTTCATTACATAAATTGCACATCGTTCTCATTTGCCTCCCCGCTTCTTACCCGTTCTCGGTGCCTTCTCGTGGCGAAACTTCCTTCTCTCTAGCACCTTTCTGCACTGTTCGGTTCGTAGAGTTTCCCTATTTGGCATTGGAATACGGGTACGAGTGGTCTGGTGGCATGGCGGCGTCCTAGAACTGACTGGATGCACTCAAATAACCGATCCAAACGACGTTTTCTTCTCATTATTCATTTTACTTCCCGATATTTGCCGGGAAAAATTTATTATAGATGCTCGGCCCAGCAAGAGGAGCAGCGGAGCTCTAATGCTCCGTGGCGCTGCCAGTTGATGGGCCTCACGACGACCGCTGTGGCATTCCCTAATGAAGCTCCTCGGTTTTCTAGAGAATGTGTTATCCAGCACAGTTGGATAGTGATTGACTATTTCATTTTGCTCTGTAGTGTGTTAATAAAAACACGCAGATAAACTGCCCAAAACTTCCTCTGTTATTTCTCTAATACAAACGTAAAAAAAATAAAACAGAGACAAATTATGACCAACTCATTCATCCCAGACCACTATCCTCCCGATTGCTGTTCCTTTTCACCATTTCCAACCTGTTAGGAATCATATTTTTCTCAATAGTATTTTATGCGCGGCACTTTACTCCATTCCTTTCATCGAACGTCGTTATTATTAAAAGTGGTATTATTGAATTGAGAGATGGCAGCACTAAGTTGTTTAGAATGTTTTATGTCGAAAAGCAGTCCGACAGCCAATATCCGACCGCGGTCAGCCGTTCGATCCGTTTTCGAGCAGCTCTGCTTTATTCATAGCTGTCGAGATTCCTCTTTCAGTACACCAGGTAAAACACGAACCAATCGAAACAAACCGCTCTGTCTGCTGTGGTCCGTCCGAGTTCAACCATGACCCGATCAATTCTTCCCGATCGGGGCCGGTATTTTATGTGTTTTCGTGAATTTTTATATGTGAAATAAATATAATATTATTACTCATAAATTATTACCTTCCCCGAGCCCCAGTTCTCTCACCAAGTCGGTCGAATGCGAAAAACGCGGTGCGATCATAATAGCGAGTACCACTCTTCCGGTATGCACTGTCCGTGCCCGCATATATTCGTCCGAATCAAAGCGATTTCAGTTTTATTTTTTTTATATTCCTCTAAAACCTTTACCGATTGGATTCTCGTGGCTCTTCGGAAAGCTTCCAGTGCATCTGCAATAAATAATTTTCAAACAGTTTTGAGCATTCATATGCTGGAGTGGAATGCTAGAATGTACGATATAGCTTTTTGTGGGTCTTTCAGAGTGCATACCGAGCGTCAGCTGAAGCTGTTTTGAATTTAGAAAATCTGCCGACAAAGGAGTTAATCAAGTGCCCTTATAATGTCTGGTACGTCGGATGTCAGGTGAAATATGGCTCATGATTAGTTTTTTGCGTGATGCGGCTAATAACGGTTCCTGTTTGGAATGTCGTGAGTTATTTCATGTGGGTCACACACATTGTTGCTCTTGAAGGCGTTATTTCGATATTAATGTGTAACAAATGGTAAAATAATGAGCGAGGTAGATGGAATGAATGGCTTGTGTTTGAGGTAATGTCATCATATATGTATGTTTAACATACACCGTACGGAAAAGAATGTTTCTATTCAATATGATGCATATATATCATACAAGATTACGTTATTGAGCATGTACGGTTATGTAAAATTTAATTAAATATCATAAATATTGTGTGTAACCGTCTATTTTTGTAAGCAGGTGTAAATTTTTGCTGTGTTGAGACCTTCGTGACAGACTTTTTTGTACTAGACGGGCAGTTTAAAACTTTATTAAATTAAATTAAGTAGATGAACGAATCCATTGATTGTTTATCCATAAATTGTTACTAGGACTGCAATATATTCTTATACAATCCTCAGCTAATATCATTAAGCACTTCCCAGAACCAAGTGGAAAAGTATACCAACGAGTTCTATAAAACGTGTCCTGTGCCAAAAATATGATCAAAAATCTTTATTGGAACTTGTGAAATAATTTACAAGTAGGGTTGTCACTACAGGGTTTCTTTTCCGAGTACCTGTTTTTCTGTATTCATAAAGTAAATTTAAATAAAAAATATTAAGAAGTAAGAGGTTGTATCCAAGACACGACCGTACATTTGACGTAGGATTACGAAAGGTAGTTTTGATGTCACAGCAAAAGTATAGTACATATTAAATTGATTTCTTAACTCGCTATCAGTAAAAAAGTTTGATAGGTTAAAATTAGAAAAAAAAATTGAAAGTTCTGTTTTTGAGGTGCTCTGTCGATGTCCATGTAGTACAAGCCAATCCTGGACGATATGACTTGGATACAAGTTCTTGAAGATGATAGTGGTGCGGAAATGAAATATGTATTAGAAAACACACCAATCTCAGATTCAGAGTACCTGAGTACCGACGTTTATGCTTTTTGATGCAAATGTTAAGCCCCTGCTATTAATAGAATCCGGCACGATAATTCTCTCAAAAGGAGAGGCTTAAAATTTTGTATCAAAAGGCATAAAGATAGGTACCGTCTGGCATGCTCAGTGTTTGGTATCAGTATTCGGCTGTGTTAGGGAAACTACTTTTCCCATCACAGAAACGCCTCGTTTTCTAAAGTTAAAATTACGCATTTTTGTGCATACAACGCACGGAACTTTTGATTTATGCAATAGATAATAAACAAACGATTTTGAGTAATTTCTTGCAATTTTTTTTTCCAATCGCGAGATATTCGCGATCAATCATATAAACTCGAGATTGTTTTGCTTTTTCTAGCGTCCTGGAGAAAACCTTACGAAGTTTTTCTGGTTAACTGACATGGTCATGTGGTATTCGGTCATTGCGAGAATTTTTATGTTCCTTTTTCAATACTTGACGCATTGGACCACAAACGTTTGGTTGCTGGGTACATTATCAAAGAGCTTTGAGGGTGATGTGGCTGGCAGCAAGGCGAATTCAATGAAAATTAACTCTTAAGCAGCAATAATTTATTGTGGTCCTGAAAAGAACCGTTTTGTCGTGTTGGTTGAGTAATACTGAGCTATTAGGGTGTTCAACACGGATGAGGCTTGCGAGTTGTATTTTATTTGGAACGAGGGTGACGCGCTTGGCATTGATGGCCCACAGCGGCTCACGACGAGCAACTAATTCCGATCAGCGGTTGAGGGCAGCCTTGATAGCTAGCTGCTTGCGGGGAGCCTTTCGTTGTGTACTGGAGAACAACACTACTCACCACACGGGGTGATTGAATGAACACCGTTCAGTGAGACCAGATGGAATTCAATTTTAAAATCTGTGCTAGCAAAAGTAATCGGTGGCAATTCTAATTATCATTGTAAAATTATTTAACTATCGTAGTGGCATTTTGAAAAATGGTAAATCTTTTATTATAACAGATTAGTATAAAAAATTTCCTACCGATTTGCGTATTAAGAATTAAAATCCACCGTCTCTGGATTAAAATCAAACCACATGCGGTAATTTTGCGGTCTTAGATATTTAGTTATATACCTTGAAGTGTTTGTATTTCCCGATTTATACTACTTGAACGAGTTGATTTTCAAGCACACATCTGGCGAAAGAATCAATTATTTTATTAAATTCTCAAGAATTATGAACGTTTAAAAACAGCTATCACGTGGAAAAGATGGACACTAGACTGATGCAAAATTTGAAATTGTCGCTCCACAGTGCTTAAAAGGTTCCAAATTGGGTCCTGCTTAGCCTCCCAAAATTTGAACTTCTTTAGCAAGAAACTGACTTGGCACACTGATGTCTTATGATTATGCTCATTCAACTGTTCATCAGGCAACATTGGTGTTTCTGGTGCGAAGAATAGAGCACAAATATTATGGCTACTATGCCACACTGCAGAATACAGTGTTGCTAACAGAACAGCTGCTTGATCATGCCATAAGATTATCAATCTTTTAAACAATTAATAACAATTTAATTTGACATTTGGCTGAAAAACGTTATTCCGCACAGTTGTAGCTTAGAAAATAGTTATAGTTATAGAAATATTCGAAAAAGCAATATGGAAAATGGGTAGAAGACAATGAACAAAAAGTTTGGTTTTCCCATAGTTATTTCCATATAAACTTCGAATAGTTTGTGCCAAGTCAGTTTCTAACCAAATGAGTTTAACTTTTGGGAGGCTAATCAGGACCTGATTTGAAACCGTTTGAGCACTGTGCAGCGAAAATTTCAAATTTTGCATCAATCTAATGGACACTCTATGATAGCGAAAAATGGACATAGAGGTGTTGAATTAATTTTTGATTTTGATTATGTTATTGTTATTGGATGTTTAAAAATTACCATCAGAAGTGCAACCGGAAGTCGTAGACCAATCAGCAAATAGAACAGGCTTTGAAATCGGTGAAAAATGGAACGCCTGTGAAATCAGCAGCGCTAAACTAACGGGTTAACTTTTATGGTGGTAAGCTCCAACCGGTATTATCCTCGGATTAAATCCCGATCAAGAATGTCCGGCTGGTTTGATGTCGACATCAGAGTTAATCAACATAATTCTGAGCAAACATTTTTCAGATCATACAAACAGGGACGGTATTAAAAGTTAATCCGAGTTGGAGCTTACCGCCATTAAAGTTATGTCATAGTGAAGTTACAGGTAATTCGAAAAAAAAAAATTATAATAAAACAACGAAATTACAATGATTTTTACTGTTGAATTTCGTTTACATTAAAATTTATTGTTAAATTATTGTACGGGAGAAAAAATAAATTTTGATTTTTAACGATACAATGGTCAAACAATGAAAATTAGTGTGAAGAGATCAAATTTGTTCCAAAAAAATCACTTTTTTTATTGTTAAGATGCTGATGTTACTGTAAATCTCTCAAATACCATGTTTTTCATTGTTGTGAACCATGAATTTCGTTGTGATTTTATGGTAATGGACAAAAATGTCCAATATTTTAACAGTAAATATCATTGTTACAATGACAATGAAAATCATTGTATTTTTATTGGATTTTTTTTTACGGGAAGTTAAAGATATGTTAAAGTTAAGTTAAAGCTAAACTACAGTCAGGGATGGATCGCTCTTTTGTGAATTTTTCGTTATTTTTTTTAATGTAGAATGCCTACGTTAAATCCAATTGAATTTTTAGTTAACCCATCTTCAAAAAGATTGTTTGCTGCTATTAATTTCCATATCAAAATTCTAAATATACGCACCGTAAAGCCACACTCTGTGTTTTCACTGTGCGCTCTCGAGTGTACTACCCATAATCGCATATCAGTCCCATATTGCTTGTTTTCCTATCCATATGGGACTGATATGCGATTATGAGCAGTGTAGCTCCAGTGAAAACACAAATTGTGCCAATCACCGACGGACATCGATTGCCATCCTTTCGCAATCGAATGTGCAGGAAGGCAGCTTCCACACCTGCGTAGGATATCGCACCCATTCAACAACACCCATGGGCCGGGACCAACGGCTTTACTTCCCTTCCGAAAGATGACGTGACCAGAGATTTTTATGCCGCAGAAAAATCCCACCGACCTCGACTGGGATTGAACCCAGACCCATCGGGGTGTTAGAAAGCAGTCACGCTAACCACTACACCACCGGCGTCGGCTATATATTTAAGATGGGTTAGCTGAAAATTCGATAGAATTTAACGTAAGCATTCTATAATAATAAGAAATTAGAAATACCCAAAAGAGCGACCCTCCCTGATTACAGTCATATAAAAGTTAGGTTAAAGTTGTGCTAAAGTTCTATTGAAGTTAAGTTAAAGTAAAAGTAAAGTTAAAGTAGAGTAAAAGTTAAGTTAAAATTAAATTAAAGCTAAGTTAAAGTTAAGTTAAAGTTAAGTTAAAGTAAAGTTAAATTTAAGTAAAAGTTAAGTAAAAGTGAAGTTAAAGTTAAGTTAAAGTTAAGTTAAAGTTAAGTTAAAGTTAAGTTAAAGTTAAGTTAAAGTTAAGTTAAAGTTAAGTTAAAGTTAAGTTAAAGTAAAGTTAAAGTTAAGTTAAATTTAAGTTAAAGTTAATATAAAGTTAAGTTAAAGTTAAGTTAAAGTTAAGGTAAAGTTAAGTTAAAGTTAAGTTAAAGTTAAGTTGAAGTTAAGTTAAAGTTAAGTTAAAGTTAAGTTAAAGTTAAGTTAAAGTTAAGTTAAAGTTAAGTTAAAGTTAAGTTAAAGTTAAGTTAAAGTTAAGTTAAAGTTAAGTTAAAGTTAAGTTAAAGTTAAGTTAAAGTTAAGTTAAAGTTAAGTTAAAGTTAAGTTAAAGTTAAGTTAAAGTTAAGTTAAAGTTAAGTTAAAGTTAAGTTAACGTTAAGTTAAAGTTAAGTTAAAGTTAATTTAAAGTTAATTTAAAGTTAATTTAAAGTTAATTTAAAGTTGAGTTAAAGTTAAGTTAAAGTTAAATTAAAGTTAAGTTAAAATTAAGTTAAAGTTAAGTTTAAGTTGAGTTAATATAAGTTAAAATTAAGTTAAAGTTAAATTAAAGTTAATGTTAGGAAAAATTAATGGGTTAAGCAAACTTGCCTTGTAATCGTAATATCTCTGACGACGATTCATTTGCTCCACCTGAGGTAACCGATCAACCTGCTGGTGCTCACGTAGAAGCATTGCCTCATCAGGATACAGAGAATGCCGCTTCTCCATCGATTCAGTGTGAAGATAAAGGAGTTCAAGTAGCTCATGAAGACATCTTGGCCTGTTGTTCTGGAAATTTAAATGATTCAACAGCTAAACCGACGTTTAAAGTATCACCAGAAGCCTGCCGTTGCCTAAAATGGTAACTCCGATGGTCAGCAAACGAAAACGTCAAGCAGAGAAAGCATTAGACATAACATCTGATTAATATGCCGTTACATTGAAAAACCAAAAGGTTCCAAAAACATCCAATCCATTAAAAAGGAGCGAATGCTATCGGCGAAGAAATCTAATCAAAAGCAATGCAAGACCGACAATTTATTGGATAGGCTGTGTGACATATGTCGTTGCCAATTTTCTGATTCAGAACTGGATGGGAAATGTGTTTGTAATGCTTCTCTTGGTTCCACACGGGATGCCTCAATGCCGCTACTACAGTTTTCTGAAACTGCTCCTATCTTGCCATGATTTTCTTATTGTAATTTGAATCGCATTTAATTTGGGACTTAATATTGTTTATTTGGCAGTTGAAAACGTAAAGTTTATGCTTTTAAAATACTTTTCTTAAAAAAAAACTCTACCCATTTTATACAACAAGAAACAACAACTAAATAATTTCAAAATTGCGTCAAATATTTCACATTTTGCATCAATTCTGTGAGTGCCCATCTTATCCTTCGAAGTGCCCGTCTTACCCACATCATGTGTCCGTCTTTCCCGAACATTTGAAAACCGCCCGATAAACGCATGTTTTTATTGATCATTAAAACATTTATTTTTTGAAAACTCGCGAGCATCAATGAATTTTCTTTTGAGATATGAGTACAAATGACTTGCACAAAATGTGTTATCAATGCATAAATATATCAGTTGATTTTCCAACTTAAGTTAAAGGTGCCCGTCTTAACCTTCTCTCCCCTAGGAAAAGAATTCCTACTCTGTTCCTGATGAATGATATATTTTTTTTTTAATTTATGAGTTACGAAATGGTTCTACACAGCAAACAATATATTTTAGTATAACATCCAAGCTGATGCACTTCAATAATTTCGAAAATTTCATGTCATTTTTATGGCCACAAAAATAAACAAATACAGTAAAATTAGCGTAATGTCAGTTTCATGCTTTATATTAATGATAAGGCAAGTAATATTTCACTTTATTTTTGACACGATCAAATCGCATTCACTTAAATGTGATATTAAAACTATTTTTGCTGTGTAGAGCTTAAGTTCCAGAACTATGGAGTCAGATGGAAATCGACACACTCCGACTTCGACTCTGACTCCTCTGATTTAAATTAACCAACACCGACTCCAATTCATCAAAATATAATTACTTAAAAAAAAGTCCAAGAAAAATGTATTCCATAAAAATTTCAAACACATATTTAATAATTAACAAAATCTGTCGTCACTTCTAACAAAATCGTTTGCGAATTTTTGCATTGAAAATTGAGACATATAATTTCAAAATTCGTCACTGTTTCGAGTAAAATGCTACTACAGACCTTCGGTAATCTGACCTTTTTTAATCTGAACACTTTTTAATTTGAACACTGCTAATCTACACGCTGTGCAAACTATAAATTGCTCAAAAGTCATTTAGCTGGTGGAGTGGAAAAAATGAGAAATGGAGCATTGCGAACCGGAAAGCAGAATCGAAACAAACAGTAAATAAGGCTGCCAAAACACGCTCTACTGATGCTCATGGGGATACTAGAAGTTCAAAATAAAAATGAACCCCGTTAATATGAATGTAGATCAGATTAGAAAAAAGGAAAAAATTCGTGAAAACTGGCAGTTGTCATTAATAACGTCAAAACTATCCAATCAAATGGTTGAACGTTAAACAAAGTTTGACCCCCCCCCCCCCTCTCATACTTTTTTCATGGTTCTTTTGCATAACGACGTGTTTGGAGTATCTTCCGAACCATTGGTGAAATAGTTCTATCATTGTGGTAATCGTTTGTTTATGGTATATCACACATATTATGGTATATGGTGGATCACAATATTATTAAAAATGCCACAAGAAATGGTTCGCTGATTTTTTGAAATCATTTTAACTTTGACGGTCAGTAGCTTCGATCCAGATGAAAAAGTTCCATTATTATATTTTTGCTACAATAGTACTTAGATGAATTTTTAAAAAAGGGTTGATTTTTTTCATTTATTATTTATTATTTAAAATCATTAAGCTGATGAGCTTTTTGTGCATAATAAATAAATAAATTTGTAATACAAGAAAATATGCAACCATTTTAACAACCTTTCATAACGGACCAGTTCAGCTACAGTAGCTTGCTCAACATTGTCCCTCATTTTGATTGGCCCTGCAACGGAGCATTAACTGATAGATTTATTACTTTAATCATCTGGAGACTTAACCCAACCCACTCAAATGGAAGCAGAAGAAAGACACTGCACGAGGCAATCGTTGCAGCAATCAGAAAACTGAAATCACACCTCGTCTCAGTCTGCATGGGAATAGTAATCGTTTCAAAATCAACCAAACAATGCTCTGCGTTATGATGTGCCCTATGCTGTGCACCGCGTCGCACGACTTGCCATGCAGAGCAACAGGAAAAAGGTAGTCGATAATCCGATGATTAACTAGCCATACTTTAGTTAATTAAGAGGTGTTTTGTAGACCGAACGATAAACATATTTTTTCAACGACTACTGACTGGTTACTGGCTCTTACTGCTCCCATCGATGGACGTCTTCCCGCTTAACCAAAGAAAGAAGAAGCCATCATCAACTTACAGGCAACAGGCAACACGACGGCCGGCAGCAAACTGCTGAGTGGTCATCACCTGGCCGCCTATCGTGTGGGTCTTAAGTCTTATAAGCCGATTGTGGAAGTCAGCGTGGAGTGAATGGCGCAAAAAAGTCATAAGGTTGTTAACCATTTAAAGCTACTTTTGACTCGGTCAGCTACACGATTTGCACTCTCTCACCGCATTTTTCTTCTGCTCGGCTGTCTACCTCTACTACCGGCTGATGATGGCTCCTCTCTCACCTAGTTTTCCGGTAATTCAAGGCGCTGATTTATTGGTGTAATCTACTGTGGTGATAGTCCGGTGCGAATAAAGGTGATCGACTGCTATTGTGGGGCAAATTGTGCTCAATTTAGACAGTGAACTCATCAGATATGAGTGATGATCACTAATCATAAGCTTAGCGGCAGTTTTGACAGTTGAAACGATTCAGGTTGGAGATTCGTTTTAATTTTCTTTTATTGTTGGCTAAATTCAGATTCATAAATAGGAAGCAACAATAGCTCTTTATTCATGGATAATGAACAAACTAATTAATGATACCATTGTGCTTAAAATAAATCGTGATGCGCTGTACAAAAATGATCACTTTCCTGATAAATAGATTAGAATTATACCTATGCATAAAACATCGAACATACAGAGGCAAAAGTACGATAGTTTTGCGGCCATTTCCAGCATCATCCACAAATTCGTTCGGTTTATTTTGATTGCGACACACAGATACTCCTCTTCTCGTGCAGTAATTAACTACGCACCGATAAACCAGATGTGATGTAAGGCATACGAGTTAGTACCATCCATAATTGCACATTTCTTCAACTTCATACCCTTTTAAGTACGCTAACCTGTGCACGGAGCGAGAGCGAGTGCGCCTCGTAATGGGCATTTATGATGAACTGTAGGTTGATGCGATGTGAAATTATATTTTACACTTATTTGTTCCGAAAACACAGAGCGTAATAAATATGCCTCAACTTTTTCACGCGAATAAATATTCATTGGCTGCTTCCTGCACTCTGCAGAGATGGAGCAGGGTGCTTCTGCCGGACGGAGGATGGAAAACGGTCAACGGCCTCTTTATGCGCCGCATATACATACCTGGAATACAGTCACCCAGTGAGTCACTAACAGCTAGCCGGTTACAAGGAGGAACTTTTTTTTTCGCATGCGGTAAAACAGCCCATCCATCCATCGCTCAGGTGGAGGTCGGTGGAAATTTGAGAAGAAAATTATTATAATATATGTTTTATGAGATTGTAATCAATGCTTTAAAGAGCGCATAAAGGTGTTGCCCGGTCGAGAAGCTGAAGCTTGTTTCGCACTTTGAAAAGTGACCGCCACAGTGGTTTCGGAGCACACGAAGTTGCCACACACAAACACACATCGCACCGGTTGCAGGCGCAGACTCAACCTGAACGAGTCAACCAGATAAGTTATCTAGATCGGCAAACGTGAGCTTAGAGCTGCTTGCACATGACGATTGATGGTTCAGCGTTCTGGTGGCAAAGATGATTGTTGCTTGTTGAATATTGTTAGAAAAATCTGAAGGATCGTATGAATAGACACGTTACATATGGTGGATTTAATCGTTATCGTATCTATTTTGTACAGCAATTAATGTGTTTCAAATATGTTTCAAAACTAGTACTGAGGATCCTAGAGTCAACTCGTTAGTAATATGTTTAATAGAAGCTATTGCATTTGCACTATTTTGTTGTCTTGTGACCAAACATCAGTTTTAGTTACTTTGATAATTCTCGATGGATGTAGAAACATGCATGAGTCTCAAACAAATTACTTCAAAACATATTAAACTTTGAAAGAGTATGTAATGAGACACATCATAAGCAATAAGAAAACAACATTGAATTTGTTCTGATTATATTGGAATTTAATAGGGGATTGTTTGAGTGACTTTTCAATCAGTTGAAAAATAAGAAAATTGTTCTTTCGGTATTTGGAAAATATGTAAAACATACTATATAAAAATTCTAAAAGATATCAAATGTAATACCCTAAGCTACAAAATAGAAACAATGGTTCCAATTAGGAAATAGTGCAGAGAGTAAATTTAATCATATTTTTCTACTATCAAAATTACCCGCATTATCAAAGAAACCCCGTTTTACAATAACTGTTACTCATTCGTAAGGAGACATTTCTAAGAGCGTAGGTCACTCAGAGCACGAGTAACTTACGCTTTTAGAAATGTATCCATACGAATGATTAAAAGTGACTTACTCTCTGACTAAGGTTCTACGTTCCTATTATGGTGTGTTCCAATCATGGTCTATGGAACTCCCATAGCGTTTGATTCTCGAACGCTTGCCAGCTAGGCATTCGGATCCGATTATGAGGTTTGTCGCTGTGTCCGAAATACGAATAACAGCTGATAATCTACTGGAGCTGGTGTTCCTGAAGTCATTTCAGTTTAAACTGGATTTATTCAGGTTTTTTGGACGCATCCAGTCAAACAGCTAAAGTTTAAAATCGTCACGGTTTACGCCAATTCATCTACATTTATCCAAAAACTGAATAAACTTTTTCATTAATAATATCAAAATATGTTTAAACATAATTATTAGCACAGAACGTTTAAGATTCTTACATTTTAATCTTCTATATTGAAATTGAAATCTTGCAATGCATTATTAATTAGGGTAAATTATGGCTTCGGCACCCATTGACTATTTTCGGCAACCGAAATTGAAACGTTAATTTCACTGTATTTTCCCATCAAAACTCTTCGCTGAATGTATTAAGCCGATTCCTTACCTTTTCAGCTTCAATCTGATTACATTTTTACGACTGTGCAATCCTGTTATGCCATATTTTTCTTTAAATTAAACATACACACTACAAAATACGGCTGATTTCGAGTTGCCGATAATAGAACAGCTGGTTAACACGCAGTTCAAATGGAAAGGGTGCCGAAGAAAAAGAGACTGCCGACAATAGTCACACTCACCTGAGAAGTTTGGAGCGTTGTAAAAACATGTTCAACCCGTTTTGATCAATTCTGTCGATTGGAATTGGTAGAACAGCAAGCAGCAGATAAATGTCAACAAACAAACCTGTCATGTATGTGTGTGACGCTGAGAAATCGCTAATAGAAGTTCGGACGCTGCTTAGATTGACGAGAATACGTAAATTCCCCTACATAACTTTATTTAAAAGTCAACCTAACTGATGTTGAGTACTTGTAACAGAACAGTAAGGTTCAGAACAATGAAATATTGGCTCATATTCAAAATTTAATATCCTTGGAATTTTCATTGAAATCCTTTGGAATACTCCTAAGAAATCTTTATGAATTATTTCCATAATTTTCGTTGAAATCACTTCAGAATCTCCTTTGAATGTATCCTAAGACTCTCTTGAATTGCCTTTAAAATTCTTCTGAAATTACTTTCCGATTTAATTGATCTCCTCCATTTAGCATATCCCCTTTGAATTATCCAAAAATTCCCGTGGAATTATTTTTCTCCTAAAATCTTCTTGAAATTATCCTCAGATTTACCATGGATTTCTCCTTCGAATTGCCTTGAAATTTTCCTCAGAATTATCGTGAAATAAGCCTCAGCCTTCCCTTGCAAATTTTCTCAAAACTCCTTAAGAGTTGTTCTTGGTATTTCCTATAAATTTTCAGTATCGTTTCCTTTGAATCCTATTCATAATTTTCATGTAATTCTTCTCAGAAATACCTGGTATCCTCCTTTTTTCGCTCCGTTTTGGATATAAAACTACTGCGAGCAGTAGTTTTGTTGGATTAATATCTCGGCTGACAAACGGTTTCAGGGATGTTCTGAGGCATAACATCTCTGAGCCGTTGGTTTCAGGTTCATGAGTTGATGGGTCGATAGCTAGGGTCAAGGTGTGGGAGCTGCCATCCTGGCGTCGGTAGCATTGGTGCTCAGCACGGAAAACTAGATCGACGAAAAACAAATCCAGAAAAAAATCAAACGGTTTCGTTGACTGCCGAGATAGAGGGCTGGGATCAACCCGAGTTCCCGGTAAAATAGTAAATGCCACTATCTAACGGGTGACCACTAAAATATGAGAATGATTCCAATACTTTTCTAACAAAAAACGTTCGCATAGAAATGTCACCTTAGGTGAATGAATCCTTACACTCTTCAGAACAATGTCACACATGTTGTTGGAAGTCACACATCTGCAAGACTCTAAGGAAGGAGGGAATAGTATGTATAACGAAAAACAGATCCCCAGAGTACACTGACGACCATATCCAAACCGTGCGATCCCAATGCCGCTGAATGACCAGGAAGTACGGCGGAAAGTCTATCGTTCTGGACGACGAAAGCTGCTTTCCTCTATCAAAATCCCAGATGCCCGGAAACGAACGAATCTACACTGAAGACAAATCTACTACTCCTCCAAAGGTGATGTACAAGCACAAGTTTGAATCGAAGGCAATATCCGATAAGGGTATTTCGAAGGAGTAGGCTGTGCGTAAGATCGAACCGGTCGTTTGTTTTTTTCCGTGGAGTTTTTTTTTTTAATTTTTAATCGGTTGCTGATCCGGCCAAAACCAGACCCAAGAGACAATTTCTAGTTCCTCATTCTAGGACTTCTACATCAACACATGTCAAGCAGCCTTCAGGTTCAAGTGGCTTAACTTGGTGTGTTCGTTCCATTTTGTAAATTTTTATCTTTCCAAACCAGCAACGTTGGGAGATCACCTTTTTGTGGTGCGTTACTGGTATAAGATCTGCCACAGAACCCTAGTCGCGCCAACTTCAATCTAGGGAATCAGGATTTTCCAGTTACCAAATGATCGCATTTTAGTCCTTGTTACTTTTTATGGCTTGATTATAGTGACAATGGCTTGATTATAGTGACAAGATGATTATAGTGACAAGTATGAGAATCCCGGGATTGTGACATTTTCCGGGATTACCGAATCCCGGGCAATAAATTTAAAAATCCCGGGATTGCGTGAATCCCGAGAAATTTTTTTTTCACTCTCTTACGCCATTAAATCTATCTTGGAATATCTGTAGCAGAATCCAACTTTCACATCTTATGACATATATATATATATCTCTTCCCTTCGTTTGTCATTCATTGTGATTTATCGAAAGTATGGCACACAGATATCACTTTTTGTATATGATCTTTGTACAAGAAGCACTCGTGAAAAATACGATCTAGCAGTGATACAAACCGTGAACATTTTTATTAAACTTTATAATCGCGTATCTAGATGGTACATAGACAAAATCAGGTTGAGCGTTGTGAGATGTCCATCATTCATAGTTGATCGAAAAACCATTGAAATGCATTGTTAAGATGGTTGGAAGTACGTAGTACTAGTCTCAACTGATGATAAGACTCAGTATTTGCAG
Organism: Ochlerotatus camptorhynchus; assembly: GCF_037179485.1. Classification (NCBI taxonomy): domain Eukaryota; kingdom Metazoa; phylum Arthropoda; class Insecta; order Diptera; family Culicidae; genus Ochlerotatus; species Ochlerotatus camptorhynchus. The sequence continues at coordinate 473,480 of NW_027040575.1, read as the reverse complement.
TTGTTAGAGTCCTTCCTTAGATTAGCGAGCAGAATCTTGTAAAATGCTTACTCCTTCTGGAAGAACTTCTATATGTCACTGTTTTCTATCCTGGCTTCCATAGCTCTGCTGTCATTTTTTTTTACGCACAAAGGTATGCATTACCTTTACTCGTAAGTATACAGGGTGTTTGGTTCCGGGTTTTACATATTTTTAGGGTAGATAGGGCTCCTAAAGTTATGAAAAATCCCCATGAAACATAGGGTCGGAAATGACTGCTAAGTGAGTTATTCAACATTTTATGTTTTTTTGTATTGCCAACTTTGGTTAGCTATATTTTTTTTAAATTTTAATGTGGATTTCTGATTTCAACATACCAAATGAAAGATTTAAGTCTTAGCTTTCAATGCTCTTTGAAAAAGAACTCGATTAAAGTTAATTATCATACATTAAAATTGAGTATGTTGAAAGTACCAAAAATAGCGGTGCCGGTGGTTTAGTGGTAAGCGTGATTACCTCTCACCCCAGCAGGCCTGGGTTCAATCCCAGTCGGCGCCGTTGAGAAACATTCAATGATTTCAGAGAACTCCATAGAAGTTCGTGAAACTTCAGGGACCGTCATAGATCTTTAGGATAAATACTTCGTAGAATGTTAAACAACTTCGTGGACGATGATTACGGAACTTCGCATGAATTATTTGAAAGTTCAGCAAGCTGGGCAGAAATTAAGTTGTACCTATCGAAAAATTGAAAGATGTAAGCTATGGAAAAATCTTGAAGTACTGGGAACTTCGAAGAAGTTGATGGAATATCCCAGGACTTCGTCGAATATTCTATATATAGAGAACTTTATGTAGGCTTTGAGTTCATGGAACTGAGTTTAAGATCAAGAAACTTATTGAAAGTACAGGAATCTTCGTATAACTGATATTCCCGGATTTGCGATGATATCTCTCGATATTATTCAAGACTATTCAACTTAATCAAGTAATGTTCTGAAAATCTGCAACTGTTCAAAAATTCAAACGACATCTTTTAAACATCCTTCCAAGATGGAAGTTTGATTAGATAGTATTTAAAGGATATGCAATTGGTCCGAGATTTATTTTCAAGAATTCAGGTTGATCAATTATTATTCTTAAGATATTCAACTGTTCATAAAATTCAAATAACGTCTCTGGATAGTCTCTCAAGATTGCTGGTTGGTCAGATATTAGTGAATTCAGATTGATCAGGAAATCTGAAGATCTTGAACTAGTCAAACATTCAATTGGCTCTCTCAAGATGGCAGACCGGTTAGGAAGTACTTGATGATCTCCAGCTTATCGAAGATCACAATAAAGTCCTCTGGATATTTTTCAAGGCTTCAGGTTGATCAAGTATTATTGTGAAGATATTCTCCCAAAACTGTACGTTGATCAGGAAGTATTCAAAAGATCTCCAGCTAATCTAATATTTCAGTGATGCCCTGTGAATATTCAATTGGATCAAGTTTTATTCTGAAATATCCGATTTTGGTTACATAATTCATATTCAACATATTCAGGAAGAATCTTAAAATAAGAAGTCAACAACAATAACAACAAATTAGATTGTGATTGGTCAAACATTTTAGAGCGGCAGTGAAGCTTTCATTTGTCCAGATCATAGAGATTGCATTTGTGTTACCATCTGGAGACATTCGACCATTAGGGTCACGTTGATACGAAAATGCAACGGTAATGCGGCAAACAATAGTTGCCAAGCTACATATTCGTCATAGAAATAAAGTTTTAACGCAACAACTTTTCCGCATGAAATTGACAAATCAAAATATTCGTATTTTTTTGGTGGTTATAGTGTGGAAACTAAGTTACAGTTCAACAAATTGATAACATTAGATTGACACAAAAAGGTTACACTGTGTCATCATTGAGACCAGATAAGTTGCATTTTATCTCAACATCGTGACAATCTCCTTCTTTTCCTTTATTTAACGTCGGTCTCAATTTAGTGCCAATCACCGACGGACATCGATTACCATCCATTGACGGCAACCGAATGTGCAGGAAGGCAGCTTTCACACCCAATCACTAACACACATGGGCCGGTACCAACGGCTTTACTTACCTTCCGAAGGAAGACGTGACCAGAGTAACCAGTGTAAGAAAGCAGTCGCGCTTACCACTACACGTTTTTTTTCGTTTTGGGTATATTCATCACTGCGACCATAACTTTAATCTATTGAGATATTCCCCGTTTTTATATGGCTTTATCAGTAATGTCATATCACTTTTTTGTGAAGAGACCGACATATACTGACCAAAAGCATTTTCCCAGCCAGGTATTACATTTCGAATTAAATGTACTACTTGACTGGGACCTGCATTCCAAATATCAAAGGGTTCTGCCAGCCCCTTAACCAGAAAATACACCTTTTATTGAAGATTGCTGCAAAAGAGCATAGCAGGTGTTCAGAGTCTTCCTTTTCTATGCCACAGAATCGACACATATCCACTTGAAATTTTCCTATTAACTTCAAATGATATTTACATGACAATGTCCTGTTATCAAACCAGTATAGATACTGAGATCTTTCTTTGACAATTCAAAAATTTTGCTAGTCATTGAAATGTTCGGAATTATGAACCGTTTCGACTGCCAAGCAATGGAAGTGTTGTTCCAATTGGTCTCCTCTTTATTTTTTTCCATTTCTTGATCTCCATTTTAAGAGAACAAGCAGTAACTCCACAGAATGGTTCTGGTCCTATGAATTGCTGAGATGATCCTAGCCTGGCTAACGTATCGGCTTTTTCATTCCCTTCAAATCCAGAGTGGCCAGGAACCCAATATAGGTTTACTTGGTTATGACAGACCAATTTCTGAAGTGACATTGCACATTCCCATACGAGTTTTGAATTGCATGTTGCTGATTTTAAAGCATTTAATGCTGCTTGACTATCAGACATAATGCAGATATTCGAATGTTTATAATTTCTGCGCAAGGATATTACAGAGCATTCAAGAATTGTTTGAATTTCTGCTTGGAACACGGTTGGCCAGTAACCCATGGACATTGAGATATCTATCCATGGACCAGCTACCCCATGCTCCCACACGATTGTTCAATCTTGAACCATCTGTATGAAAACAGTTGAACCTGGACTGATGTTTGGTCCCTAACTTTCCCAAACATTTTTATCAAATTTTTCTGCATTGTATAAACGATTGAAATTATGTATTTTCCCATCCAGTCTTCATTTTTTAATAATAGAGAATCAATATCAAACATTTTTAGAATACTAAGGTGTCCTGTAAGATCACCTTCAAGGAAGTGCTTTGTTCGTTGAACTCTTAAAGCGTTCCTTCCAGCTTCTAATTGGATAAATTGTTGCAACGGAAGTAGAGCATCTAGTGACATACTCGGTGTGCTGTTCATTGCACCAGTTATTGAGAGAGTAGCAAGTCTTTGCAGTCTCCCAGCTTCTTATGAGCCGATTTTTCATTAGTTTTCGACCACCAAACCAATAATGCGTAGGATATTCTGAGTCTTACAATCGTCAAAAAAAATCCAGTGGATCATTTTTGGTTTAAGGCCCCATTTCCTACAAAAAGTGTTCTTACTTATCCAAAGAGCATTTATTGCCTTATTGACAACCTGCTCTATATGTGAAGTTTAGTGTCAAGAATGACTCCGAGATACTTGACTGTTCGTGAATGTTCTAAGGATATTTTTTTTTTCAATTTTAAGTTATTTATAGAAAAATTCCTTTTCCGTGTGAACGGTACAATAGTGGTCTAAGAAGGTTTATATTCAGCCCTTCTTTAGCGCACCACGGCAAAACATAATTTAAAGCAGCTGGAATTCTATTTGAAATGGCATTATCAAATTGTCCTCGTACTATTATGACTATGACATCAGCAAAGCCAATTATCTCGATGCCCTTTGCTTCTATGTTTTCGAGAAGTTCGTCAAGACCATAAAAGAGGTGAACTACCGATGACCGCTAAAAAGACTATGAAGTTACCAATGACCGCTGTGTCACGTAACTTCATGTTGACTTGATATGTAGCTGTATATATTCCATGGTTACTTTTATGTAATAATTGTGTAACATGTTTCTCTTTCTTTCTTATAAAAATATGTTACAAGTGCTACTTGGGATGCCAAACGGATTTATGTCTAATGGGGTAGAGCATATACTCCTAATAGGTACGTTGCTTTAGCTACATCCTGACCAACAACGACTTGTGATGCTAGGCATCATTACTAAGTACTAAGCACTAAGTAGAACGTGGCTGTAGTGAGACATGGGAGAGTTCAGCTATTTCCAAATTATCAGAACAAACAGATTATAAAATACTGGGAAATAGCATCCATTCCTATTGGTCATCATAAGTTGATCATAAGTTATCATTAGTATTTCAGTAATAGTCAATCAAGCATTCCAGTCGTGGTGCAACAGGTTAACAATGTCGTTATCGAAACAGCAAAACAAATTATACATTCAAATCCTTTCGCATACAAAGCGCAGACTTCACAAATGCAATGGAATTTCTCGCCATTCCAAACGAACTATGCTATCTACTTCGTTGGGCTCCCTGATAGTTACAGCAAGTCAGCATTAATTCAACAAACATTCAACAAGCTGACACAAGGGAATGGAAATAATTCAAACGCACTCTTGCAAACATTCCTTCATCACCTCAGCCGGTAGTCCAGTGGTGAACCCGGTCATCGCCGTGACAGATTGATTGATAAATTTCTAAGACATTGGAATGATAAATTGTATTAATTTTCTTCACTCTAGGTTGGCTCTCGAGCTTATACCGAAGAGGCATCGGTGATCGTCCAAATGTTGGTAGGCAACCAAAGGAAGGCACATTGTGCTGGGCTGGAATGGCCTTGCCGATGGGTGCGTGTTTTATACTGATCGCTCAACTTGAATGAAAGTGCTGATGTTTTCGCATTTGCTTCCTTGTTATGAATTTAAGCAATGAACAGCAACAGCAGCCAAGTCATCTACACACAGTGTTTGTTTTATGCTTGTTTCATTATTCGCATAGGTCATCATCATCCAGTCTGCAGTAGCTAGCAGTGAGACGCTGGCGGGCTGTGAAATGGCTTGTTTATAATGGCTTGTTTTATGACTCCTGACTAAACCTTTGACAAGATTCCAATTTGTAAGCTTTGTTCCTCTGTCTCTTTTTCTTTCTCTGGTGAAAGGGTAGAAGCACGGTCGATGAGAGTAACTCAGTAACTGAGTCGAATTCTCCAGGAAAGACTTCTACAATATGAAGAAAATCGAAAGAAATTTTACTCAGTCTATTAGGATACTCCCAGACTAATTAAAAATTTCGTTGATGTTCCTCATATTCAAGGATATTCGAGGAAAATTTTACTCATTCATTCTCAATCCCCCTTTTTTCAATTTTGTGTAGAATTCGACTCAGTTATTGTCATTGGCAGTGCATAGTTTCATAACTTTAATAAATAGTTGCCTGGGTCCGGAGTAGCTTTGTTGGTTAATATCCAGTGAAAATATGTCAATAGATGGAACTACAGGATAACGATCAACAGTCTCAACATTCCGTAACGTAATTCAATCAATTTGTGTACCTCCATCGTGTTAACAGCAAATGGCAAATCACCTCATTTCTGTCAAAATATTGATTTCTCAAACTGACATAATGATTCACATTCCCAGCGAAATGAACTTTACCTAGTACCGTTTACAACGGATTCCGACAGGAGGTATCTAGAGGAAATACACTACCGGAGAGGCGAAGGTGAAAGAAGTCGACAAACATGTCGCTCAATGTAAATATGTTATGACAAAATGTGTGCGGATGTGTATGCTTCTGTGTGCGCGATTGTGTACACAATAATTCCAGGGCATAATTCATCATCGATTTGATTCCCCGATGTTGGTCGTACGTGCGCCTACCGCGTGCGGCAGCTTCAAGTTAAGCCAGATAGACAGTCAGATAAACAGCACAAACGCTGCTGGAGTGATAGGAATGACTTATTATCATGATTATCTTTACGCTTATCGAAGACCAATCACGGAAGCTCCTAAGTGTTTAGACATATGGCGTATGGTAGCAGTAAAAATATACTCCCCGCCATACATAACTGCCAGGACTGTTTATCGTCGGCTGTTCACTCAGCTGCCAGCGAGGGAAATGCTATCAGCAATTATATTAGGGATTTCTACGGAAATTGGATAAATATTTTGATAAGCAATCAATCCCTCATAATCGGTTTACTAGTTATCGTTGAATTGTGGCTATTCACCAAATCTCGATGGGAATTGGTTCGTGGGAAATCTGATGCGCACTGCTGGTGAAACTCTGCGATGAGCTTTATGAAATTCCATTTTTGTTTTCAATAGCTCTAGGGTACGAAAAAGGTACTTGATGATTGAACCACATTCTTGAATAAATTAATTGCCAAACCGGACAAACGACGATTATTACTCAACAGCTGGGTACTGAACGCCGGGTGCATTTCCATACCAAATACATAAGTGAATGCCGAAATGGAGAACAACATTTGAAAAACCACCACTGACAGACTGACTGACTAACTGAATTCCATACTGTTCCATAGACAAATGCAATCAACTAACCGCATCATGTGCAGTGAATGTATTTTAGAATCATAAATTATTTTAATTTTACACAAAACACATCAAGCCTCCCTGAGGGTGGTTGATTTGTGTTAGAATGTACCATGAGTGTATCCAGACGGAGATAATGTAAACCTGTTAGATAATATGTCAAGAAGCTATACGTATTCGTACTGATTGGATTTCAATTATATTAAAGTTAAAGATTGAATGTATGTGCATTATATTGAACATAAATTTACACTACATTTTCGAACTGTGTATGCGAAGCCAAAAAGACTAACCAAAGAAGTCGAACGAAACTACCAATGGAAGTTTTTAGAAACTTGGTGAAGAAGTTTGATGAACCTTCCAGCCGAAGTCAAAAGAGGCTATCGTAGAAGTCAGAAGTACTTGTGCAGGAAGCTTACGATGAAAATTTTCAGGAAAGTTAGAACAGACTACCGGAAGGATTGGGATATAGAGGATAAACATTACGGAAGTCGGAATTTGAAAGAAAATCGAAGCCAGCTTTAATTTGTTTTCCAATGGAAGGAAATAATTGAAATTAGGAGACTAGACTATTCCAAGTTTTATAAATCGTTGTACTGAAGCTTAAAAATAAAATTCAGATTCAGTAATTTGATGAATTAAATTTTATACTTTTCTGGCCCCGGTCGGTAAATGGAAGGATATGTGCACCTGTGTTCAAAGTATCATGCGATACACAGCAAAAAAATAATTTTAATGTCACATCAAAGTGCAGTCAGGAATCCTTACCTAAATAACATTGCAAGCTTTATAGAGGTTTTATAGTATTCTACAAGTCCAAATCATGGTCTACAGAACCCTCATAAAACCAAAATTGTTGCTTGGGTATTGCCGGGCTATCCGCGAATAAGGATACCCACAGCTTATGGGATTTTCACTAATAGGGACTGTGGTGGATTATCTCATTCGTTTAAATATATAGATGTATACTGTCTTCGACAAAGTTGTTGTACTGGGATAGACCAACAAGCCTGTTTCATTAGATTAAGGTTTAATTGTTAACTACGCCGCTAGAGGATCTTCGTGATTCTGACCATATAGAAAGTTACTGTCTTCAGCAAAGTTGTTCAAGTGACCAAGTCCTTTTAGATGGTGGCCATATTAGTTCAGAACTCTCTCACTACACAGCGCTAGTGTGCATATGAGCTTGCTATATAAGCTGTATCTCAAAATCCTGGCCATGTAGAAGGTTACTGTCTTCAGCAAAGTTTTTCAGGTGATCATGTCCTTTTATATGGTGTTCCAATTAGTTCAGAACTCTCTCACTACGCAGCGCTAGTGTGCATGTGAGCTTCCTATATAAACTGTATCTCGAGAACCTGGCCGCCATATAGAACGTTGCTGTCTTGAGCAAAGTTGTTCAGGTGACCAAGTCCTTTCGGATGGTGGTCTTATTATTTAAGGACTCTTTCACTACGCAGCGCTAGTGTGCACATGAACTTCATTAATATGTTATGTCTGGAAAACTTATTCATATAAGATGCTGCTGTGCAATGTGAGGACACGAAACGGAACAGGGATGACGTGTAGAGAGGCTGTACATCGATTTCGGACATCATTTTGAAATCCAAGATGGCGGTCATCGATTCAAGAAAAACTGTAAAATACCCAACAATAGAGTATTTTCGGAAAGAGAACGACGTATAGAGGCTGAATATCGATGCCAGACGCCATTTTGAAATCCAAGATAGCGGCCATTAGTTCAAGAAAAACTGTTAAATACGCTACAATATGGGTAGTTTTGGAAAGGGGATGACGTGTAGAGGCTGGAAATCTATGCCAGGCGCAATTTATGAATCCAATATGGCGGAAATCGGTTCAAGAAAAACTGTCAAATACCCTACAATATGGGTATTTTCGTAGCGGGGATGACGTGTAGAGGCTGGATATCGATTCAAGTCACCATTTTGGAATCAAAGTTGGCGGGCATCGGTTCAATAAAAACTGTCAAATACCCTACATTATGGGCAATGATTGATTGATTGATTTCTTTATTATAGAGACTTTCAGCCGTCAGCTGGTTCGTCTCTTATATGGGTAATGTTTTTTCTTTTCTTTTAAGCATTTTTTATCTAAAGCAGTTTTGTTTCATTACAGTTGAACACTTGGTTAAGGCAGTACTGAACACTTTCAATTTCTTTTTTACCATATGTAGGGTATTTGACAGTTTCCTTGAACCGATTGGATTCCAAAATGACGTCTGGCATCAATTTCAGGCCTCTACAGGTCATCACCTTTCCGAAAATACCCATATTAAAGTGTATTTGACAGTTTTTCTTGAACTGATGGCCGCTATCTTGGATTTCAAAATGGCGTCTGGCATCGATTTCCAGCCTCTATAAGTCGTTCCTTTTCCAAAAATACCCATATTGTAGGGAATTTTACAGTTTTTCTTGAATCGATGACAACCATCTTGGATTTCAAAATGGCGTCCGAAATCGATTTACAGCCTCTCTTCACGTCATCCCTGTTCCGTTTCATGTCCTCGAATTGCACAGCAACATCTTATATGAACAAGCTGTCCAGACATAACATTTTAATGAAGTTCTTGTGCCAATTCATCTCAAGTCCCAGTCGTCACCAGCATTAATAAAATTTATAATTAGTTTTTGTATTGTAATATTTTTTACACTGTAGAAATGGCTCTAATGTTGGCCTTATAGATCTAAGATTGGGCCCATCGCTAAAAATCTGCAATTTATCAATTTTATTTAGATAAACGCGTCAGTGGGACAGTACTAATGGATATTTTTGGCCGCTATTTAAAATTTATTCGATTGCTGAATTTACCCGAGCAACACGGCTTGTCATAATGAAGTTTAAAATATTTTTCAATGACTTACGTAAAGAATCAATAATACTTTAATTTACATTATTTAATACATTTATACTACCTAAAAAGCGCAAGAAGCGGAGCTAATAAAACTAAATACTGGTTTTATAACATGTTTTGGAAACATCATAAAAACCAGCGGCAAAAAAAACAGCGTGGGATTCGAACACAGGTCCTTGGCGTGAAAGTTTTATTACTTCCTAACTAGACCAACTCCGCTTGATCAAAGGTTAATAATAAGTATCTATCATCTTCTTGCCAATGGCATGAAAATTATATTCATGTGCAACACGCCTGCTTCGATCCGCTCAAAATTATACGAGGTGAGATTTTATAGGACGATTGATATTCAGTATTTTTCTGTGTAGGCGTTCACCTTTTTGTCCACCTCAAATATTCACAAGTATGCCCACTTATAACTAGCCTACGGCTAAAAATCTCCAAAATAAATAATTAAAAAAAAACCAAGTATGCCCAGCAATTAAGAGTTCATGCATAATCAAAAATGTCAGGATTTGCAAGGAACCCCCGACATTCAGCCAGTCGGACTGAGACTACTCATTCAAGGCTTCATTTGAAAGCTTTTTGCTTAGGCCAGGGCATATGACAATCATCTGCAAAAATGAAGACACAGTCAATTGATTAAAAGCGGGGGTTCTCAGAATCAAACCCTGGGAAACTGCCTGCCTTGTTGCAGTTGAAAACAAAGTCAAACCTAAGCCAGACATTTTAATAGGTTTCTTTCCACGAATCGTGGATGAAAGTAATGAGAACATTCTTGGTCTGTTGGAAAGTCAAGCTGACGGATTGCTGACTGATGCTTCGAGCATCCTTAAAATGTGCATCGTCAAAGAGCATCACATTGAGCTTGTATGAAGACTCTGGAAAACTGCAACTTCAATGTTGACTATAAGTTTGGTAATACCTTTTTCAGGAAAAAAAAAGGCCACTCTGATGAAAAAGGAAATGATGTATAAGTTTAACAGAATGCGGATCAGGGCAAAGGTAGCAATAGCGGCGCCGATGGTGTAGTGGTAAGCGTGATTACTTCTCACCCCAGCAGGCCTGAGTTCAATTCCAGTTGGCGCCGCTGGGATGTTCTGAGGCATAACATTTCCAATCACGCCTTCCTTAGGTAGGGAATTAAAGCCGTTGGTCCCCGTTTCATGAGTTGATGGGTCGGTAGCATTGGTGCTCAGCACGGAAAACAAGATCGACGGAAAACAAATCAACGAAAAAAAAGGTAGCCATGAATCTCAACGTGAAGATACTCCGAATGCTAGATGTTGTTACAGCAGTACACATCAACAGAATGCGGAAGCTAGCAACGTTCAAAACTGGAATATTGGAGAAACCACCCAAGTAGCAATTCAAGCTGAACATTAAGACCAGAAGCTGATTATTGGTTGATTTAAGGTGTACAAAGCTGAATAACATCAAGCTGAATATATAGTTGATTAGTAGTGCATGAAGCGAATTGTATCTCCATAATCCAACCTCAATAGGTTAGCTGATCCAAAGCTTGAACAAGCCTTATTTAAGCTTAACACAACTCCACAAATCAGCAATGGGTTACACATATTTTGATAGCTTGATTTGTTAAATGTCGTCAGTGTCTGTGTCACTCGTTGCATGTCCAGAATTTTAGTTCTACTAAATTCATTGCCTAACGGCGCCGGTGGTGTAGTGGTAAGCGTGATTACCTCTCACCCCAGCAGGCCTGGGTTCAATCCCAGTCGGCGCCGCCGGGATGTTCTGAGGCATAACATCTCTGATCACGCCTTCCTTCGGATGGGAAGTAAAGCCGTTGGTCCCCGGTTCATCAGTTGATGGGTCGATAGGTAGGGTCCAGGTGTGGCAGCTGCCTTCCTGGCACGTCGGTAGCATTGGTGCTCAGCACGGAAAACAAGATCAACGAAAAAAACAAACCAAAGGAAAAAAAAAAAAAAAAAAAAATTCATTGCCTACCTTTCTAATTACAGGTAGTGGCAGCAGTAGAGACAAGGAAAAGGAGATTTTTAGGAATATATCCAGGTAGAAGTGGTTTGCGAGGACGTCGGAAGTATTAACCTTTGTACTTCGGTGTTTTGACTGTTCACCACTTTATATTGTACTTAATTTTCATACCGCATTCTAAAAATATTACTCAATTATGGCACTAAAATAGCATCCAAATGACCATCCAAATAAATCGCGTGCTTGTGTCCACATTTTGTTTAGTGCATTTGAAAATGAGAGGAATGTTTAACTGTCACCAGTTTTTGCTTACAATTCTGCATTGCTGTAAAATACTCTTCCGGTTGCTGTTATTCAACTTAAATTTGACGTGCTTCAAGTTAATCATCATACCTTTTACCACACATATGCCTAAATGGTCCAGTAGGCATGGTTGACGCCTGTAAATCAGCGACTGCTGGTTCGAATCCCGAAATGCAAAGGTAATCTTTAGACTTATATTGACAATATAAATATGTTAATCCAATTAGTCAGCAACAAGTTAAAGTAGTTCCATATAAATGCATAAGATATGAAGCGGTCTTCCATTATTATATTTGAAATAAAACTAGAAGGCTTAACAATGGTTGGAAAAGACTGTTATCTAATGCCTTAAAAAGCTTATGATGTATATTACTGTTAAGCTTTTGGCTGATTAAAATCACCACATTGAGATGTTTAAAACTGGATGATTTGGCAAATGTCCATAACTGATAGATCAACACATATCCACAGCTAAATAAGTAGGTGAAAATATTATTAAAAGTGTGCTGTAAGTCGGACAACCAGGACCCCGTAGTGTACCATCACTTTGACTTACGGTGTAGTCAATCCCGAATAAGGACCGTTGAGCCGATTTTGTACCCTAAGCGAACGTCGTCCTGCACCGTTAGATGCCACGGAGACACAGTGTTTCGATTCATCGACAAGCACTGCAAATAATCCAGCATCAAACTTGCAACTGTCCAAGACACCGTTTGTCTAGCTCTTCATTTGACCATACTTGATTAATTTTTCTGTTTTTCACTAGTGTGACCCTATTTTTTTAATTTTAACTGTTTTGTCTTACATTTGATCAAAACATAGAGAAAGAAAGACTTTTACAACTAGGTACAGCTTAAAATTTTTCAAACACAGTTAGTTTCTAAATTAAGGAATCGATCAGTTACACGTAATTTTCGAATTAATTTAAGAAATGTTTAATGCTCAATTAAAAAGAACGTTGTTGTCACATGTTTTACCCCAAATGTTGCGTTATTAGCCTTTCAACGCCGTATCAAGAATAAAATTATATATCCAACTTGAGATACAGTAGTGACCCGATTTGTCGGCCCCTTTGCGCATCAGATTTTTATCTTTCAATAATTTCACATAACCGTAATTCCAAATCAATCTCATTAATTTTAATTGTATGTTTTACCTAGGTGAACTTTTAAAAAGCGCATGGTTCTCGTAGAATATTAAAAAAAATATTAACTGCATGGTTTTAAGGTTAAAATTACCTATAACTTTTGAATAACAAGTTATATCCAGATATTTTGTTGAGCAAAAAATTGTGCAATAATTGTTCGCACTCTTTTAAAGGTCACTTTTTCGAAACCTTTTAAATAAAATATATAATATAAAAGTTTGATTTTGTTTACGGGCACACTAGTTTAATGCAGACAAATAATTCTAGCATGGTCAAATGAAGAGCAAGGAAATAATGTTATGAGGAAAGTTGTTTGAAATAAATGTTGCTACAATTTGTACAATACACTCTAAAATGAATAAAAACGGAGTAAATCATAACTGAGATCTTTCATGGTCAACCAATGCATGCATTTTAATATTGTGTAGGCAAGCACAATGATATTCCATGCGCGGGAAGTCAAATAATTTTCCGAATATTTCCTTTTTCGAGGTAGCCCACGAAGAGTATGCCATGACAATCCGAGAAAACCAACGTAATAACCTTTCCGACCCATCGAGCCTCCCTCGGCCGCTTCGGAGCATTCGTGCCGGCTTCAGTCCATTGCCGGGCACTCATTCTGTTCTCTGGGGTGTAATAGTGGATCCAGGTTTCATCAACAGTTACCAATCGACGTCAAAAGTCCGCCCAATTCCGCATCAGCAAGTCCAAACACTCTTTAGAAGTGCTCTCGCGTTCGTGTTTTTGGTCAGGAGTGAGCTTGCGCGGCACCCAGCGGCAGGATAACTTTTTCATATGCAAAATCTCGCCCCCACAGTGTTCACTCGGCTGTCGACAAAAGCAGACCCCTCTCGATGTGTGCTACGCGATCGTCTGTTTACTCGGCAGCAACCATTGTGTGGTCCTCCTCATTGTTCTTCATCAGCAGTTCTTTCGGTCGATGCGTCGTCGACTTTGAAAAGCAACCGTTTCGTGATGAGTGTGTGAGTGCTGACCACGTTTTGCGTCCATTGCTGCAATGGACGCGCTCTGACCCTCGTTGGCGTACAACAATTTGCCATACAATGAAACTACTGGAAGCGGCTCCAGTTCTGATGGAGGAGGCTTTTTGGATAGCGGAAGATAAAGTGTTTATTGTGTTGTACCTTTTGACTATAGCTTTAAGATGTATTGTATAGTGACCATGAATCCTCGGCTCTGTTAAGTTAGTTCGGTTGAGCCTTATCAAATAAATTAATAAACAAAAAAAAAAAAAAAAACTCGCCCAAAATATGGCGTGTGCGCTCAGTACTAATCTTTGCGGTATCTGCTAGCTCACTCACCTTCACTTTCCGGTCAGCCAACACCATTGCATGTATTTTTTTTTTACATTATCCTTTGAAACCGCATCGGAGGGCCTTTCGCTGAGGACTTGATCGGTAGTGGAGTTACGGCCACCACAAAACTTTCGTAACCAATATTTGATGGTGTAATATGACGGAGCATTAGCCCCATCATATTAATCCAACTTTTCGTTTTGTTTCCTTCGTCGTATTGTCTCTCAAAAAACGAGTACGAAAATCGTTTTTATCCATACTCAACATAATGCCAAACACGTCAACAACAATCAGCTCGGTGTTCAAACAAAACAAAACTTAAGACATTATCGCACTGAAATTTGGCATGTCGACCTAAATACGAACGGACTACAAGCATAGAGGTAACTCTAAGACTAGTAGGTCCCGAAGAAACGTGCTCAACTTTTTGGCTCAGCTCTGGTACTATTTTCGGTCCCAAGCTAATCGATTCACCCCTCGAAACATAGGAAAATCCACGAACCCCCCCCCCCTTTATCTGTCAAACTTTCATAGCGAATCAAAACAAACAGAATGTAGTACTAGAATTTTGACAAGAATGGGGTACGATAATCGATTTGCTTGGAACCTATAGGCTAGTCAAGTAGTGATCCAATTTAAAATCGTTAGTTTCGTATTGATTTTTGCTACAAGGCACCATAACCTTTTTTTGCAGTAGTAAATAAAATGTAATGTTGATATTTTTCCTTAATGTGATACTCTAAGGAAGCCTTAGCGTGAAACTTTAAAGGCACAAATGTCAGCTTCCACAAAACATACAAATTTGAAATTGCTACTCCTTGTTTGTTGATGTTTGATGTGCTACTACAAACAGAGAGTAGTAATTTCAAATTTGCATGTTTTGTGGAAGCTGACATTTGTGCCTTTGAAGTTTAGAGTATCACCTTAACAACCTGACGTAAACTACATATTTGACGTCCAAGTTCATACCTATTTCCTCCTATTTCGCCAATTTCTCAGTGAAAGGTTCGGAATGGGCACCGTTTGTGCCGGATTTTCGTTGCGCTCTTTCGGGAAAATGACCCACATTTTGATGATTTCCCTACTACAAAAAATTCACTTTCGACACACAGAATGTTTGGACAATCTGTAACCAACAACACACATCGATGAATAGCTGTTAAAAGTAATTGGTTTATAAATGGCGTCGTGTTAAACTCGTGCTTATAGAAACTGCCACAACCCAAAAAGTACCTTTCACAGTTTGTGCAATCCATGCTCTTGTGTCCAAATTATCCACAGTAGATACACCTGAAAACACCGATCAAACCCAACGTTTATTTTATTCGATCTTAACAAACTATTATTTCAGAAGTATTGTATTAGGTAAAGAGGGGTCTAAAATTAGTCAAAAATGTGCTATAGATGTTCCCTTTCCAATAATTTTGAAAGCTTTATTTTCCATGTTCTGAAGCTTTAATCTGTATACGCTTCCGTCAAGCCAACCAACTTAGAACACTAGAAGGGAAACTAATTCTATATCCAAAATTAAATCGGAGAGGCAGAGCCGAGGTACCTGTTCAAATGCAGCCTATACACTACAATGTATGAACTCGTAGATGCATGTTGACTTCGCATGTAAGGCAGCATTTCAGAAGCAGCTATATGCAACCACACTTACAAACGAATTGACCACACACGTGGAGGGGTACCCCTAAATTGTTACAACCCTGCCAGGATGCCTGGTGGGAAAAAGGCAGTATACAAGCTTTTTTGGTTCTGCTTGCTGATTTAAATTTGCATAAACAAATTAGAAAATAAAACCAGTACGAGAGAATTGCACTGGTCTGCAGTGTGTAGCTGTAGTGGCACCAGAATCGATTTGGATCGACAACCAGTTTGGTGCAAGCAGGTACGCAGATCGAAAAGTATACCTAGAGCAAACCACATTTTCGCATATCACAACAATCTGGTTTGTAAACCCAATTCCACAGGGTAGCTGTTGCTGCAAGCATTGATTCTTGTGATTGCCGTTGTGCTGTTATGCAGCTGATGGAAATTAGTTTAAGTAAATTTAGATTTACCTCTGTTAGAATGGCACTGATCGTGTGCTAATGAGTGTTATTTTTCAGTGTGCACCACAAGTGACATTTAAATCGTTATATATTAAGTGTGTTTAAGCAATTCTCTTGTTTATAATTCGTTAAACATAGCAAACATCGTTTTATCGCGACACAATTACACTTTCATGATACTGTTATCTTTGACATGGCATTTTTCGTCGAAAGATGCCGGCTGTCGGTAAGACGCACGACAATGTTTCCAGTTTACGATTCTCCGTCATTTGTTCGTACTAATGCAAACAAACTCGCTCACAGTCTGAGGCAACCAGCCACCGTCATCGTCGTCGCGACGCGTCTTCTCCTGCCCCTATCTAAGAAATATGCAAATTTCCGCACGTAATTAATGAATTTTATTCCGTTAGCAAATAATTTCACTTTCATTTCGACACCATCAACGTCGGACCCGTCATCTGGGTACACTCGCTTCCCGACATCCACGCCACCACCGCTGGTACTGCTCTGTTGGGCTGGTTGGGTTTTATTTGGCCGCGCCTCAAGCGACGTTCCAGCGTGCTCTGTTAATGAAACGTGCAAACAGAGCAACGAAATGCGAAAAAAGGCAAATGAGTCAGAAAGAAACAATCGTCGACGTCTTGGGCTAGGACTTTCCGTCTAACTCCGAGAACATACGCGGACCTAGGACAAAACGGACGCAAAACGCGAAATAAACTGATAACGTCAGGCAGGGCCAGCAGGAGTTACCATAAAGGCACAGCGAGTGGTGGCCAGGCCGCACCGGTGTGGAGTGGAAATAGAACCATTTCCATGGAGCTCACGTTTCCACGCAAATAACTTGATTTGGACGAAAAATATAATCAAATAAGACTGACTCAGTGTCGCTAGCTTCAATTTACTGCCGCTGGTGTTTGGTGTTGCATGCTGGGGCCAATCTCGTCACCAGTAATGGGGGTCGCAAAGTGGTGTATTTTATAGAACATTATTAACGTTTCGCTGGGGGAGTTGGCAGAGAATGGCCAAATGACGAATAATAAATTTATGAAATACTTGTCACTGAGGTTGACAACGGTTACTATTCTTAATTGAGGTAAAATGGTTGATGTTTTAATAAGCTCCTTTTAATTGTTGCTGCACGTATTTTATTTGGCAATATTATCAAATACCATGTCGTTTTTGTAGTATTTTATGCACAGATAAAAATTGTTGTGTAGAATTTACATCGGTTCCATTTAATATAAAGATCAAGTTGAGCTATTGGTCTGATATCATAACATCGCTGTATAAAGGGCCAAAACACGAAGTGGTGGACCCCGTTGTCAGACACTTTTGTGAAATCCACCAGAAAATAAGAAAGTCCAAACAAATCGAAAGCAAATGATGCAATTCATGCACTTAGTACATTGTACTACTCAAGCTTCCTACATCATGGTTTGCTTAGAAGGTCACGTAAATCTCACTGAAACTGTTGGAGTAGAATACTCACAAGACTTATCATTTTTTTCACAATGTTATGCTTCCCATCCAAAATTGATTCAACATCCGCCCAACAACTCACATTAGCTAAAAGTGCGCGCCAAATGCCCTCAGCTGGCCCCCGAACATTATTGGTAAGGAGTGGATCATGCGATAATGTGACCGATGCGATCCGCTAAGAAATATTCCCATGACTCCGAAGCTCATGCACAGTAAATTTCGTTAACCGTTTTTCGTGTTTTTTTTTCCTTGATTTGTTTTTCGTCCATCTTGTTTTTCGTACTGAGCGCTGATAAAAGTTTTCACATAGCTTCTATTAGGAACGCACATGTTATTTTTTCAATAACAAAATTAATGATTTTAATCTAAATATCATATATAATATATTCTATGTGAAAATTGGACGTATAAAGTTCATGTGATTTAGTGGTGCAATTTCCAATTATGGGACCACATCAAAGTTATGTGACGCCAGGCAGGCAGCTCCCACTCCTGCAACCTACCTATCGGGCTTTACTTCACGGCGTTGAAGTTTTGGGGCCTCCCTCAGTCGTTAAAGGCGCAGCTACAAAGAAAGACCATGCTGTAGGTGGCTGGGTTTGATTCCCGAACCGGTCTAGGAATTTTTTGGGTTGGAAAATTTCTCGAATTCTCTGGGCATAGAGTAGGATTGTACTTGACAAACAATTATACTAATGCAAAAATGGTACAGGCATCGAAAGCTCTCAATTAATAACTGTGGAAGTTCATCTAGAACGTTGAAGCCGTTGAAGTTTTTATTAGTCGATTTCCGAAAATAAAATTTGTACGTCATTTTTTCGATCAACCACCGTGCAGTCTTCAATAGGACACTCAAAATGGCTATGATTTCTAGACAACCAAAGATGTTTAATATACAAATCTATGTTTTTAGTGGCGCCGGTGGTGTAGTGGTAAGTGTGATTACCTCTCACCCCAGCAGGCCTGGGTTTAATCCCAGTCAGCGCCGCCGGGATGTTCTGAGGCATAGCATCTCTGATCGACGGAAAACAAACCATAGGAAAAAAATATGTTTTCAACAGTCACATCACAAAATCACAAACACTTTAATGCCATTTTTAAACCGTATTTTTACCTCACTACACTAACCACTCACGACCGGCGACGTTCTTCTTCTTCTTCTGCGCATTTCAAGCTTATCGCATATTAGAGTATTGCGTGCTCTCAACTTAGTGTTCTAGATGCACTTCCACAGTTATTAATTGAGAGCTTTCGATGCCTGTACCACTTTTGCATTAGTATATTTGTGTGGCAAGTACGATCATACTCTATGCCCAAGCAAGTCGAGAAATTTTCCAACCCGAAAAATTCCTAGACCGGACCGGGAATCGAACCCAGCCACCTTCAACATGGTCTTGCTTTGTAGCTGCGCCTTTACCGACTGAGCTAAGGAAGGCCGGCGACTTTGAAGTATTCGCTATTATAAGGAATTTAAATTTGAATTGATTTAGTTTGTACAGTGTTGCCAAATGTTATATATTTGCGTTTAAAAAATTTCTCAGAATTAGTATACTTTGATGTCCATTCTGACAGCACCATCTTGTTCCCCATCCTTTTTACCTTTGTTACTTCCGTAACATAGGTATTAGAATCGATTTTCGTCGTCTTGCCGTCTGTGACCGATAGTCATCCACACAAGCTATCTCACCTGTATAAAACATTCCCAATCGATAGAACTCGGCTCGATCTGGCTCGACAGTTTGAATACGACATCATAAAATAAAATTGGACGTGAAAAATCGACCAGGCAGGATGAAATTTGCTGATGTCTGTATGTGCGTATACAAATAATGAAGATATACTTTTTGAGATATGTGAATTTTTAGAACATTTTTGGAATTTTGAATGAAAATTTAAAAAAAAATACCGTGTATATTTTTCACAGAAAGACTTTATTTTGTCTCTACAAGTTTGTCTCTGACGACATGTAGATCAGATGCGACGGTTCTCGTGATAAAATTCATTAAAAATTACAAAGACGCCAGTTAAAAAAATACAAGATCCTTAATGGGTGATTTTTTGCAGAAATGTAAAATATGCAAAGTGTTATGTAACTCGGAGACGGTTGAGTTTTTTTGCGTGGAACCTGTCTACTGAAGCTTGCATGCGAGCTTATATCCGATTTAAAAGTGAATCTAAAATAACTGAATTGACGACTCAACAATATGTTTCATAGCCAAGGTATATAGGTAGTTGTATTTTATAGTTACCTCGTCCTAGGCTGTAAAAAAGATGATGCACATCTTCATTTCAAATTAATATCTCAATAAAATTCCCTCCCCTTGGCTAGTTTTTGCACCTTGCTGTTGGTGGGCGGGCTTAATTTCATGCTTTATAGTGGAGTGTTGGAGACGGTAGGTTTATGGTCGGCGTTGCTGGCTCATGCCGCGATAGAATGGCGTCATGGGCAGGCAATGGGGATTACTAAGCTTCCCCTCTCTGATAAACCACTACATGAGAGAACCAAAGATCTAGTCTAGCAGTGATAGTATCACACTTGTTACTCCTTTTATTGAGAGCCGCGTCGTAGTACGCTTACGTATAGGCACTGACGATGGGTGTGATACTGGCGGGTTTGGTCGCAAATCGCTCCTATTTTATTTATTTTTTACGCAGATAGATTTATTTGGGTTTGCAAGGGAATTATACTATTGAAATATTTCAGAAAGTGCCCAACGGTGCTCATTCTATTTGCGTGACAAGCTTTCATTTTTGTTTTCATTGAAGTATTACTCAGGAAACAATGTTAAACATCATTTTTGTACATGGTATTGTAACTAATCTTATATGTTGATTTGGGATAAGTGTTTGAACTATGGCTCGGGATTTCCACTGTGGCGTGCTTCTATTGTGGCATACCCATACGTATTTTTGTGGTGTGACATAGTTGAAGCGTGTGAGCATAGTTGGAGCATATACCCTATCTAATTTAAAAATCAGCTAGGAAATTAACTTCAAAATGAAGCATTTTAGTCACATGAAGGTGTTACCTGGGTCGAACTACGATATAATAAATAGGTATAGGTCAAAATTAAAAGTGTTTGATACACGTTTAGTTTAGATTATAAGCACAAGTGCAGGTACTTAATGAAGCATGGGTTATGATTGATTAGGTGAATTAGAGCTTTTAATGATTTATTATGATTTATGATTTATTTTATATATATATATATATAACTAATGAGATATCATAATCATTAAAAAAAACTTTCATAAGAAACTTCAGAAAGTCTAATGACATTAAGTAGATTAACAAAATAATTAGGATGCGGGGGGGTCCGCTTAGGGAGGCAACTTACCTTTAAAGTTGTAGAATAAATCATCTTATTTAGTATTGAACTTTAATAAGAAAACGCAAGCAGACCAATAGCATTAAGCAGATTAACAAGGAGAGGAATAGTTGAGGAAATAAGTAAAAGTAGAGGTATGTGACAATTAATTGCTTTTAAACTTTTGGAGGTATTGTATTCCCCTGAGTTTGTTGTAGTCGATTACTATATTATTAAAGCATTTTAGTTAACTTATTTCTGAGTGTTCAAGTACTTACATTTGTAAACAGCAGTCAATGTTAATCTATGAACTAAACCATACGTAAAATCGATCTTTCCTTATGTGGTATTGATGCACTTTTAACTTTTTGCGGCTGTCGGAATCAACGCACCTACGTCTACGGAGCTTACGCAGAAGTGATTCGCAATTCGGTAGAGCTTGTCAAAAGTGTTTTGAGCTTATGTAGTTAAGAATTTGTTCGGTCCGGTCGCGAAATTTGGAAATGATTGATACGTGCGGTAAAATAACTAAATTGAAACAAAGCTCAACAGTAAAATAAGTAGAATATTTAGGGAGGAAACCAAAATTAATCAACTTGCCAACATAGGCTATCACATTTATTTTGGTGGCACTCTTTAAGTGATAATAAGCTGTTTTTTTCTCGTGGCGTTCACAATTTGCGCGATTTTCGTATCCTACGTAATTTAGATGTTTAGCTCTAAACGGTTTAACTGACTCGAGGTCGTTCCTTAAGCGGTGTTGGTACATGTTAAACCTTTGCCGACTGTCGGATTCAACGCGCCTACGTCTACGGAGCTTACGCAGAAGTGATACGCAATTCGGTAGAGCTTGTCAAACGCTTTTGAGCTTATGTAGTATAGAATTTGTTCGGTGCGGTCGCGAAATCTTGATATGATTGATACGTTCTTTAAATTAACTAATTTGATACAAAGCTCAAAGGTAAATAAGTAGAATATCTAGGGAGGAAACCAAAATTAATCAACTTGCCAACATAGGCTATCACATTTATTTTGGTGGCACTCTTTAAATGATAATAAGCCTTTTTTTCTCGCTTCGGTTGTATCGCACGGCTTCCGGAATTCGCGCGGTTTTCGTAACTTACATAATTTAGATATTTCGTTGGAAACGGATTTACATATTCAATCGGTTTACTACGCAATACATACGGAATCCAGTGTTCAAGCGGCCAACATAGGCTAGTCCTTCTGCTGTATTGTCAAAGATAGAAGCAAAATTTATTCAAATGGCTCAAGTCTTGAAAACTAAGCTGTCACGCAGCTCCTGCTTGATACCCAATAAAAAAAAATCTCAATAAAATTAAACCAACAAATTTTTTTAGTCACTATTTCTGTTACTGTTTCAGTTACTTTATAGACGTAGGACTACGTGGTCTCAAATAATAAATGTTATTTTTAACTGCAGCAGAAGCATGTGTTTTGTGTAGGAAAGGAATTTGAGCGGGGTTCTCTCTGTTTACACTCTTTAGTATGAAAACAAACTTTTGATATGAATTTTAGTTGGGACGTGTTCAGAAATTTAACTCTTTCTTTTTTAAATACAGGTTTAAAGCCTTTGGAAGATGATGATGATGACGCGTATGTAGCTGGATCAGCATATCGGACCGGACAATTCCATATTCATCGTTTCAATGATTCAGCACCCGCAAGAGTCTCGGACCGTCAGCTGCTGGACAGGGGTTGTCTGGTGTCTGTGACACGTTGGAAGGCCGCAGAATAGCAGTGTCTACCCAGCTAAAGCTCCTCCCCTTTTAAGTTTTTCTCGTTAAACTCCTTTTCTCAACAAGTTGGTAAATATAAGCCTTTAGCAGAAAGACGCTTAACACTTTTTTCGGCGAATTTATGATCCTGTTTCACGTCATGGATAAATTAGTACTTTTATTTATTTTCTCTACTGCGCTAAATCAAACTAGTAGAAATAAGAAGAGATGTTGCTTACGCGCTCGAATAATTGAAAATTCTATAAATATATAATCGAATAGCTGGAAAAATCTTAATATTTATTTGAGAAGTTTTTAGTCGAAGGCTAGTTCATCTCTTAATCGTTAATCGAATAAATGGACTTTAAGGCATCCTTAGAAAATAGTTTAAGTTCATGTTTTTTGGTGATCCTTCGAAAATGCCGAGCAGCAGGATTGCAGCCAGCAAGCCAAGAACCAACAACAGTGCGATGCTAGTTTTCATTTCTATGACGACGATTGAATTAAGGGGCTGATAAGCAGAACAACAACCGTATCAATGAATGCGTTTGCCGTAGAGTTATAAACGAAACGGAAAGTCGATGAAAAGATTCGATCAAAATCACTTGCACCCCGCTTCCAAGTTTGGTTACAAGATTACAATCTGGAAAGCATTTTGTGTGGTTGTTGGGGGCGTGTAATTCTGAATATGGCGATTAATGTGCAAAATGTTACGCAATTGCATCCTCCCTATTTGCACACGCCTGAAGATCGGAGGTGAATGCCACTCCGACTTGTTTCGTCTACTAACGACTCTCTGATGGCTGTGTTGGGGAAGCAGCATATGCATGTACGTTATTGGTGGATTTGGTAGTTATTTCGACGCTTTTGGACAATGCTTGACATTTACCAATTTTTAATAGTTTCTTGTTTAATATCAACAATAGGAAGCATTGATATCGATGCGTAGAAATGGTTCTGATCGATTGGTGATAAAGTTTTTGAAATTGGTCTAGGGGCAGCTGAGTTATTAACGTTCAAAATCTTTCATAATTTTGTTACATGCTCCATTTTCACAAAGTGTACCCCCATATAGAAATCACAGACAAAGTCCTACGTCAAAAGTGCAATGGCTCCGTAATTTCAAGTTCAGCGAATTTTGATGCACAAACATTTATTGAACAAGCGAGACGCTTATGCCAACCTTCCACACTAAAATTAGCAAAGAAATCATTTTTCCCTTGAACTTCTATGAACATTTTGATTTCGTCCTTCAATTCAAAAGCACG
Organism: Ochlerotatus camptorhynchus; assembly: GCF_037179485.1. Classification (NCBI taxonomy): domain Eukaryota; kingdom Metazoa; phylum Arthropoda; class Insecta; order Diptera; family Culicidae; genus Ochlerotatus; species Ochlerotatus camptorhynchus. Next base: position 449,457 of record NW_027040575.1, on the reverse strand, counting down.
GTTCAGAACATTGTCTTTGGACAACCAGCTCACAACAGTGTAGAAAATAAGAACCACGTGATCTGAATTAACTTCCTTGTAGAGTTCTTTGAATAAACGAGTGTTCAGCACTCACCATTTGACATAGTTAACTATTTTGATGACATAATCAAGCACTTTTAACATTAGTTCCGGCAGAGTCTTGCTCTTGCTGACAAGGGCACATCGAACACCTGTGGCGCATGGAGCAAGCTTTATAATCTCTTTCTGAAATCTTGATTTGCTACTAAGCATTGCTAGAGCGCCATCGGTATTAACTCCACTTACTTTTTCCCACTGTAAGCCACCCGATTCAAAAAATGTTTTAACTTTAGCCATGACATTGTCACTTTTGGCATTTTTTTTTAAGGACCAAACAAACCAAGACCCTCGCGGCCCCCGTGAAAAGACTCCGTGGCCCCCCTGTCGGTTGGGAAGCCCTGGTTTAGTCTAATTGAACCTCAATTCTCATGAGCTGTTTCGAATGTTCCGACCGGACATTGTCCCGTAGATGGGCAGCATCACGCCCGAAACCGGTCGACAGTAAGGTAAATTTTAATTTATTTTAAAGGTGTAAGAACGATAAGTGTTGTGTCTTGTCTCACGTCGCGTCTTGTGAAAGTCGTGTAGTTCTTACGTTAGCACAAAACATAAAAAAAAAGTTGAAAATAGTTTTGCCACTTTAATTTGTTTTAGAAATCACGGGGCTTTGCAATTTCAGGTTGAAATATTTATAAGTTAAATTGAACCTAAATTATCATGAGTTGATTCATAAGTATATAAGGTTATTCGCTAACAATTTCAGAATATTTGAAGCAGGTATTTTTACTTATGTGAGTATTTTAGAAAATAATTAGTGTAATTTAAATCAATCACAAAAAAAATCTCACTCTCTCCTTGAATGTAATTATTATAATGGTTGACTTTATTAACATTATATTGGCAACACTGCCAGATTTTTCTCGCACGATGTTTTGCGACTCTCTGAGAGAGGCAACACGTGATTATTTAACGGTTAAACATGGCAAGTTTAAATAAAACCGTTGGAAGCTTAACCTCAGCCCTTATTTGAGTATACTGAATCAGTTTCGGCAAACATCATCGAACGTTTAGTGAGGTATCATGAAAAACACACATCTTTCAGGCTTTGAGAGCAACGCAGAATAATTTCGCTTTCAATCCAACTACATGCACAACATCAACAGCACATCAATTTTAATTATGACACACTAGTTTCCATTACTGGTACCAATTTAATATCATTTACTGCACAGCAAAACCTTTGCACACTTGCATACGGTTCATTTGTGTATTTCCCAGCCTACAGCAATAGAACTTCTATTTCACAGCATTGAAAACTCCATTAATAAGCATTTGATGTTTCACTCATCTGTTGCATCAATACAAATTTGTTTACTTTTCAAAAACAAATGGATCATTTACTTACTATCGTGAATTTAAGTGTTTATTCATTGAATAAAAGATTGTTTATCGTGTAATTTAATATTTTATATTTAAAAACCTGCTCCAGTTTGGATTTTAAAATACCTAAAAAAAAAACGCATATAAAGCGCGAATCAATTTCTTCATCTGAAAAGCTTATTCATTCGTTTGCGTGGTGAACTTTTCAACTGTGTTGGGCCAGAATTCCCATCTTTTTGTTTACTCGCGTAAACAAAAAAGTTTTTTTTCATGGGATCTTCTTTATACACTTACGTAGATGCTTTCATTAAAAAATATTATGTGATAAAAAGTGTATTGACATAGATAATAGTCAGAACGAAATTTATTTTGTGGTTTTAAAATGTGTATATTCAAAACAAATTTAGTGAAAACTGTATCTTCTTTTTCTTCTTCTTCTTCTTCTTCTTCTTCTTCTTCTTCTTCTTCTTCTTATCCTTCTGTCTTTTATTTAACGTCGGTCTGTTTCGCAATCTAGTGAAAATTCAATCACTGACGGACATCGATTCCCATCCATTGATGTCAATCGAATGTGTAGGAAGGCAGCTTTCACACCTGAATAGCTTATACTTACGGTATTAGGAAGAAGCTGGCGCCGGTGGTGTAGTGGTAAGCGTGACTGCATGCTGCTCACCCCAATGGGTCTGGGTTCAATCCCAGCCGAGATCGGTGGGATTTTTCTAAAGCATAACAAGCTCTGGTCACGTCTTCCTTCGGAAGGGAAGTAAAGCTGTTGGTCCGGGCCCACGTGTGTTGAATAGGTACGATATTCTACGCAGTTGCCTTCCTGCAATCGATGTCCGTCAGTGAGTGGCACTAGATTGCGGAACAGAGACTGACGTTAAATAATGGAAAGAAGGTATTAGGAAGAATCAGATTTGATCAGAGGTCAGAGCTGAAATAAAAAATAGCAAAATTTATCCTGGTGTTCAAGTTGTATTGACATGGGTATTGAAATTGCATTTTAGAGCACATGTTATTAAAATTTTTGTTAAAATTACATGCTTTGTTTATAATTTTTTCTATGTTGTTATGAAATCCCTAAGCTAAGAACTCAAATACAAAATATTAAACTGAACGTGTGTGTACGTTGAATAACTTGAACAGTCTCTTTGAGACCTCTAACGATGTACGATTCCAGGCAAGACTTTTTTTGGGTTGTATTTTTTTCGATTTTGATTATTATTCATTATGCTTATTACACAAAAATAGTAACAACTAGTCTAGAAAACACAGGATTCAAAACAACTGGGGTAGCGCTCACAGAACAGATATTATGTGCCAGTTGGAAACTCGGACGAACAATAAAATTGAAAGAAGTAGCATTTGTCAAGTAACAAACAAAGTAAACCAAGTTTGTTTGGTTCCCTGGTTTCGGCACAGAGGCCACTAACTGCAAGTAGTAACACACTTAGCAAAGATCGACAAAAACTCACTCCGAAATAATAGCGCCTATGGCATAGCACATGTCGTCACAGCCACCGCTGCCGCCTGCAACCTGAGTCGGTTTTCGTAACAAGCGAACTGAACTGGTGTGTGGTGACTGGCGCAGTAATAAAAATTTACATGTTTATTTCGATTAGATTTAAAGAACTGGAACAGTTGGCTTGTACTTGTAAATTGGAAAACAACTTTTGTGACACATGAGTTTTTGTTCAACAGAGATAAACTGAGTGGAAAGGAATGCTGCGATTTTATGCGAATGAACACAACAGCAAACGAAAGAACGGACACAGTACAGCCAGTGGTCACGATGCAAGGTGAGTCTTGGGCAATATCAACACTGCACTGGCGCAAATAGCTGTTTGACCTGTTTCTGTCTGTAAGAGCAATCACACCAATCGTAAATTGTAGGATTTGTTACGCCCATTTGCATTTGATTGGCGGTGCTGATAGCGATACGTTCTCTGAATTGTTTAGGTGTTTTGCTCACACTATGGGAATACATATGTGAAGTAATTACATGTTTGAAATCTTATACATAGACAATTATTTGATTGAATGCGTCACAAATTGTATGTTATGACCTCAATGCGACCCAAAGTCTATCGCCTATCGGTAACCAAATCGACCATCAAAGCTAAACAGGAATTTTAATAATTTGTCAAAAGTCTTGTCTTATCGGTGCCCAATCTGCGAAACTTGTCGCAAATTTCCGACAGTTGGTTTTCGTAGCTCTGTTTTCAGCTCCAAAAATGGGTGAGCGTGTGCTCTGGATTTTTTTTAACTTTCTTCGCTACTGGTAGCAAAACGTGAGGCAGCTCAACCGCCTTACAAGTGAGAAGGTGGGAGGGGCGGGATGTCTTGGGGGGAACGAAGAAGTCGGATGCAATACCTCAGCAGCACGAAAAGCGGAGCGCATAATGAGCCTCCAAGTTAGTGATGAAATCGCACCCAGCAGGATGTTGACTACTTTGGTGGTGTTGTGTTCTATCATGACTTTCCCATCAGCGAACTGTGGTTTGGAATAAGATGGTGCAATAAAAGTGTTGCCAAATCATATATATATATATAAATTAATTTAGTGTTTAGTAAAAAGAATTTTACTTTCAATTACTGTTAGCGACTTTGCAGTCAATTTAATTATGTTTATTGTCTATTCATACTACATTTATGTAGAACACAAAAGAATTGTGTTTGTTCACGTCGACTGATACCGAGTGGTTGTGGTGCAAGCACATATCGTCGATAATAGACGATTGTTGTGTATTAGAGAACGCTTGCGCATAAAGACTAGGGAGGTAAACGGAGTCGAAACTCAAATTTCATTAGCCAAATACATCCGTAGACCATTGGCGATGCACGGGATGCACGAAACCCACCGGTGCCCTTAGATTTTTTCGAAATAATTTTCACACACACGTCTCTTACCGATAATATATGCTTAACTCTCAGTATCTTCTAACTTTCTCATAACAAGATTTTTGGTCAAACAAATTTTTGGAAACGTCGGTTTTTTCAAGATGGGTCAAACTTGTATTGACTAGTGGCTTGAACTCGTGTTAATCAATCCTCTGTAGAGTAAGGTTGAGCAAAAGTTCGACATTGGTTAAATATATATATTTATATTTCTCTTGTTGCTGTTAGAATCAAACTAATTCCATACATACACGCAAACCATCAATCTATTACAATGAATGTTATTTCCGTTTCCTATCATCCTCTGTTCATGAACATCGCAACGAATGTTAGAAATTGACCATGCAGGCGATGTAATGGTTTTTTGTCTTTTTTGTTTCGTGTTCTATCTACACTTTTGACTGTACCAGTTAGCTTGTAGAACGACGCACATTGTAGAACATTGTAGAACGACGCACACACTTGCCTCGAATCTCTCCAGCAGAAAAAGCATACGAAGTAGAGTATGCGAGAAAATGAGATGAAAATCAACTCATGAACCTGGTACTAACGGCTTTACTTCCCTTCCGAAGGAAGACGTGATAAGAGATGTTATGCCTCAAAACATCCCAGTGGCACCTACTGGGATTGAACCCAGGTTCTTTTGGGTGAGAGGCAACCACGCTTACCACTACACCACCAGCGCCGCTGTAAACTGGAGTTGTCGGTTCTGATTTCGGCGTTGTTTGTGAGTTGATTCGACCGGTGAGGAACTGGCACTGTGTCTTCCGACTGTATACTGTGGATCTTCTCTGCTTTTCTCTGCTGAGATCCTTTTTTTTTTTATAATCCATTTATTTGTAAAGGCTCAAATGCGGTAGCTTTGCGGAGCCAAATTAATTTAAATATAATTTTTTATAATTTTTTTTTTTACAACTAATGTTAGTAGAATGGGGGCCGAATACTCGCGGTTTACTCGAGATTAATAAATACATTTATTTAGAGGAAAGGGGAGGGGCAAAGGGAAAGGGATATTGGTAAATTTTCTTTCTGCTTCATTCGACGGATGAGTGTCACTGCACTGTATTGGCGGGCATGTGCTGTGGATATCGAAGCATTGAAAGCACAGCTGAAATGAAACAAGAGGGGACTTGGGTTGGGATAGTGATGAAAGAATGAAAAAATTAAAACACAAAACACTACTAAATACACAAATCAGCACTTTTTAAAAATACGTAAATTAATCTCATAACATCGAGATCACGGCAAGCCAGAACGTCTCTAATTGGTGTATAAGGTTGTTTCCCTCGGGCCCTGAGGGATTCAATTAGTTCGGATCTCGCCACATAATGTGAGGTGCAAGACCAGACAACATGCTCAATGTCGTGATAGCCGTTTCCACAGGCACACAAACTGCTATCTACAAGCCATATGCGGTAGAGGTGTGCGTTTAACGAGTAGTGATTGGACATGAGCCTGGACATTACCCGGATAAAATCGCGATCCACGTCCAATCTCTTGAACCAGGGTTTGATCGACACCTGTGGGAGGATCGAATGTAACCATCTTCCCAGTTCACCATCATTCCACTTTTGTTGCCAGTTGATGAGGACTTGCTGACGAGCAATTGTGAAAAATTCATTGTAGGCGATTTGTCGCTCGTAAATGTCGCCTTCCATAGCGCCCACCTTAGCCAGCGAGTCTGCTTTCTCATTGCCCGGGATAGAGCAATGAGAAGGGACCCATACTAAGGTGATGATATGTGAGCTGTTTGATAAAGCACTCAGTGACGATCGTATTTCGTTCAGGAAATACGTCGAGTGCTTCATCGGCCTTATAGAACGCATAGCCTCCAGAGAACTTAGACTATCCGAAAAAATGAAGTAGTGATCAGGGGGACGTGAGGAGATCTGCTCTAACGCATACAATATAGCTGCTTGTTCTGCAACGTATACCGAACATGGTTTTTTAAGCTGATATGAGGCACTATGGAGATCATTGTATACACCAAAACCAGTGGACGTATTTATTGTGGACCCATCAGTGAAAAATCTCTTCTCGGCATTGACGTGGCGGTATTTGTTCGCGAAGATGGATGGTACAATCAGGGGGCGATGAGGCTCTGGTATTCCTTGAATTTCCTCCCTCATTGAGAAATCGAATCTTACGGAATAACAACTGAAATCGTGGGATACTTCATTGGTATTGAACGGGGAGGGGCTAATTTCCAGAGTCATGTACTCGTAGTACAACCTCATGAATCGTGTTTGCGGATTTCGTTCAAGCAGCTTCTCAAAATTCTCGATCACCAACGGGTTCATGACTTCACAGCGGATAAGGAACCGAAACGACAATTCCGCGAACCGATCTGGTAAGGGAAGTACGCCCGCAAGTACTTCCAGACTCATTGTATGCGTCGAATGCATACAACCTAGTGCGATTCGTATACAACGATATTGAATCCGTTGCAGCTTCAAGATGTGGGTGTTCGCCACCGATTGGAAGCAAAAGCTACCATACTCCAAAACCGATAGAATGGTGGTTTTGTAAAGTCTTATCAGATCTTCCGGATGGGCTCCCCACGAAGTGCCGGTAATACAACGAAGAAAATTGATTCTTTGTTGGCACCTCTGACTGAGATACGCAACGTGTTTTCCCCAAGTGCATTTGGAATCGAACCAGACACCTAAATACTTGAAAGACATGCTGTGAGTGATTGTTTTACCCATAAGTTGAAGCTGCAACTGTGCTGGATAAAGCTTCCTAGAAAAAACAACCATCTCAGTTTTCTCCGGAGAGAATTCGATACCCAGATTCATTGCCCATGTAGACAAATTGTCCAAGGTATCTTGCAATCGTCCTTGCAGGTCCGGTGCTTTTGGCCCAACAACGGAGATCACGCCGTCATCTGCAAGCTGCCTTAGCGTGCAATTTTCGGCAAGACAATCGTCAATGTCTTTAACATAGAAGTTGTACAGAAGGGGACTCAGACATGAGCCCTGAGGGAGCCCCATGTAGCTAACTCGTGAAATTGCCGAGTTGCCATGAGAGAAGCTCATTTGTTTCTTGGATAATAAATTGTACAAGAAATTATTGATAATTGGTGAAAGCCCACTGGTATGGAGTTTGTCCGAAAGGATGTCGATGCAAACAGAATCAAAAGCACCTTTAATGTCCAAGAAAACTGAACCCATCTGCTGTTTTTCAGCGTAGGCTAATTGGATTTCAGTTGAAAGCAACGCAAGGCAGTCGTTCGTTCCTTTGCCCCTTCGAAATCCAAATTGCGTATCTGAGAGTAAGCTATTCGCCTCGACCCACTTGTCCAAACGAAAAAGAATCATTTTCTCCAACAATTTCCGAATGCACGACAGCATCGCGATGGGACGGTACGAGTTATGATCCGACGCGGGTTTACCGGGTTTCTGAATGGCTATAACTCTCACTTGTCTCCAATCGTCCGGAACAACGTTGTGCTCCAGGAATTGATTGTACAAGTTCAACAAGCGCCTCTTAGTAACGTCTGGGAGGTTCTTGAGCAAGTTGAACTTGATTCGATCCATTCCTGGAGCGGAGTTGTTGCATGAAAGAAGAGCAATTGAGAATTCAAGCATCGAGAACGGGGAGTCCATGTTATTCTTTTCCACCGACGTATCGCGAGTGTTGTTTCGAACCGGAACCGAATCAGGGCAAATTTTGCGCGCAAAATCAAAAATCCATCTGTTAGAGTACTCCTTGTCCTCATTGACCAACGATGGCGCGTTACGCATTTTCCTGCCGACATTCCAGAGCGTTTTCATGGAAGTTTCTCGCGTTAACCCTTCGACGAACCGACGCCAGTAGCCGCGTTTTTTGGCCTTGATCAAGCTCTTAAATTTTTCCTCCAGTGCCGTGTACCGCTCAAAGTATTCGTAGGAACCGTGCTTACGAAGTTGTTTAAACGCAGCTGACTTATCATTATTCGCGTTGGTGCATTCCTTGTCCCACCACACAGTGGGAGGACGTTTACGAATGGAAGCACCAGGAACTGGCTTCGTTTGAGCTTGAAGCGCGCAATCCACTATGAGCCGCGATAGGAAGGAGTACTCATCCAACGGAGAGAGAACGTCGACCGATTCTGAGCCGCCACGGACCGCGTTCGCGTATTTTTCCCAATCGATGTTTCTCGTGAGATCGTATGCGATGTTGATTGGATGTTGCGAAGATGAGCCATTAGAGATCGAGATTTTGATGGGCAAATGATCACTACCATAGGGGTCTTGGATTACCTCCCACATGCAGTCCAATGATAGTGAGTTCGAACAAAGTGACAAATCCAATCTGCTCTCTTTTGCTGGAGGTTTGGCTATTCGTGTTACTTCTCCGGTGTTTAAAATAGTCATGTTAAAATTGTCGCATAGGTCATAGATGATGGTTGAGCGATTGTCATCGTACAGCTCTCCCCAGCCTGTACCGTGGGAATTAAAATCCCCTAAGATCAAACGCGGCTCAGGTAACACTGAGCAGATGTCCGATAAAGTTCGATGAGAAACAGCCGTTCTCGGAGGGATGTATAGCGAGGCAATACTGAGGCTTTTACCTCGAATATTCACCTGGCATGCGACAATTTCAACACCCGACATTGCAGGAAGGACAATTCTGTAAAAAGAGTGACGTTTGTCGATCCCCAAGAGCACACCCCCATAGGAGTCTACACGATCGAGACGGATAATGTTAAAGCTGTGAAGAGAAAGATCGATGTCTGGAGAAAGCCATGTTTCGCAGAGAGCAAAAGCATCACAATTCAGGTTGCTTAGCAAGAATTTGAACACGTCTAGCTTCGGAAAAATGCTTCTACAATTCCATTGTAGGAGAGATACCGTATCGTTTTTTGGAAAATTATCCATCGAAGGATACGATCGAAGCAAGGAGGGGCCACTTGGAAGCTAGTTGCTTCAGAAGAGGTTTCACGATTGGAAGCATCATATCAATGATGTTCCTTAGAGGGTCAGAGATGTTAAGCAAATCGAGAATGCTGTCCACTATTCCAGAAAACGTGAACATGGCGTTACGCTGTTCTGGCTGTGAAACTGGGATATCTGGGGTTTTAGATGTTCCCGGAAGCTGTGGAAATGCTTTGACGTAATCGACAGGCTTGAAACCCGGTGGAACGGGTTTCGGGACATTTCCACGGCTTCTTGATTTATCCAAGGGGGCTTGGGAGTCAGTGCTAGTGGTGTTTTTAGTTTTCTGCAAACCATTCCTTGCTCGCTTCCTAGAAGGACCTTGGAAAACAAAATGACTTCCGTCATTGCCCCCGGCATTAGTGTCGTCCTCATCAACTGGGAGAAGGTTGAAAGGGTTGTTGTCATTTTTTCCGGAGTGATTCTGGGAAGAGGATTAAAAGCCTTCAAGATCTCTGCAAAGGAACGCTGAGAGCGTGCCTTCAGGGACCGTTTAAGTTTTTCCCCCTGTTGCTTGTACTTAGGGCAATCTGCGAGAGGATGCGGAGATGCCAAACAATAAACACATATGGGAGGAGTACTACAAGCACCCTCCGCATGCTTCTCACCGCACAGATCGCAGCGTGGCTTGTTGCCGCAGAAGGCAGCGGTGTGGCCTAATTGTTTACACTTTGTGCAGTTCATCACCCTTGGTACAAACAACCGCACAGGAAGTCGAACCCTTCCAATCCTGACGTAATCTGGCAGTGCCGATCCGGAGAAGGTCACCCGAAACGAGTCAGATAGCAAGTAGGTTTTTTTCGTCCCATCCAGGGACGCTGACTGCATTTGAATGCAGTCGAGAATTTTTACTTCAGGAAGGGTGGGGTTCTTGAAGACACCAACCCCCCTCTTCAGGAAGTCGTCGCTGGTCATACTCGACTCGGTGACCACTCCATCGATTTCCACGTCGTGACATGGGATATAAACACGATACTCTAACGTAAAGAGCTCGCAGGCAACAATCTCGTTTGCCTGCTTACGACTACCAACAGTGACGCGCAGTTTGTCTGGCCGCACCTTCAAAACGTCGGTCACGGACGAGAAACGATTGAAAAGATCCTTTTCGATCCGGTTAACATTTAGAGCTTTTTGCTTGGGCCGGAAGAAAACAACCCATGGACCTTTCGAGGCGTCTGGGTATGCCTTGTGGCGGGGGGCAGCTTGCGTTATTTTTACAGGGATAGGCGGTGTTGGCGGAGACGGCTTAGTCGGTGTTGGGGGTGACGGGTTAGGTGGGGTAGAGGGAGACGGTGTGGGTGGTGAGAGGGGAGAAGGTGGGGACGGTGAAGGCTTAACCTTTGGGATGGTTCCGGTATTCTTTTTTGTCATACGGGATTTCATTTACACATCGGACTGCTCATCGTCAGTGGGAACGGCAGAAAGGGAAGTCCCCTCGCCATCACTACTACTATCCATTGCGGGGCAACTACCACCGCAATAGATTTAAAAAAAAAACTACACATACTAGGGTACACAGAACACACAGGGAAGGAGAAAGCGAATAAAAAAAAACACTATTTGCGGGGAAAGGGAGTAAAGGAAGAAGAATAGAACGAGAACAAAGGGCAATACAATATATTTGCTACTTATCCGGTACAACGTTATGATGGTGAAGACGATCTACGCTGCTATCCGGTGGTGCTGATCGTTGTTGACAGTTCGGTTTGGCACGATTGGAAAAAAAAATGCTACCGTCAGGGACGGCTGGGGAAGCTCGATTCCACGAAGAGCGTTGCTGGCTGCTTGTGGTATTATCAACTAGCACTATCACTTGCACACTTGCGCGATGGCGTAAAAAAACCCGAAACGGGAAAAAACACAGCTCAAGAACGACGGAGAGAAAACAATGCACGTCCGGTACGGTCAACGCTCGTCGATGGAGTGCTGCTGAGATCCTTCCAGTTGGAGCAGCTAGAGTGTGTTTCGTGGTTGATGGGAGTTTCCACTAATGTGTAAAAAACGAGAGTGCTGTTTTTAAAATCGGTTGAAGAAGTAGCGGCAGCAAATCTATGGCAGCTCTTCGAAATTATCGTGATGTCATGGATTCCTTTGCAACATATCAGATTCACTTACGTTACTTTATTATATGAAACATAATATGCTGGGTACGGGAGGTCCACCTGGGCACACGATTGAAATGGATGAGAAGAGTGGAAATTCTTCAACATTTCGTGAATAGCGGGCGGGCTTTTCTCTCCACTCATTGGGCATCCTCCTGTTGGATGGTCTGTCTTTTGACCGGTGGTATGATCCTGTTGTTGGAAGGATATTTTCATTTATCCCGTGGATGCACGTGGTCAATGTGGCCCACAGATTCACACAAACCATTTTTGGCTCCTCATACAATGACAGCTTGAGTACAATTAGAGACCTCGAATAAGTGGCGGTGAAATATGGAAGAAGTAAACAAAACCTCCCCTGGACAGAGGGAGAGTGAAATCAAGCGAATGGATATGTGAGGTGCGCTTTCAAGGCTCTGGATGATTTTCTTTGTTCAAGGCAAGAAGAGAGTCCACCCAGGGTGAGAGTAAGAGCGTGTGAAAGAAAACATTAAATTGAATGGCAGCAAACTTCACTCTCATTGTATGCCCTTCGCTCATATGCTATGAAGCTCAGTGGAATGAGTTGTGAGTAGCAATTCTACTCCTTAGAAAAATGCCCAGCTTGCCTCATTCCAGACTCGCATGTGATGCTCTATCAAGCCAGGGCAGGTACACGAGGAACGCATAGAATCCGTCCAAAAACAATTCCTTTTATATACCCATCGCAAATTGAATTTGACCGCATTTCCTCTTCCATCATATAAAGCACGCTACATACTCATAAACTTACAAACACTCAAAGAACGCCGCGAATTTGCAATGCTTTTCTTCATCAATTATATTATTTCACGTTGCATAGAATCATCAGAAATACTTTTACAATTAAACTTCTACATACCCTGTCGGCATCTAAGATCACGAAAATTATTTTCATAAAAATCACACAGAACCAATTACGCAAAAAAGCTACAACAAATTTAAACAGCACTTTTTAGCGCTCAATAAACCTGTACATTTTCTACCTTTTTCGTCTCTTATTCCTTTTCGATCCTTTTTTGGACCCTACCCGAGGTAATCCTTCTTGGATATCGATTTGGAAAATTCCTCTTCGATCCTTCAGATTCTTATAGTAATCTGCTTGGAAGTCGATTTGGATAAAAAATTTCTGCCGCCATGGCGCCTAAGCGCAAAAGAAAAGGGCAATTTCTTGATCTCCCTTCTGATGAAATTAATATGAGCAATCAATGTGATAACCACTTCCGATTTCCATGCTCTTCGCATGGAACTTTTGAACTTCGTGAAAGCTTAGTTTTCACTACCAATTTCAACGTCGGGGTGAATGCCGTGTATTGGCTGAAATCTTTTATGGATTTAAATGTTTTCTCAAGTATCTTACTGAGAAGCAGCACAAATTGTTTACTTACGACACCAAAACTGAACGTGTGTTCAAGGTTGTCATGAAAGGACTGCCCAGTGGTGAATCCCTGGATCAGATCAAAGATGAACTGGCAAAATTACACTCAGGTCTTTTTTTACACGGGGGATACGTACCGTGTAAAAAAAACCGTGTAAAAAAAACCGTGTAAAAAAAACCTACGAGATTTTGATTTTTCGCATGCTTAAACGTTTTTAAAAAATCGGATTTTGATGCCATTTGTAATTAAAGCATGATATGGTCCATATACACATATTTTAAAAATTTCTGTATTTACACCAAACATTGTGTTTTTTTTTAAGTATGCCATTCGATTACAAATAGCTTGAAACGGATAATATGATTGGAATCAAGTCGATAGGTTGTATCGTTGTCGAGAAATCGTTAAAAACGTACCGTGTAAATCGTGGAAAACCGTGTAAAAAAAAACCGTGTAAAAAAAACCGCGTAAAAAAATCGTGTAAAAAAGACTTTAGTGTACTTGGAGCTGTGCCACTCCAAGTAATCAAAATGAAAATGAAATCCCGTCCTGGCGATTCGCGCAACGGGATTTATAATGATTTTTATTTTGTTCACTTCAAGTCTAGTGAACTAAACAACCTTAAGGCCTTAGAAAAAGCTAGCCTTATGCTCCATGTCCGAGTGAAGTGGGAACACTTCAGGAAGACTGGAGAAAATTTCCAAAACCTCACCCAGTGCCGTAAGTGCCAGGGATGAGGTCACGGAACAAAAAATTGCTACATGCCAGCCAAATGCATGAATTGTGGTGATTCCTCTCACGCCAAGGACAAATGTCCTGTGAAGGAGGATCCTAAGAAATTTAAATGTTCAAATTGTGGTGAAAATCACAAATACATTTATTTGGAAATGTAAGACTCGCAAACCTATTTTCCATTCCAATGCGTAGCCCAGTAAAAGAATTTGCTCAAGGGTGACCTTCAGAAACTTACCCGTCAGAGGTCTAAATTCTTCATTATTGGTGATTTTAATGCAAAACACCGCTCATGGAATAATTCTCAAAGCAATTCCAATGGTAATATTCTGTTTGATGATTGTTCTGCAGGTTATTACACTATTCAATGTCCAAACAGCCCAACATGCTTTTCTATAGCTAAAAATCCGTCCCATAATTTCAGTTTAGGTCTCACTAGTCCTCTTGATAATCAGGTTACTTGGGATTATCTGAATATTTTCTCTCGGGAAAATATTTCTGATGATTCCTGGGGGAACGATTTGGACGAATTTAGATCTATAACTAAAAATTAAATAACTCATAATATGAAAGCTCCAGGTTATGATTAATTTTTTTATATCCTCAAAAGCGCCCAATCTTGTATTTCTTGGTAAAATTAATTAACAGATGTTTGGTAAACTTTCTTAATAGATGGAAAAATGCAAAATTTGTTCCAATTTTGAAGCAGGATAAAATTCCAGCTGAAGGTTCTAGCTACCGTCCAATATGTTTGCTTTCTTCAGTAAGTAAACTTTTTGAAACAATAATTTTGAATAGGATGAAGTTTCACATCAATACGAACTCAATTTTTGCAGTTGAGTAGTTTGGATTTCACCATGGGCATTCAACTACTCATCAACTTTCAAGATTTACCAATTTAATTCGCTCAAACAAATCTGAAGGCTGCTCAACTTCATTCGACAGTGTTTGACATGAAGGTATGATTGCAAAATTTTCCTCTCTATATAATGAAATTAGTTCAAAATTATTTAACTTACAAAATTCTACTGGTAAACTACCAATTCCAAATCTGATCGACTACCTGTTAGAGCAGGAGTTCCTCAGGGTAGCATTCTTGAGTCTATATTGTATAAGATTTTCACTTCGGACCTCCCTGATTAGCCTCATGGTTGCAACAATTATTTGTTCGCTGATGACACAGGCATTTCCGCTAAAGGAAGAAGTCTTCGTGTTGTTTTCAGCTGACTGTAGAAAAATTTTGATATTTTCACATCTTATTTACAAAAATCGAAGATTTCTTCCAACGCTTCCAAAACGTAACTTATAATATTTCCACATAAGCTTAGAGCTTCCTTTTTGAAACCTAGACTACTTGGTCATATAGTCACCATGAAGTGAGTCACTATGAAATTCCAGTGGAGTTCCAGTGGAGTTCCAATTTCCTGATCAAGTCAAGTTAAATATCTTGGATTAGTACTAGACCAAAAATTAAATTATAAATATCACATTGCAGCATGGAAGCTAAATGTAGCAAATATATAACATGTTTGTATCCTCTTATAAATAGGAAATCTAAACTTTGTCTGACGAATAAACTTCCAATATTTAAACAAATTTTTAGACCGGCCATGCTTTATGCTGTGCCAATATGGTCTAGTTGTTGCACTACCAGGAAAAAAACACTTCAAAGGATTCAGAACGAATTTCTGAAGATAATTTTGAAGTTGACTCCCTGGTACAGCACTACCGAATATAATTTTGAATATTGCGACTTTAGAACAAATGTCCAACATGGAAAAATCGTTGCAATCCAAAATTGCCTTTATATATAGAAAAGATTTAGTTTTAGTTCTTAGCTTTAGAATGAGAATGTAAAATGACTGCTAAAAATGCCGAATTGCCTAGTCAGGAACAATGTTTAAAAACTTAAATGTATATATCATTACAATTAAGGCTGGTAAATTACTGTAGTAGCTGAATCACCTAAGTTAAAATGAAATGAAACTTATTTTGAATTTGGAACAGTAGTAGTTAAAGAAAAAATATAATAAATAAAAAAAAAACCAAAAGGTGCCGGCCAGTGTAGTATGAAAAACAGATGAAACATTCAGAAAGTGGTCATCTCACCTAAATACTTGAGTCTGGATGATGGTCTGCAAAAATATGAGTTTTTTTTTAAAGTGGTTATCTAGTTTATTCGTTGCATAAGCTTCCTATATTTTGTTGCAATATTCGAACAAAGAGCCCATTAAATTCAAGAATTGTTATCTCTATTACACTACCCAAGTAACAGTTTTGGTTTTATGCAGGTTCTGTAGACCATGATTTAGACTTGTAGAATGCTATAAAACCTCTATAAAACTTGCAATGTTACTTGGGTAGCTTGAATCTTAAGCAAAGTTGTTCCTTACAGTTTATGCTACTTGTGCTGTAATTCTGAGCTTGATAGAGTATGATGAACCAATTCCATGTATGAAAGAGTGAAGGAATGTTATTTCTCCATACATTTCAAACAAAATCCCCATATAAACTTTAAACCAAAAGTGCCAGCTCGTGTTACACCAGAATGTGCTGAAATTTTCAGAGAGCGGTGTTCTCACTGAATGGCACAAATCTGGGGGTTTTTGCGTCGAAAAAATATAAAAATGTCTCCCATATTAATGTGGTCCAGTGCACTGCAGTCTAATGATTTAGCCTGTTCATGAGGAAAATGTTGGTAACTCAAACGCCTAATGTTTTATTTGAGAAACTAGTACCTTTCCAAGGTCGTAGACTAATGAGCCTTACAATCCCAACAAGCTGTACAAAATTTCATACATACTCATTCCTTGTCAGAGATGTGGTCAACTGGATCTTGCTACCTTCAATTGTGAATTTTTAAGAGAGGCTGTTTGGATTTTTGGAATCGTAGCTGCATGTATTCCAGGAGGTTTTGTATAATTAATAGCTTGCTATTTTATGTGTTAACTTTTGTTCTTCCGATGAAGTAATTTCAAAACCTTCTCTACTGGATAATAAACAAACTAAACCTACAGGCAAATTTAATGATCTAAAATACGCTGACTTTTTGCTTCAACATAAACTCGCAGTCATCATTTTTCAGTTAACTTATGTTGACAGAAGGAAAGAGCAGCAATCTGGTTGCACTGCATAACCGACAGCTATCGCTTTCTTCTTGTCCCATAGAGTTACTGCCGACATGCCCCTTGCTGCGACTAGAATCTAAATAAATATTTTCTTTCTATTTTCCTTTTTTGATTGATTATCGAAATAAATGATGTGTTAGTTTAAGACATAAAAGCTATTAATTATCTCTACCTAGGCGCGTGAATTGCTTTGACAGCAGATGGTAGAAGCGGTGAAAGATTTCTTGCGAGCCGGAAAGTTGAGCTTTAGATCTTGATACCACCGAAATACCTCCCATGAAATATCATCCAACCAACTTGCCTACATCGGCAAACTATTTTTGAAGTGGAAGTTTAGGCTTGAGTTTTGTACTTGGTCCAGCAGCCCAAAATATTTTAATTTCGTTGTATGTACTAGCATTTACATACGTCAACACTCGTGAAACTTTGGACCGCCACGGCATGTAATCTTCACCAAAGAGCGTAAAGTTCTGCTTTTAATCCACCTGCCCTGGATTCTAACCCCCCAAGATGAAACTAGAAACTGTCTATCAAATGGATTAGGAAACTTTCAGACAGAATACATTGTTACGTGAATAAATATCTTCCCGAATAAACACAGGCATACGCAACCATTGCAGCGTTCAGGCTTCCAAGGCTTCCAGTCCCGGGCAGATTCCGTTGGGGTATACTTCTGGTGAACTTTTCAGCTAACCTAGACATTGCGAACAACTTTTAGTTTTAGAAGCAAACCAATCCATCTTCTTCCTGGCCTCGAGCCTTGGCGATCCTGACCGAGAAAAACCCATCCGAGAATGCACAATGAAATTAGCCACCCGCTGAGTGAATCTTTTGCTTTAGATACAACGGAATGTGTAGCTTCTCGCCGCTCATGGAACATTTTCTGCATCGTGGATGGTTGGAGAAAACTTTGTCCGGTGTAAAATGAGCGCCCTTAGTTTCCTGGGAGGAAGTAATTTGAAACCTATTTTATTTGCGCTAGGTCTGCTGCAGGAGATTTGTTCCTGCTAAATGAGTGTTAATTAACGAAATTTTAATTGGGAAAATTCCGTTTCTTTGATATGGTTCCGGAACTTTTCGCCATACTACATTCTAATATGGAACGTACGAATAGGATTGAGCCATCCAGTTTGAGTTTGATAATATAGATTTATATGATATAAGTCCTCATCAGACGACATTGTATGATTGAAATGCACAAAAAAAATGAAACAGTTCACCGTCGGACGACATTCTCAGATCGCACACAATCTTTGGTCATTCCTCCTTGCAGTGATGGTCACGCGGTTCGGCAGCCTCCTCTGTTGTTACAGGGGAGTGGCGGATAAATTTTCGTTAGTGCGATTGTTTCTGTCCGATACAGACCGATATAATAATTTATATCGGGTTTTCTGGTTTTGTTTATATTTTATTTTCATACATAAATCGGCATCTCCCTTCCCTTTCCTTTCAACTGCATTCAGCGTTTCAGGCAGATTGTTGAGTTGATGTGATTTGGGTTTCGGCTTTAACTTGGTGCGAACGTTCCTCGGTTTCCGATCTGAACATGTTGAAGTTGCACACGTTCCCCGCAATGCCCGAGACGGAAAGGTAGGTAGGTAGGTAGGTATCATCATCGCTGAAATGCGCTGCTCGACTTTGCACTTTGGCGGAGCATCCAACCGGACAAGGAAAAAGCTACTTCACAGTTTTATTTATGCGCTTGATAAGACAATGATGATAAGCAAAATATAAAGGTAATATTGGAAGTAATCTGAAATAAAGATGGGACACCGAGCAGAAAGAGAGTGTCTGAAGGTCTGTCTTGAAATCGACGTTCGTTCCAAGTCTCTTCTCGGCTTCATAATAATATTTCTTTAACTGTTTATAAGCTGAAAATGATAACCACTTCTGAGCAGAATATTAAACGCAAAATTTATTTACCTACCGATTGGCTTTCTCGGTGCTACTCCGCTTGCTGCCAATAAACTGGAAAGCCTCTTTCCTGTTGTGCAGTTGCGGTCCCCTTGGAAGGGTTATGGAAACGAATACAATCTTCGATCGATCTCGGCAGCAGGAAAGAGCAGATTTCTTCCTAATGCGGAAACAGTTTATTTAAGCTGCTCAGCTCATTTTTCTTATAGAATAATCATATTCAGCCGATTGCAAGAAAGTTGCCTCGGTTGTTCAGCCATCAAGTCGAGGCGAGATGATTTCAATAGATTTTCATTTGCCAAACGATATGGCTAAGACGACCGCAATTCACCCAACAAGGAACTACCGTTTTATTATCACATCTAAACATGGGCATGAGCGAATGCGCTTTTCGGATGGAATTTTGTCCTATAGTTTAGCCATGATCAGATAAATGTTATTGAAAGAAATAAGCGTTGATTGCTATTAAATAACATAAAAAAGCTAAACAGTAGCTTGAACCAACTAAACAAGACTTTGCATTTACACCTGATTTTGGAATAATTTGACTATTCCTAAGCCTATACCGACGCTGGCCAGTAGTAGTTACCGTGCGATTCAACGATGTCAATGAAGACGAATTTCTTGGGTCCTTAGTCGTAAACCATAACGTCTGGGCCAGGTTGGTCGATAACGTCAGTGTTAAAATCTTCAATGGTGAATTTAACTGACGTTATTGACGGTTATAGAATAAAAACCCTGGTACCGGCAGTTTGACAATCATTTCTCCAGAAGATCACATTGTAGTATCGACCAAAAGATCAGATTGTAGAGTCGACCGTTGGTGTTCAATCTTGTCGACATTTTTTATGGCGCATGCTGCATTAGGGAGTACTGAGCAGCCTGCCACAATACGGTCAATGGCTTCTGGTGGTTTGTGACACCCTCCGGCAAATGCCATTAACGTTTTGTGCCTAACATTTTACTTCTTCTTATTCTTCAAGGTTCTTTTACGATTTTATTTCCTTGATCTGTTTTCCGTCGATCTTGTTTTCCTTTGTTAAGAACCAATACTACCGACGCCAGGAAGGCAGCTCACACACTTGGACCCTACCTATCGACCCATCAATTCATGGACCGGGGACCAACGGCTTTACTTCCCTTCCGAAGAGAAACGTGATCAAAGGGTTTATGCCTCAGAAAATCCCGACGATGCCGACTGGGATTCAACCCAGACCCTTTGGAGTGAGAGACAGTCATGCTAACCACTACACCAACGGCACCACTTTTACGCTTCTTTTACTAGTGTTTTGTCGACTTTCAACTTAGTGTTCTAGATGTACTTCCACGGTTATCAATTAGGAGCTTTCTTTGCCAACCACAGCATGCATTTTTATATTGTGTGGCAAGTACAATGATACTCTATGTCTAGGAAGACGAGAAAATTTCCAAACGGAAAGATTTCCTCGACCGGACCGGGAATCGAACTTACCGACTTCACACTTAGAAAAAAATCACGTAAATTTAAATGCTCTGAGAATGACATATACGAGCGTCAATTTTGACATAAATTTGAGTCATAACAGACGTGAAATTCAATTCAATCAAACATCCTTTTCGTCGAGTAACGAACTTTTCAGTCTCGGAGCACTTAATTTTACATGA
The DNA here is from genome assembly GCF_037179485.1 of Ochlerotatus camptorhynchus. Classification (NCBI taxonomy): domain Eukaryota; kingdom Metazoa; phylum Arthropoda; class Insecta; order Diptera; family Culicidae; genus Ochlerotatus; species Ochlerotatus camptorhynchus. Next base: position 429,283 of record NW_027040575.1, on the reverse strand, counting down.
AATAATTGTTTACGTCTGATTATTTATGTCAAAGATGGATTGCGTCACGTGCCAAATTAGTTATTTCTAAGTGTGTAACTTATCTGAGGCCCCTATTGCCAATCATACCGCTGGAAATTCCTCGTTTCCATAATGGGCTTCGATCACTGCAGAGAGTTCACCTCGGGTCAACACAGTGACTTCGCATCCACAGTGTGGCTTGTCGCGTCCATAGTGTGGCTCTATTCAATCTTCGACATTGGTTTACTTCAAAAAGGATTAAATTCAGTTTGGATGGTCTGCCTAATTCCTAATGTATTTATTTCTAATCATGATAAAGCTCGTTAAATATTACACTTAAAACCAATTTTTTTTGGTGGATAGCAACTTTGTGAATGGTCAATTGCCTGATGCAAGCTAAGTGATTGCGTGTGTGTGTGTGTGGCGCCGGTGGTGTAGTGGTAAGCGTGATATCTTTAACCCCAGCAGGCCTGGGGTCAATCCCAGTCGGCGCCGCCAGGATGTTCTGAAGCATAACATCTCTGATCCCGCCTTCCTTAGGAAGGGAAGTAAAGCCGTTGGTCCCCGATTCATGAGTTGATGGGTCGATAGGTAGGGTCCAGGTGTGGTAGCTTCCTCCCTGGCGTCGGTAGCATTGGTGCTCCCCACGGAAAACAAGATCGATGCAAAACAAATCAAGGAAAAAAACAATATACACAACTTTTCTTTAAAAAAAAAAAAAAGGTTTTAAATCTTAATCTCACCAATTATGCAATCGAAATATTGCTTAAAATGGCAGTTTCTTGCAGTCACAATTTAAGTTGTTTGATCAATCATGATATGAAGTACTAATGTACCATAAATCACTGTCAGGTCTGCTCGGGTACATAGGTTATTAAATAGACTTTTCGGTCATTTTGGATATATTTTTATTTTGTTTTGCCAGAAACTACCATTTTCAGAGAAATGTTAATTGCAAAATTGGATTTTTTTTGCTTTATAATCGCTTTACGAAGCAAATGATGTGATTTACAATATTTCTGTCTTTAGAAAAGTTGTTTATTTTAATGATATAGAAAACTTTGTAGAACATGTCAAATCGATTAGCTCAGATTTATGATTCAAAAAAATTAAAAAAATGCTGATTTTAAGGAAGTGCTTGCATAAATTCATTAACATCTCGCTACACAGTAAAAAAAAATAATATCACATAAAAGTGGATGCACTTCAATCGCGTCGAAAATATGGTGTAATATTACTTGCTAAAAAGGACAAAAGAATTAGTAATACAGTGCATGAACTGATATTACACTGCTTTCACTGTATTTGTTTATTTGTGTGGCCATAAATATTACATGAGATCAACGACATGATTTAAGTGCATCCTCCTGGATGTAACATTAAAATTTATTTATTGCTGTGTAGACTTATGACGTAGAAACTTGATCTCTTGAGCTAAGTTTTATGAAATTTCTAGTTCTACAACTTTGCCTAAGACATGAAAATAATGTGATTTAATGATTACAAAAAGTTATTTTTTCTAAGCGTAAAACAAATGTTTATGGATACTTTAGAAGATGCAGAATAACATTTGAAGACACCTGTTGGAAGCAATCTAAACGATAGTTTTAAATAATTTTTCTACGAAACTGACACGCTCCATAGTGGAAGAAAATAACGAAGATGGATCAGGGGTAAATAATTTTGATAATAGTGTTATGAATGACAGGTTACCATCAACTTCTTCACCTAATCTTCAGACCATTACAGAAATTTTGCTATATTGCCAAAATGTTAATCGAGAGGTGGAGTATTAATAGCAATTTTGACACAATTGAATTCAGAAATCATTATGACTACTAAATTTAAAGAATTCGAACATGCATGGGTAAAACCGCAAGTAGCAGACGAAACACATGTCAAGCAACACAGAAAACATCTCAATTCTTTTATTTTTTTTTTTTTAAGTTGCCCAGAAATCCCTTAAATGGTACAGGAAATACATCGTGATACGACAAAGTTTCAGCTTTGTTGCTTCATTGACTGTAGGTCACAATAATGAAACTCAACTGTTTCAATGTACTCCTTGGATGACCTGTCAAATCATGCCTCAAATGGGAGGAGCAAACATGTTACACTCAAATTGGTATGAAGTTATATGCTACGTGATATTGTATGAAACACGTGAGCAACAAATCTAACTTGTATTGTGTTTGTTGAATGAGAGATCCATAAAACATTATGGTTCTTAAAACTTTGGTGCAACAGAGTGTGAACTATATGTTTTTGTACCTATTGAACAACTGTTTCGAAATGTTACTAAAAAGTTGACGAATCAAGATGTGTTGAAGAACCTCTTTGCAATTTTGTTCCAATTAAGCGTATGAATCTATAAGTTTTCAAACTTTGTTTTGCAACCAACTGAATCAAGTTGTCACTGTAAAGGTTTGTTGTAACCATCTAGTATCTACCATGGCTCAAATATGTCTTGTCACTTTGACGCTGTGAAATATTTTTGGACAACATTGGCAAAAGCGGAGAAATCGGATTACGATATGATTACGGATGGCGGGGGACGATGGTGACTAAAGACGATGCCAACAGCGGCTGGCTTGACCGTAGTCTATCAGCCAGCCGGGTGTTCCAAAGGGCTAAATAGAACGGTGAGAAGCCTGAGGTGACGATGGATTGGTTGTTGCATGAGCTGGGGGCAGCAAATATGTTGATACCGCCGAACGGAGATGTGGCCGTTGAGTATCCGTTAGAGACGGAGCTCGTATTTGCCGGAGCTGCTGGCGAACTGGAAACGGCACCAAATAGCGGGTGGATTGCCAAAACTAGTGGCTTATAATGCCGAATCCTGATGACTGCTGGCGGAGGAGCTGCACCGATGTCACTACCACTCGATGTCACATTGCTACTGACAAGTGACGTTTAAAGCACGCACATACTCAACCAATTCTATGATTGTTCAAACTACGTATTTGCTACTTATTTTCAACATAACTGGAACATGGATACCATCGATAATACGTAATGGTGCAGTTATGTTGACAAATCGTTGCGGTGTTGTTGCAGTTCAACATGAATCATTAATTTTAATATCCACTCATCTGCAACGTAAAAAATACTTGTTGTAAACTATTCATAATGTCTTGAAAAATAGCTACATTATTGTAATGTACTTTTTTAAATATTTGCAACATCTCAGTGAGCTGAATTATATCTTGATGAACCGTACACTACCGGCCGAAATTATGTTGCTATAATGAAGAATGTTCACAAATATTCCAAACATTAAAAAATTTATTCAATTCAGAACTTTACACTCGTTAATGGTTATGAGAGGGTGTTTTGATGTGTTATCGGTGCAGGACATTAAAGAACTATATTAAGTTCTCCATTTTGGTTTACTCTATTTTCTTATGGTGTAATGTTGTTCAGGTGAAGGCTTTGATTTGTATTTTTCTAATTTTTCTAAAATTTCTATAGAAATCTTAAGCTATTTTTTAAAAGATCAGTGAATGATGACTGGATGATTATGAAAAGAAGTCTAACGGTTTGCGTAATTGACGTAGTGAAATCGCTTTAATTCTCGCCCAATAAACTGGGAGTTTGAATCATTAGGGTTTGAAGTATGAAGTCTAAGCGTTGAAATATCGATCCCAATCACTAATTATTGGATAGTAATATTATGAAAGACCAAGGGGTCAAAAAACAAGGAGTTATGTATTGACCAGAAATGGATGATACGCAGCAGCTAGCTGGTATATTTATTTAGAGTTAAATTTTTGTTTCTTGTTTCCGGGAGTCATACGAGTCCCACCACTTATCTCCAACGGCCATCTTCGGAATCCGTAACCTCTCAAGTTTTCTCATTTTTTTTAGAGAATATTGATGGGTAAATAAATTTTTTTCAGGCATCATCGTACAAAGATGGACTTAAAAGCCACAGAAAATCAACCTTTTGGTTTGGTTGGGAGTCCAACTTTCTTCGGTAAAATTGCAAGCGTATTGCTAATGCATGCTAGTTTTCTATGAAATCTTTAGAAAAAATGGATCATCCACAAATTTAGTAATGGAATGGGGGGAGGGGGTTGACATTTTCATTCATAAAATTTAGTACGTGAAAAACATAATTTTATCTTAAGCGATACAATGCCAAAAACACGTCCAAATACTATAAATGCGCAAATGCATGTAAAAATTTACCCAAATCGATATCTAACGATCTTCTGAAAATTTTAAAATCTTAGAAAGACTTTCGGGGGAAGGTTTGCGAACTGCAATTTTTACAGAGTCTTACAAGGATGGGAGGGGGATTAAATGATCATTCAAAAACCCTTACATAATTTGTGGATGGCTTCCTATTAGAAAAAACAAAACGCATCGAAAAAAAAAAATCAAACCGGTAAACTTTCGTTTGATTTTCAAACCCCCAATGTCAAAAATTTACACTATTTCAGTTCATAATATTTTCAGAATCAGAAGATTTTTTGAAATACTGCAATTCTCATCAAAACTTGAGAAGTTTGCGGTTCTATTGCAATGGATAGATAAAAATATTCTGTTCAAAAATGACGAAATTATGAAAGTTTTAGCATTTTTCAGTAATAGACAGTGGGGTTTTGCGAGTTAAAGTCACTTATTCCAATTTGTTTACAGGCTATTTCAATTTGTTTTTATTTCATTTATTTATTTACTTATTGATTGATTGATTTTTGAAATTGATGAAAATATATACAATTTGCTTTATTTAAAAAAAAAATATGGTTATGTTTAAATACATGCATAAAATACTTCTTCAAATTAGTTTTTAAGCATTTTTGCGTTCAATAAACTTTCTGTCAGTTAAAAAGTTAAAATTAATAGGATCTAATTTTTTATAATCATCATTGTGAAATGAATGACCTAAATATGCCCTCAACAGAATTAAAAATATATTTCAGAACCCTGCGAAGTCATAGAACATAAGTCCTAATGTTAATATGTAGTCTACGATTTGATTGATTGACGAATAAATAAATAAATAAATATCGGTACTGCATAAAAAACGCTTATTTGGTTTAAAAAGCTATTCAGTTATTAGCCCCTGATTGATTGTTACTTTTAAAGTATTAATTTTAAATTAACTATGCTGATTAGAATTTAGGTTTGCAGCTACGGGTCGGACACTTCATGAAATAGGGGTCTGGTAGTAGTGTTTTAGTTGCCCACTGATGTGACGGGGTTTGGCATCTACCAGCTTGTCAGAATATCTTGTCGGTGATTGGCTCACAACAGAGCGCTGCCTTGCCTTAGAGAGCACTGACCATCCCATTGATTATTACTTTTTTTAAACATAATCTTGAGTTTTAAGAACTCATCATCATGCTAATTTAATTCGGTTAGAATGAAACCAAAAACTAATCACATTTTCAAACACAACCGCACATACGAATAAATATGGTTGTGCTGAACATGTTGACCCGCAATGTACACAATTAGAATGCTGTTGGTAAGACTGGCAGCCATATGTAATCCACCAGAAATAAACATAATAAACTTATTTTTCAATTTATTCATGTTTCACACCCTATTAACATAAAAAACGTGAAATACTTATAACAGCTGTAATGTTTTCCAATAGTTTGAATATAAATATTTAATTTTAAAGATCAATTTTTATTTCGACATATTTTTAAGCTGCAAATTTGTAGCATAATTTTGTAAGTTTTTGAAGGCGTATATATTTAATCGAAGCAAACTGTGTAATTTCACCATAAAACTAGATGCGTTTGAAAAAAAAAACGGACTAGTTATCAATATTTTAAAGTAATTAATTTCATACTTTTTTTCAAATGGCTTTTCCTACCATTGTCATCTCTGATTTTGCAGTCTAAATAAGAACATCAGTATGCTTTTTCCGCATCACCTCACAAAAATATCCAATACATTTATGTGGTTAACTTGAATGTCATTTACATGTATTCGAAAACATCACTGTATTGTTTTAAATATTTCAGTGAAACATTGCAGTTAAGTCAGTTAAAACCTCATTTACAACTTGTGTCATTCATATATCATGTTACATGCACCTTATTTGCAACACCTTATGCCACAAACATAAGTTGCAAAGAGACTCCACCTTCTGCGCTTTTTAAGGTACAATGAAGTTTTATATACGGTGCGTTGTCCATAATTTAGACCGTCTATTAGTTACACTAAGGTTGTTGATACTCGTTGAGAAACAAATGGTGTTGCTTGTTGCTTCGGCATACTTTCCTCCAAACAATGCTCATGAGGACACGTACGAAAGTATTTTGGAAAAGCGGATAAAATTTTGTCTAGTTTACTCCCTGAAGTAAAAGTACATTTATAAAGGGACTTAAACCAACGCAATGTTGACTTTATTTCTGATATGGACAATGAAAGCATCTTACTTCCAATTGTTGGGGAATATGAAACACTCCATTTCATTTTTGACAAAATTACAATTTAAGACGTAATCAAATAAACCAGGTGAAAAATCAACCAAATTGTTATTTAGACCTTTTATTAACAAATACTTATGAAGATTTCTGTGTAACTGAATCGATGAATACCATGTGGCGATTACAATTCAGCAAATTATGATAACATTAAAAATAGATTGAACATTGTCGATTGGCATGCAATATTAAGAACTGCAGGAAATGTTGAATGTGCAGTTGACATATTCTACAATGTGTTGTTTGAAATAATACTTGAAGAAGTGCCAACTAAAAGAAGAAGGCGTCAGAGTCATGCAAAACATCCGGTTTGGTACAACAGGGAACTGACAAA